>NC_049243.1:10570000-11770000 GCF_011100685.1 Canis lupus familiaris
TAGCCTAATAATCTTGTTAAATAACTTCATGTCTTTTACATACTCTCCTATCCTAAATGACTTTTAAGCCATAATACATCAACTTCAATAAAAATAAAGTTAACTATAAAGGAACATTCTCAAATGCCAATAGCACCAGTTTCCATATTATTCATGTTTCTTTCTTGGTGGCCATTGCATCAGCTTCAGTTATGAACCATTCTATGTGAATACTAAAATGCTGAAGTTCATTTTTACTCTAAGTGCCTTAGTATCACTGGGTTTTGTGATCACAACATCTTATGTGAAGTGCGACATGTACCTTTTCTCTTTAATAGAGGATCAGGATATTCTTTGGAGGTTGGATGGCTAACCTAAAGTCAAACATCAGTTAAACAAGGTGTTCCATTTAAAACTCACAGGTTTTCTGACAATGACTCCAATTTTAATGTAGCTCTTAAATATGGATGACATAATTCTTAGCTTGTCATGCTGTGTTGCTTGTCCAGAGTCTTCATCCATCTCAATCTCTTGCCTGCCTGATGTCCTCTCATTCCTTGTCTAAGTTCCAGTTTGAAAGTATAAGTAAAACATGCATTATATGTATTGGACAGAATACATGATCAGATATGAGTAAGTGACCTAAGAGAAACAAACTTTTTTCTTTTCATGTTGGGGATCTGTGGTAGTAATTGGAAATATTTAGTCTTTGAGATACTGAATCACTAATAGTTTGTTGTTTGCTCCCACACATTGTACTTGAATACTTTATCATTACTTATTTGTGATTAATGTCATTAATTGACTTATGTTTTTAGAATTTTAATTGGCAAATGATGTTCCCACACATTTTAAAGCTATTTTCTATGGTGAACCAATAAATTTAGTGTTAATTAACACAAATAAACTCAATCACAAAGCACATTTCTAATCTTAAAGAGACTTTATATCCTACACCATAGCCCAAATTCCTATGACCACTGACATTTCCCCCCATGTTAGTAACTATTAGTGGTATATTTAAGAAATATATTGAAAATATTCCATAAATTGTAAACAGGAGGCTCATGAAACCTTATATGTTTTATGGACCTTATGTATTTTAAGTAAACTTGCCCTATTGGATGACAGAATCTGGTTATAGATTCTAGTGATTGTTTGAATTTCAGAGGGAAAAAAGACATTAATAGGAAATTATTCAACAGCTCCAAGATCTTAGATTCTATTATCGTGGGAGTGGATAACTAAAATGTGATAGATATTTATGGTGTAACACTAGGCAATGGGTAGAAGAAATAAATTGGATGCACATGCAGCACAATGCTCTTTTCTTAAAAGGTAGATTTTAGGAAGAAAAGTAAGAACTCAAACTGCATCCATAGCATTTAGGGAACTTAAAACCACATTCATACACATTGAAGCACATGTACAATGGGTGAAAGAAATGTACATCTTCGAGATCATATATTGGTCACATTTGAATGACTTCCTATGTAGAGTATGGGAAATGGAGTGGGGGCAAGAATAAAGGGAAACAATTAAAAAAAAAGTAATACCAGCTAAACACATTAGATGGACTAAGATGACAGTGTACCAATAGCTGAGGATTACGAGAAGTATGATGATTCAACTCTCTTCATTAGTCTACAGAAATTATATATACAGGGTTGCCCTGCAGGGAAGACTACTGACCTGAGAGTCAGGAAACTCGATCCTACTATATGTTCTGCGTATTTGCCATGCCACCAACTAACAGTACAAAGTTGACCAAGCTACATCAAGTTTTGGATCTGATTTTACTTCTCTGTAAGTTCAGGCATTTGAAAATATGTTCCATAAGGTTACTTCTAGCTTTAAGCTTTGATAAACATGCTCATTTATTTGTATATACAGTGAGGTTACACACATATGTTTGGTTACTAGGATTGATGTACTTAATTATGATGAAAAACTTGGACAGAAGCCTGGTCCTTTTTTTGGTCAGTATTAGAGAAAGAGCTTTCTTATGCTATCAACTACAGAAATCCTGCTGATGTACATTTTGGGTGCCTGCACTTTGGTGGAGAACTTATAAAGGCAGTAGAACCAATGTTGTTGAGGTAAGTAATGGTTATGCCCAAGGATTGGGCATTTCTCATCTTAAGCATTGGATGGAGCCAAGGGCTGGATTAGAACTTCAGGAATTGTTCACCATTCCATATATGCTGTCAGAACAGATTTGTCTCCTGGATGCACTCCTGGTGCTTGCTGCTCACTGCTTTGTCACTCATGCCTGGTGTCAGAGTCTGGCTTTTCTTTGCCTGCCTGGCACTTTGATTTGCTGCCGCTGTTGTCTCTGTGAGATTCTGGCATTATGGGATGCTTAACTGACATATTTTGGTGGTGGTTGGTTGCAGCTGTCTACTTTCTAAAAGCTTCTATTTAAAAAAAAGGGCCAGATCTTAATCTAGTACCTTGTAATCCTTTCCTGCCACCACTCTACCTCATTTCCTTTTGGCATTCTGGCCTCTCTTGGGTTATGGGATTTATGATAGACATTTGGTAAGAATGATGAAAGTCTCCCATTTTAGCTCAGATCTTGGATTGAACTAAATTACACCACAATTCACATTTTTATGTTTCCACAGCACCGATGTCTTTACTTTTTCTGATAGAAGAAAAACATGTTGGGTATAGAGTTGGTATTCGATCTAAATAAGTCTTTTTTAGATAAGATTTTCTCATGCTCACATTTTCTTATAATTTTGAAGGGCTTTAAATACTTATGCCATGACAACTTTGAATAAAATCTTGGGGAGTTTTTCTTTCCTTCTTGACAGCTTTTTCTTGAAAAATCTGTTCTCCCCGTTATCAGGAGACTTCTGATTTTAGCAACAGGGAAGACTCATTTAACATAGCCCTCCTCCTAGTAGCAAGGAATATCTAAATGCATGTGAACAAAATGGGATATATACAGAATTTAGATATGTAAACACTGAGCTTGGAAAAAACGAAAAGGAAAACCCAAATGCCCACACCAGTGATTAAAGCCAGAGCAGTAAGCATCTCAGCTGATGTCACAGCAAACTGGGACCTAACACTCCTGGTTGTGGGAGCTCAGAGGCTGAGTTTCTAACAACCATATGGGGACAGAAGGTAGGAGCCTTGGCTTACATAAGATGAGGAGCTAGAATTAAGACTCTTGCATAAGGCTAGATCCTGGAAGTGCTGTCTACTCAGTGAATTTCTGTGTACTCTGACTGAAGCTCTATAGGTGGGGCGAAGTTTCCCATGAGCTAACAAAGCCACCAGTGGTGGCATGTTTGGCTTATGTGACCAAATTTATATTTTGGCAGGATGTGAAAATCCCCAAGCCAGGAAATTTATTATAAAACTTAGTGCCGGGATCCCTGGGTGGCGCAGCGGTTTGGCGCCTGCCTTTGGCCCAGGGCGCGATCCTGGAGACCCGGGATCGAATCCCACGTCGGGCTCCCGGTGCATGGAGCCTGCTTCTCCCTCTGCCAGTGTCTCTGCGCCCCTCTCTCTCTCTCTGTGACTATCATAAATAAATAAAAATTAAAAAAAAAAAAAACTTAGTGCCTTGGGGTGTCTGGGTGGTGCTGTCAGTTGAGCTTCCAACTCTTTGTTTTGGCTCAGGTCGTGATATCAGGGTCATGAGATTGAACCCAGCATTGGCTCTGCATTCAACACAGAGTCTGCTTGGGACTCTCCCTCTCCCTCTGCCCTTTCCCACTATTCTCTCTCTCTCTCTCAAGTAAATAAATGAATCTTAGAAGAAAAAATTATTAGTCCCACACCAGTAAAACCCATGGCTTTCTCTCTAGAAGAAAATGCATCCCCACTCTATAGGACTTTTTCTACAACCCAGGCCATACCGAACTCCTAGAGTTAAAACAATCCCTGGTAAAAGTTATAAACCATAGAAGGAAGTAATGGACTGTGGCAATCCAGAAGTTACCTACTAATAACTTGTAAAAAATCTGAAGAATATTATAAAATAAACATGCTTAAAGTAAGTTAAGGAGTAAAGAAGGAATAGAAACCAAAATTTAAAAAAATACAGTGAGGTTTATTTATTTTTTTAAAGACTATTTATTCATGAGAGACACAGAGAAAGGCAGAGACATACATAAGCAGAGGGAGAAGCAGGCTCCCTGCAGGGAGCCCGATGTGGAACTCAATCCTGGGACTCTGAGATCACTCCCTGAGCCAAAGGCAGATGTTCAGCTGCTCAGCCACCCAGGTGTCCCTACAGTGAGGTTTAAAAGGTAGAAAAGGACTAAAGGCAGAAAGAAAATACTGAGCCCTCATATATTAAAGTATTTTATGTTTTCCCTCATGAGTTGTCATGTCCTGCATGTATTTATGTTTCTATTATGACTATATATATATTTATAATTTAATAGTTAATATATAATTATATAAATTATGTATATTATATACTATGTAACTGTTCACTATATCTATCTATCTATCTATCTATCTATCTATCTATCTATCTATCTATGAACTATCTATCTATCCATCACATGGAGTCAAATTTATTGTAACAAATGCCATTATAACCAAATCTATGGGGAACCTGTGTGGCTCAGTCAATTAAGCATCCAACTCTTGATTTTTTATTTTTTTATTCATTTTTTATTATTTTTTTTATTTTTTCCAACTCTTGATTTTGACTCAAGTCATGATCTCAGGGTCCTGAGATCCAGCCATGCATCGAGCTTCACCCTTCATGGGGAGTCTACTTCTCTTTTCTCTCTCCCTCTGTCCCTCTGCACCCTCTCTTTCTCTCTCTAAAATAAATAAATCCTAAAAATTCTTTTAAAAAACAAAATCCATATTAGAAAAAAATTTCAATTCCATCCAATGATGACCAATTAATAAACTATTTTTTAAATTCTCCTTAAAAGGTTGTTACTTATAGTTATAAAACATTTTTTAAACTAGTCAAATCTTTTCAAAGATCCAGGTGTTCTACATCGATTTCTCTTGAATAAATAAGTTTCACTAAAAGTAGTGTTAACCAGAGGCTATGTATTTACATTCTCTAAAACTCCAACATAATAAAGTATTCACCTCATTGCAAATTTGAAACACATGATGTTTTAAGATAAACTGTATCATGGACAAGAAAAAAGTTTAAGACCCCTTCACTGCCTTTAATGGTCTTTTAGTGAGTGTTCTCGTATTTTATTTCACATTCAACTCTTTCATTCTAAATTCAGTGCTGTGATTACTACTTGTCTCAGTTGAATTTCAATGCTAGCCTTTCCAATTATTTCCTAAATGCTCAATTCCTTACTTATGTGCAGTAAATTTCTCATACCTTATAGAATTCCAATCAACATTCCTTAGGGCACTTTGCATTCTTTCAAAGTCTTCAAAATCTTCTTTCCCAAAGTCAGAAATGCTTGCATTCTTTCTCTTCATAAGTAGCATACTCTCTTGAGCATTTCAAATCAAATAATAAGTTGATAACTAGATTTGAGATGCTCCCTGGCTTCACTCTGATTTATCATACTTGGCTGCGTTTTTAGGAAAGGTTCCAGGAGAAAAAATAAATAAAATAAATAAAAAACAAAATTCCAAGAAAACTTCTCCCCAGAAAGACTAGACAAAGAAACTCTTAGGAACAAAAACCGGTGTGACTTGAGGACAGAACTTTTATCTTTTCTATAATTAAATTGCCATTATCCTGATCGATATCAGTATAATTAAAATCTTTCATGGTCGATATTCTAGCTCGTCTCTGGTTGTTCCTGTTAGTCTTTAAGAAAGCTGACTCTCTTAAGTTTTTCTACAGGTGGTTTGTACATTAAAAAAAAAAAAAGTGCTATTTTCAAGATTGGGTGGATCCTAGCTTGTGAGGGAGAAAAAGAGATAGAGAATGAGAGTGAGGGAGGAAGGCAGGCAGGGAAGAGAAGAGAGAATAGGAGTGGGTGGAAGAAGAGATGGAGAGAGAGAGAGAGAGAGAGAGAGAGATATTTAATATTGCTCTCGACAGACTGGTTTTGACCACTAATTGCATTCATGGATAATTGATTGATTCACAACATATTTTTTCTGAGTAAACATGAAAAAGGAGACTGATTTAACGTATAAGTCATTTCATACATCACATTTATAATATGTTAAAAAGCATATCAATACTCAAGAGTGTGTTCAGGGCTAGAGAAGTGAAACTAACATAAAGAAAATAAATAAATTGATAAAGTCAAGATCAAATATCAATAGATAAAGCAAAACGGTACACCAATTGATTGATCAGGATGTCACACAACAGAATTAGTGGAAAACAGCAGATAAAACTTCAAATAATACAACAATGATTCTCTACTGCGGTCACACAGAAATTTCTAGTGGCCTAAACATGAAACAAGAGTTTCTTTTTAGTACTATTACTACTATTTTCTATTTTAGTACTTTAGTACTATTTTCTTCTGGATTTTAATTTTGAAGCACCAATCTGGAACATAAACCATGCTGCTTAATATCTGCTCAGACTGGAAAAGCATGCAACCTTACGTGATCCAGGATCTGGTCACACTTTGGTAGTCTAGAGCTTCGTTTGTGCCCAGAGATGTCCAGGCTCAAGGAAAATGACTCGATTATTGAAACCTGTGGCAACTTATGGTATTCGTTAGTTTATAGTGTGATGTTTAAAATGAAAACAGAACTTCCAAACAGGAAGGAAAACACGTGTCCATGCGTCAGTAAATCCTTTCCCCAGGATGAAAGCCTACCTAGGAAGTCAAGTTATGATCAAAAGGCTGTTTGGTGAACCTAGTATCAGAGCAAAGAAAGTTGGGTCAGTTGTTATAGCCGTGTAGTTGTTGGACCGGAACATGAGTTCGACTCCTCAGGGATTCCTAGACAACTCTCTCATTCCAATCCCAAACCCTGCCTGGCATGGCTGTTGGAACTGGGGTTTTCCCTAAGCCACCTCAAGTTTGCTGTTGGTGATACTCATTGGTACTGAACCCCCATCAACACATGGCTCATCTCATCCACTAAGGGTACACCCTTACTTGTTTATTTATTTATTTTTTTTAATTTATTTTTTATTGGTGTTCAATTTACTAACATACAGAATAACACCCAGTGCCCATCACCCATTCACTCCCACCCCACCCTTACTTGTTTAATTTCAGAATTAGAAATCTGAAATTAGAATCTCCCTTTAAATTCAGTGGGCGGGGCACCTGTGTGGCTCAGTGGTTGAGCATCTACCTTTGGCTCAGGTCATGATCCTGGGGTCCTGGGATCAAGTCCCACATCGGGCTCCCTGCATCGAGCCTGCTTTTCCCTCTGCTTATGTCTCTGCCTCTCTCTCTTTCCGTCTCTCATGAATAAATAAATAATATCTTTAAAAAAATAAAATAAATTCAGTGGGCATCTCACCATAAACCTTTATATATGAAAATACTATGAGTATTATGAATTAACTTTTCATGAATGAATATCCTTCAGGCTTTACTGAAGTGGTAGTTCCTTGAGGGTAAAAATATAGCATATCATAAAATCTTTGTGATTCTCTTCAGTTGTCATACCATAACCTTGCTATCGGGACAGAACTCTGCACATGGGGAAATACATGCTTATATTTTTATGTATATAAGATAAGTACGTATATATAAACATATATACATATATGAGATATATACATATGTATGTTTTATATATATGTATAATACTTTGTGATATAATGATTCTCAATTTATAAACAAGGAAATTAAAACTGAGAGAAATTAAATAAATTGTCTGAGTTTTCAGCTAGTGCATTGACAGAGCCAGAATTTAAATCTCTGATTCTTTGACCTCTATTCTGTGTGTGTGTGTGTGTGTGTGTGTGTGTGTAGGTTTGTGAGACAGATAAATTGCACTAGGCTGCCTTCTGATAAATATACCATGTTGCCTCATATATGATTACTAAAAGTGTTATTTGATTTATGATCAAAAAGTAATATTTATCACTTAATCATTTTCTTACAGCTCCCACATATTTTCATTTGCTGTTTATAGAGATTTGGGAAATAGGGTGGACTTTGACTATTTCAATCATTTAATATTTGGCAATGAGAGCATATAGTAACTGCTCAATAAATATCCCATGTGGAAAGGTGAAGGAAATTACAGAGGAATTTTGATTCTATAGCTAGACTTATGAGGTATGAATAGCTAAAGGTCAGCCAGTCCTTCTCTTTTCTCTTTATTCAAAATGTGAACAATATAAAATCATATTTAATAGAAAGTTATTGCTACCTACATGGAAATATCTAGAGAAAGTATTTTCTATTTAAAGTGACTCATGGCAAGTGCATTAAAAAAATAGGAAGCACTTTGTTATCAAAACACACACACCTGCAAGTGCACACATGCACACACATAAAGCAACCCTTCGGTGGAATGAAACTTTTTCCCAATAAAGTCAGTGGGTGGATGAAGACACCTGTATAACTCCAGGCAGTTTCAAATCAGGCAAATCAGAAAGCCTAAGAGAATATTTGGACTAGAAACATACCCATCGTACCTGGAATGTTGTCCTGTAGCCTCGCAGTGCTACTCATCAGGGTGCTGAGAGCAGAGAGAAGCAAACCACAGGTTCTTCTGTTGTACAGCCAAAGTGTTCTTAACAATTGGAGAGTAGTTTTAGGAAACCACTTCTGCTGGCAATGTAAGCTGACACCCCATGGGGAGGCTTTCTGCCTTCGCCTGCACACTCTAGCTGAAAGGGTGGTGTAGGTACAAGCGCTGGGTCCCAGATAAGAGCACGTGATGACCTGAAATTGCACGGAGGCCTCCTCACACACCAGTTTATACTGCATTTCTTAGACCAGTGTCTGCAGTTACTTTCTAAAGCCCCACCGTGGACCTTCAGCAGCCATTTGAAATTCCCTTTGGATAATATGCAATTCCTTAGCTAATGAAATATTGATGCACTACATTCATATGAGTTTTACTAGTTCTTATTTGTAATGTCATTTTTACAGAAGTATGTATTCCCTAGTTTGTGCCTGTGACAAAGTTTTGCTTCTGCGTGTGACAGAGTCACATATTCATTACCTATATCCAATGTCCTTTTTCAGAGTTCTCCTTTTTCTTGGTATTCTTAAGGTAGTTAATTAAGTGCCAAGGGCTATTCTCAAAGTATTGTGGTTTGTACTTGTATTATTTTTTCATCTTCCTATGAAGCCTATCAAAGTTCACTTAAAAATATTCTGAGTTCTAGAGGATCCCTGGGTAGCTCAGCAGTTTGGTGCCTGCCTTCGGTCCAGGGTGTGATCCTGGAGACCTGGGATCGAGTCCCACATTGGGCTCCCTGCATGGAGCCTGCTTCTCCCTCTGCCTGTGTCTCTGCCTCTCTCTCTCTATGTCTCAAATAAATAAATAAATAAATAAATAAATAAATAAATAAATAAAATCAATCTTTAAAAAATATACTAAATAAAATCTTTAAAAAAATATACTGAGTTCTAGAGAGAACTGATGAAAAAAGTTGATTATAGATTTTAACTCTTCTTATGATTTATTGAATTATAATAGTCATTACTCATGTAATACAAAATTCCAAATATTTCCTCCCCACCTGCCCTAAGTTGATCTTAGGTTTACTAGGAAGTGCCCACAAATTAGTATTCTTTTTTTAATTTTTTTAAATTTTTTTAAATTTTTTTATTTTATTATTTTTTTTTCCAAATTAGTATTTTTAATCCAATAATTTGGGAATGTTTCATCCAGCTATTATTTTTTTTTTCGTCCAGCTATTATTGTTGAAGAACTTACAGAATTTAAGTTGGGAAAGAGCTAACAGCTAACATTTATTGAGTGAATACTACTGTGTAGAGAGATCAGCATGTCACATAAATCACTTTGGTAAATGGACTGGGCTTTGTGAGGCAGATATTAATATTAATATTCCCATCTAGTAGCAGACAAAGGCATGAAACTTGAGACATGTTAGGCAACTTGCCAGATTCTAAGAGCCCGACTCCAAGGATAGTGCACCCTCGCACTATTTCTGTAAATATTTGTATATGTATTTTCTAACATTATTTATAAAAATGATCATAGCATATATTCCCTAGAAATTGATAGTTTCTCTGATTCTGTCTTCCTGTTCTATGAGTTTGTGACATTTTAAAAAAGATTTAATTTTTTTTGAGGGGGGGTGAGCATAAGCAGGGGAAGGGGTGAAGGGAGAGGAAGAAGCCGACTCCCCGCTGAGCCAGAAGCCTGCCACAGGGCTCAATCCCAGAACTCTGGGGTCTTGACCTGAGCTGAAGGCAGATGCTTAACGGAATGAGGCACCCGGGCGCCCTGAGTTTGTGACATTTTGATATATAGTATGAACCTCTGATTCTTCTTGAATACATTCATCATCCATAATTATTACAAGATTGTCATTTCAATTATCTCCTTTAAATTCTCTTTTGCATTCTGTTACTTAGACTCCCTCCCCTCGGTATCTCCTCTGCACTCTTATTTCTAATGTGCACTTTCAAAAGCTCATACTATCGGGTTTTAAGAATTTTTATCCCTGAATTGAATACTCATGATACCCCACAGTACCCTCCTGATGGTACTCCTATCTTTTTTTATTACATGACCAAGAATGAGTATATTGAGAATAATATCAACAAAGACATTTTGCAAAAAAAAAAAAATATATATATATATATATATTTTTTTTTTTTTGCTTTTTAGCAGATGGTCTAAATTCTGCCTAGATCATACTGTCCCCAGATAAGAATTGTTATTGCTCTAAGTCCTATAAGCATGAGCCTGAGAAGGCTTAGCCAGTTCAATGCACTCGTGGCCTTAGTGGTTGGATCTCTAGGGGAGGTTGCCACCCCCAACTTACATCAGCAAGTTAGCTTCCATTTATTAGGCACTTCTAATGTACAAGGTATTATACAGGCACTTTATAAACATTTTGTATCTTAAATATGTATTTGGCTTGACATGTAAAGCACTCAGAGCAGTGTCTGCTAGTAAATTGTACACAAATGTTTGCATTTATCATTTGCATCGTCACCATCATTGTCTCATTTAAAGCCTTCAATGATCATTGGGTGGAGATATTATTCTCATTTTAAGGCAAAGGAAATTGAGGTTAATCGAGGCTGAATAACTTGAATGGTAGAGACTGAATTTCAGTGCAGGTATATTTGATTTCTAAGACTATTTTCTTTCTGCTCAGTTACAATCCCTCCCGTAAGTGAGGACGGCCACAAAGAAAAATGCTTCTGACCTTCACCAGGTGGGAACACCTTCCTGTGTTCCCAAGGGGAGCATATCACGCAGGGGAGACTAATCCAGAAAACCATGGCTGACATTTTTGCTGCATAGACTGCAGTTTGGAGAAGTCTCTGTGGCTTTGAGGAGAAAGTAGCTGGGGTCCCAGGGGACCCTCCGAATATCTAAGATGTTTTGATTGCTCTGCTTATCCCAGGAACGATAACTGCTAACTCCTGTATCCCTCAGGACATTCTGATTTTCCAGACAGGACTGGACTCTGGTTCTATAAATGCTCGTCTTGTCCTCTCCTTTGTCCCTTGTCATCACTTCTTCTGAACCTGACACCAGCTGTGTGCCATCTATTAACCTGTCATATTCATTGATCTCCCTAAGAAATCAAACTGTCCCTCTAATTCCCCTGTCTGATCTTTGCTTGCCAGAGCTTACTGACAAAATTGTCCCCTCACAGAAAAGTATAGTCTATTCACTTTGGCTCTAATAGCCTCAAATGCTGTATAGTCAATACATGATTTTCTGTACATTTTAAACTTTATGGCCTCATTGAAAATGAAAACTGTTTGCAGATAACTCTGATTTCACCTCCACTGACTGTATGAAAATGCAACCAAAGGAAACCGAGGGATTTAAGGAAGCTTATAAAGAAAAGTATAAAACCTTTCCATTGGGACTTTGAATTTTTCAACAGAAAATAGGATGTACTTTGCAATTCATAATATCCAAATCCTCAATGATGTCTAATTTTCTTCCTTCTTACTTGTTGGAGAATGATGATAGAGGATTATAAAATCTCCAGTGTAGCTTAATATGGTTATAATGGAGCTGTGGTCATTGCCTTTTCTGTTTAAGAACCTTAGGAAATTCTCCATTCCTTGAAGACACTGTTCTCCATCATGATGTCAGTGTAAATGCATGACTTCTTTGCCAAACTACGTAATCTGAGAATAAGCACATCCTCATTAATTCTTTCATTATTCAATAATAACACCATACTAGGAGCTTGCATTATTAGTCAACGTCCAGTCAGGATAACATGAGTTATTCTAGGCATTTCAAGCAGAGAGAATTCAACATAAGGAATAAATTTTAAAAAACATATTGGATGTTGGATGTTCATTGCAGCATTATTCACAAAAGCCATTGCATGGAAACAACTTGTGTCCATTCATAGATGAATGGACAAAGAAAATGTGACACATATGCATATATATATATATTATGTAGGTATATACAAATGTAAATATGTGTGTATACACACACATATGCAATAGAATATTATTCAGCTGTAAAAAAGAGGCAAATCCTGTCATTTGCAATAACATGGATGGGACCTTGAAAATGTTATATTGAAGGAAATAAGTCAAACAGATAAAGACAAATATGGTTATGATCTCACTTATCCATGGAATCTAAATAAACCAAAATCATAGATACAGAGGACAGATTGGTGGTTGCCAGAGGCTGGGGGTGTGTGGGGGCAGGTTAAATGCATGAAGGTGGTCAAAAGGTACAAACTTCCAATAATAAGGCAAATAATTTCTGGGGGTATAATGTACAGAATAGTGACTATAGTTAGTGATACTCTATCGTATATTTGCAAAATGCCAAGAGAATAAATCTTAAAAGTTCCCATCACAAGAAAAACACGTTTACAACTATGTGAGGTGATTGTCGTTAACTGAACTCACTGAGAGGATCAATTCACGGTATATACCTATATCAAATTCTGTTGTGCATTTTGGACTAATACAATGTTCCCTGTGAATTATATCTCACTAAAACTGGAGGGAAATATATTGGGAGGATCAAAATAGCAAAAGAGAAAAGCAAGTGTTATTTATGATTGGAAACTGCTGCTCCCTTGGGCTGAAGGCTAGGAGTTCAGCAGCCAGTATGCAGGGGGAGCTTCTAATACCTGGGTGAACACTAGCATCTCGCCACTGCCACTGAGCAAGAAGCTAGGAATCTCCTCTCCTACAGATGCTCTGAAACTGCCCCAGAGGCTGCTGGGGATGAAAATCTGTGGCAATCTCTCTACTATGCTCTAGAAAGGCTCTTCCCTGTACTTGGAATTCACCCTTCCTCCCTCCACCTGTCACCCAAGCGCCCTGCCCTCCACTTGGCTATCTTTTCTAGTTCTTAAAAAATCAGTGTGCTTTTCAACATTGAGCACAAGATTGTTATATTTGGAAGTCTCCAACTTCATCATACCTGTCTCCGTTGGATCATATCTACGATTACAGTGTCATGATGTATCTGTTACCTGTGCACTTGTCAGCCTGGCCTCTTTCAGTTGAGAGCTTCTCGACGTTGTGCCTTTGTTTGTTTGTTTATATCCCCTCAACTAGCATGGAGCTTATTAACTTTCAACTAATACTTGTCAAATGCATTTTAATTGAATTGAAGTATGCAAACACATAGAGCTATGGTATATCTTGATGGGTCTAATGTGCTGGCTCAGGAAATGAAACAGTGTCCTGCAGGTTATGGGGAGTTGTGCATTGGGAGACTTGCAGAAATGATGTAATTCAATGAGTCTGAGCTGGAGGAAATTAGAGAGAGCTAGCACAAGAGTGCCACTCCATATGTGTCGTATCCGGTAGGAGCTGAGGGTATACATTTTAGCTTGGCTCTTCAGCGACCACTGTTTTGTTTTGTTTTGTTTTTCTCATTTGGGACTTGGGAATGTTATTTCATCTTACTTTATTGTGGAGGTGGGCTTTTTTTTTTCAGGATTAAAAAGTGTTCTTTTTAGAGCTTCTGAAGGTATCTGGCTGACAGGCTGGCTGAGGTTTTATAATCAACCATTTATAATCATGAAATGTTCTAATTATAAAAAGTAATGTAGTCAGACATTCTAAATTATGTTCCAATTCACTTTGCCAAGTGCCTTTTCAAACCTTTTTGCTCTGGCATCCTACTTTTTTTTTTCTTTTTTTGTAATTCTCTTCTTACAACACAGAAAACTGAGGAAACTGAGGAGAGTCTAACTTCAGAAACAGTGTAACTCTAAACAAATTTAAAGGTGTGGGTACAAGTGGCCCAAGATAAATCACAATCTAGTACCCTACCTTCCAAGCCTAAACTCAAGTTTTTCCTCCTGCAAACACTAGAACTAGAGCTAGATGCCCATCTGCCTGAAGTAGAGTAACAGTGATAACCCAGCAGCCATCCTTCCTATCTTGAGCTTTCTGTTCCTCCCACAAAGTCTCATTCTCAGGACAGAGGCCCATCTGATGTAGGCCAGTAGATTTCAAGCCAGGTCCCACAGATCCTTAGTGATGCCTGAAGGCCCACAAGGGGAGGGCAGGAGAGTCAGAGTGGGCGAAGCTCCATCTGCTCCAGTGTCACTTGTCCTCATCCTCAGCAGATCCACTCTTCTCCTTTAAGATGTTTAATCCTTTAGGAAACTTCATTTACAAAAGGAATTGATCGCTATATACACTGTAAAAAAAAGAGAGAGAGAGAGAGAGAGAGAGACAGAAAAAGCACTGAAGCACTGATATAGTCTGTACAAATATTAAGAGAATATGCAGTTGGTGAAAAAGCTGTATGAAGGAAAATTTCATAGATCTGAACTTAGAGAGCCTCTCCTTTGATTTCCTTTTTGTTCTTCCAATTAGCTGTGAGTTCTTGAACAAGTTATGTAACCTCTCTGGACCTTAGTTGTTTCATCAGGGGATATTATAAAATTTAAAATTACTAAAGCTTTGGAGAAAGGATTTGCAAATTACTATATTCTATTGAAATAAGAGTCATTATTTTCCAGAGAATGGGTCAGTAAATTGATGAAATTCTTGAGTAACAATACAAATATGTCATCATTAATGGACAGTGTTGAATGCCAGCTGCAGTAGTTTGTCTTATGTATCAACAAGACTGGGCCATAGAGTCCCCAGAAAGTTGATCAAACTTTATTCTTGTGTTTCTTTGAGAATTTTTTTTTTTGGATGACATTAACCTTTACATCAGTGAACTTGAGTGAAGGAGACTGACCTCTGTAATGTGGGTGAGCCCATCAATTGAGGCCTGAATGGAATAGAAGACTGACCCTCCTCTGAGTACATGAAAATTCTGTCACATGGTCATTAGACTGGGACATCAGCTCTTCCTGGTTCTCCAGCACCTTCTGACCTTTGGATTAGAACTAGGACATTGGCTTTTCAGATTTTGAACTTTCCAGCTTCCATAATTGTGTGAGCCAATTGTTTACACTAGATAGGTGTTGTACTGGTTCTTTTTCTCTGGAGAACCTTCATTAATGTACCTACCAAGGTGATCTTGAAAAATGGTCACCATTCTTTGACATTCTTCCCTCCAAAAGGTGGAGCCTAATTCCCCTCTCCCTCGAACTTGGTGACTTGCTTCTAATAAATGGAATACAGTGGAAGAGACAGTGTGTGGCAAGGTGATAAAAGGTACTATGGATTTCTTCTTATTTCCTCTATTAGATGACTTTCTCTAAGGGAAGCAAGTGCCATGTATCAATATATTCACAAGATGAGCAACTGAGGCCTCCAGCCAACAGCTCTAGGAGCCATTTTGGAAGGCCTCTGTCAGGCCTTCAGAAGATGGAAACCTTGACTGACATCATCATTGCAACTTCTTGAAAGATCCTGAACCAGAACCATTCAACAAAGCTGCTCCCAGATTCTTAATCCTTAGGTAGTACATGAAATAACAATTTTTTATTGTTTTTAAGCCATTACATTTCAGAGTACTTTGTTTTGTGGCTAGAGATAATGAATATGCCTGTGTTGAGTTCATTGCATTATGCTGCACCCTTCATTCCTGGACCCAGGATTGTGAATGGTTACTGGGAGGTATGAAGAATCAGTAAGGAAATTTTTCATTTCATTTTCTGTTTGCACCAAGATGTGGGAGAGTGGCCAACCTCCAGTAAGCCTGGATCAAAATTCGAAGTGCCCTTGTTGATCTGGGCAGGATGTCAAGACAACCCAAATGAAGGTCAATGCGGGCAAGGACAGAGCAGCAGGCCTAGGAAGAAAAGTAAACCCTTCATCAGCACAATGGGGAATAATTGGCTGTGTAAGAACGAAGGTCAGGCTCTCTGTGCGCTTAAAATAGGTGTTCAATACGTACGCATTGATTGATGTTGGTTGATTTATTTTGAATGCCAGACAGACTGTGAGTCATCAGTGTTGCAATATAGCTTAAATAAATGTGAGTTGTGCCTGGAAAAATAGCAATTCAGCAGTGAGGACCAAAAAGAACCATTTGGCCTCTTACTGGGCAGCTTTTCTTGTCCCACCTGCCACAGACTTCTGATTACTGAGAGGAACTTCCCAGTTGGAAGATGAGTAATGCTTCAGGGAGAAATGAAGGAGAGTCTTCAGTGGGAAAGCCTTTGGCAGAGGAGCCTAACCAATTGCTCTCAGTTTCAAGTGAGGACCCAGATTGATTTCTTTATAGGGAGATTAGTGGTGTGATTTGCAAAGATGCTGAGACAGGCCCTGAGTAGACTGACGGAGAGAGAAAGAGAGAGAGAGAGAAAAATTAGTATAGGGGGAGGTAATTGCCATTGGAATAGAAGAGAAATTTGTTACTGTAGTTAGATATATTTCACACAAAGATACTGGTTAATTTTATTTTTACCACTCTCTTGATGAAAACTTTGCCATGTTTAGGCTTCAGTGGAATACATGGAGGTGTGGCTTTATGCTCTAGGTCATGTTAAATTACTTTTTCCTCTATTTTTGGAGAGTAAGGCCCTCTATGTAAAGTGCTGGGGGACACATGATCAACATGCTCCCATGTTCTAGTTTCCCTGGGAGAGTCTTTGTTTACACGTCTTGTCCTAGTGTCATTATTTTATTGCCATTTTTACTCAAAAGGACCCTGATTTGGACAATTAGTTATATGGCGACCCCTTCCCATCATAGTGGAAGAGCAACATGGTAGAGAGGGTAGCAATATGGGCTCTAGCACAGAGCTCCTTGAGGGAAAAAAATCTCAGCTACACTGCTTCATAGTCATATGACCTTGGACAAATTCCTCAATCTCTCTGAACTGTGGTTACTGTAAAGTGGGGATAATAGTAACATCTATTCATGTGGTTGGGGTGAGGATTACATGAGTTACTTGGCACAAAGCCCTGCCAAGAGGGCTTGATCTATGACAGCTCTGTAACAGCTTTAGGTTTGGATATTATTAAATCTTAACAAAACTCTTGTAATAACGTTGTCACCGTGCCACTTTGTAATGAGGACACTGCAACATCAAGTGGTAAATTGAGAAACTTTTCATAGGTGGACCAGCTAGAAGGTAGTGGGTGCAGGGATAGGTCTTGACTCTCACAGCAAAGCTGGCACTTGTTAGAACATTCTATAAAGTATTCCTCAAAGTCTCTTTATGTCCTTTCTTTATTTTCTAGAGCAAGTCAGTATGAGGCACTATACCTGCTTTCTTATTCTCATTCAATTCTATACAAGTTCTAGCCAGAACAGAGGTTTTTTTTTTTTTTTTTTAATTTTATCTGCTGAATCTGGGGAGGAGGAGTATTTCCATTATCAGATGGTGTCTTATACTCATAGCAGATTCACAGAGGATAAGGCCACGCCAGCAGCATACCCATGACGATAATGCTTTTCCTTAGCCATGTGGCCCTGAGAACTTGTGCGTCTGAGATCATTTCCACTGTGGAGCTTAGAAGAAACGTCCTGTGGAGAAGCTGTGGAGGCAGGTCTAAAATAGGCCTCATGCATCATGTGAAGGACAAATAAGGATGATTTACTTTTCCCCAGCAGCAGAATGGACATGGCCCAGAGAGACACCAGTCTTTGGCTACCCAGACTGGTATATTAAAGCTTTGCCCACGTGACCCTGTAATCAAAGGCTGAAAGAAGTAGGCATGTCTCTATGAACATTAACTCAGATGGGTGATCCACCAGGGCCTGGGAACTTCCCTCTCCCTCTTAGGCTTTCTCACCACAGAAGCCTCTTCCCCAAATCTTACCTGAAACTGTACTTAATAGACAAAGATCAAATATCTGTTACCAGTAGCAGAGAGGGTCTATCTATATTTTGAGGAAAAATTCAGCTTAGTTTTGGAAAAATACAATTCTTCTGCTTGCTTTCTTAGGGTTCAGACTTAAAAATTATAAGCCTATAACTGCTGTGCCATCTTGAGAGGTAGTCTTATTCCCATTCTGCCAACTGCCCTCCCTCCTGACATTTTCTCTTTGTGAAGCACGACTCCTTACGTTGAGCTTTTCAAGAAGATCAAACCTTTGTTTAAAATGTATCCCCATCCATAAAGTGAGAATAGTATATATCGGGACCATTGCAAAGATTAGAAATGGCTTGTGTAATGTGCCTATCTGCAGGGTTGAGACACCATAGATGGCCAATTACTGCCTCCATTACAACCACTCCTACTACAACCAATGATAGCAATCATGAAAATAATAGTGACATCCAGACTAGTTCCAAAGCATGATCATTTGAAATGAGCAAGCTGGTAAAATCATCAATATTAAATTCTAGAGGTTATCAGGGTTAATATATGTACCTGGACACAATGTTAGTGTATCTAGGACCTACAATGTCTTCTCATCCACACTAGTTTCCTTTCTCTATGCAAAGGGCCCATCCTGTTCTCCCCTGAAAGAGTGTGTTTCTTTTCTACAGACAAGCATAGAGAGTGTTTTACTCTTTTAAAGAGCACATTTCCATACCTATCAAGGAAATGAAAGCTTTTCAAGAAAATTCCTGTGAAAAGTCTAAGATTATTAAAGAAATAACTGTTGAGAGGAAAAAAAGAGAAACAAAGTGTTTAACCTTTTTCCTGAGAAGTTAAAGACTACTTCACAAAAGCTTCTGCAACTTCCAATTTTATTCAAGAGCTGAAGAAACTAGCAATCCCCAAGGCTCCAAATTTAATTTCCATTGCATAGAATGCCTCTCACATCAGAATTAATCAGGTTTCATTTCCAATGTCCCATTTCCCTTCAGGAATTCTGTGGTATAAACCTCGAAGGTAAACACAGATATTCATCTATTCACCTGTTTTGAAGAGCCAGACATTCAGGAACGTAAATCATTGGAAGTGACGGGTATGCACCTGATTTGGGCACAATTCATCTCTCCTGTCCAAAGCAGAAAGTTCCCTTCAGCCTTTCCTCATGCTCGCAAGAGCAAATACTTCACTCCCAGATACCAGGCCAAATGAGCAGACATTTATAATTCTTACTGCCTATAAGCAGACAGAACAAATCTCGATTTTGTTTCTTTCTTTCTTTCTTTCTTTCTTTTTTTTTTTAAGAAGGGGGAAATCAGGTATAAGACACACAGAGAGCATTAGAGCATTTTTTGGATGTTTAGTTTTGCTGCTTCTACAAAACTTCATTTATTGCTGTTCAAGGATTCTAAGAAAATTATTTTTTAAATGATCAAGTAATTTCCTACTGACAATTTGAGCATCTGTGGACTTACTTTCTTTAGCTATCTCTTTGTTGGTAGAAGTTTCAGGTGTCTGCAGGAAGCAAAGTAAACATTGGCCCCAACTCCAGGACATTGTGTTTACAGATTTGGGTATTTACTTGTTTGTGGAAGGACAGGCCTGGTGTTATGCAACACCACTGAGGCTCAGATTTAGTCTTCCTGTGTGTTTTTTATTTCCTACAACTTGGAGTTGTACACTGCAGGGATGAGGGATGGGGTTTCCCACAGTGGCTTTTGTAGCAATAAAAGACTTAACAGTCTGCTTATCCATTCTCCATTTCTTGCTATTCCAATCCTTCCTTAGCAAACTCTGGCAGTTATTCCATTTCAAAAAGTGGACAAAGTATAGGGGAATGCTCATTTTCAAATCTCTCTTTTTAGGAAAGATTGTACAGAATCAGAGAGGATGAAATGTAGCTTTGGAACCTTTTCTTCCCTATGATAATTAGCATTCTCTTCAACTTCATTGGTATCTGGGGAATTTGTTCTATGTGGGTTGGCGCCAAACTATATGCAGGTATTACAGGCAGAAAAGCTCAAGGGAATTTGAAATGAGCCTTCAGAGCATAATAAGTAGCTTAAACTGTCTCACTTACAACATGTTTACTTAGTCCTAAAGAGTCAGGAAGTTTTTGAAGTCAAAAGTTGCTTTACTTCAAATTTGATTGTACAGGGAGTACATTCCTTGAAATTAATCTTTTGCAGGTTCATTTTGGATATGCAAACAATGATTTAGGAATGATGGCATAGCCTGTCCTTTCACTCCTGACCTTTGACAAACTCAGGGAGGACTATATCATGTTTGGTTCATTGCTGCAGACTAACATAAGGAAACACTACGTGGGCTGCAGAAATTGCTTCTGAATTCAGTAGTGTCAGATGACAGGACTCCAAACATATGCACTGATGTGGCTGATTTCTCTCGATGTTGCTGTTCCCAGGTATTAAGTCTGCAAAAGTCTCAGAGACAGTAATCTGCCCCAGAAGGCAGATACTTCTGTGGAAAAAGCTGGCCTGTGTAGGCACCAACTCTTCTCAGTAAACTAAAATGAAACCACTGGGGGAAAATATGTTGATCCCCAAATCCTCTATTCGAGGAAGGTATGTCTTCAGTGTCCTACAACATTTGTACTAACCTCACCAAAACTTCTCTTAAGATATTGGCTTTGAAATTGCCAGTGCACTTGCCTGTTTCCAACTAAACTATATGCTCCCTGCCAGGAAAAAAAGATTTAGTTTTGTTCATCCAGGACACAACAGTCCCATGTCTGAGTGGAAGTTAGCATTTGAAAACTGTTTGTTGAATTAATGAGCCAGATTTCTTGTGTTAAAACAAAATCTAACTCTTGAATCCTGCTAACATTTTCCTAATTTATTAAAATTATCAACAATAATAGCATTCAGTTAGTTATTTTGTGTCTGACACTGTGCTGAGCATTTAGCCTGTCATCTCTTGAAATCCTCACAATTCTGTGGGTACTTGGACTAAAACTGGTCAAACTAATGGGGCTTTTGAGTCATACAAAATGGAGTTAAAGCTTGTGCTTTGTCCCTTGTTAGTTCTTTGAGCTTAGTCTTTATGAAGCACCAGTCTTCATTTGCAGATTGGATTAATAATAGGTTTCTCAAAGAATGTTGTGAATGGCATTTATCTTTGTCTACCACATAATCTTGTACCTTTTAGTTGTTATTTCTATGTTTAAGATAATTTCATTCTTGAGTCAATGAATACTAAAAATAATTGATCAGTTTGGAACAGAGAAGGAAAATACATATTCTCTTTTGGTCCTCTAGTCTCTTATTCTTAAGTTTTTGCACACATCTACCCTTTTCTTTTGATATTGGTATAAATTTTCAGCTTTTAATATTTTGAGTCTACTATAGACAACCACAATTTCATAATAAGTAATAATTTCCCTTTAACAGAAACTCTTTTGCTTGTTTTTGGTTACCCATTCTAGCCAGGATCTTTGCCAGTTTCTTGATATCTCCCTGTTTCTCTGTACACTATGAGAGAGGTTTTTTGGATAAAATATTGTTATAAGCAATCTCAGCATTATGTATGCCTTACTCTGACAGTCCTATCCTACCCAGGACAAGAAAAAATGTCCCGAGGTGGCAGAAACAAAAGCAACTATGGATGTATGACTGGTCAGAAGAGATGCCAGCCGTAAACCACTGGTACCTGTAGTGCAACTAATGCAGTCATATGCAACTGGTACACTGTATGTCTGTGTACCAGCTGAGGGTCAACCTGGTGGCCAGTTAACCTCTTTGCCTTCCCTCTGGCCTAATTATAAATGGGAAGAGTTCACTAACAACTGTGAAAAATCCTATTCGGATACTTTTTTTCTGGTGGGACTTGCTGACTACTCTTATATACCAAGTCAAGTCTCCTCTGCTAGTGAACCAGTATTTCCACAGAAAACAGAAGAGACTTCTATATAAAACACGCCTATCACAGAGAGATCACAACTGTTTCAAGGTTTTCTTGTCCTTAAAATGTTTCATTGGGGGATCCCTGGGTGGCGCAGCGGTTTGGCGCCTGCCTTTGGCCCAGGGCGCGATCCTGGAGACCCAGGATCGAATCCCACATCGGGCTCCTGGTGCATGGAGCCTGCTTCTCCCTCTGCCTGTGTCTTTGCCTCTCTCTCTCTCTCTCTGTGACTATCATAAATAAATAAAAATTTAAAAAAAATGTTTCATTGGTGCTCTTTCTGTGGATTTATTAATATGAACAGCTAAAGAATAAATCCACGTTTTGGCTCAAACATTTGTGTCAATACCTCCCTATGGACATGTTTGAAAAATCAATGAGTTTGAGGAAGGTAGGTGCATTGAAAGCTCAGAAATGACAGAATGTGGAAATGTGAGGGGTCTGAGAGTCTACCTTACTTGCAGATTAACCAGTTAGTTTGCCACAGATTCATAGATGCTGGGAGAAAACGCGAGACTCCTGGATCAGAGATAGAGGACTTGATTCCTCTTGATGCAACAAGCTGCATAATCTTCATGTTCCACTGGTTCCTCATGCTCCCCAGTTTCCACAGGGCAACACAGGTTGGTACAGATGATTGCTATTTAGGCAGTGTGTTTGTGTATCCCCGAGGGACCCTGAGTTTAGGAAACCCCAGTCTTTTATGATGACCCGTAAGCAAACCTGTTTAACCCTTGTCCTGGAAGGAGACAGTGAGTGTCTTCATGACACTGGTGAGCAAACAAATCCACCTTCTCCTCTGCAGACAGGCAGTTCTCAATTTCCTATTCTCTATAAAAATATAATCTAATCTCTATAAAAATATCCTGGAAAATGTAGCCCAGTACAGAACTTGTCAATGCATCTACTTGTAAAATGTGCAGAAATACAAGAGACCCTTGGAAAATTCTCTCCCAGCATATGAAAGCCCAAGGAGTCATCTGGCTGTGAACTAACACTGAAGAGAAGATTTGAACTTTTCTCTAGCCAATACAAGAGCTTAGCATGCTCTCTCTTTTAGCTTATATCCTAGTGAAACTTTTTCTTATCTGGAAAGAATCAGTGCCAAGGGTCCTTCTGATGAAAACTGAGCCTCTGAGATGCCAATTAACCTTGCATTGCTGAGACTGGCCAATTTGTTTTTTCTCTGGCCACGTTTGTGCATTTAAACTTTAAACGTTTTGCTTTTATGGTGTATACTGTAGGGGGAAATGACAAAACCGGCTAAATCCTCTATGAGCAACAGAGAAGTGAAAGCAAAAGCTTGTTGCCGAACCAATTGATCTCCTTTCTCTTGTTTTCCAAGCCCTGCTTATTCATCGCTGTTACAGAAATCCGTAGAAGATGAGGGAGGCTAAGAGTAGATACAAAAGCAGGAATGACACCAATGGGTTAAAAGAGAACTGAATTGTATCAATGCAAAATGTAGTTAGAAGGAACTTCAGAGAATCAAGTAGAGAAAAGGTCAGGAGATGATATTTCTAAGAAACCAGAAGTGAGCCAATGATGTGTCTTTATTACATTTCTATTTGTGAAGCATTTCTCACTACTTCTTAATTATTTGTTTTTCATTTAGAAACTTGGTTTTATTATTTCAGCAAACTTTATATCCTACTGCTGCTTCAAATGAGAAATCTGTTCATCTTAAATGCAGGCTTTGGCAAAATAGCTCATGTTTTAAATGAGAAGTATATTCATTGAAATTCAGGCTTTGGCACAAGAGCTCATTATATTTGAGCCATGTCAAATGTTGACCTGAAATAGGAAAAAAAATCTTGGGGTGATGAGTTAAATTTAAGTAACCAGGTTTTCTGTGGGATTTGATAACCCCTACAAAAGCACATAAAACTCTATGTAGCTAGCATCTAATTTGAGATATATTAAAAGGAATAGTTGTAATGTCAACATTGCAAGTTGGGGATCATTTTATGCATGAATTAATATTTTCATTTTCAAGATTAGTAAGGTATAGAGAAAATAAAGCGAAGAAGGACTTTATATGATCTGGAATGAAAAAACTAACTATTACAATTCCAATGTAAGTCCTGGATGATTTTATAGCTAGGTATGAATAAATGATCTTTAATTATTCATTGGTTTATTAATCCCAAGTGCACTTTTACACTACAGCTTGTTTTCATGTAGATGTCACATACTGTATTGTGTTTTCATGTGTATGATGTGTATGGAGGAGAATAGGCATTAACAGTCTCATCTCCTTTTTTTTTTTTTTTGAGAGAGCGAGAGAATGGCAGAGGGGCAGGAAGGGAGGGAGAGAGAATCTTAAGCAAACTCTCTGCTAAGCACCCAATGTAGGGCTTGATCTCACAATCCTGAGATCATGACCTGAACTGAAATCAAGGGTCAGACACTTAACCGACTAAGCCTCCAAGTGTAATTTTAACCAGAGTTAAATGTATATTTTTTCTGATTTTGTTCTTTTCCCAACTCTTTCTACCTTTAACCCTTCGTGACTTTAAAGCAACAGAAAAAAAGAACAAATATTCCTTTATTTGCCAGTTATATAGCGTGCAGGTAGCATATCAACAATTAAACACACCTTTTATCATTTCATTTAGGATGTATGTTTTCTTTTCTTAAAATGCAAATGCAACTAAATGATAAAGTACTATACACTGAACAGATCACATTGCAATTTTGTATCAAAGCACGTTTATGGTACCTCTCGAATGATTTTCAAATTGTATTTTCAGGGACCAGAACAGAATGAGATTAGTTTCAAAAATTAATGTTTAAAACTTGAGGGCTACTAAAGGAAATATTTAACTATAACCAGTAATTATTCATTGCAAATTATACATGTGAAAACCCTAGCTTCAAAGGACAAAGAGATTAGGTGAGTGCAGGCAGGCAGGTAACAAGGTGATTCCTTTCTGATTAGGAGAAAGGACAGTCATAGGGTTATAATGGCATCTAAAGGGCAAGTAGGATTTGGATAGATTTCCACTATTGTCATGGCTTAAAAATAAGAGAAATACAGATCCTGGCAAATACCCACAACTAGGCAAAGATTCAGGGAAGGACATTAACTGTTGTGGAACTCAATCCAGGACCCTGAGATCATGACCTGAGCCCAAGGCAGATGCTTAAATAACTGAGCCACTCAGGTGCCCCAGGATTTCTCAAATATATTTTTTAAGGATTTTATTTATTTATTCATGAGAGTCACAGAGGGAGAGGCAGAGACACAGGCAGAGGGAGAAGCAGGCTCCATGCAGGGAGCCCGACGTGAGACTCGATCCCAGGTCTCTAGGATCACACCCTGGACTGAAGGCGGCGCTAAGCCGCTGAGCCACCTGGGCTGCCCAATTTCTCAAATATTAATGTGAATGAATATCAGCCATTAAAAATACAGATCCTGATTTTTAGTTGCTCCAGGATGGGGTGCAAGATGCTTCTTCTAATAAGCTCCAAGGTGATATCAGTGGTGTTGGTTCAAGGAGTAACTGAGTCAATAGGGAATAGACAATAGCTTAGAACAAACAAAATTATATGGTTGTTATACTGATGTTTTACTCTAGTTTGTCTTTATGTACAGAGACACACATGTGCGCACACACATGCATACACACACTATCATGCATGTCATCTCACCATATACATATGTAGTTTTCAGTATAAACCCTTTATTAGAAATGAGTTTTTTGAAGATATGTGTTCTCCATCTGTTTATCTTTTCATTTTTTTAAAATAATAACCTTAGTTGTTTTTAAATTTTGATGAAACTCAACTGATCACTTACTTTCTTTTATGACGTATGCTTTTGGTCTTACCTAATAATCATTGCCAAAGCTAAGTTTACAAAGATTTTCTCCTATGTTTTTCTATAAAGCTTTTATGATTTTAGAGTTTGCTTGGTTTTGTGATTATTTTATAAAAAATGTTTCAAGAATAGTTGATACACAATGTTACGTTGGTTTCAGGTGTACAGCATAGTGATTCAACTTCTTTATCTGTTATGCTCACCACAAGTGTAGCTACCACCTGTCGTCACACAGTGCTATTAACAATATCATTGTTCCCTATGCCTTTTATTCTCATGACTTACTCGTTCCATAACTAGAGGCCTGTACCTCCCACACCCCGTCCCCCATTTTGCTCTTTCCCTCAGTCCCCTCCCCTCTGGCAACCACCAGCTTATTCTCTATATTTATAGGCCTGATTCTGTTTTTTGTTTATTTATTTATTTATTGTTCGATTCATTTTGAATTAAGCTTTGGAAATGGTAAAAGTCATATACCTAAATCAAGGTTCATTTTATCCCCTCACATGGGTATGCATTTTTTCTAGCACAAGTTTTTAAAATAATATTTTTTATCCATTGAATTGCCCTTGTGATTTTATTGAAAATCAATTGATCTGAGATGTGTGTCTGTTTCTGGATTCTATTTTGTTCTATTAATCCATATTTATTTTTATTCCAGTCATATAGATGTGGTAACTGTAGCTTTATAGTGAATCTTAAATTAGGTATTATAAGTGTTCTGTTTGTCTTTTTAAAAGTTGTTTAGATTATCTAGATCATTTATATTTACATACACATTTTAGAATTAGCTTGTCACTTTCTACCAAAACAAAACAAAACAAAAACACCAAAACCCTGCTGTTTTGACTATGGTGGCATTAAAGCTATAGATCAATTGGATCTAGTGAAATCTTGTTGTAGCTTTAATTTACATTTCCTTGATGACTAATGATGTTGGATGTGCTTTTAATGTGCTTTTTGCCTATCTGTATATCTTTTTTTTCTGAAGTGTCAATTCAAATTTTTACCATTTTTTCATTAGCAATTTTTCTCACATTATTGTGTTGTAAAAGTTTTAATTTATCCTTAATACAAGGTTTTTGAAATATACATATTTTAAATATATGCTTCCAGTCAATGGCCCACCTATGAATTACCTTGACAGTATCTTTGAAAGAGCTACATTTTAAATTTTGATAAAGTCCCAAATATACAGTATTTTTAAGTGGTTCATGCTCTTTTATGTCCAAGAAATCTCAAGGTCATGAAGCTTTTTTTCCTATGTATTTTTCTAAAAGATGAATGGCTTTACCATTTACATTTAAGCCTATTACCATTTTGGGTTGATTTTTATATATGGCATGAAGTAAGGGTCAAGGATTTTTTTTCTACGTGGAATATAGCCTTCTATTTGTTCCAAACTTATTTATTTAAAAGATCATGCTTTACTGAATGAATTGTCTTGGCACAATCAATTGTTCTTTATATGTGTATATCTATTTCTGGACTCTCTATTTGGATTTGAGGTTGCATTAACTTTTAAATAAGTAATCAAAACAATTCATCATGTTAACAGTAAAAAAGAAGAAAATATGATCATCTCAGTAGTTGCAGAAATATCGTTAATCGAAATTCAGCACCCATTTGTGATATAATACTGAGTAAATTAGGAATAGACAAACCTGATAAAGGTTATCTATAAAAATGTACAATTACTTCACTTAATAGTAAAACAGTGAATAATTTCAGCCTAAAATTAGAAAAAAATATGGTTATTCACATGGTTATTCACTTTCATCATTTTTATTCATTAATATACTTTAAGTTCTAGCCATGCAGTAACATAAGAAAAGGGAATAAAAGGCCTCTGGAATGGGAAAGAAGTAAAGCAATCCTTATTTCTACGTGACATAATTATCTATGTAGAAGATCTTTTTGTAGGGTCTACAAAAATGCTATTAGAACTAGTGAGTGAGTTTAGCAAGTTCCCAATATACAGGATTTATGAGCTAAAATAAATAGTATTTCTATATGTAAGCAAGAAATGACCTGAAAAATTTTAAAAGTGTCATTTATGAAGTAGGGGAAAAGAAGTAAAATTGATTATGTGAAAGATGTGTACCCTGAAAACTAGAAAATACTGTTGAGAAAAATTAAAGAATAAGTGACTATATGGAGATATATTTGTACTCATTGGTCAAAATCTTCTATACTGTTAAGATATCAATATTTTCCAAATTGACTTGCAGATTCAATGAAATCCTACCAAAATCTCAGCTCACTTTTTGGATGGAAGTTGACAAACTAATTTGAAAATTCATATTTGAATGCATGGAATAACCAAAACAACATTGAAAAAGAACAACAGAAGGATAAATGAATGACATATTATTTTATGATTTACTATAAGGCTATAGTATTCAATGAAGTCTGGTGTTCATGTCAACAGAGACAAATAGATTGACACAACAAAATGGAGAGTCCTAATACACAGCCATGTATATATAGTCAGACTTCTGACAAAAGTTAACAGTTCAATAGGGAGAAAATTTTTCAATAAATGGAGCTAGAAAAATTGAACATTAATATGCAAAATAACCTCTCCACTTAGTAGGGCTAAGTGTAAATCCCCAAACAATAAAATTTTCAGGAGAAACATAGAAGAAAATTCTGTAATCTTGGGTTAAGTAAGATTTCTTTTTAAATTAAATTAAATTAAATTTTATTTTTTTGGAAAAGAGAGAGAAAGAGAGAGGGAGAGGGAGAGGTGGGAGGCAGGGGAGGGAGAGAGAGAATCCTAAGCAGGCTCCATGCTCAGCAAAGCCCAACAGGGGACTTAATTTCATGACCCTGAGATCAAGAGTCGGACTGAGTCAAATGAGCCACCCAGGCACGTCTTAAATAAGATTTCTTAGCTACAACACCCAAAACATAATAGAGTAAAGAATAAGTTGATAAAACAAACTCCATCAAAATTAATAGTTTTGTTTCTTAAAAGACAGACAAAAAACTATAGGCCATGGGAAAGTACTTGAAAGTCATCTATCTGTCTTGTAAAAAAATCTTGTACATAAACTAGATAACCTTCAAAACCCAATACTAAGAAAAAAGTCCAATAAAAATGGGCAAAGGATTTGAATGGCCACTTCAGCAAGGAAGAGATACAGATGGCAAAAAGAAATATGAAAATATTGTCTATATTGCCTAGTTATTAGGGAAATTAAAAGTAAAAACCTAATGAAGTATCACTACACCTTGGTAAGAATGGCTAAAAATAAAAAATAGGAGCACTTGGGTGGCTTAGTCAAATGAGCATCTGATCTTGGTTTCAGCTCAGGTCCTGATCTCAGAGTCCGGAAATTGAGCCCCACCCAGATCAGACTCCCCGCTCAGCACTGAGTCTGCTTAGGACTCTATTTCCCTCTCCCTCTGCCCCTCCCCCACCCTCTCAAATAAATAAATACATATTTAAAAATAAGTAAGTAAATAAATAAATACAAACACACACCCTGGCCATATAAAGTGGTGAGGATGTGAAACAACTAGAGCTCACACGCTGCTGCTAGGATTGTAAAAGGTACAACCACTTTGGAAAAGTTTGCTAGTTTCTTTAAAGTTGAGCATTCATCCAACATTTGACCCATCCATTCTACTCTTAGGTATTTACCCAAAAGAAATGATAGCATAGATCCATATAAAGACATGCACATAAATGTTCATGGTAGTTATTATTTATAATAGATAAGCAATGAAAACAATTCAACTAACCATCAACAAGTGAAACAATTATCAAATTGATTAAAAATTGATTTTCATTCATTTGGGGAATATAAATAATAGTGAAAGGGAATATAAGGGAAGGGAGAAGAAATGTGTGGGAAATATCAGAAAGGGAGACAGAACGTAAAGACTGCTAACTCTGGGAAACGAACTAGGGGTGGTGGAAGGGGAGGAGGGGGGGTGGGGGTGAATGGGTGACGGGCACTGAGGGGGGCACTTGACGGAATGAGCACTGGGTGTTATTCTGTATGTTAGTAAATTGAACACCAATAAAAAATAAATTAAAAAATTGATTTTTATGATTTTTAAAATAAAATTTTATTTTATGTTCTCAGACATAAAAGGGAATGAACTAAATATGATACAACAGAGATGAATTTTGGTATTATTACCATATGTAAAAGAGACATAAAAGTTTATATATGAATCCATTTATATAGAATTCTTATAAGTGCAAAATAACTAATATTAGCAGAACAAAGATACATTGACTGGAGGGAGGGGGAACAGTGAAGAGAGGGCAGAGGAAGGGATTTGTAATCCCGTGACGTACTTTATTCAAGTACTTTCCCATGGCCTATTGTTTTTTGTCTCTTGGGGGTGATGGATATGTTCATTATCTTGATTGCCATGATGGTTTCATAGCTGTACACATGTTTAAATCTTATCGAGTAGTTTGCTTTGGGGGACACCTGTGTGGCTCAGGGGTTGAGCATTTGCTTTCAGCTCAGGGAGGAATCTCTGGGTCTTGGGATCGAGTCCCGCATCCAGCTCCTTGCGGGGAGCCTGCTTCTCTTTCTGCCTATGTCTCTGCCTGTCTCTCTGTGCCTCTCATGAATAAGTAAATAAAATGTTAAAAAAAAAACAACAACATACAAATTGCTTTCGATATGTGCATTGTATATCAATTATATCAGTAAGGCTGTTAAAAAACAAAATAAAAAATAAGGGTATAAAATGATATCAACTCACAGTATTTTCTCCAACATGTCTTATTTTGAATGTTATCATTACAGTTATAAAGAATAAAATCTATAAGTTCATAAACCATTTGTAATAAGTTCATAAACCATTTGTATTTAACACAGAAGGTCAAGGAAATAACCCCTGCCCTTAAGAAGTTTATAATCTATTAAAGAGAACCAATTTACTTTTAAAATTTCAGAATGCACTTTGAGAAATGCACAACTGTTTAATTATATGCATTCCAAATTCAAAGTGAAACAAATTCAATACCTGAAGGGATGCAGGTTTTGATGGTAATGGGCTGAGTTCACATTTTTGTGACATGGTTTGTAGAAGTGTTTTCCTATTGCAGCAAAACTTCTTTTGTACCTGTGGACTCTCAGGTCTCAACTATGTACACCAAGTAAATAACTTGCTCAGCACTTGAGTGGAAATTCAGTAAACACTGAATTGACACCCAAGGATCTTTTTCGTAAACACTGAATTGACACCTCAGTGCATAGCTGTCATTTCTTATGCATACTTCTGTGTGAGTCTTTATATTAGATATATGAGTCTGCATTTGGTTACTATTAGCCTTGAAATGGATTTTCTTTTTTCCTGAGTGAGTCATGATTTTAGTGTGCAAAAGAACAGCATTTCATTGCCTCGTGTATTCCTCTAAAAACCAAAAATCAGAGTTTTATAGAGTTGTTTTAAGTCTCATAACAATAACAGCTAATATTTATTGAGTAACTTGTATATAGCAACCATTTCTCATGTGTTGTTTCTCAATTGAGCCTCATATTATTTTTGCCCCAGTTGTTAGGGATTTTATATTGACTTAGATTTTTGGTCTTTATTTGTGCACAGTGTTTTCGATTTATTTTCTTCCAAACCTCAAGGGCAAATGCATTCTTTATCCTCAGAGAGAATGAAAGAATAACTGTTGTATGGAAATTTATTGTTATGTAATAATGAATTCTTACACTGCAGTGGGACAGATTTGAACTCAGGATCACTAATAACATAATCAGAATGGTAAATGTGTGACGGTTGTTTATCCTTACATGTCAACATGTGCCAGATTATCCCACACTGTGCATGTAAGATTCATTTACATAAGAACTATCAGTTTTAGAATAAACAGAGTTTAAAAATGCATTAAGAACAGTGAAGAATTTGGTACTCAGTAGAGATGAACAGTATTGAAATGCTTGTTAACTATCTCTTTACTTAAGAAGCACTACTGCACGTGCTATTTGGATGCTTTTTAGCATAGTAAATCTATTTCTGTGGTTCGAACGTAATGTTTCAAGAAAGACAACATGCTCTGCCCTGAATTTAAGAAAACATGTGGGTGCGATGCTGGATTTTGATGATCCATTCAACCTGGAATTTAGCCTAGACATGATTCACTAAAGCTTAGATTGAAAAGAAACAAAACAAACCTCATCCTCCACAGACTTGTGCTAAGTTTTGCTTTAGAAACAGATGGCAAAGTAGAAAAGCTGGTAGGAAATTGATTGAATTTGAAAAATCAGATGTGGAAAAATCAAGTAATTCAACCAATCCAATAGCTTGTTTTGAAGTTTCAGAACTTTTCTTCACCACAAACCCTCCAGAATGTTTTTTTCTCATGTAATTAGGAGCAACAGGTGATCATTATTTCTTTATCCATCCCCTTGAGGAACCTTATTTCTTATTCCAAAGGTCTCTGCTCTCAAAAATATTTCTAAAAAAGCATGCATTTTACCATCTCTTAACATCATGCTTTGAATTCTACTAGAAAAAATGTTCTCACTCCTTAATGTGCATGCCTTACAACATTTGTAGACATTCTCATGTCTATCAATCTTTATCACTACTTAGCCAAATATATATATATATTAGCTATATATATATATATATATATATATATATACACTTCTCTTTGAGGGATTCATTAGTGAAATCTATTTCTGTACTTTTTCTTCTTTACTGAATTATTTTTAAATTGGTAGGTTTTATAGTCTGTGGCCATCTCTTTTCAGATTCAGCTTTCTGTGCATTTTCCAATTCTATTTGAGGGAAACTTATGAATATTAGAATAAGAGACTCAAAATGAAGCCAACATATAGAATTTGGAAAACATCAGAGCCAATTAAAAGATAAAATAAAAATAAAGAGTATATGTTGCCACTAGATCAAAATCAGGGAGTATTTGTATTCCTGAGTAGCCAGAAAGGCATATTAAAACCAATTCACCTTTTCCCCCACCTCTACCATATGGAATAAGGTACATTGCTAGACCGGTCTATTCAGTCTTCATGTTGACCTTGTTTCTGTCAAGAGTATAAAAGCAACATGATGATCCCTTGAAAAGATATATTGCCATGGAGAGTCAATAGATAAGGCTGTCACTTCTCCTCAGTCATTCATGATCCTGATTGGTGCTCCCGAAGAAGTGATGATTGAGAAAAGGGGTAATGAGGCAGCCTCCAAGTGGAGGTCACATGTGTCAACTATACTCAAATAAATAAACAATGTATGGCAACAGAGAAAAAGCAAAACAACTCCCACTACACACAACAAAGTAAAATTGACATATCCTGGAACATCAGTGAATAAAGCTTTCCATTGGTGGAGCACCATGACAGTAATAGAAATTACATATGCGTGTTTATCTACAAATTCAAATGAAAGCACATTTGACCATTATTTAATAATATGTGGACACAAATGGGTACCCTAAATTCATTTATATGCCAGACCTGAGCCATGTTCAGAATGGGAAGGCTGCCAGTGGTGGCCTCATTCTTCTGTTGGTTCAGGCCATATTGAGATATATCACAGTCTACTTTTGCACAGGTTGTATCACGTATAAGATTATATTGTCAACCACATTAATCCTCACAAAATGAACAGATTGCTTGAAAAAATAGTGACCATATGGAGATCACAACTGAAGAACACACTCATAATAATGCAAGGAGAATGCAGAAGAAAATGGCAGAGTTCACTCTCCCATTCTTCATTTGAGTTCTTCCTAGGACACATGTTGAAGTAAAGCAATGATAATCCACTCAGAGAGAGTTGAGTATGACTCAAAGTATGTCTTGGAATATTAGCTGATGATATTAGGAAGCTTAAGAAACCAAAGCAGGAGGACAAAATTCTATAATGTTACCAATTATGCTTAACATTTTGTGATACCTAATGCAGCACTCTGTCTGTACTAAGCATAAAGACACACTTTTAAAAACCTCTGAGATTTCCTGTTTATTAAGAGTATTCAAAATGCCACTTGGTTTTCATGGTATAATAAAAACGGCTGAAACCAGACATAGAGAACAATAAGGTACAAACTAAAATACATTCCTTTTGGCAGTAAATACTGGCACAAAGAGAATACTGTTTAATATTTGAAGAAACAAGTATTAGAACAAATTCACAATGTGGGAGGTTTGCTGTGCAGTTGGTTGAAGGAACAGATGTTTCTAACATGCCCGAGCTTATGGTATTTGCAAGATTTTGTTTTAATAATGAAATATAAAGGTAATTATTTTTGTGAGCCACTTGACTAAAGAAAAAGATGTACTGGACTTATACTTTAATTAAAACATTTTACAGACAAATTATGGAGGTATAAACTCTTACATAGTGGCAGCTTGGCTGAAATTTATAAGGATGATTATGGGGCAAGGGCACAGAGTTATCATCATGTTTAAAATATTTTCATTCTGTGATAATTCATAGCAAAGCAAAGATGCTGAAGCCATAAGTGTGCAAAGTGCTATGGGTATCTCTGAGTTTATAAATACAACAATAACGTTAGCCGACATTAATAAAGAACCTCTTCTGAACCAGGTTGTATTCTTTAGTGACTTATGTGTTCACTCATTTAGTTGTCAAAACTTTTGGAGGGTGATACAATTACAGTGTCTTTTCTCAGATAAGGAAACTGAGGCACAGGGAAGTTCATAAACCTTCTGAAAGTCATACCACAAACACATGGCTAAACAAGGTAATCTGGTCAATTTGACTCTAGGGACAATTACTGAATTCTCCTGTCTATATACCTTTGTGAGGTATTTTTTTTAGCTCTAATAACTTTATATATATTATATATATGTAATAACCATATATATGTATATATATACACACACACAAATAAACAGAATTTAGAAGCAGCAGATTTTCAAATCACTGCATATGTCATTGCATTTCCCATGAAAATATTATTGAAAAAACTTTTTTAGTGAATAAATAAGCTTCTTGGTCTTTGATCAGTATTACTAAAAATATAATTTTTAAATTTCATCCTTAAAATATTCTTTACACTTTCTATTTTCATATATATTTTGTCACATACATAGGATATTTATTTATTTATTCATGAGAGAGAGAGAGAGAGAGAGAGGCAGAGACGGAGACAGAGAGAGAGGCAGAGACATAGGCAGAGGGAGAAATAAGCTCCATGCAGGGAGCCTAATGCAGGACTTGATCCTGGGTCTCCAGGATCAGGCCCTGGGCCAAAGGCAGGTGCTAAACCGCTGAGCCACCCAGGGATTCCCCAGGATATTTATAACTATATATAATATGTGTGTGTTCATGAATGTATATCTCTATGTGTGTACGCAAATACACTTTTATTGGGCAGCAAGTGCAAAAATTTTACTGGTGTGGGTACAGTCAAATGCTTTTGGGGATTGGTGAGATAAACAAAGAAATGGTACTAAATGAGAAAAGGATCTGGAAAAGCATGAGAAATAGTGAGTGGGAAGAGGTTTGTAAAGGCTCAATATTGGGAATAACCATGGGGAATTGGTGGAAATGCAGGAAGGGAAGTATGGATGGAGCAGAGAGAGCAAGAAAAGTGTTGGGCATGGGTGAGATGAGGGTGGAAAGGGTGTTGCAGAGAAGAGTTAGAAGGGTCTGTCCTAAGGCCATGGCAAAGGGAGGTCAGTGGCAGATGATGGAGCTTGGACTAGATAGGAGACATAGGAATGAAGAAAAGATATATGGAGAAAGATCTATCTATCTATCTATCTATCTATCTATCATCTATCTACCTATCTATCATCTATCATCTATCCATCATCTGTCATCTATGTATCTATCCATTCACCTATCCTTTCATCTATCCATCTATCCATTCATAAGTACGTCCAAGAGGAAATGATTGTCATGGTAATGAAGGGCAAGATCATGGAAGGTAAATGGAATATTTAGCATTTTGACCAAGTAGGTTTGTAATTGCCAGTAAATTAAAAACTAAAACTGAAAATGAACATGTAAATATTATTTTATTATTATTATTTTAAATTTTCCTTACAATTTCTGATACTTAATCAAGAGTAATTTGAAGGCACCTGGGTGGCTCAGTCAGTTGAGGGCCTTCAGCCCAGGTCATGATCTCCAGGTCCAGGGATCCTGCTCTCTGCTCAGTGGGGAGCCTGCTTCTCCCTCTCCTTCTGCTCCTCCCACCCCCTAATGCTCTCTCACTCTCTCTCTCAAATAAATAAATATATAAATAAACAAACAAATAAAATCTTTTTAAAAAAGAGTAATTTGAAACACTTCAGTATTTAGTTTCTCACTATATGAAGTTCTTAATGATCTAAACAAACACTTAAAGGGACTTAAGATTTTTTTTTTTTTTATAAAATGAGGAATTATTTTTGTATACTGAATAAGTCTGTCCTTTTACTTATGGGTTAAATTTTAAGCCCTCTTTTTAATCATATAAAAGTGTGTCTCATGCAGGATGCATCTCTATAGAAAATTATGGCACACATACAATCTTCACAGTTCCTTTTCTCTGAGTATTATTACTTTTTTTGGAATATCTTTTTCTTTCTGAGAGTTTGACCTTAATTAGTACCTCAATAGTACCTTAATAGTACCTCCTTTTTTTTTTGGAATATCTTTTTCTTTCTGAGAGTTTGACCTTAATTAGTACCTCAATACAGTTGTATAAGAGTGAAAGGAAAAAATGCAACTGATTTGTGTGCATTTATTTTATATCCTGTCATGTTGCTGAGTTCCTATAGCAATTCCTGAATTGCTACATTGCTGAATTTCTATAGTTCTAGCAATTTTTGGATGGTCTTTTGGATTTTCCACATAAAGTATCATGTCATCTGTGAAGAGTGAGTTTGACTTCTTTGCCAATCTCAATGCATTTTATATCTTTTTGTTGTCTGATTTCTGAGCCTAAGACTTCCAGTACTATGTTGAACAACAGTTGTGAGAATGGTCATCTCTGTCGTGCTCCTGGAGAAAACTTTCAGTTTTTCTCCATTTAGAGTAATATTTGTTGTGGGCTTTTCACTAAGCTCAAAATGGTTGAAAGACCTAAATGTGAGACAGGAATCTATCAAAATCCTAGAGGAGAGAAGAGGCAGCAACATCTTTGATCTTGGCAGTAGCAACTTCTCGACATATTCTCCAAGGCAAAGGAAACAAAGGCAAAATGAACTATTGGGACTTCATCAAGATAAAAAGCTTTTGCACAGCAAAGAAACAGTTGACGAAACCAGAAGACAACCAACAGAATGGGAGAAGATATTTGTAAATGACATATCAGATAAAGGATTAGTATTCAACATCTATAAGGAACTTAACAAACTCAACACCCAAGGAACAAATAATCCAGTCAAGAAATGGGCAGAAGACATGAACAGGACATTCTCCAAAGAAGACATACACATGGCTAACAGACAAATGAAAAAATGCCCCACATCACTTGGCATCAGGGAAATACAAATCAAAACCACAATGAGATACCACCTCACACCTAATGGCTAAAATTAGTTTGGCTAAGTTTTAGCTAAATGGTTAAAAATAAGAAGACAGGAAACAACAATGTTGGTGAAGATATGGAGAAAGGAGAACCCTCTTACACTGTTGGTAGGAATGCAAGCTGCTATAGCCATTCTGGAAAACAGTATGGAGGTTCCTTAAGAAGTTAAAAATAGAACTACCCGATTTTGCACTACTAGGTATTTACCCCAAACATACAAATGTAGTGATCTGAAGGGGCACCTGCACCCCAATGTTCATAGCAGCAATGTCCACAATAGTCAAAGTGTAGAAAGAGCCCGGATGTACATCGACAGATGAATGGATAAAGAAGATGTGGAAATGTATGCAATGGAATATTGCTCAGCCATATTCATTCATAAGATGAATACTTACCATTTTCATTGACATGGATGGAACTGGAGGTATTATACTGAGCAAAATAAGTCAATCAGAGAAAGACAATTATCATATGGTTTCACTCATGTGTGGAATATAAGAAATAGTACAGAGGATCATGAAGAAGGAAGGGAAAACTAAATAGGAAGACATCAGAGAGGGAGAAAAACCATTAAGAGACTCTTAACTATAGGACACAAACTGAGGGTTGCTGGAGGGGAGGTGGGCGGGGATGGGATAATTGGGTGATACATGGAGCACTGGGTATTATACCCAACTGATAAATTATTGATCACTATATCTGAAACTAATGATGTACTATATATTGGCTAATTGAATTTAATTTTTTTTTAAGTGAAGAAAAAAAGCTCTCCTCTTTTAAGAAGGGAGAAATGGTACTCGAGCTCTGGGATTGCTTGTTGAAGGTCACCATGGAATGGTATATTCCACTGCCTGTCCTGGGTTGTTGATGGGTGGATCTAAAACTCCAGAACTTTGAGATTGGAGTTGGGGCTAGAATAGTATTTTTGAGGATTATAGTGTTTTGTTTCTCATCACTGTTGCATCACAAACATTATGGAAAATTTCCAAAAACTTTCCTGAGACTATGAGTCAATAGAAAGTCTTCAGTAAAATAAATAAATAAATAAATAATAAATAAATAAATAAAAATTTAATGAGTAAATAAATGAATAATCCAAAAATAAATAAATAAATGAATAATCCAGGAAATCATAGTGAGAGGGAATTTTATGTGCTTTGCAATACTGGACGAAAGTAAAATCAGGTTCTGCAGTAGCAGATATTTAATTAACTTGAAGTTTTAACTGACAGGGATTCTGTGAATTTTGTGAGCATTGTGTGCTTTGAGAAAGTTCTTAAACTTATTCCTATATTCAATATGAATTAAAAACAACTTTTGAAGTTTATTTTGGAAATGCGGGATATATTGACATGTTCTAGGGAAGCAGAGAGTGCAGGATCCATTAGTTCCAATCTGTTAGATTCCTTTGACTTGCTGTGTTAATACAAAAGATATTAGAATTAATAGCTGCTTCTCCAGATCGAGTATACCTGGCTGTTAAGGGCCCTTAAACAGCCTCTCTCCCTCTAATGGGACTAGAGTATAAGAAGTGAAAAGATGTAAGGGTCATTATTCTATCCTATGAATCTCTGCAATATAATAGCAGATAGCTAATTAGGACAAAGATTTTTCAGTTAGATATTGGAAATTTTGAAGTGCCCACTGCCCTTTTTACTTTATTTTATTTTATGTCTGGAGATTTTTATGTTAAACTTACATTAAAAGCACAGCAAGGTGAAAATGGAGAGAGTTATTATCTTGACACAAAATTTTGGTTCATCCTGCAATAGTTACCTACCTACATTTTAGATTTCAAGTCTTTTCCCTCCCAATTAGACCTCTCATTAGTGATTCATGAATGAAATCCTTTCTTAGTATAACACACTTTTTTTGTATCTGTGTTAGATGATTAGATACACTTGACCAAGGTCAAAAGAAAAAAAAAAAGGCATCCATTTGGGCAAGCAAAAGTCAAAGTAACCTCAGCCATTAAAAATTGATTATAATTATTCTCTGTACTTGGCATCCAAACATCACCAAACAAGACTGGAGAATTTACTGTGCTTAAATGATTATAAAATCTTAGGGTGGACAGTACACAGTTGAGATAACAAATACAGAAAATGTGTTACTCAGGCCCACTGTCTCCTCCTTGGGAAATGGCAGTGATTGTTAATAAGATATCAACTTTGTTTCTGAGCTTCAGGCTCCTTAACACAGACAATACCAATAATTGATACCTGACATATGAATTACAACATATCTGCCATTGCTTATTTACAATGTGAAGATTATAACCAAAAACTTGTGTAAGAGAACCGATTATGCAGCAAAATTCATTGGAGGCACCTGAAACATAGCAAGCTCGGGGTAGTGTGTGTACTGAGACCGGGGCCCTTTGTTAGATCTCTAACCCCATTATCCCCTTGATCTAATTGCTTTCCCTTTTCATTTCCTGTTAAGTCTCTAACAAAGAAAAGGAAAAATTGATGAGGAAACCTGATTTGGGGCTGTGTGAAAAGGTCTTTTGAGGGAGAAGATTCCAATAGGGGAATCAATAGTGGTACTATTTGGATGACATGAATTTCTTTATGTTTTCTAGAAATTTTAATTTATTGATGACTTAAGACATCAATGTCATTTTTCCTTAAAAACTTTCATGTAGGGATCCCTGGGTGGCTCAGCGGTTTAGCGCCGCCTTCAGCCCAGGGCGTGATCTTGGGGTCCCGGGATCAAGTCCCACATCAGGATCCCCGCATGGGAGCCTGTGTCTGTGTCTCTGCCTCTCTCTCTCTCTCCCTCTCTCTCTCTCTCTCTGTGTCTCATGAATAAATAAACAAATAAATAAATATTTTAAAAAAACATTTCATGTAATCTTAAAATAACAATTATGAAAAAGTTCTGAGTGGATAAAAAAGGGAAAAAATAAATTATTGCCAAATTTATGTTAACAAATATCAGAATAATTTGTAAAAATAAATGACACTTATTTTTTTTTCTTAAGAATATCTTTGATTAAGATTTTATCCTGGTGTCACTTGTACACAAATATTTTGTAGGAATGTTTTCACTGAGGACATGAAACATAATTTCTGCAAGATACTTCCTAGGCATGAGCCTGAATTGGGTTCAATTTTCGATGATGTATTAGGTATGTATTGCAGCATAACAAATGACCCCAAAATTTAATGGCTTAAAATAACAGATTTATTATGTCAAAGTTTCTATGGGTCAAGAATCTAGGTATCTATGGTGCAGGTTTCCTCACAGGTGTTGACCAAGCTGTAGTCATCTCAAGGCCCATTTGGGGAAAGATCTGCTGCCATGTTCGCTCAGTGGTTACTGACACACCTCAGGACATCACTGGCTGTTGGCCAGTTCCTTGCCATGTGGGCCTCTCCATAAGGTGGTTACATGGCAGCTGGCTTGCCTCAGAGCAAGACAGCAAGACAGTGAGAGAGGCAAGCAAGACAGAAGCCACAGACCTTTTGAAATCTAATGTCAGAAATGTCTCGTATCACTTTTGCTGTGTTTTGTGCATTAGAAGGGAGTCAGTAGGTCCAGTCCACATACAAAGGAAAAAGATGACATAGGGCACAGAAGAATCAATGAGGCCGTCTTAGAAATTGTCTACTACAAAAAAAAAAAAAAAAGAAATTGTCTGCTACAGAAGATATGTACTACATTTTAAAGCAGCAATTTATCTTGATGTTTTATCCTAACAGGTGGTTTTTCAACATTATCAGAACATTAGTGATCCTTTGATTATTTTGTTTATTAAAACTAATTGAAGCCTTTGGGAAATAGTTTATCTAATTCAACAATTCATTTGGATGTATGAAACATTTTGCCAAGTACAATCAGTAGAAATAATTCCATAATTTTTCTTAAAATAATGTTAAATGGGTTTTTATTTGTAGAAAACAAATCAAGTCTGTTTATTCTGGAATTTTTATCCAAAATAAAATATATAACTTTTACGGATTTGGGTATTTTTAAACATATTCACTAAACTAGTAGGGAACTCTGTCAGCTAACTTCATCTTATAACCTCTTTCAATTGGTTTTCCCTTTTCTCTTCCTGTTCAATCCCTAGAGAAGAGATTTCCTGTCTTTTCCATTCTTAAATAATTTCTCAATTTATAATAGAATTGCTCAAAAATAAATAGTCTTTGTACTTCTGCATAAGAAACTGAATGACCATAGTAATCCTAAAAGAATAGACAATGATGAGTGAATGTTGGATAGTCAAAAATCCTATATTTTGAAGATAGATTACCCTTCAAAAGAGGAATCAATATAATAGGACTAGAGTGTTTGTAATCTCTTACAAGCAAACAAAACCTAAGCTTTGTCAGCTGTTATTTAGTATGATATCCAAAAAATATCTGCAATTTTGTTCAAACATCTTTACTAGATTTCTGGTAGTGGAAATCTTCAGAGTTCTCAAGACTTCCAGAATGTTTTGATGTTACCTATGCTATATTGTATTATATTCCAATATGTTTTATTCAATAATTATAACCAACTTTCTAACGAGGTGTTATTTGATGAATAATTCTCCTTTGTTTCAATTAGGTCAGGCATATTGTGGCTATATTATTTGCTTTTAATGTGCTTTTTAAAAAAAAAAAGAACTCTGGTTTTTAATAGTTTTGACCATTAAAAAAGTTTAAACCTGCATAGCCATCATTTCAAAAATAATTATTTAATGTTCCATAATTAAACTGTACACAACCTAGTCTTGGGACATAGAAGCCAGTGAGGTGAGTTTGGAGCAGTCTTGTGCAGTCCCAGGAGCCAGGAGTCGAGTTTTCATTGGCCTTTTTTTTTTTTCTTTTTTCCTTTTTTTTGTCATTCTGTTCACCTAAGATTATTTGGATACTTGGCACAATCTGGCTCTGCTGCTGAGCAGATCTGCACTGGGAAGAGAGAGCAGCTTGACCCCGTCCCTTCTCGCTTCCCCTCCCCCACTTGGCTGGGTTCCTCAAAGAAGGAATGATAAGAAATCATTAGTACTTGTTTTTGTTAACTGTCAGCTTATGTTTTCTGTATCATTTCTTCAGTAGCTCTCAAGTTAGTACAGGCTGTGTGTTGAAATGAATTCATCCAGAGCACTGTAAATATCTGTTAAAATTTACTCTTTCTATGTTTCTAAGCCCATTTTTAAATTATTCTCTTCAGGGATACCTGGGTGGCTCAGTGGTTGAGCGTCTGCCTTTGGCTCATGGCGTGATCTTGGGAGTACTGGGATCGAGTCCCACATAAGGCTCCCTGCATGGAGCCTGCTTCCCCCTCTGCCTGTGTCTCTGTGTGTGTGTGTGTGTGTGTGTCTCATGAATAAATAAGTAAAATCTTAAAAATAATAAAATAAATAAATTATTATCTTTATTGCTAAGAATTTTTCTGTCCTCTTGAATTTCTAATTATTTATTTGGAACTATTTTCTATGAAAAGACAGTGAGGGCTTGAGTCTATTTAAATCTACATATAGCTTTCATATAGAATTTGAATTTAGCTTTGTAAAAACAAAGTATAATTATCATTCCTCTCTACCTAGTGCCATCTTTTGGAAACTTAGTTCATGTGATCAATATAAATCTGGAATTTGGATTGCTAAATTTGGCATTTGGTTTTGATCTAAAACAATATTAACCCAAAGAAAATTCAAAGACTAAATGGAAGTTAAACTCATTCTTTAAGATTTTTACCAATATTTAATTTGGAACTAAGCAGCAGTCCCAACAAAATGGAGCTAGGGAAACAGGAATCTCTTGTTTTACTAATTTTTTAAAAAGCTCAAGACCTTTAACACTTTGATAAAACAGGGTAAAAAAAAAAAGCCACCTAAAATATAGTAAGTTTTATACAAGTTTTCTTTTTTTTTTTTTGTCACGAAAATTTGGGTTCACTGTTTTCTAGTGTCTGAGATTGCCATGACAAATATTTCATATCTTATACTAAGGTCTTGTTTACTTAAAATATAACCAAGTTACATGAGAGGTAGGAGCTTACCCAACCACAGTCATGCACTAAGTTACTTTTTCTCAGGATTCAGAAATTTTCATGCTCATTGAATAATCTCTGCTGGGCCCCAGCATGGGGGTAGAGGAAGTAGGGATCATTACCAACTGTACTCACTCCAGGAGTTGGGGGGCCACACTCAGGAAGAGCTACTCTACTGAAGAAGCAGTAGCATTGCCAGCAGCCTGGACTCCCCTTCTCTGAATTCCAAGATCAGAAGAAAGCCGCAACTGTCTCAGAAATGCTTTTGTGTACTTTTATGTAACTTCATAAATTTCCAAATGTGTGGTTGGCTCAAACCAAACAGAATATATTTCTAATTTACAATTGCTGTTCTGTGAGATGGTGGGCAGTTTTCTGTGCAATAAAATGGTACATCAAGATTTGTAGGCAGTTCTCATTGTGAACATAGAGCATTGGGACAAGCATAAATGATACCATTAAAGATTCATTCCGCAACCCTCACTAGAGTTTTATACAGCTACATGGCATTACTTTTAATACAGATTTAGAATATACTTTTTCTTTCCTTTCATTTTACAGTTTAAATATATGTGGTTTGACGTAGCACCTGCTTTAATGTTAACCTCCCAAGATGGAACACCTCCCATTTGGGTATCTCCTCAGCTGTTTCTCCAGACTCCCATTAAACAAAATGCTTATGAGCATTTCTTTCAAAGTCAGCGCAGCTCATCTCCTCTGCTCATGACCTTCTCAGAGACTGAGACCTAACATTGAGATAAGATGAGCTGCCCTTTCTCAAACCATTCCTGGAGCAAGTAAATTTATTTAATATTTATTTCACAAAAGACTTTTGGTTGGGATGCAAAGTCATGTGTAAAAAGAGAGAGAAAGTAATAAAAATCAATACTAATAAAGTTTTATAAAAAATAAGGAACTGTCCTCAAGGCACATATAGTTTGGTACTTTGGGCGCTAGAAAATATGCCAGAAAACCAAATTTGCTTTGGCCATACCCCCTGCAGCTTAGCCATCTCACAGCTGAGAATTGTCTGAATATATCCAGTGAGGTATACTTTGGGGTTTTTTGAACCTTCTGTTTTTTAATATGAATATAATTTCATTCAATGTAAAATACTTGTTAGCTTCTCTCTTGGTTTTATCTTTAAGGATTCTGTTGACCATTTTGGGGGGTCACAGCTCCTCAGAATTATTTGATTCATCCATTTCATTCAACCAATTTTTAAAATGTGTATGTTTTCAAGAGATCTTGAAAGCTGGGCATCCATCTTATCTGCAGAAAGACTAACTTGCACAGAATAGTATATATAGTCTTTGTCTACAATTTCTGGGATTTATGGAGCTTCTTCAGACCGTCTAGGCATTTTTCAAATTAGGAACACCTGTTCTTTTTCTTCAGCATGTAAATATATTCTAGAGTGACTCTCTCTTAGTTAAAACAAACAACACAAATATATCCCTTAATTTGAATCTTTAGACTCTCCCATAGTTTAAAAAAATTCTCCTTTCAACATTCATTATCTTCTAGCTACTACTCCATTTCTTTTCTTCCCTTCAGGGGTAAAATCACTTTCCCTGGTTTCCCACATCTCATCAATTGCTCAGTCTGCTGCCTTCTGGCTTCTCTTCTGTTGAAATTGCTCTTGGTCAGATCACCAAATAATTTCCTAAGTTTTTGATACTATGGGGCACCTTTTAAATCTTTACCTCACTTTTTCTTCTCCTCATATTGGGCCTTTCTGTGGGAAGAAAGAAAAAATGAAGTACTTTCTAGGTTATCTGACCTGGTGCTTCTTGATTTCCTTTATGTCTTCTGATCATCTTGACACCATGTTTCCTTCTTTCCTAGCAACCCATCATCATTTTTTTTTTTTGCCTCCTGAATTTCCCAGGTGAGTGCACGTAGGCTGAGAGGCTCTCATATCTCCCTATTCCTGACCAAGAGTGCTCTGAGTACTAAGCTCCTGGGTCTAGCAAGTCCTATAGATTTCATTTTCTCCTGACAGTCTCATAGATATCTCAAAATCAGAATTTCAGAATTAAACACATTCTCTCTAAAACACATATTTTGCTCTGTATTTTTGTCTCAATCAGAGACATTGCTGCAAACTCAGTTATCTAATAGAAAAACCCAGGAGTCATCCTATGTTTCTCTTCCTTCATTTAACACAATTAATTGGTGACCAAATCTTATAGACTCAAATTCTTTTGTATCTTTCTACTTTCCTCTTAATTTCATTTCAGAAAGATATATGAAGTAGAGCTAATTGGATTGGATAAGGGAATGAAAGAGAAGAAAAATTTCCAAAATGACTTCCATATATATATATATATATATATATATATATATATATAGTCTTTATGCCGCAATCTTGAGGCAGAATTTCTTTTCTGGGAAATGTAATCTATTGCTTTTGTATCCTTTAAACTGACTAGATAAGGCCTACCTAGAGTACAGAGAATAATCTTCTTGGGACACTTGGGTGGCTTAATGGTTGAGCATCTGCCTTTGGCTCAGGTCATGATCCCGGGGTTTAGGGATCAAGTCCTGCATCAGGCTCCCTGCAAGGAGCCTGCTTCTCCCTCTGCCTATGTCTCTGCCTGTGTCTTTGCCTCTCTCTGTGTGTCTCTCATGAATAAATAAATAAAATCTTAAAAAAAAAACTTTATGTACAGTTGACCATAGATGTTAATTACATCAGCAAAATGCCTTAGTGTTTGATTAAGAAACTGAGTACCATGGCCTATCCAGGTTGACACATAAGACTAATCATCACAAGTGAGAATAGTTTAGCTTCCAGTACAGGTTTGAGCCATCCAGGGTTTCTATGTTACCATGTTATCATGTCTAATTTTTGTCCTGAGGGGTGGGAAAAGGGAAAAGAGAGAGAACTGGGAATGAAGGTACAGTCTCTATAAATGGTCTGTGATCTTTTGATTACTTTGTCCTTACAATGCCAAAGAAAAGCAACCTGATTTGTGAATTCACATCAAATTACTTGTATCTACATGAGTTAATCTCTCTCTACTATTTGCAAAGTAGTAGACTAGCAGACAGCAAGCAGGAGTCCTGAATATATGAATTTAACACTTTAAACACTATGAATTTAAATACTTTAATAGGTTGCTTTGCTTCTATCACAGCATGTGACTTCTACTCTACCTATGCATGGGGCTAGGCCAGTAGAGTTCACTTGTCTCACTTCCAGACCCAGCAAAGCTCACAGCAGCAGCCCAGTAGCCTCACAGAAAGGAAGGAAGCCCCAAAGCATTGTAATTGATAATGACATGGTCATTAAAACCCAGAGGTAAATAGGATAGTTGGTCATCAGCATGCTACAAGAAGGAACAAGTTGAAAACAATGGCCCAGTAAAAGAAATGTACAGTTTGAAGGATGTGGTGATGATTACATTCAGCCCATGATTTTTTTGTCAATTTGTTTGACTTTACTTTTTTTCCCCCCTGGCAGTTGAATTGTCTGCTTTTTCCTCAAAGCTGTTAAGGCTCAAGAAGGAAAACAACGTAGGCATTTTAATTAACTTAGATGCAGTGTTTGCTTGAAAAGTAGTCACTCTGAAATAACGTGGTCTCCTCTGCATTGACAGCAGCAGTTTCAAAGGGTCTACTGCAAGAATAAGAGAGGCTTAAGTTTAAACTAAAAGTAACACGACAGTTACAAGCTCTGCATTCATGCTGTGTTCAAAAGCTTCCTCTATTTCAATTTCCCTTCCTTTTAGAATAAGTAGGGAGGAAGAGAATAAATAATATCTTGTAGAAGTTTTTCTCCTGCGGGACTCCATCTTTCTGCAGTGAGCTACTGCACATTCCCTAGTCAAAGGACATAAATGCAGACCTCCAGGGGAATTTTAAAGAAAAAGATCACCAGAAAGGTGACACTTCTAGAAATAGTATCATGGTGTTCGCTCATTAGCCTTGGCGGGTGCTGAGCTGTTCCTCTTGAAGAATCCCTCTTAAAATCCTGCACTTCTAAACTTGGCACCATAAAAGGCAGTGGAAACTCTTCACTTGAAAACAATTTATATTCTCTTACTATCTGATCAGCATTAGGAGTAAAAGATCCAGAAAGCAAAGAGCCTAATTTACCTTCCTTACCTTCCTTACCCAGTATTTTCAATTGTTCTTTCCTGCTCATTTCCTATTGATCTATGTGTGAAAGCCTCCTAAAAGGTCCCCAATGATCTTATCTCCTGGTACAAACACCCTTGGGTACTTTACTACCCTTGTTGTGGAGACCAGATCTTGTGACTTTTTTCCAGTGAGAAGCATGTGGCAAAAGCAACGGTATGTCACATTGCACATTGAATTACAAAAGATCTGTGGCTTCCAGCTGAAGCACCCTCTCTCCTTTTGCTGGCTCAAAAGGGAAGCCAGCTGCTGGATTCTGTGTTGCCCTATGGAGAGATTGATATAGCAGGGAATCAGCATCTCTGGTCAATAGCAAAGACTTGAAACCTGTCTAGAGTCTCATGAGGGAAGTTGAGAATGTATCCTACCACCCATCAAGCCTTGAGATGACTGCATCTCAGTCAACATCTGGATGGTGGCCTCATGAGATATCCTCAGGGAGAGGACACAGCTAAGCTATGCCTGAACCCCTGACCAAAGGAAACTGTGAGATATTCGTCATTTAAAGCTGCTAAATTGAGGGGTAGTTTTTTATTCGGTGGTAAGATAATTAATATATTTTGTGTAATATAACAAATACATTATTTTTCCAAGAAACTCAATGTATTTGCTTCTACTTGGCATAAAAAGGAAGAATAGTCAAGATTTCCAGATAATTTAATCAATTTAATAGACTAGATTATTCAGCTTCAAAGAAAATGCTCTTTTAATACAACTCAGTTTCACTGTCTTCATTGATCAGGTTAACTTAATGATAGCCAAATTCCTTGCTTTACTTTCTTATGGTTTATGTACAGAGGCTATATAATTCCAAAAATTTGTTTCTTTCCCTTTGGTTTGTTTATTTAGGAAAACCAGATTTTTAAAAATCATCTATTTATTTTATTTTATTTTATTTTATTTTATTTTATTTTATTTTATTTTATTTTATTTTATTATTTTATTTTATTTATTTTATTTTATTTTATTCTATTTTACTTAGTGATACTAGCAAAGACTATTTAAAGGGTTATTAAAAGAGATGTAGAGTCTCTCATATTTTTGGAATAACACATATTTGAATATTAAAACACACAGAAAATTTTTTAAAAGTAAAGGCTTTAGTGAGAAGAATTACTGAGAGAGGCATATGGGTAAACATGTGTTAATTAGCCTAAGCCTGAGATAGGACACACATGATCGTGCAGATTAGTAGAAAGGAAGCAAACTGGTCTATTAGAAATTATTCCCATCATGGTGGCATAAGTGGTGGAATCTGGTAATGAAGTTAGTAATATTTACATAGCACTGTTAATGATAATAGATAATATTTTTGAACATTTATTACTGCCTACTTGTTGTCATAGTTAATCACCACAATAAACTCTTTTTTTTTTCCACAATAAACTCTTGAGGCAGATGCTGTCATCATCTTCATTTTATAGGTGAGGAAATGGAGATCAGAAAAGGTGAAATAACTTGTGTAAGATCACACAGTAAGTTACAGAGCAATGCTCAAATCTATTTTCCCTGTTCTGTTAGGGAACACAAAAGCTAGAGTGGACTTTGAATTCATAGTAACTGAAGTCTTCTGTAATTATTTAGAATAGGACTGTAATCCTCTTTTCATTTCCACATTTGTTCTATTTTAGGTGAGGTGAGTCCATTAAATGAGATTTCTGTTGATCAATCATATCTTTATATCTGAAAAAGAGTTGATCTTATTTCCTTCTGGATAGAAGGTAAAAGAAACAGAATTATATGCTCTGAGACCAGGGAGTATATACCATGTGAAATCACATCTATCTTTTAAAACAAAAAATTAAAAATTAAATTATTCTTTTAAATAAAACAGTATGTTCTTTAAAAAAAAAAAACCAGTAAGTTGAGGAGTGACATCTGCAAGATAGAGGAATAGGAAGCCCCAGATGTCATTTCCCCATAGAGATATTGACTTGACAATAATTAAGGTCCAAAAAGCTCTTATTAGAATTCCAGCAAGCTCAAAGCCAAGAGCAGTTGCTTTGAAACTGGTAAGGAAAACCATTTTAATTTAACCACATCAGCTCTTACCCCAAGCTGGCCTAGCTCACAGCAGTCAGGAGAAAAAACCCAACTTAAAACTTTTTTCTTGAGAAGGAAAGAGAAGGATGTAACATTTAGCGAGTATTCTGGCTTTTGAGGAAGTGCACAGGGGATTGGTTTCTGCTCACCTGACTTAGAATGCTGACAGGGAACCAGTATACCTTGGATGGGTAAGGGCAGATGAAAACAAGAGAGCCCATTGGCTTGTTGCAGAACCAGAATATCTCCAACCACTTCAGATAGAAGCTAGCATAGTTCAGAGGGATTAGGAAACATTTTCCAGCTTGTGGCTTCTACCTCAGAAAGGAAAAAGGAGACTGGAATGTGTATGTCCAACAGCTCAGCTTTCAGAAGACTTCTTGAAAAATTGATTTCTGTCTCCCTTGATTCAGAGTGCTGATGGAGCTGGCAAACTTTGGATGCTTGGGGGTCACAGAGGATAAAAGACAACTCATTGGCTCCTAGAAGTCACAGAGAGCCTTCAGAACTGCAGATAGATACCAGAATCAGCAAGAGATTATAAACTCTGAAAAGTAATCAGCAACCTCTTAAATAGGGAAATATAAGCCTCCAAAGACAAAACCCCATACTCCTCATAAAAGGTTTGGAAGGGTCCAGCAATGTCAGCCAGATGATTAGTGAAATCCTTCCCCAGTATGATGCTAATCCATAAAGACTGGAAGAGGTGGCTCTTTTTTCAAATGCACAAATCACAGCAAATAAATAACAAGACACACAAAGAACCGGACATTTGGCCAGATCAAAGAAACAAAATAAATCGTTAGAAACTGATCATAAAGAAAGAAAGATCTATGAATTAATTGATAAAGAATTCAAAATAACCACCTTGAAAATCTCAATGCACTATGAGAGAATGAAGATAGACGACCAAACAAAATCAGGAAAGAGATACATGAACAAAATGAACATATCAACAAATTGAACATATCAAATAGGAAGTATAGAAAAGAAGTAAACATTCTGGAGTAGGGCAGCCCGGGTGGCTCAGCAGTTTAGCACCGCCTTCAGCCCAGGGCCTGATCCTAGAGACCCGGGAGTGAGTCCCATGTCAGGCTCCCTGCATGGAGCCTGTTTCTCACTCTGCCTGTGTCACTGCTTCCCTCTCTGTGTCTCTCATGAATAAATAAATATAATCTTAAAAAAATAAAAACAAAACAAAACAAACAAACAAACAAACAAGCAAAAAAACATTCTGGAGTAGAAGAATAGAAGAACTGAATTAAAAAACTTACCAGAGAGGTTCAATATCAGACATGATTGAGTGAAAGAAAGAATTGGCAAACTAAAAGATGGGTCATTTAGAATGATTGACTCAGAGGAAAATAAAAGAAGAATAAGGAAAATTAACAACCCAGTCCATCTCCTGCATTCTCAAGGGCTAAACTGGCTACCATGCCCACAAGTTGACAACTTGCTCCAGCACCAGTCTAGCACCCTTGACCCTAGGTTAAATCAATGGACCAAAGCTCCCAGCATGCCCCAAAGAACAGACATTAACTCAAGGCCACAAAGATCACAAATAATCAAGAAGACATGATATCATCAAAGGAACAAATGAATTACCAGTAACCAATCTTAAAGAAATAGAGATCTGTGAACTGTCTGATAAAGACTTCAAAATACGGGATCCCTGGGTGGCGCAGCAGTTTGGCGCCTACCTTTGGCCCAGGGCGTGATCCTGGAGACCCGGGATCAAATCCCACATCAGGCTCCCGGTGCATGGGGCCTGCTTCTCCTTCTGCCTGTGTCTCTGCCTCTCTCTCTCTCTCTGTGACTATCATAATAAATAAATAAATAAATAAATAAATAAATAAATAAATAAATATTTAAAAAAATAATCATGTGAATGAAGCTCAATGAGCTACAAGAGAACATATCTCAAATTAGCAACCTAACTTTTCACCTCAGGGAACTAGAAAAGAATAATACATTAAGCCCAAAGTTAGAAAAAAGGAAAGAAATAATAAAAACCAGAAAAGAAAGAAATTAGAGACTAGCAAAAGCCTAGAAAACATCAGTGAAACTAAGAGTTTGCTTTTTGAAAAGATTTTAAAAATGGACAAATCTTTAACAAGACTAAAAAAAATGATAAATGAATAAGATAAATGAATAAGGAGACATTACAACTGATATAATAAATCACATATTAGGCCACAAAATGAGAAAATTTAAGAAGACTGACATTATACCAAGTATATTTTCTGACAGTTGAAAGAAACTAGAAATCAATAGCAAAAGGAAAACCAGAAAATTTGTAAAAATGTGGAAATTAAACAACACATTCTTGAGCAAACAATAGGTTAAAAAAGAAATCACACAGAAAATAAAAAAATATACCTTGAGACAAATGAAAACAAAAATATACCAATAACTTACGTGCTGCAGCAAAATCAATATTAAGAGTAAAGTTTATAGTGGTAAATACCTATGTTAAAAAAGAAAAAAAATAATGTAACTTTCCTTAAGGAGCTAGAAAAAGAACAAACTAAATCCAAAGATAGCAGAGAGAATAAAATAATAACTAGTAGAGAAATAAATGGAGTTGAAAACAGAAAAAAAAAAGCTTTTTGTTTCAGGTATCATTAGCCGAGGCACCAAGTATTCTGTTGGAAGATGCTTGATTTTAAAGTTAAAGGTCATGGACTTGATTTATGCTCTCAGACAAGTCACTTAGACTTATACAAATTTGAAATAACATTTAGAGTAATTGTGAGGTTTAAATGAAATAAGGAAAAGAGAAGTCCTTTTAAAATTGTCCTGTATTATAAATATGTGAATTTCTCTTCCATAACTTTGTAAAAATAATTCAAAATCTTCTGAAATTTCCTTCCAAAAAAAAACTTGAAATCAGAGCATATAAACAAGGGCTTTACAAATCTCCTGGCTGACTCTACTAGTTATGTCTGAAAATTAAACAAACAGAAAATTTTTATACTTCAAGAATTTTTTTAACCCTGTAGAACACTCTTTAAAAAGTTGACCATTAAAAAGTAGTTTAAAGCAGTTCATCTACATAGAGTGCATATTTTTTTTTGCTGGATAAAATGATGGGAAATTCAATGGGATGTGCTAATGCTGCTTTAGTCCAGTGGTCCTCAACTGCCAGTGATTTTGCCACTCAGGGGACATTTGAGACATTTTTGATTGTCACAGCTGGAGGGGTAAGTGCTATTAATATCAAGTGGCAGAGGTCAGGGATGATCCTAAAAATCCTACAGTGCATAGGACAGTCCCACACAACAAAGAATTATCTAATTGAAAATGTCAGTGTGCTGCTGTGAGAAACTTTGGTTTAGATGACATTATTTTTAACATGCACTCTTGTAGATTATTAAGCTGCTACTGGATCCTAACCACTAAGAGGCTATAATGACTACTGTGGAACCCTGTGTTTCCCTGTTCTCCATCTGACTTCAGGGACTTCTCTCCAGTATCCCCAAAGACTACTTCATCCTAATATGTCTTAAGTCAAAATTTATGTGGAACCACTGTGGAAACTCATAAGATACACCAGACCACAAAGGCATTCATATGCTGCTGACACCAGCTGTAAATCTTCATCTCATCTACTGCTGACAGTGCTATCTCCAAGATTTCAAAGAGCCTGAGAGAAGTAGACGTCTGAGTAAAAAAAGAAAAATAAATAAATAAAAAACCAAACCACCCCAGCTGTCTTGGAATCAACTTCGGTGATATAGAGGTAGTGCTGCCCTGCAGGGGAAGGCATTTTGAGAGCTTATCTCCTGTGGACTTCACCCCGACTTGAAGTTTATGCTGTCCTCCCTCCTTACTGATTTCCTTCACTTTTTTTTTTATTTTAAACTCCCAAGCCTTACCACTGCACATGATCTGCTTCTCCTATTACAAAGGTCAGTTTAAAGTTACAATAATATTGCACATGATAGCTTACTTTCTTGGTGCTTTTTAAGACTGGTTATTTTCCCCAAACTTACACTAACTGAGGATATGAAGAGATTTTTAACTGATGGCAGTTAGAAGATGTCTGGAATCTTTTTTTTTTTTTTTTTTTTTTTTTAGATTTTATTTATTTATCCATGAGAGATACACAGAGAGAGAGAGGCAGAGACACAGGCAGAGAGAGAAGCAGGCTCCATGCAGAGAGCCCAATGTGGGACTCTATCCTGGGACCCCTTGATAAGGCCCTGGGCCAAAGGCAGATGCTCAACCACTGAGCCACCCAGATGTCCTGATGTCTGGAATCTTGAAGTAGAGGCTCAGTGGTCTGTAACCTACTGAGCCCCAGTTTTTATGCACATAGCCTAACACCTGCAAGAACGTGACTCAGGGGATGCCACAACAAGGCACTGTGATCCAGGAGCTGTGATAGGTGAAGGCAGAGCAAGTGCACACCGCATTTCCCTCAAGCAAGCTGCCTTCATAGCTGGGAAGCAATATAGAGAAAATTGTCTTAAACACATCCTCTGTAGTTTGAGTCTAAGTGGGTAATGATTGGGTTGTAAAGGTGCTTGAGTACTTGGAATAAATAATAGTTTATTTAATTTTGGGGAGTTAAATAGGCCATTGCATGCCTGATTAAGGTCAACAAATGAACAAGAGTCCTCATGGCCATCTAGAAAGTCTAGGTATATGACTCACTTTGCACATCCCTCCCATGCTTTATAGAGTATCCCAAAGGGGAATAGTCAGCGAAGATTTTCCTGATTATATTCTTTTGATGAAGTTGCCACTCAAAGCCTTCATTCGACCACTTGACCAGTTGTATGGTAGTTCTCTGAATGTCAAAGAAATCTGAGGAGAGGAAATTAGTATTTTTTTAAATAATACCTTAATCAAATTAAATGAGAGAGATTTTGGCAACTGTATCTACTTCTGAAATTTACCTTTAAAGGGTGTACTGTGTAATCAGAATTCTAACAAGGAGTCAACATCATTCTCTCAGTGAAAAAAAAAATGACTTTTTAAAATTTGTTTGCTGAAGCTGAACAGCTTTGAAAGAAGATGGAAAGGTAGCCAATAAATTCAGTGTCTTACTGGAAGGCTCGGCAAATACTGAATATCACTATCCTAACAAATCTTAATGAAAAGCTAAATCTACCTGTGAACAGAGGGAATTGATTGGGAATGAATTTACTTAATAAAGACTAGAATCAAGTGGTCATACAGTACTGTTTTGTCAAGTTCGGAAAAGCTTTCTCATTAAAAAGAAGAGAATTCTATCTCCTTTATCTTCACTTTTGCATGAGGGTCCTAAAATGATTGTGTTACCAGCAGCATGACCTGATGTGGGCAACTCCAGCAAAGGCAGGAGTAATTGAGACTTGGAGCTAAACACATCTCACCTTTCACACAAAAGCTGGTGGTATAAGTGAAAATGGTCCCAGGAGTCTTCCCTCAGTACATTGCCCCCAAAGAATTAATTAAAGCATCTGGCTTAAGGATGTCTTTGGGAAGGAAAAGCACATCCTTTCAGACCTGTGTGATCTCAGAAACATACTACTGCTTACAATGGCATGTGGAGAACTTTGTGTTGCTCCAGCTTAAAAAAAAAAAAATATATATATATATATATATATATATATATATATATATATATACACACACACACACGCTGGCCTATAAAATATTTTTAAACAAATAATTTAGCATCTTCTCTAGACAGAATAGTAAATTGTTGATTTAAAATTTGCTGCTAAATCACCTGAAGTTCATAGGCTTGTGGATTAAGAGTACTAATAATTTAGCCTTCATTGAATCTGGAATTTCCAGAAATCTGTACATCCATTCCCACCCAGTTTAAAGGTAAGTTGAGACATCAGAAGTAAATAAGGGTAAAAGAACACATTGACTGTGGCTGGCTTTGGCAGCAAGTTTCTGAATCTGTTAATAAAGTGGCTTTCTCCTACCAAAATCCAGAATTAAGCATACACCTATCACTACACTCCTAGTTAGTTAGATCAAACCCTTAGAATGGAGGCAAGGTTGCTCTCAAAAGGAGGAAAAATAACTCTGAGCTGAGTATGCCTAAATAGCTATTCTTCCGTAAATTACCAATCAAAAAAAGCCACTTCCCTAGGAGTAAAATGAGTCATAGGCAGAGAGAGAAGCCAGGAATTGGCTAAAATGTCCCCAACCCAAAGAGGATTCCTTTTACAATTCAGTTTTTGAGTTATTGTTTATATGCCAAAACATTCATGTGTGTGTGCGTGTAATTATTTTTAGTGTAATTTTGTTCCTGTGAAAGAAAACATTTATTTGAAAGATGTAATATTCTCAGCCTAAACTCTTGTGAGTTTGAAATCTTTACTTTAAATCTTAAATTTTTACTTTAAATCTTAAATTCTTAAATCTTTATCTTTAAATCTTAAATTTAAATGATACTTTCCCCAGGAATTCATAAGAAGGAGGTAAGATTACATTTATGGAGCTGAACAATAAAATCCATAGATACATGTCAGATCAGAGTAAAAAAATGTCGAATTGCCATAAAATCAGATAATCTGGATTGAATATTTTAATACAATTAATGAAAGAATAAGCCCACCTACAATAGGAGGACCAACAAAGGAAAAAGATTGAAAGAGAGAGAGAGGATTCTTTAGTTTGGCTCATTAAAACATTGTCCCTCAGAAAGGAGATCTTTGTCAGCTGACTGTCAAAAATTTGTGTCCCATTTATGAATTTTCCTGTGTTCTTTTTAACCATTTGATTTCTCTGATTCTTATTATTTTGACCCCTTGCTTGAGGCAACTTTGGGTGTTGCTTCTATGTACGTCTGCTGAGTGAGTTAGTGTTCTGCTCATGAAACTTCATGTTTGCTCAGTAGCTGTGAAAATAATTCTCCATGGCCTCTGATTTTCTGTTCCCTACATATAATGTCAACCAGAGAATGTAATGATTGTGTTAATGCCAGTATCCTGATCTATATCATAGTGATATTTTCCTTGGGAACTAGTAAATTATGACTCCAGTTTTATAGATCCATTCTTGTGAGCCTGAATAAGGTGAATTTGCTCCTGAGAAGTAGATCCACTGTGGGTATACTGATCAAATAAAATTTCTGTTCATGCAAGGCTGAGTGACAGAGTGGTGGCAAAGTAGGCCACATGATCGAAGCAAAGATTAGACTGTGGGAAAATGAGGTATAAAAGATTGAATTATACAATGATTATAGGAATGTAGCTGCATAATTACATGGGCACAATTCCATAAAATTTACTAAAACTTCTAAAATATTCACTGGATTTTCTTGCTACAACAAATAGAGAAACATAAGGAAGCATGATCAGGTCACGGATATTGGAGGAACATAGGGACATCACTTATATTTCTGAAGACCTGGAGATCATTCTCAGGTATCTCAGAATTGTTGAAAAGGCTAACCGGACACAATATCTGTATTAATGGAGATATGATGAACAAAGGTAATTGCTAGTGAGTTCCATGTAAAAAGTAGTCTGATCATAGAATGCTTCCTTTTTTTTTTTTTTTTTTTTTTTGGCTGGAAATCATTTCTTAACAGACTAGACATGGCAATAGGAAGACATTATTCCTGAATGATGAAATGAGGTTATGGGATATAAGGAAGATATGAGAAGGAAGGAAAAATAGAGATGCAGAAAAACAAACAGAAACATGTAGTGTGCTAGCACTTTGCTGTGCACATGTAAAGTGCATACCAATGATATTAATGAGCAATACTATCTGATATTTATTGAACTCTTATTTATGGCAGGCACTATAATGATTTTTTATGTTGTTTATATTTTTTAATCTCCCGCACCTTATGAGCCAAATATTAGTGTTAGCTTCTTCATTTTGCAGACCAGGGAATGGAGTGATGAAATAATGTCATTTGACCAAAATGACATCACTACTAAATAGAGCTATTAATGAACCAAGGTTCAATGACCTCAACAGCTTAACATTACATTTTATTACCAAAAAATAGTAATGAAGTATATAGAGAAATATACGCCAGTGTTTGTGTCTTATAGTGCAGTGTATCAAATTCATTTTTATGCAAGAAAGTTAACTTAGAAGACAGACTGATAACTGGATTTTGAGCAATAGTTTGAAAGATGGAAGCTATGCAATTTAGCAGGCAAAAGAAAATAGTATTTTCTTTGTTTTCTAAAGTACAGGCAATTTCTCAGAGTCTTTTCAACGAAAAGCAAAATTAGGGAATAAATCGCACCAGATAATTTTGAGTCTGTGTCTGTCCTTGAAAACTATACAGAGAAGGTCATCAAGACACTAGAGAGGACGAAAGAAACAAAACTTTAGAGTGCTCTTCTCCATTTCTACTTGTGCTTTATAGTTTTCAACATATTTTAATATATAGTCTTGAAGTTGATTCTGCTGAAATAGATAGCTTGGATGTATTAGTCCCGTTAAATTATGAGAACAATGACTCTCAGAGAGATTAAATGACTTACCTAAGATCACCCACCCTGTAAGAAAGAGATAAGACTGTTGCTCATGTGTCAAGGCTCTCGTAAAAGTGCTGAATTGCTAAGTCATTACTTGTCATGAGTCCACAATTCAACGCAGGAAAGAAAGTTGGACCTGGATATTAAACCAGTCAGCCAAGTAGTCCTATCTGAAAATACAGAGTAGAGAATGGGAGAAAATGAGAGAACTTGGAGACAAATGATCCCCACCTGGGGACCTCAACTTGGATGTGAGGTTAATGTTATGGTTGTTCCTTACTTTGTTTCCCTTTATTTTTTAAAGACAAAGGACTTTTTCTCAGGATTGTTTTTACCCCTAGGCTCCTTGGAGACAATACGTGGGGTGAGTTAGGGATACAGCTGCTTTCTGCCTTTTTTGGAACACCTTTAAAATATAGGGTTCTGGCATTCTGTAGTCATTAAGAGCATTGCATTATTGAAATCCACCTGTAGTAATGTGTTCCTGGGCAAATTGCATAACCTCGACAGACCACACTTTTCTTGTACGTAGTACAAGTATAAAATACATTGATTTTCGGTGTGGGTTACACAGCATAATGTATGTGAAGTTCTTAGCTTAATAACTAGTATAAAGAAGTGCTCAGCAAATGGTAACTATTATTACTTTTTTGCTATATCATGAATGTGTCTGTAGGAGTGAGTGAAGTTTCTAATGTGACACATCAGTTTTGCTGAGTTCTAGAAGCTCTAAAATCTATCTCGAGTCTTGCTTATTGAAATATGTCCATATGGATATCCTAAAGGTGCATCAAACCCAATGTTTCCAAAATTGAACTAATTTCCTTTCCCTCTGAACCTATAATTTGTCCTCACTTAAATGAATGGCACCACCATTCACCTGACTGTCCCCATCAGGTGGCTGGTTATAGCAAAGCTCATAACCTTCACTTCCTTCACTTCATTTCCTTCACTCACAGTGTCTGATTATCTATAGACTCTACCTCCAAAAAGTTGATGGAATCCAAACTCTCTTCTCCATGCTCTCTTTGGTTGAAGCAGTCACCATTGTGTGCAGAGACTACAGCAGTGTTCTCCACCTGCTCTAATTGCATCCAGTTTAATTTCCCTGGTAACTGCTCTCCACACGGCTTCCAAAATGATTTTTTTTTTTTTTTGAAATACAGACTTGATAATGTCATTGTCTTCCTCTTAAAATCCTTAACTAGCTCCTGATAGCCTGCAGGATGGAATTGCAATTCCTTAGGCCAGCACACAAAAGCCTTTCTGATCTGACCTACTCTTCAGTTTCATCTCCCCATGGACTGACTCTCTCTCTTTCACTGCATTATGCTTATGATTGTTGCCTTAGTTCATATTTTCCCTTCTTTCTAGCAGATTAATCCTGACCTTCCAAGATCATGATACTTAAGCATCTTCTTTTCATGGAAGCCTTGTCTGGCTGACTCCATGTTTCCTTTCCTCCTCCTCTCTCAATAGGGCCTCTTCTGTAGGGCCTCTTCTGAGGAAGGGCCTCTTCTGAGGAAGTGACCTCAAAAAAAAAAAAAAAAAAAACAAAGGAAGTGACCTCAATAGATTGTGTGTCTACATTTGACCTCTGCCAATAGATTGTGAGTGACCTGAGGGCAAGGACTTTTTCCTATTTGGATTCACAAATTATTATCTGGCACTTATAAGTCTTCAATAAATATGTGTTCAATAAATGTATTAGTTATCAGGATTCAGAGTAGTGCAATTATTTTAAGAGAAATTAGTGTCCAGTGACATTTTTAACAGATTTATTAGAGTTTATTTGGCATATAATAATCTACATAAAGAAAAGTGAGTGTACCATTTGGAAAATTTTGACATGTGTATGCACCCATGCAACAGTCACCATAATTAAGGTGGTGAATGAACAAACTCAAAAGTTTTCTTGTACCCCTTTGCAATCCATCCATCCCACTACTAAATCTCCTCTCCAGGCAGTAAGTGGCCTGATTACTGTCACTCCAGATTGGTTTGTAATTTCTAGAATTTTATATAAATGGAATAATATAATGTTTATAGTTTTTGTTTTGTTTTGTTTGCCTTTTTCTCCCCATTGAGCATAATTATTTGAGGGATATGTTCATGTTTGTTATGTGTATCATTAGTATCATTAGCTCCTTCCTTTTTATTTCTGAGTTATTTTCCATGATATGGAATACACATACATCCCACAATGTTTTTATCTATTCACCTGTTGATGGACATTTGGGTTATTTCTAATTTTTTGATTATTACAAAGAAAGTGGATTTGAACATTCAGGAATAAGTTTTTAAGTGAACAGATAATTCACTTTTCTTTATTAAATACCTGGTAGTGGAATGACTGGATCATATGGTTGCTGTGTGTTTAGCATTTTAAGAAATTACCAAACTGTTTTCCAAAGTGTTTGTACCATTTACCATTTACCATAACCACCAGCAGTGTATGAGTTTTACATCCTCGTTAACACCTGTCATGGTCAATTTTTGAAATCTTAGACATTTTAACAGGTATATAGAAGTTTTGTATTAAGGTTTTAAATTGCATTTCCCTAATGTGTAATGATGTGGTTATATGCCATCAATATCTTTTCTGATGAGGTGGCTTTTAAAATATTTTACTCATTTTTAAAAATTGGGTTGTTTGATTTCTTATTATTGAGCTTTGAGAATTCTTTATACATTCTGGGTACAAGCCTTTTTTTTTAATTTTTTTTTTATTTTTCATTTATTTATTCATGATAGTCACAGAGAGAGGCAGAGACACAGGCAGAGGGAGAAGCAGGCTCCATGCACCGGGAGCCGGATGTGGGATTCGATCCCGGGTCTCCAGGATCGCGCCCTAGGCCAAAGGCAGGCACCAAACCGCTGCGCCACCCAGGGATCCCTACAAGTCTTTTATCAGATATGTGATTTGCAAATATTTTCTCCCATACTTTAAAATGTCTTCTCATCCTCCTGAAGTGGTCTTTCAAAGGACAGAAGTCCCTTAATTTTGATGAAGTCTAATCGATCATTTTTATCCTTTTATGTATTATGCTTTCAATTTTATATCTAAGAAAACTTTGATTCAAGATCTGATCTTATGCTAGTGTTTTTCTGAAGGTTTATAGTCTTAAATTTCATATTTAGGTATGATCAATTTTAAGTTAATTTTTGGATATGATGCATGGATCAAAGTTGTTGTTTTTTTCTATTTTTATATGGATATTCAGTTTTTCCAATACAATTTGTTGAAAATATTATCCTTTCCTCAGTCAATTGCTTTTCTATCCTTACTGAGAATCAATAGTATTTTTTGAACGTTCAAATAATTTTGTATTCCTAGAATAAACTCTGCTTCCTTATGACAATCTTACATTTTAAAAGTCAATTTGCTAAAATTTTAGTTTGTTTTGTTTTGTTTTGTTTTTGTGTGTGTCTGTCTGTGAGAGGAATTAGCCTGGAGTTTTCTTCTTGGGGAAGGTTTTTTTTTTTTTTTTTTTTTTTTTTTTTTTGGAGGGGGGAGTTTTTTATAAGAAATTTACTATAAGTAGACATAGAACTATTTAGATAATATATTTCTTCTTCATTGAGCTTGGTTGTTTCTGTCTTTCAAAGACTTTTGTCAGTTTCATTAGCTTGTCAAATTTACTATCTTAGAGTACTATTCTTACTATTCCCTGACTATCCTTTTAATGTCTATAGACACAGTAGTCCCATCACCTCTTTTATTTCTTTTATTGGTAATTCATGTGCTTTCTCTTTTTTTTTTTTACTGATAAGTGTAGGAATTTTTTCTCAATTTTATTGATTCTCTGAGATAATCAGTTTGGGGTTTCACTGATTTTTTTTTTTTGTATCTTTTTTCCCCTATTTTACTGATTTTTGGCTCTGATTCTTTAAATATATTTTCTTTCTTCTGCTTGATTTACTTGGCATTACTTTTCCTATATTTTTTAATGGGAGATAAAATCTCTGAGTTGAGACCTGTCTTTGCTAAGATAATTTTGTATATAACTTTGTAGTTATTGTAGCCATTTATCTACTGCTGCTGGTGCATCTCCAAAGTTCTGATTCATTCTCTTGTCATTTTCATTTAATTTAAAATACTTCTCATTTTTGGGGGGTTTTCTTCTTTTATCTATAGTTATTTAAAAGTGTTATATAATTTCCAAGTCTGTGAGGATTTTAAGTTATCTTCCTGTTATTAATAATTTAATTTCATTGTGATTGGAGATATGCTTTGTATATGTGTTAAATCATTTTAAATTCATTGATACCTGTTTACTGCTTAGAATATGTTCTACCGTGGTAAATGTTCCATGTATTCTTGAACATTGGGTGTTTTTATTGGGTGGAGTGTTTTATTTTTTTTTTTTTTAGGAGTTTTTTTTTTTTTTAATTATTTATTTATGATAGTCACAGACAGAGAGAGAGAGAGAGGCAGAGACACAGGCAGAGGGAGAAGCAGGCTCCATGCACCGGGAGCCCGATGTGGGATTCGATCCCGGGTCTCCAGGATCGCGCCCTGGGCCAAAGGCAGGCGCTAAACCGCTGCACCACCCAGGGATCCCGGGTGGAGTGTTTTATAAACGTCAATAAATTAGGTCAAGCTGTCTGTCACTATTCAAGGTTAATACCATATGGGGAAAACCCCAACCAAAGAAATCTGAAATATATAGTAAATGCTTTTCTTCCCTTTTTTGTTCCTTTTGGATGCTGGTGCTAAACTTCCAAGTGTCATGATTTAAAAAGAAAATCAATATCACTATTGATTTTCCATTTATTTGTTCTATTAATTGTTGAGACAATAGCATTTAAATCTATTTAAATAAAGCATATGAGAGTGGATTTGTCTATTTTCCCTTGCAATTTTATCAGTTCTTATTTTATGTATTTTGAAGCTCTGTAATGAGATCACAAATGTTTAGAAGGTTATATCTTCTAGGTGAATTGACCCTTTTATCTCTAGGAATTGACCTTCTTTCTTTAGCCTTATTAATATTCTTTGACTAAAATCAACTTTCTCTATTGTTAAACAGCACCACTAGCTTAAAAGAAAATTTCTTTTAAGCCTATCATATCTTTTTTGCACTTTTTTACTTTTAGATTATTTGTCTTTATATTTAGAAATATGTTTTCTTATACACAGCAACACAGCATAGTTGGATTTTCCCCTTTCATACATTTTGATACCTTATACCTTACAATTGGTGCGTCTATTTGCATGCAGTTGTGATTTTAAATTTTTTCCAGCTTTATTGAAATATAATTAACAAATACTGTCTAATATGTAAAATATGATTTGATGTACATATGCATTGTGAAATATCTACACAAATCAAGTTAATTAACAGATCCATTACCTCACATAGTTGACTTTGTGTGTGTGTGTGTGTGTGTGTGTGTGTGGTAAGAATCTGTAATTTTTGATAGGATTGAGTTTAAGTTTATCATATTATTTGTTTTCTATTTGTTCTGTTCTCTGTTCCATTTCTCCCTCTTTTTTTTGTTTACTTTCAGATTAGTCTAATATTTTTATGATGTCATTAATTACCAGTTTTGCCTGATTAGCTATAACTTCTTTAAAATTTCTTTTATTTAAATTCAATGAATTAATATATAGTATCTTCTTAGTTTCAGAGGTAGAGCTCAGTGATTCATCAGTTTCATATAATACCCAGTGCTCATTCCATCAGGTGCCCTCCTTAATCACCCAGCACCCTATCCCCCGAAACCCCTTCCCCTCCATCAATTCTCGATTTGTTTCCTAGAGTTAAGGGTCTCTTGTATGAGGGTGAAGATGTGTGTGTGTGTGTGTGTGTGCGCGCACGTGTGCATGCAATTTTAGTGATTATCAGTCTACCTAAAAGTGATCTTATGTCATTTCAATTCTATTACAAGAAATTTTCCATTACATACTTCCATTTTTCCCTCCAAACCTTTCTGCTGTTTTTGTAATAAGTTGTACTGTGATACATGTTATAAGCTCCGTAATATATTGTTAAAATTTTTGTAAAGTATAGGTGATTTGTCTTTTGTCCATGGATGTTTTTAAGATTTTCTCTTTATCACTGGTTTTAAGAAATTTGATTTTTATGTGCCTTCGTATAGATTCCTTCACTTCTTGTATTTAGCTTTTGTTGAATTTCTTTCATACATTTATATTTTTCGTCAAATTTAGAGCATGTAAGCCCTATTTCTTCAAATATTTTTGTTTGTCCTTTTTTCTACTCTCTTTTGGGGACTCTAATCAGACTTATATTACGTTGCTTGCAATTTTCCTGTAGCTTGCTGATATTCTGTTCATTTTTATTTTCTTGGTATTTTATGTCATATGATTTTTGTTTTGTGTTCTCAAGTTAATAAATGTATTGCTATGTCTAAGCTACTGTTAATCCTACCCTGTTATTATTATTTTTTTGTTCCAGATATTGTAGTTTTTACCTCTAGAAATCTAATTTTTTTTTTCTTTTGGACTTGCCTTGACTCTCCTTATGTTTTCTTTTTAGCTTCTTGAGGACACGGGATACCATTATAATAACTTTTTTCCTCTAATTCTATCATCAGTTTCATTTTGCTTAATTTAATTTATTTTTCATTTTGTTTGTTTATTTTTCACTTTATTATTGGTCACTTTTGTCCTATATGTTTGCATGCCTGGCAGCATTTGATTGGGCACCTAACATTATGAATTTTACCTAGTTAATTAGTATTTTTGTATTTTTATAAATATTCTTCAGCTTTGCTCTAAAACACATTTAAGTTACTAGAAAACAGTTTGATCCTTTTGGGTCTTGCTTTTAAGCTTTATTAGGATGGACAAGAATAATCCTTAGTCTAGTCTGAATTTGCCCTATCAATGTGACAAAGCATTCCTTAGGACTTAATTCCTCATGAATTAAGAAGTTCTCCACTCTGCTTGGTGGGAACTGGCACTATTTCCTTCCCTGTGTGGGCACCAGAGAATATTTCTTCTAATCTTTTTGTGTAGTTATTTCCCTGGTTTGTGTAGTGTGTTTATATGGATGGGCTGAGCAGTACTTGGGCTGATACTCCAGGGAATGCTCTGAAGGCTGTGAAGATCTTAGGACTTCTCTTATAGCTCTGTCTTCTCTAGTATTCATCCTATGAACTCTAGACACCTTATCTTCATTTCCTCAACTCTGGTTGTCTGCTATGCTCTGCCTGGATTGCTTCTCTGCATCATGGCCTAGGAATTCCCTGCATGCAGTAATCCAGAACAATCATACAGCTCAGCTCATTGGTTTCCTTTCTCTCGGGAATCACTGTTTTTTATTACTTGGTATCTAATATCTTGAGAACTATTGTTTTCCATATTGTATTTCCTGTTTGTACTTATTTTTAGTTTTTGTGGGCAGGGGAATTAGTCTGTTTCCTCTTATTCTACGGCTGCTAGAAACAGAAATTCTCTCAATAACATTTAGTGTGCATGTGTGCGCGTGCATGTGTTTAATAAGAACAAGAAACATGAGCAGCCTTGGTGGCTCAGCGGTTTAGCACCACCTGCAGCCCAGGGCCTGATCCTGGAGACCGGGGATCAAGTCCCACATCAGGTTCCCTGAATGGAGCCTGCTTCTCCCTCTGCCTGTGTCTCTGCCTCTGTGTGTGTGTGTGTGTGTCTCATGAATAAATAAATATTTTTTTAAAAAAGAACAAACAACATGAGTTTTACTCTTAACATTTTTAGTCTACAATATTGTTAAGCACAATCTTATATAGCAGATCTCTAGAACATACTTGTCTTGCATAAGTGAAAGTTAATACCTGTTAAACAGCAACTTCTCCCCCAACTCCAGACCCTGGTAATGCCATTATCCTTTCTGCTTCAAGAGACTGACTATTTTAGATACCTCATATAAGTGGAATCATGCGGTGTTGTTCTTCTGTAACTTTTTAATTATGCTTATTAAATTTTTTTTGTGCTAGTAAAAGTTAAATACTTATGGTAGCATTATATGAAATATACTAACACATAGAGAAGAAAAATGAAAGACACTGTACTCCAACCTTCCAGGATTAATTGTTTAAAATTGTATTTTATAGCTATCTATTTTAAGCTGTGTTTGAGAATTGCTTTTTATAGATAAAAATTAGATAATTGGGGTTATTTTGTTTTATAACTCATTTCATTTGATATCTAGAATATTTTTATATGATTTAATAATTTCCTTCAGTATGATTTTTAATTGTTCCATAGTAGTCCATTTTATGGATGTGGCAATGAATTATATGCCAAAATTGTGCATAATTATGTGTCATAATTTATTGAACCAATCACTTATCATTCAGCATTTATGTTGTATCCAATTTTTCACTATTATAAATAGTGCCATGGTGATAATTCTAGTAGATAAATCCTTTTTGCTATTTATCATATTCTCCTCAGGAAAATTTCCTAGAAGTAGAATTACTGATTCAAGGATTATGTACATTTTTAAATCATTGAATATTTATGGCAAAATGTCATGCAACTGGTTTATAAGAAGAGCACTAAACTCCCATTTCCTCTATAGTCCAGGCTATTTTTTTAAAGCCACTTTTACAAATGGTATCTCCTTGTTTTACTTTTAATAAGTACATTTGATCTTTGTGTCAGGAACATCTTCCTCTGTCCCTGTTGCCCACTATGACAGGCCTTTAATTCTGCCTAGAATATCTTCATGCCAGAGCTCAGAAAAATTTAGCAAGATATTTTGACTTGGCATGGTTGGTTTTCTTCATTCTTTGACAAATTTTAATACTGAAGTACTGTGCCTTAGTGATGTTTCTCTCTCTTTCTTGTTTTGAATGGATTTCTTGTTTTCCTTCAATAATCAGTTCTCTTTTCTCCTAATATAAATAAATAAATATAAATAGTGAGGTTTTTTTTAAAGATTTTATTTATTTACTCATGAGAAACAGAGAGGGAGAAGCAGACACATAGGCAGAGGAAGAAGCGGGCTCAATGCAGGGAGCCCGATGTGGAACTCAATCCCATATCCTCGGATCATGCCTTGAGCCAAAGGCAGATAGATGCTCAACTGCTGAGCCACCCAGGTTTCACCAATATTTGGGTTTTTACCCCCCTGTATTTGGTTAAGCCCCAGTTTCTTTCCTCATGGTGCTAAATAGTCTTTACAGTAGAACCAATACATTTCTACCTCACTAATCACCCACCAACCTATACAGGACCTCAGAAGCAATCTAGAAATTCAAATGCAATAGGAAAGAAATAGCATATCAAAGGGAAGGAGATTGTATAGTTGCTAGGTATTCTTTTTTGTCTTTGGGTTCAAAATCCTGGAATTGGTTCCAAGATGCTAGATATTGCTGAAGCATTAGACAGATATGATAGCACAAATAGATTTAATGAGAATAAATATAGGTGATCATCCCTAAATAGGCAGTAATAGTAAAATACAAGCAAAAGTACCAGTATTGGCTTTAGAATATGGACAGAATCTTATTCAAACTCTTCTTTTCAGATGGACCAACATAGAATACATATATTAAGCCTTGCATTTAGATCTACTGCTACTTATGTTCAATTTCTCTCCAAACTCCCTCCTTTTATCTGTGGTATTTATTGAATTATCTGTGTAGGCATTCATACATGCATTCATGAATCTTCATTCATTCATGAAGATACTTCTTCATGTATCTCCATCATGCCAAGGCTTATCCTTTGGCCAAAATTGTTTTCTAGATGATTCTGTCTCCTGATCCTTTTCTTTTGGAATCCTCCAACATATCTTTTTCAAAGACATTAAGTCTGCCCTCATATAACAGCCTTGACCTCTTTAGTCAAGGATTACAGGCTTAAATGGAGAACAGAAGGTCATGCACGCAGAGTTCATTTTCTAGCAGTTCTTGGGTTCAAAGTAGATGCCACAGGTATATTATAATGTCATACTCTTTTTAGAATAAGCAGATAGCTTGGATCAAAACACTGGCAAAGAGGAACAAAATGATTTCAGGCTTGGCTATCAGTCGTATTTTTTTCCCCCTGACTCCAATTTTATTCACAAACCATTCCTATGTAGATTTTTTAAAAAAATTTTACATTACTAGAACTCTTAAAAAACTAATAAAATTAGAATGCTAGAAAACACAATCTTCCAAAATATCAAAATAGAGTTATATCCAACTTTTATAGCTCCTAGAGAAACTGTATTATGCCAATTTACAGAGAGCCAGGCGACCTTTTAATACTGCCTTATTTTTATATGAATCCAGTCATGTGTCTATTAAATTGCAAACCCAAATTCTTCAGTTTTCATCACATTCTGGTCCATGGGGCTTGCTCTTTCCCTAGTGTCATTATGTTCTAGTAACATCCTCTTAACCAAGAAAGGTCCCTATGACTACTGAAATGTGCCAGCTTCCATCTCTGTGTGTAACTTGGGCTGTGCCAGGGCAAAATAGGATGAACACTTGGATTTTTCCAGCCATTCTACCCAATATATAAGGATGAGGAGCTCTAACCCAGCTAGGTACTTCCCATATTTTATTTTTTAAAGATTGTATTTAGTTATTTATGAGAGACACACAGAAAGAGGCAGAGACATCATGCCTGGGAGCCTGATGTGGGACTCAATCTCAGGACTCTGAGATCATGACCTGAGTCAAAGGAAGACACTCAACCACTGAGCCACCTGGGCGTCCTTCTTCCCATCTTTTAATATAGAAAGAGAATTCTCTGGCCTGGCTTCTTCAGTGCACCCACATTGGTCCCTAACACTTGTCATTTCAGGAAAACAATGAAGATAGTGCTTTTTCAAACTTTTAATTATTATTTGGACTGAGCTCCACTGTCTTTTCAGCTTTTCCTCATCTTTTGCCTTATTTTTAATTTTAGAAAATGACCAAATAAATAAAATAGGAGAAATTTGCTTAATAGTTTACCTAGTTCAATGATTCTCAATCCTATCTAAACGGCAGAACTTGTGAGAAATATGGCACACCTCATAGAAATGAATCCCATAAATCTTGACATATCCAACTTACATTAGCCACATATATAACTTTGTTCTAAATTTTTAGAAAATTGATTGGATTTTAATATAATAGAGGGTGTTATTTATGAAAAATTATGGCATAAAAATAAAATTGAGAAAATTTTATTCATTGTTTTTTTTTTCCCCTGCAAAATTAGGGTTTGCAGATACTGATATAATAGTCTGACTCCACTTTTGACCTTTCACTGCTGAGGGTTTCAAGCCTCACTGCCACCCTTTCCCCTTTGCACCGTATCTGGAACACCGGATAAGAAAACCAGATGGTCTTTCCTTTAGGGCCTGGTGGGAAGTTCTAATAATAAATGTGGGAATCCTCACCCAGCTTTACCCACTAATCACAACAAAACCCAAGCCAGTCTCATTTCCCTGCTTTCTCAAGACATTTTTCGGCCTGCTTGGGAAGCCTGCCCTGCTCTTCTCAGAAAGTTTCATGTTTCTAACCCTCTTGGTACATGTGTGGCATTCAGTCAACATCTGAACCAAATTTTGGGGGTATGTAGGGAGGGCCACTACTATTCTGCACAACAACTAGATTTTTAATGGTAATGTATTTCCTCTTCTCTATTAACACTGTATTTTGCAGTAGCATCAGTGGAGACCTTTACCTATTATTTTTTTTTCTAAAAAGAGGATCAAAATATAGGAAAAGAACAAGAGCTAAAAAAATTATAAGGGACTAATTTCAAGTTTTACCAGAATTTATAGGTGACATTTTCTTTAAAATGCTGTGGTTGTTAAGTAAATGGTGCCTAGATATTTTTGATATGAGAAACCGTATTAAAAGTCGAAATTTTAAAATTCTGTAATAAAAGTAATAGGATTGCTATATACTTATATGCTAGATACTATACTCAGTACTTAGCTTATTTATCCCACAACAACTCTGTGAGACATAGATTATTATTATCCCTATTTCACAGGTGAATATGAAGCTTAGGGAGGTCACATAACATGCCCAATACTGCATAGCTTATATGTAACAAAGCTTGGATTTAAAACCTAGGCAATCTATTCCAGAGCAATCTGCTTCCAATCCCTAAGCCTTGTAACACACGCACAGCCAGTACTGTTGGTAATGGGAGAGTTGCATTCTAAGACATCTCTTGTTTCTTTATTTACTGAGAAAATAGGGGGTGGTAGGGATTAGTTTCTTGATTCAGACTCACATTAACAACATTATTTTACATTGGGAGAATTTTAATAATAAAGGGATTTGCTTTTATTTTTAATAGTCTGAAAGAAAGTTGTAAAGCCTAAATATCACTAAACAAATCCAGTATTTGCATCTAGCTTTATTGGAAGATTAATGGCCTCAATTTTCCTATAATCAAAGCTACAATGATTAAAAATCCATTATCACCTGTTTTTATAATAACACATAAATTTTAAGAAGTCATTTCACTTATACTGTATTTTTTGACTCTTCAAGAGATACTAGTTTGTGATCTCAACTTCCATATTGATGTCAAGTTCCTATTAAAATATAAAGAAAAGTGGATTGCATTATGTAAATGCTTCCTTAATCACATCATCACAATTTATATTAAGAAAACTAGCTCTATATGAGAAGTGCCTTTATTAAGTAAAGAATGTGGATTTTTTTCCCCAAGGAAGAGTTGGCATTAAAGCACTTATTTTTAACTATTACAAGAATGTATTTATCTACAACTAATAATGAAGATATTTTTACAGACAGATTCCATTTAATAAGAATATAATTATAACTTTATGAGAAAGCAGTGACTATGTATGTATGTGTGTGTGTGTGTGTGTCCAGTGGAGTAATTACAAAATATACATATTTCCCACCCATTCAGTGTTGTGGAGCTTCGTTCGTTATGCAAAAGGTTAGATTTTTATGAATACAAAATGTTAGATTTTTCTTTCCCATCAACAGCAAAATGATTGAGGGTCACTGGAACTGCAATATAATACAGAAGATACGAGAACTAATTTCATCAGTTTGGAAAGAAATTAGGTGAGGTTTGAGGAATAGGCCTATAAAATTATGGATAGGTCACCCTGGGCCAGTCTATTTACCAGTTCTTTAGTAGAAAATTCAGAGAATGCTAAGTGAAATAAAGGCTATGTTACTGAACCAAACAAAAGGGAAATACATTTTTTACACAGAAGATTCTGTAATTAACCTATGGGGCTCTAATGTGATTATAAATTATGGCAGTAAATTGCTGAGAATGATTCAAAATAAGACACATGGAAAACAGTATCTGAGTAGTTCTTGAATTAAAAGAAAGATGATGTACAGTTAGCTGACCGGCTGAGGTCAGCAATGTGATTTCTTGTCATCTTTTTTTCTGTGTATTATAATAGTACACAGGTAGGGCCCCAACCTTTTTCAAAGCTCAGGCTATTATGGAGATGAAACACTGTACAGAAAAGTGTTTGTCAATTTTTAATATATACATAAAAGAGACCATTAGTTTTAAGAAAATTATCAACCGCAAAGAGTTTTCAGTCCTGTAAGATAATGCAGAAAACACACACTCTTAGAGCTATTTTTTTCTTTCTAATGAGCAGCAAAGGTGAGAATCTTAAACATGTAAAAGAGATCAGTCAGTACTCAGGAGAAGTACAGCTTCAGAGATGAAAATATCCCTTTTCAAATGTCTTTCTGGATTTGGTGGCTATCATCTTGCTGATGCCAGAGAAGCTGTACTGTAGTTAAAATCCTATGTCTTCAAGAAAGGATTCCTTTCTCCTCCAAGAAAAGGTCTTTGTTTTTTGTCAAAAACATGTGCTTATTTTAAAAATGAGATATAAGACCTCTGCATCCCTGTGTTTATCTGCTGATTCTAGTGTTGCAGTTCAATTCATTCAGTTTGTGTATCTGTGTGAATGTGTGTGTGTGCATGCAGAATGTACAAGATTTTATGTCCTGGGGTACAGCAGTGCCCAAGATGGAATTTATCCTAACCTTGGAGAAACATACAGAGAGGGGAAATAAAACATAGTGCTGAAATATTATGACAGAGGGAATACATGGTATGACAGGGCCCCCCTTCTTCATACGCAGGGCTTCTTGGAGGTCACTAAATGAAGAACTTTAACTAGACTACAGTGGTAGGGACACTTAATGAATAAAGCTTTAGAGGCAGGGAAAACTATGGTATCATTTGGAAATGGAAAGGGTGCAATGTTTACAGTGTAGACTGCAAACCAGAGGACAGAGATGGAGCTGGGGAGGAGAATGGTAGCAAGACCATGCAGACCTGGAAAGCGTTTTTAGGCTTTATCCTAACAGCAGATTTTGAGCAGGAGAAATTTACTAATTTCCTGCCATAATAGGAAAATTTAAGACAATGTTCTTAAAAATAATTATATTAAACAAAGAGAGAACTAGTTAGGATCTAGGAAATGTGAAACACAATAATTGGCCAAGAACAAGTCACATAGAGACTGTGTTCTCGGATTATTAAATGGAAGCAAAGAAAAGAAGAAGTTTTACATTTTAGTAAATTTAAGAACATACTTCTAAACAGCTCTTGGATAAAATAAGTAATCTAATGAAAGCCAGAAAATTCTTTGAACTGAATACAAATGAAAAATACTGCATATTAAGACATAAGTTAGGGTTGAAACTGTACTGAGAGGGTGATTTTTTAGCCCTAAATGTTTAGTAAGAAAATGGAAGTTGAAAATTGATGAGCAATTATGAAAAGTACAACAAAATAAATCCAAGGAAAATCGGTAAAGGGCTATGATAAGGTGTCAGAGCCAATGAAATAGAGCACATTTACAATAAAGAGGATCTTTGGAAAAGCTAATCATATTGACATATCATCTGATGAGGCATTCAAGAAAATGCAGAAATGAGTGAAAAGAAGTGGAATATAAGGAAGAAGTAGAAGACTTAATTGTAGATAACTCCTTAAATACTCTACAGATTTGCGTTAATATACTTGACAACTTGAGGAACACCTGGGTGTCTCAGTGGTTGAGCATCTGCCTTTGGCTCAGGGCGTGATCCCGGGGTCCTGGGACTGAGTTCTGCATCAAGGTCCCCGCAGGGAGCCTACTTCTCTCTCTGCCTGTGTCTTTGCCTCCCTCTGTGTGTCTCTCGTGAATAAATAAAATCTTAAAAAAAAAAAAAAAACTTAACCACCTGAGAAAAAATGGATAATATCTTAAAAATATATTACTGAACGAAATTGGATCAAGTAGAAACAAAAATATCTGAATAGATTTCTATCCACCAAGGCCAGTGAGTCAATAGTGAAGAACCTTCCCACAGCAAAATAACCATGTCCATGTGGGCTGATAGGCTCTTCAAAACATTAAAAACATAAATCTTATCTTACACAAATTATTTGTAGATGATATACTGGTCTACATAAAAATCTAAGGGAATCTACAAAATAACCAAACCAATAAAAAACCTGAGCAATTTTACTGAATACAAAATTACCATTCCCAAAGCAGGGAATGTTCCTAGACATAAACAATAGCTAGAAAATATAGATAAAATTGCTCAGATGATAACAAGTGAAACTGTATGATAGAGAAAAAATGTGATAAAAATATGTGAAACATTATGGAAAACATTTTAAAATTTATTTAACCGCATAAAATTAGATTTTGTTAGTGTGAAGCATACCAAGTGCATATATGATTTACCATGAAGCTTAACTTAACTGAACACAGAATGCATATGACTCTCTAGACAGTACTAAAGAATATGAGTAAGATGGTACTCTTCTCTACAGTTATAAAGACATAGTAATTAAAATAGTGGTATTTTGGTCTATGCAGATAAAAATAAGCAAATCTGAAAGGACTGACATATATTTGGGGACTTACTGTGTGACACAGGTGGCAATATTGAGTGTGAAAAAAAGTCTGAACAATCCATAGGCTACTGGGGGGGGGTGGATGGGATGTATTCCCATTTTTAATCAAATCCTCAAAATAGCATGTGAGAGATTATCTACATGACAAAAGATATCACAATGTGAAAGCATAACGGATGGGAAGAAAACATTTGCACATGATACAAAATGGTAAGAGATTGGTGCAGAGACTACATGGTGGACCCCTACAAATCAATAAAGAAATGATGACCCAAAGGGAAAATGGACAATGAATATGAAAGTATAATTCACTGGAAAGGAAGCATAGAGGCCAATAAAATGCCTAGCCACACTAGTATAATAATGCAAATTAAAAGATATCATCTATAATATTTTGTGCCCATCAAATTGGAAGTAGTTTAAAAAAATCTAATTGGCCACCCGAGTGGCTCAGTTAGTTCAGCTTGGGTCATGATCCCAGGGTATGGGGGTTGAGCTCCACTGCTCAGCAGGAAGCCTCTCCCTTTCCTTCTGCCAGCTGCTCTGCCTGTTTGTGCTCTCTCTCTCTCTCTTTCGTTCTGTGTCAAATAAATAAATAAATAAATAAATAATAAATATATTAAAAAAGAATCTAGTAACACCATATTTGACAATGATATAAGGAAACAGGAACTCATCCAGAGAGTTTGAGTAAAGAAATGTGATGATATTGAGGTGAATATTATACAAAATTCAAAAGTTCCACTTCTAGCTCTCTCCATAGAGAAACTCTTCCAAATATGTGTAAGAATGGTATTGCAATAATAGTTTTCTAACAGCAAAAATATAAAAACAACTTATTGGTCCCTCTAAAGGGAGTTGGATATAAAAATGTGGCTCAATCATGCAACAGAGTAAGTAACATGTAGCATGTAAAAGAACTGGATCAAAGGTTATCATGGTGGAAACAAACTACAAAATAATATGCAGAATGTACTACCGCTAAAATAGAAATGTAAAACACAGGCGTACATTTGGTAAGTTTATAAAAATACTGCATGCATGAAAATCTTACATGCTAACTGTGGATAAATGATTATGTCTGAGGAAAACTTGAGAGACAAAAGTGACACCTATCTCGTTAAGTTTTATTTACTTCTTAACATAGTGAACTGAGGGAAATATTACAAAATAGCAATATAGTACACTTGAGTGATGAGAAGCTGCCTGGATGTTTGAAATACTTAATATTGTTTTTAAAATTAAGACTTTATGTAAAGACTAAGCCAGAAAGAGGAGTCATAATTTTGGCAGTTTCTAAAGGGTAGAAAAGAAGTCATTCTGGTTGGTTTGTTTGTTTGTTTTTTCCCAGCTTTTTAAAGCTCCTCTCTGTGCATAGGGTCTCAGGAATTCTAAAGAATGAAAGTAAGGTGTTAGGTAACTAAAATCATTGGTAAATTATTATTTTTTTAACATAAACTTTTTTTATTGAAGTTCAGTTTGCCAACATATAGCATAACACCCAGTGCTCATCCCATCAAGTGCCCCCCTCAGTGCCCATCACCCAGTCACCCCACCCCCCGCCCACCTCCCTTTCTACCACCGCTTGTTTGTTTCCCAGAGTTAGGAGTCTTCATGTTCTGTCTCCCTTTCTGATATTTCCCATTTATTTTTTCTCCTTTCCCCTTATTCCCTTTCACTTTTTTTATATTACCCCAATGAATGAGACCATATAATGTTTGTTCTTCTCAGATTGATTTATTTCACTCATCAGTAAATTAAATCATCAGTAATATATTTTGTCCAATGCCCAGCACAAGTGCGGGCACAGATTGACATTCTGTAAATATTTTGGATAATAATGTCAGTGATTCTGATTGAAGTACTCACAGACTGATCACTTAGAATTGCCAAGTTCATGCATCTTTGGCAGTGTAGAATTTGATGGTAGGTAACCCTTTCTCAAATAAAATGATACAAATGATACCTTTCAAATTCCTAATGAATGTGAATCGAATGAACTGGCTATATAGATATGAGGACTCAAGCACCATGCTGGTAGCTCAGAATACACATCATTAATGCTGCAAAGGACTCTGAATTCTTGTGAGGATAGTTATTTAGGGGATGTCTGGATGTTTCCCTAGGCCCAGCTTTGATATATACATAAGGTTAAAGGAGAAAAGCAAGTTAGTGCTTTCCCGTGTCTTATGCAGACTCTCCAGATTTTGACTATTTTCCTCGTGTATCATTCAAAAGAATCAATATCAATTTCAATGGTATAACTGCAAGAGAGAACTAAGAAAATCACAGTTCAATTATTTCTTTCACCTGCCTCTCCAGTACATTTTCTGAAATGACAATCAACTCAAAGATCTATTTTGAAAGTTAACATTTCTCTCTTTTTTAAATGCTCACGGACTGTGTGTAGGAATTTATTTTCCACAATGGGATTTGTGATGACGTAAAGAATGGGGAAGGTTTTCAAAATAACTAGATCTCAACAAGCCAACAAATGTAAAGCAATTCATTAGGGAAACTGATTGTAGTAGTGAATGCAAGGCACTGTGGAATAGCAGCCTATGTGTTAATTTACCCAAATAGTGTATCTAAGGATCAAAGATCTTTTAAAGAAATGTCTGAGATGCAGGTTTTCTTGAAAACATAATTTTCTGTATATTAGGAGAGCATTTTGTAAAAGAGCAGAAATGACAAGAATTTGGTGACTACAAGTATAAAGACTACGCTGCCGATGCAAATCAATCGAGAGAACACAGTATTCATAAAAACTTGATGATAACAAAGATGCAACTACAGCAAGTGCCCTGTGATAATGAAGTGAACAAATTATCAGGCACGACATAATGAATGCCTTGTTTCCAATCAGCCTTTATAAACAAACAGTGGTGGATCCATCATCCAAAATTAGCAAAAACATCAGAGTGCAATGATGATTTAATTAAAATAGGCAGGGTAGATAAATGCATCAAAAATGAATGCTGCATATAAAATAATATGCTAGCAAAGTGTTTTGAAATAAAAATCTTGAAGCAGAATTCATATATAATCCAATATTACGTCTCAAGATCATGTATTCGAACCGTGATGTTGCAGTTGTTACAATTACAGATTTCGCATACAAGTTTGAATGAAAACAATGACTGTATTTACAAGAAAAGTCTGAACTTGGATGAACAGTGGTACATACATACAAGAGAGATTTTGAGGGATTTTGTATGAATTATTCATAAAAAGTATGTGCTGACTTCATCTTCCAAGGGAATCAGACTATGGCCAAACTATGATGATACATTTTGGAAAAACAATACCATTATCAGATCATGGGGAGTTTTCATACACTCCGAATAGAATTAATTATTGGTGACCAACTTTAGAATTCTAAATATTTAGAATTTTAGTGTTTTAACTATGTTCATACCATAGGGGATATCTGGGGATATTTGCATTTATTCTTTATTTATATTTTATTTTCTTTTTTGAAAATATAGTACCTTTGGCTTAAGAATTTTAGAATCTGATGCAAATTTCCATCTTTTGTAGCAATTTACATGTTCTGTGAATCCTTAAGTCACTTTAAAGATCTTTATTTGTGTAGGAACATATACTTTTTAAATTTTGAAGCAGACTTACTGTTTAGGCTATTGCAAAGTCCCAACATCTGATCATAAAATATTTTAATAATGCATCTGTAATACTTACAGTAACACTTTAACATAGGACTAAAAAAAAAAACCCAATCTTGTATCCTTTTTTTAAAAAAGATTTATTTATTTATTTATTTATTTATTTATTTATTTGAGAGAGAGAGAGAGAGAGAAAGAGAGAGAACGAGCATGAGCGGGGGGGGGGGGATAGGGCAGAGGGAGAGGGAGAAGTAGACTCCCTGCTGAGCAGGGCAGGGAGCCCCAGGATGCAGGGCTTGGAACTCGTTCCCAGGACCCCAGGAGCATGACCTGAGCTAAAGGTAGATGCCTATCCAACTGAACCACACAGGTGCCTCCCAATCTTTTATCTTAATAAAAATGTGTTTGCACTAAATTCTACATTAGTGATAAAATAATACCAAGCTGTGAATAATCATAAGTAAGAATCTCTCAACAAAAATTTTATGGTAAATTGTATTATAGGAGTTAAAATTTGGTACATATATAGAGTAATTTTGAACAGGGAACATAATCAGATATTTTCTAGCAGGCCCACTGTTATTAAGAAATCTAAAAATGTATATAGGTATGCTTTTCTCTTTACTTAAAAAGTGCTTGTTTCTGTCTTGCTTTTTTGTTAAAACGTGAGATACAGTATTTTAAAAAATATAAATTGCCAAAAAATAAATAAATAAAATATATAAATAGAGGTAATTGAGAAGCAGCTTTAAAATGCTCACCAGCAGCCATGCTCTTACTGCCAATGAACTGCCCATTCTTTACAGGAGAGACTCCTCCCTTTGAAGTTGATGCTTGCTTTTTGCAGATATTCAGGCATGAGGAGAATGAAATCTCGTCTGAGAACTGGAAGATAAATGACTAGCTAAAAGAAATAGCTTTTATTAAGTTGGTATACATAAAAGAAGATAGGGCTTCTAGGCTCTGATGAAATTACATTTCAAAAGGGATGAGAAATACATAGATAAGAAGACCCAAAGTAGTGCAGTTTGCCTAAGAGTACTGGGTTTCAGAAAGTCAGTTTCCACTTCCCATTCAGACAGTGATGTTTTTCATTTCTCTTACTCTGCTCTGAGCCACATACTGCTCTTCTGTGAATCTGAGGATCCTGCTACATCGACTGTCCTGTTACATCTAGTCCTCTTTTCCATTAGAACATTCAACATCATGCTTTGTCCTCATTCTATAATCTTGGCTTGCACCTTCATTTTTTTAACACATGCATTTTCTGTTCTTCTGTTGTTGATTTTTTTTTTCGGATTGTGTTTCTTTTGCTTTTTATCTTCTGTATTGATTTGGAGAGTAGACACTTTTTAAAAAATATTTTATTTATTTATTCATAAGAGACACATAGAGAGAGAAAGAGAGAGGTAGAGACACAGGCAGAGGGAGAAGCAGGCTCCATGCAGTGAGCCTGATGTGGGATTTGATCCTGGGGTTCCAGGATCACTTCCTGGACCAAAGGCAGGTGTTAAACTTCTGAGCCACCCAGGGATCCCGAGAGTAGACACTTTTAGGTTTTAACAATATTTATCATTATCACAAACATTTAATGTAACAGCCATTCAGTGGTATTTTGTTGATTATCAAACTCAAGGAAAAATGGCACCTTCTTTTATACTTTTAAGCATGTTTCCCCTCTCCTTCAGTTTTTCAATCTTTCTTCATAGAATCTGTGAAGTGGTTGAGCGCCTGCCTTTGGCTCAGGTCATGATCCCTGGATCCTAGGATCAAGTCCCCCATTGGGCTCCCTGCTCAGTGGAAAGCCTGATTTTCCCTCTGCCTGTCTCTGCATCTCTTTTATTCATGAGTGAGTAAATACAATCTTAAAAAAATAAACTTATTAATGTTTCTTTTAACTATAGTGCCCAGCATTTTATTGGCAATTATAACAATGTCTTATGTAATAGTTACAACCATTCTATGTTTTTTGTTTTATGTCATTCCTTCTCTTACTAGTGATTTCTTGCCCACTTGGTTTGAATTCTTCTTTATCCCAAGAAGAACAAGAGTTTAATTATTTTTTTATATATGAATGGCTTTCATTTGCTTTACCAAAAATAATAGGTATGGAAGGTATTGTATGTTGCAATTTTTCCATAAAATATTTTCCGATATTTCCATTATAATCTAGACTTTCGTGCCACATTCAGAGAATCTGAGCTCAACCAAGTTTCCTTATTTACCATATGTTTTGTCAACCTTCCATATCTGTGAAATTTTTAATAATTTTTATTTATAATTCAAACTTTTGGTTGGCTTATGTAAATCACCTTCCTTTAATTTTTGTTGAAACATAGCTCCTTTCACACCATACTGTTTCCCTCCAGATTTTAGTTTAAAAACTCTAAAACCTGTAAAATGTGGATAGAATAAAACAACAGACACCTCTTTGCCTTTCACGTATTGGTAATATGTTGCACATTTGCTTCAGAGAGAGACAGAGAAAGAAAGAGACAGATGACATATATATTGATTAATAGATTGATCATGAGACCGATGGATAGATAATGAGTATGTATGCATGTATACACATACTTGGGTGTGCATACGTAGGCTAGATTATTAGAAGTAAGGTGAAGACATGGTATTTTTCCTTAAATACTTTGGGATATTTTATGAGAACAGTGGCATTTTCTGCTATAACTATATTGTCATTATCATGCCTAACAAAGTTAATATTAATTTAATAATTTCTATCTTTCCTCTATCAACATCTTTCTTATCATTGTAACTTTTGTGCCTTTCATCTATATTCTGAGAATACTTTGCAAATACATCTAGTGTACGTTGTTTTGATTTCATTCAGTAATATTTCTGTTCCTTGATTGCTTCCAATGGATGATTTAATTCTACTATTGAAGAACTGTCTTGCATATTATCCTGCTTTCCCATCTCATCCTAGTGGTATATACTATTATCCTGATCTGTTTTTATAATTTGCTGCTCTTTTGTCCTTATGGACGTATGTAATTATATTATGTTGAGAGTTCCAAATAGTATTATACACTGCCTGTGCCTAGATTTCATTATGATTTTGAGGTGCAGTTTTTTCTTTTTTAAGTATCTACAATGGTGTTTCCATTTGCTTATGCTATGGGATGAATTATATTTTTTTTTCTCTAGTTACTTTTACTTTAAAAAGGATGACTGTTGGCACACACTATTGGGATTTTGGATTGTCCTTGATTGTGCTCAATATCCACTTGTTTAATAATTGACTTTTCTGAATTACATCTGGAAGATAGACTGGAATTCACAGCTCTTATTCCAATATTTGGTATTTAGAAAGAATTTTTTCTAGCATGCTTTTGATGGACTGACATCACAACTTATCATCTGGCTCTATGACAGTGAGAGTTATGACAAAATACAATTCCTAAATACTACGGATGGGGGTCTTCCTCCAGAACTTTGCTTAAGGGTATCAATCCTCCCAGAATGCAGTGCTTTCAAATCACCCTATCTCCATTCTGTCTTCCTACTGTCTGTTCTGTCGAGTTCTGGGAGACCAAATAGAAACAGAATGATAAAGAAAGACATGTGGAGACAAGACTATTATTCTGGCCACTTCGTACAGAATAATATACTACCATATGATACCATGCAGGATAGGATGTGATGCAATGATATGGAATGTGATGTGACACAACATAACACACAATACAATAAAATACCAAAGACATTGAAGGATAGATAGATGGCCAGCCTTCTGACTGATACCCATCCTTGATTTTTGAGTCTTGGGCAGAGGGGGAGTCTGAGATGGAGAAGTATTTTCCCAGCTTTCTTTTATGATGTAATCATGAGTGAAATCCTTGCTTTTATTAATCAAATTCCAATGACTCTGGTAAATTGATAATTTTAGTTTTAGTCACAATTTCAAGTTGTGTCATTTGCAACATTTTTGTGGATATTTTGGAGAGGAAGAGCAATGTACATTATGACTGAATAGCCAAAGCTATTTTAAGTTGAAAATTCAGAGCAACATTTGGACTTGATCAATTTGACTATTAAGTTCATGCAATTTGCATTTCTCCACATTCTCTCTCTTTCAAAAAGATTATTTCCTCAGCATCACTTATTTGGCAAGGTGTCTTACAAACATTATTTCACTTGATTATCACAGTAATGGTGTGGAGTGGGCAGTATTACTGCTTCCATTTTTACGAAGGGAATACTTGGCCTCAGAAAGTACTTGTTTTCCTCCAAATTCATAGTGGAAACAAATCTGTCTAAATCGGTAGTCTATGCTACTTCCTCTGCGGTGATATTCCAAAGAGAAGAAAATTATATTTGATGTAATATTAATTCCTCATAAAGCACATAGGTAGCAAATGTGAGATTATTATCAAAGGAGACAATGTTGGGAAATTAACCTTCCCTATTCTCTATAATAATATACTTAGTTTAAAAGGGCTAATGATCTGAAGATATTGGTAATTTCTTCATATGTTAAGTATTTTTGAGGAAATCTAAATGCCTGAATATAGAAACATTATAAAACTACTTTCTCTTCTTATATGCAAATTGAACGCACAGCAAAAAAGTTATAATTTGTTTCCATATATCCAGATTCCCCCAATTATTTCAAATATTTCCTCCTGAGGAAATTATCACTATAACATTTAATCAATTATTGAATCACCTCCCTTGAAAATTCTTTGGTAAAAATCTGCTTTGGACTGTCCAAACCTAAAGTGAGTATACTTAAAATGCTTCATGGAAATTTAAAGAAGATGGCGTGGCCTTTTCAGTAAAAGGTGCTGAATTAGCTGAATGTTCATATAGAAAAAATGTATCTTGGCTCCTACCTCATAATACATACACAGATACACATACATAGACACACACACATGCACAGATACACACACATTCTAAATGGATTGCATATCTAAATACAAAAGGTAAAACAAATATTTTAGTATAAAATTTAGTAAGAATATCTTCATTATCTTGGAGTAGATAAATTTTTCTTAAAGATTTTATTTATTCATGAGAGACACACAGAGAGGCAGAGACTTAGACAGAGAGAGAAGCAGGCTCCTTGTGGGGCCCAATATAGGACTTGATCCTGGGACTCCAGGATCATGCCCTGAACCGAAGTCAGATGCCCAACCACTAAGCCACCCACGTGTCCCAGTGGAAAGCTTTCTTAAACATAGCACAAAAAATAGCTAACCATAAAGGAAATAAATTCTAATCACGGCACAAAAATAACTAACCTTAAAGGAGATAAATTGATAAACTAGAATATAAAAAAAACAGAACTTTCTGTTCATCAGAAGATACCATTTAAGATTTTATTTATTTATTCACGAGACACAGAGAGAGAGAGAGAGAGAGAGAGAGAGAGAGACAGAGAGAGGATACCATTTAAGAGAATGAGAAAAGAATATATGAGTGGGAAGGAATATTGGCAGTATATCTGAGAGAGGCCTCTTATCTAAAGTATAGAAAAGATCCCTACAAATCAATACCAATGACCTATGCAGATGTTGGCAAAGAACTGAAGATCATTTTTACAAAGAAAGTAATCAAGTAATCCTGAAAAGGTGCTTAGTTTTGTTAATCAGGGAAACACAAGTTTAAATCCACAATGTGTTGCAAAAAATACATCCTTATCAGAATGGCAACAAAAAGAAAAGGATAAAACAGCCAGTATTGACCAGAATGTGGAACTGTAAATAGGTAAAATCACTTTGGAATATTATTTGTTGGTGTGCACTAAGGCTGAACTTATATATTCCCCTGATCCAGCATTTTAATGCTAAAGGATATACCTGATTAAAATGCACATATATGTTTGCCAAAAGACATATAATAGAATGTTCATAATGGCACTGTCAGTGATAGCCTAAAATTGAAAATACCAGAAGTCCATTAGCAATAGCAAGGCTAAATGGACTGTGACATACTCACACAGTGGAATATTATAGAGCATTAAGAATGAATAAGCTACATTTAACCTGCAAAAACATAGATAAATCTCACAAACATAACGTCAAACAAAAAAATCTAGAAATAAAAGAATTCATGATTCATGTCAAGCACAAAAGATGCAAAACCAATCTATGGTGTTAGGATTGAGGATAGTACTTCTGATTTGAGAGCAGAGGTGCTGATGACTGGAAGGGCCACAAGATGAACTTCTGGTTAGTTGTTCTTGATCTAGGCACCTGTTATACAATTTTGCAGTTTTGGAAAATGAACGGGAAGAGGCATTTGCAATACATCTACTTGTACATGCATAATTACATGTAAAATTTCTGTATGTATGTGATACTTCGGTGAAAATGTCCAACAATTCTACCTTTAATCTGAAGGTTGACTGAAAGTTAAAGTTTCAATTTTTTCGCATGTAAGAAAACAATGTAAAATTTTTTTTGGAATGTACGTGTATACTATGTACATGCTCATGTATACTACCACATTTGGTAGCCTGTATGATGCTACTATGTGGAAGATGATCCAAGAATCCAAGAACTGAAAGAGACCATGACATCACCTATTTCAGACTCATGGTTTTGAAGCAACATTTATTGTTGCTGTTAAATATCTAACCAACAGTCAGAGCTCAGAGGTGTCAAACAACTTACATGGATGATGGGCATAGTACAGTCAACCTACCTGAGTGATCTAGGAGCCGCACCTCAGACTAGTATCATGGAACTGGATGATTCTCTTTGACTTCATGTAGAAATCCCATTTAAAGCTAGTCCCAATGCGAAATGTAGTCCAGTGGTCAATGAGAAATTAACTTCTGAACATATTAGAGGTGTCTCCAAAGATTTATGATGTACTGATGAGCAGACTAAAATATATACACCCCAAATCACCATCACATGAAGATAATATGATATATTTTCAAGGCCCCTAATGCTTGGAAAGCTTTCTGAGCATTACTAATTGAAATTTAGCTGAAGGGCATTAACAAGAGAAATTATAGGAGACCTGGGTGGCTCAGTTGGTTAAGCATCTGCCTTTGGCTCAGGTCATGATCCCAGCATCCTGGGATTGAGCCCCACATCTGGCTTCCTGCTCAGTCAGGAATCTGCTTCTCCCTCTGCCCTTCCCCTCTGCTTGTGATCTCTCTTTGTCTCTCATAAATAAATAAATAAATAAATAAATAAATAAATAAATAAATAAATAAATAAAACCTTTTTAAAAAAGCAATTATAATGTAAGAATAGGTAAAAGGACACAGTCTCTATTAGATTTCTCATATAGTTGGAGCTATAGTTTCTAGAACATGTAGTGGAAATATCAAAATCACAAAACTAGTATTCAGAGTATGCAGACCTGAGTTTTGGCTTAGTTTAATCAGTAGTTAGGTGTGTGATCATGGACAGTTGTTAAAACTTCTCAGGGCTCACTCTTCATCACTGATTAAATGCAACAATTGAATTTGATGATTATTAATTTTCCTTTTAACTTCATGATCATGTAGTTCTCCTCAGAGTGCTAGCTTTTATATAATTTAAACATATTTCATGCTGCTTATTTTTCTAAAAGTCTGTATTCTCTTTCCCCTTATCATTTCTTTTATTTTATCTGTACCAAAAATCATCTGTGCCAAAACCCAAAATTCAACTAAATTCAAGCTTATTCATTTAATGTCAAGTGTGGGAAATATAAATAGAAAATTACTAATTTTGTAACTAATTTAAGCACCTCTAATGATCAGCAATTATCAGAAATAAAAGGGTGTGAGTAATACTTTATAAGCCCCTTTAATTAGCAAAATCTTTGCTTGTGCTTGACAAAATTGAATACAAAGAATACAAATTTATAGATAATCTCAAAATTACCACAATAAGTATATTTATAAAAATGTCAATTCAAGCTCTAGCTCTTATTAAGAATAAGTTGAATTTGAACCAGTATTCAAATAGTTGTAATACTCAGTTTATGAAAAAGTTATCACATATGCTTTACCTTAAAATTATATGTGTCTAACACTTATGTCCAATTTTCAAATCCTTTTTTCTTAAATCAACTCTCTAGAAGTTTTGTTCAGAAGAGTTTTAAGTTGTGCTAAAAGCATATCATTTTGGTAGCATATCGATTTTACTTTGTTTAAGATTAAACTTAACTAAAATAACTGGCTTTGTATTATTTGTAATAGATAATTTTAGAAAATCGTCAGGCATACAACATAAGGTAAACAGTAGAAAATGTAAGGAATGAAAAGAAATAATTGATTATGAAATAGCTGAAACCTTTAGAAATTCTTTGGCTTGGGGATATAAAAGAAGAAACCAGCAGAAAGTCTTTCATTTGTAGAACCAAATGGAATTGAAGAATTGGAGCATACAAGAAAGAAATTGCACAGATAGTATTCAAATCCACTTCCCAATTAAAAAAAATAAAGACGTTAAAGAACGCTATTCTAAAAGAAAAATCTATATATGTACAATCTATACATACTTTTAAATTGGTGAGACATTGATAAGGAATATAAAAGATGGAAATACCCAGCACCAAGAAAATGAAATTTTTTAGAATGGAGAAAAATCATTATTATATAGCAAGTCTATATAGAAGAATTTATTGACTTCATTTATATTATCAAGTGTAAAAGCGTAAGATCATGGGACATTGAAAAGGCAAGTTGAAAGAGTACAAGCATGTCTATTTCTCAGCCTTGCCAAAGAACTTTCAGCAGCACTTCTATTCTGTTGGGGAAGAAGAGCTGAGAAAATGGACAATATCTGCATCACTGAAAATCTGAAGCCACTGTTATCAGTATAAAAATACATGGATGTTTGGGCACTGGCATGGCTTAGTTGGTTAGGTGTCTGATTCTTGATCTTAGCTCTGATCATGATCTCAGGGTTGTGTGATGGAGCACTGCCCTGGGCTCCATGCTCAGCAGAGTCTGCTTAGGTTTCTCTCTCTCCTTTTGCCCCTCCTTCAATCGTCTCTCTTCCCTCATCCATTGGATATGGACAACAGAGCTAGAAACTGGGCTTGGCTCTTCTGTGAAAGGGCTTGAAAAAAAAATCTCTCAACAAATGCAGTAAAGATAAATAGCCCAAACTAACAAGTACTGTGCAAGAAGTTCTTAAAAACAGAATTATCTAGAGCAAGTGCTACCCAAAAGAAGACTGGAAAGTTCTTTAGAAATTATACAGTGGTGGTGTTAAATGACTGGTTTGATTTCCTCAAATCAATTTCTTTAATAATTTCTGCAAAATAATTTTAAAAGCCCATGAGTTCAAAGGTTGTGTTTACTAACTCAATAGCTAAATTTTGCTAGCTCATGAGTAAGTTTCAAAATACCTGAAGCAACAAATGAATATTGCTAATTTGATAATAAGAATTTATTTGAGAACTTGAATGATTTAAACGTGCTACATATTTGTAATATATTTTCATGTGAAGCTATCAAAAAGACATTCTTTCAGTCACTTTGCCCTTTTTAAGTCTACATGCATTTCAAATAAGATTCAAGCAAACTTTATGATTCATTGCATTTTATTCATCAACACATTGCTTTTAAGAGTTCTTTGATGTTTGAGAAATCTTGTGTGTCTTTTGGATAAGCCTTCTTAAGCCTTTTTCCCTCAAGTCAGAAAGTTATACTTCACTAACTGTAAAGAAATATCCAAGGACTAAAAATTTGCCTTGCAACAGAGAACCAAGAATGTTCCAAAGAGTTGCCAACACACATCTCCTTTATCCACAAACCAAATAGAAGTCAGGGAGCAAATACTTGACAACTGATCAGTGTATTGGAAAATAATCAACAGCAGACAAAGAAACTAGAAATCATATTGCGAGGCTAGAGGAAAAATAAAAATACTGCTTCAAAAGTAAGGATATTGACAGAACATAGGATGAAAATGTGTTCTAAATGATATGTATTCATTGAAAAAGAAGGTAAAAGACAAAGTGATCTTTTCTTGCATTTGAACTTAATCCAAAGAAAAGCAAAGCAAAGTTTTTGTACTCCAAATTAAGCTTAAGATCTGAATGTTTTAGAAAGAACTTGAAAAAAAATAAACAGTAGTTTTCTCTCCATGACATTGATATTTATTCCAGTGCCCACTAGTAAGAGGTCATTAGCCATGTCAATTGGATTCTGAGTAATATTTACCATGGAAGTGTCTTTTCCTGAATAATACATTCATATCACATTTTTATACCATAGACTATAAACTAGAATGTTTAGCTTCAGAGAAACAAAACTAGTCAAACATGTTCTTTGAAAATTATGGGTGATAACATCATGATATAGCAGAAAATTCAATGGATTTTATGTCGGATATCCATGGCTATAAATCTTGGATCTATTTAAACATTCTAGTATTCCATTTCCTTATTCATAATATGAGTAACTAAATGATAGTTACTAAAGAATGCATGAAACAATATATGTACAGGGCCTAGCACTGTGTCATTTTTTGATTGCTATTCAAAGGATCCTTTAGATAACCTGAATTGTAGATTAGAGATTGTAGATTAGAGAAAGCAGAAAGGATGACCTTCTCAATATATTTGGCATGTGTGAGAAAGAAAAACTGCCAAGACTTCCCTGAATGAACCTGTGGTATTTCCTTCATTTAACTACTGTGTGTGAATGAGGTGCCTGGAGTTCTGTGGTTAAGCCATTTTCATAACTCATTGGGGCCATCCTGCAAAATACAACTCAGAGAGTGGCACCTTTGGTCCTCCTTTTCTCTTCCAATTAGGTCACATTATTGCCAGTTTCAGAGGTAAATAGCACATGATCTGTTGCTATTAGGCACTCACAAGAGAGAAGGTCACAGTAAAGGAGGTCAGCACTTTCAATGAAATTTTAAAGAGATTGCTGTAGTGCACAAAAGGACCTCCAACTCAAGTTTTGGGAAGGAGGATATCACAGGGGGTCAGACAAGGCTGGTGGGGAGATGAATCAATACCTTTAAAGACTACACATAGAAGACTGGGAGAGTTTTGGGAGTAGAAAGGAGAGAACCAGAGTCATAAAGATGCTGGATATTGGGGACCTGCTACAAGGTAGATATATGTAGATAATTGATTAGAAAGGTAAATGATTAGACTAATGATAGCAGATATACTAACGGGACAAAGGGGTCTGGAAGAAGTGAAATGGTAGTGGCTTAACCTCCTATAATACCAAGAGTTATCAAAAGAAAATCTTCACCTTTTAAATGCAGTATAGAATGGTATGGCCCAGATGACCTGTGCCCCAATTCTTTATCATTAGAGTGAATCAAAGCTGGGAATTTGCACTGAAAAACTGTCTGGGTCAGGCTTTTAGAGAGAAAACAAGGACTTCAAATATGGAGTGATTGCTCTGGTGTATCAATAATCACAAAATAGACCAGGCAGGGTCTGGTATCAAAAAGTTGCATGGAAAAAAAATGTTGCATGAGAGGTCACGGTTTAAGATATAAAAATCCCTTTATTTCTGAATACCATGAATTCCTCATTTGTAAAATAAGAAAATGGAGTTAAATCTGCATTTCCAATATTTTTGACATAATATATGCTCTTGTTAATAATATGTAAACTAATAAATCTAAGTAAGAATGATTTTTTAAAAAAGATTTTATTTATTTATTCATGAGAGACACAGAGAGAGAGGCAGAGACATAGGCAGCGGGAGAAGCAGGATCCCTGTGGGAAGCCTGATGTGGGACTCAATCCCAGGATCTTGGAGTCACGACCTGAGCCAAAGACAAATGCTCAACTGCTGAGCCCCCCGGGTGCCCCTGAATAAGAATGATTTTAAGTGCTTTTTCATTTTAGGGTATACTGCTTACATTTAATTAATTATAAGTTAAAAATAAAATGTTACCATATTAGTTTCCTACAGCTGTCATAACAAATTACTAGAAACAAAGTAGCTTAAAACAACAGGAATGTATTTTCTCACAATTACAGAGGCCAAATATTTGAAATCAAGGTGTTGATGGGGCATGGGAGTGCTCCTTTCAAAGACTGTAGAAGAGAAGCCTTCCATTTCTTTTCCAGCTCCTTGTGACTCCAGGGCTTCCCTTGTTTAGAGCTGCATAACACCACTCTCTACCTCCATCTTCATAGGGCATTCTCCATAGTTTTTCTGTGTGTTTTCTTTACTGTCTCTTCCGCAGACATTAGTCACTGGATTTATGGCCCATCCTGACCAAGAGATGGTATTTCAAGACATTTGTCCTAAGTACATCTGCTAAGATTTTAATTCCAAATAAGGACACATTTTGAGGTTCTAGGTAGACATATCTTTTTGAGGACTACTATTCAAACCACTGCAATTACCAACACGTTATAAAGTGATATTGTCATTTTTGCTTCTGGGTTATAAAAGAATCAGACCATCTCTCCAGCTAAGAATTTTGAAATACAAAAAGTCGAATCCAAAAGCAGTCAGAGAATACCTCTGGCAGCCAGGACTTCAAAGAGGCCAAGTTATAAGGAAATGCAGAAACATCTAGAGAGAAGCAAGACACTGTCACTTATCTCTTGTCTATTCATAAGCAGTACAGGTTAACATGTCAGGCAGAAAGTCATGGCATTGACAATTCCATTGACAAACTCAGGGGATCAGAGAGACAAAAAGTGTAGGGGTCTAAAGCAGCTAGGACTTGAGTGACTGAGATTCTAGAGCATAGGAAATGATAAAAAGTTAGCTTCTGGCAATCTTTTCCTAAAGTATTTGTAGTTTCCTAAATCCTGCTGGATTGTAGGAAATAAGGACAAGGAAACCATGGGCTAAGAGTTAAGAAGGTAAGTGAAGATTTTGACAATCTCATATTGCTGGGGAGACATAAAACAAAGAGTAGAATTCAGAGTTCACCTATAAAGAAGAACCCTGGTATATATCCCAGAACTTTGGTGAAATTCCTGAGGGAATCTGAAGAGCAACACTAGAAATATGATCAAGCAAATAGTAGGCCATATCTATAAAACTGGAAATCAGCTTTAAATTAGTTCCAATTTATGATTGAATAAAGGTGAAATTTCTGCCCTCCAGTTGTTTCCTAGAAGAAAATTAAATCCCATATGGAACAAGATAACGTTACACTGAACCTCTGTAATTGTTCATATATATTATCTGGCATTCAATAAAAATTAACAGACATGACCATAGACAGTCCCAAATCAAGAAAAAAATGCAAGCAAATAATTTGATCTGACAAACATACTTGATTCAATTTATTGGAATTATCTGAAAAGAACAGCAAAAGAACTATGATTAATATATTTCAAAAATTGGTGACAAGATGAAGAATTTCAAGTAGAGAACTGGTATAAGTGAAAAAAAAATCTAATGGAAGGAAATTCTATATCTGAAAAATACCATAACTGAAATTGAGAAATCAGAAGATAGATTAAATAGTGGATTAGATGCAGCAAAAAAGATTAGTGAAATAAAAAAAATAAGCTAGTAGAGAATATTCCAATAGAAGAAGAAAGTGCTTGAAAAAGATAATCTGATGTATTTTCCTAAACAGCTTTGAGTAACAATTATATGTATCATTAATTTCTCCCATTTTATGTTATTAGTTGTTAGTCTCGTTAATGAGTTATAAGAATTCTTTATGTATTTAAGACATAATTCCTTTATTAGATGTATGTTTGCAAATAATTTCTTCAAGTCTGTGTTTTGTCTCCCATTTTCCTAATAGTGTCTTTCAAAAAACAAAATATTTTAATTTTGATAAAGTTCAATTTGTCTTTTCTTTTCTTTTTTAGTAGATTATGCTTTTGGAGCCATATCAAAGAAATCTTTTCCCAACCCATAGCCACACAGATTTTCTTTTAGGCTGTTTATAGTTTAAACTCTTACATTTACGTCTGTTATATATTTATAATCTTTTATTAGTGTTCTGTTTATTTCTAAATCATCACTTAAGAGTTGTTTTAAACTCTAGGAACTGTCTCACTCATAAAATATTGGGTTTGGATAGGTTTTACCCTCACTAATTGAAATCCAAATTAGAGGCACTTTTGAGTTTATTATGACTTTTTAATTTTTTTAAATGGATCATGTGTGATATATTTCTTTTTTTGAGCAAGTAATTCTAAATTGTGTATCTAGTGAGTGTCTTTATAAAATAATTTTCTAGATTTATTATAACTTTTACATTTTTGATGTTTAATAGTGTTAATTCTCCTTCCTTTATTGATTTTATTAATAGATTAATTTTTTTAAACCACATATACAATGTATAACAAAACCACAAGTAACAAAGCAAAAATCAAAAGATGGGACTACATCATGCTAAAAACCTTCTGTACAGCAAAAGAAATAATTAACAAATTGGAAAGGCAACCTACAGAATAGGAGAAAATATTTGCAATTCATTTATATTCTAAGTGGTGACTACCCAAAATATATAAGAAATTCATATAACTCAATAGCAAAATAAGCAAAGCCCCCCAAAACCCCTTAAACAAATCAAACTGAGTAGACATTTTCCAAAGAAGATATCCCAATATGAAATACAAATCAAAACCATAAGAAATCACTTCACAGCCTTGGAATGGCTGTCATCAAAAAGAAAAGTGATAACAAGTAGTGGTAAGGATGTAGAGAAAAAGGAATTCTTATGCACTGTTAATGGGAATGTAAATTGGTACAGCCACTATGGAAAACAATGTGGAGGTTCCTCTAAAGTTTAAAAATAGAACTATGATCTGGAATCTTACTTCTGGATGTATATCCAAAGGAAGTGAAATCAGGATCTCCAAAAGATAACTTCACTCCCATGTTCATTGTAGCATTACTCACAATAGCCAAGATATGGAAGCAATCTAATTGTCCATCTATGGATGAACAGATAAAAAAAAATACATACATACAATGAAATATTATTTATCCATTAGAAAGAAGGAAATCTTACATTTTTATGACAACATGGATGAACCCTGAGGGCGTATGTTAAATGAAATAAATCAGGCAGAGAAAGGCGTACAATGTATAACTAATATGTTGAATCTAAAAAACAGAACTCATAGGAAAAGAGAGTAGAATTATGGTTGCCAGGGCTCAGGGTAGAGGAAGTGGGGAGATGTAGTTAAACAGTACAAACTTTCGGTATAGGATGAATAAGCTTATGTATAAGTTCTGGGGATCTAATGTACAGCATGGTGACTATGGTTAACAACACTGTATTACATACTTAAATGTCCTTTTTTCTTCTTTTTGTTTTTATTTAAATTCCAGTTAGTTACATACATACATACTACATACATAGTTCACCTGAAATATTGGTTTCAGGTGAACAATATAGTGTTTCAACACTTCCATACAATACCCAGCACTCATCACAAGTGCATTCCTTAATCCCCATCACCTATTTAACCCATTCTCCCATGCACCTCCACTCTGGTAACCATTGGTTTTGTTCCCTTTGGATAAGAGTCTGTTTATTTATTTATTTATTTATTTATTTATTTATTTATTTATTTATTTAGAGCAAGCGAGCACTCGAGTGGTAGGGAGGGGCAGAGGGAGAGAGAAAATCTTAAGCAGGCTCCACACCCCTTTGGAGCCTGGTGCCGGACTCAGTACCACAACCTTGAGATCATGACCTTAGACAAAATCAAGAGTTGGACGCTTAACCCACTGAGCCACCCAGGTACCCCAAAAGTCTATTTTTTGGTTTGCATCTTTTCCCCCCACCTTTTTCTGGTTTGTTTTGTTTCTTAAATTCCATATATGAGTGAAATCATGGCATTTGTGTTTGTCTAACTGACTTACTTTGTTTAATATAATATTCTCTAGCTCCATCCATGTCATTACAAATGGCAAGATTTCATTCTTTTTTATGGCTGAGTAATATTCCACTGTGTGTGTACATATATACACACATATATCACATATACATACCACTTCTTCTTTATCCATTCATTAGTCTATGGACACTCAGGCTATTTCCATAATTTGGCCATTGTAGATAATGTTGCTATAAACATTGAGGTGTATGTATCCCTTTAAATTAATATTTCTGTATTCTTTGGGTTACTACCTAGTAGTGCAACTGCTGGATTGTAGGGTAGTTCTATTTTTTACTTTCTGAGGAACCCCCATATTGTTTTTCAGAGTTGCTGCACCAGTTTGCACCAACGGTGCAAAAATGTTTCCCTTTCTCCACATTCTCATCAACACTTGTTATTTCTTGTGTGGTTGGTTTTAGCCATTCTCACAGGTGTGAGGTAATATCTCATTGTAATTTTGATTTGTAGATGATCAGGGATATTGGACATCTTTTCATGTGTCTGTTGGCCATCTGTATGTCTTCTTTGGAAAAATATCTATTCATCTCTTCTCCCCATTTTTTAATTGGATTATTCATTTTTTGGGTGTTGAGTTTTAATAGTTCTTTATATATTTGGGATAACCCTTAACAAATAGGTCATTTTCAAATATCTCCTCATATTCCAAGGGTTGCTTTTAGTTTTGTTGGCTGTTTTCCTTTGCTGTGTGGAAGCTTTTTATTTTGATGAAATCCCAATAGTTTGCTTTTGTTTCTCTTGCCTCAGGAGACCTATCTAGAATGAAGCTTCTACGGCCAATGTCAAAGAGGTTAGTGCCTGTGTTCTCCTCTAGGATTTTTATGGTTTCAGGTCTTACATTAGGTCTTTAATGCATTTTGAATTTATTTTTGTGTATGGTATAAGAAAGTGGTCCAATTTCATTCTTTTGCTTGTTGCTGTCCAGCTTTTCCAACACTATTTGCTGAGCATGCTGTCTTTTTCCCATTGGATATTCTTTTCTGATACATCAGAAATTAATTGAACATATAGTGGTGGGTTCATTTCTGGGTTAAATGTTCTTGCCACAAAAAAGAAATAGTAATTCCGTGAGGTAATGGAAGTATTAAGTAATCCTACTGTGGTGATCATTTCACAATATGTAAGTGTATCAAATCACACTTTAAACATACACAATGTTAGTATTAATTTTATCTCCATAAATCTGAGAAAAAAAAAGATAATACCAACCTAGGATTTTCCTAGTTACTCAAATTTGGCCTATAGATTGAATCCACTTTTTATTACTTATACTATTATTCCCTTTGTTTATGTACATTTTGGTAGCTTCTCTGTAACAGTGGAATACCATGGTACATAAAAAACAGTTAATTTACTTAAATTCAAACAAACATGCTTAGAGAAAAACTAATAAACCCTCTTGCCCAGTTTACCATACAGGGACAAAATAAATCACAAAGAATAGCTATCAGAAATGTGTAGAGTTTGTGAGACTTCCCCTGTTTGGTAATGTGAGTGGATGATCCAGGCAAAGGATGCAATTAAGTCTGAAGCAGTAAATGTCTGTTGGTCAAAACCAATGGGAAAAATATGTGAGTAATTTTAATATATTCCTGACAATTAATGAGGAAGTGAAATATGTTGTTCAGCTGGCCATGAAATTGTTTGTGATGACTTTTATTTGCAGAATTATTCATAGAGAAACAATGCCTAATGTACAATTAAAAGAACTGGCCTATAGAAAAGAGTTAAAAAGCTAATCTATAGGAAAAAAATGACAATAAAGATCAGAAAAAAGAATTAACTTTACTCAGATTTTCTTAGCAGCAAAACATTTAAGTGATTAGATATTTGAATATATTATTTCTCTGAGATTACTTACCCTACCTTAGTATTTACATTAGATATTTATACATCCCTAGTACCGTGGAGGATTGTATACACAATGTATGCTTCACTTTATGAGTAAGTATTAATCTAGTCATATAGGATTCCATCAGAGTTCATTGGCATTTTGATCAACCCTCTGCCAGACATTTATCTTTTTGCTCTCTAGTTAGCTGTTTAGCTTGTGAGGTTTTCTAGGGCTGAGATTGACGTTTATATGTTGGCTCCATGTGCCTCATAGCACAATGACTGAGTCATGTTATACATTAAACACATTTACAGCAGATGAATTGACAGTCTACTTTTCAAAAAGGCAACATGATGACTCTCTTAGAGGTATAAAATAAACATGTCATAAATTTAATTCAGTTTATTAATTAATGAAAGAATCCATAAAATACTAAAACCAGTTCAAAGAGCATTTGAAAAGCAAGGGGGTAAGGTCTGTTTGTGTGCAATTTATCAGGAAAGTCAGAATATTTCTGGCATGGATATAAAACAGGTGAATGTCTTTTGTGTAATAAACCATAATCTTTGGAGTTCTCCATCCCACAAGGCAAAAATCATTTGCTTCTTTTCAGACTAAAGTCTACAATTTAATGTATGACTTCACTTATTCTGAGGGCTTTAATCAATAGAAAACAGTGATTTCATGTCAGTATATTCCTCTATATAATGCTTAAGTGGCAGTCACCCCTGAATGATATTGAAAAAATGCATTTTCCCTGAGACTGGGACTATTATCGATGGACTATAGCAGATGGGCAGTATTACCAAATGCTTGTACAGTGAAGAAAGTGCCAGAATTGGAGTGAGGAGGCCCAGGTTATGGTACAGGCTTTCTGTTAATCTGAAAAGGCTATATACCGTATGATCCAAACTATGTAACATTCTGGAAAAGGCAAAACTGTGGATATAGTAAATATTTTGGGAGTTTTCTAGGTTGGAGGGGTGAATAGGTGAAGTACAGAGGATTTGTAGGGCAGTGAAAATATTCTGTATGACAATGGTAGATACGTGTCATCACATGTTTGTCCAAACTCATAGACTGTACAATACTGAGAGTGATTTCAAATATAAACTATGAGTTTGTGTGATTATGTTATACCCCGGTAGATTCATCAGTTATAACAATTGTACTACTTTGGTAAGGGAAGTTGATAATGGGAGATGGTGTACATATGTGGGGTCAAGGAGTATATGGGGAATCTCTGTGTCTTCCTCTCAATTGTGCTGTGAACCTAAACCTGCTCTAAAAATAAAGTATATTAAAATATAAATATATAATTTATCTTAAAAATGAAAAGATGTATCCCATATTTTTAACTTATTTCCAAGTTGTGCCTAATTTTTCATAAAAGAGTGAATTGATATTTCTTCCTAAAGGTATCTATTAATTGAATATAGGAACATTGCTGCTAATGGTTTACCATGTAGGTGCTGATCCTATTAACTTAAAAATTCTGTTATACAGGGATCCCTGGGTGGCGCAGCGGTTTGGCACCTGCCTTTGGCCCAGGGACGTGATCCTGGTAGACCCGGGATCAAATCCCACGTCAGGCTCCCGGTGCATGGAGCCTGCTTCTCCCTCTGCCTATGTCTCTGCCTCTCTCTCTCTCTCTGTGTGACTATCATAAATAAATAAAAAGTTAAAAAAATTCAGTTATACAAAATGACCAATTTTACTACCATTGCCAGGTAATTGAGGTCTCACAGTAATGGTTTAGTGATTTGATTTCTCACCATTGTTCTAAATATGCTTTGTAACTTGCTCTTTGAGAAGAGATTACCTTTGAATATTTAGTGTCAGTAAAATTAATGATTATAATGCACAGAATTACAATAAAAATCTTTGAACTACAATTTAAGTCAACTTGGAAATGGAAAGCAGAGATTTGTATTTTTAAAAAGTAATTAGGAGATGACTGCTTACCGTATGAACAATTAATAGATTTGTTAATCACTTTGAATAAGAAATAAGGATACACACAGTAGACTTCTGTTAGTGTTTATATAAACTACAGGCTGTTAGAACTAGAATGGGCCAGGGAAGCGTTGATTGTAACCACTTCGGTGTGGAAACTGAAGGGAACTCACACACTTGTCGATTTTTATGAAATACTATATGACTAACAAAATAATATACTGTTTTGCCATAACGTACCTTTTACGTGTATGAGGTATAACAATTATCCAGGATTTAACTGGGCTACTTGCTGAATCAGTAGAGATACACAGGAAGCACTATATATTTTCTTACAGGCAATGAAATCAGTATCTTGAACTGAAATGACTCATAAAATATGATCAGCTTCACTATATGTGGGTTTCTACCTACCAAAGCAGCTCGGTATTAAAAAGTGGAAATATTTTGAGAGAGTAGAAAGGGATTACAGGGTAAAAATGTATGAAACTTGTGATCCGCTCTTAAAATTATATTTCTGCCCCCATTCTCCCAAAATTTATGTTTTCCAGGGGATATAACTTATGTTGATGAATAAAAGAAGATTGCCAGAAAATCTTATTCTTTTTTTAATAGTTTTTGTAGGTAGCAGGGCCCCTTTTATTACAAAGTATGATGGTTTAGAAGACTGGTGACTTCAGTATTCTGGTCTAGAAAAAAATGATAAGAGTTAAGGAGCATAGGGGAAGAAAGTATTGTCTGCTTCCCACCTCCAAAATGCGTGTGTCCCAAGGAAAATTACCTCTTCCTGGATGTGGCAAAGATAACATTTCTTTACAAAGTTCTAATGATTGGTAAGAAAAGGGGTCAGAAAAAGAAAAATATTAGATGACTGGTCAATTTAAACAATACAATGTTGAACTACTACAAAACAATACTTCTGTCAAACTAAGGGTGATGGAAGGAGGTGGGTGGGGGATGGGATAGATGAGTGATGGGTATTAGGAGGGCACTTGTGATGAGCACTGAGCTCTGTATGTAAGTGATGAATCACTGAATTCTACTCATGAAACCAGTATTGCACTGTATGATAACTAACTGGAATTTAAATAAAAATTTGAAAAGAAAAAATAATAAATAAAATAGTTCTGTGATCCACTTAATGATACTTCTGAAACCAAACTCTACAGAGCACCTTTTTCAGAATCATCAGGGTGTTTGTGAGGTTAGACATGAGGATGAGTCAGGGTCAGGATTCATTTTTGCAGGCATGTCTGTTCTAAGTAGAGACATTTATCCGTGGGCTATTAGGTAGCTCACAAAGTTGACATAGAGACCAGAAGCCAACATTTGGAGGTAGGCAAGAGCTAGTGATGTCAGGGCAGCTCAGTCATGCTGTGGTGATGGCTATGCTTGGGTTCCACCTCTGGCATCCCAGTTACTGGGCCTGCGTCACTGTCTCCACGCTCTTCTTGATGCCCTAGCTTCCACTGTCTCTGAGAATACCTTCTCAGTCATTCTTGTGTTTTTCTGGATTAATTCTTGGGTCATTCCAAATTCCAATCTTAAGTAAGAACATCCATTAGATAAGTATCAGTCTTAATTTCCATAGGTTTGAATAATCGAGTACTCATCTAAAATTGGAAGAACATTCAGAAACTGATGCAAAAAATATATATACATCTATATACTTTATACTTTATATATATACTTTATATATATACTTTATACTACATATATATATATATATATATATATATATATATATATGTATATAAAGATTGTGGCAGAGAGAGAGAGAGAGAGAAACTTCCCACTACATTAGTCCCAGCCCAATCCTATTGAATTAAAATCTTGGAAGAAATTATGAAAATCAGCATGTTTAAACAAACCCAGTAAGTTCCACAATGATGCAACATAGATGTTCCTGGAAATCACCACACTACAAAACCACGCAATAAACACCACAGGAGTTAGAGAACAGTCCTGTGAGGAACACAACACTCAAATACTTGATTAGTGACACACCGAAAAAAAGAAAAGAAGCTAGTGAACACAGCAGTACAGTTTGACATATGTTACATGGCTAAGAAATACATAAAAACTACAATAGAAATGACCCTTTATCCTGAAAGAGACCTGGGGTTTGCTTGCAGAAGTGGGGATTGGGAAGGTGGCAGCTTGTGTTTATCAAGTAATGGTCATCTGACATGGAATATAAAGTTGTGGTTTTCTTTTTGTTTGTTTGTTTTTTAAGATTTTTATTTATTTATGAGAGACACAGAGAAAGAGAGAAGCAGAGACATAGGCAGAGAGAGAAGCAAGCTCTATGCAAGGAGCCAGATGTGGGACTCGATCTTGGGACTCCAGGATCACTCCCTGGGCGGAAGACAGACACTCAACTGCTGAGCCACCAAAATTAAATTAAATTATTTAATATTTAGGCATCCTTGGAATAGAAATGTGTAATACCTGATGTGTATGAGTTTGGTTTGTAACACCCGCGGCAAAGTGAGGTAGCTGGTAGAAATTTTGTGTGTGTATTCCCATGTGGCTCGGTCAGTATGTGCAGTTTTCCTAATTCACCTGTGCTTCTCCAGATGAAGAAAAACAGTGAAATTTGCATTACGCTCAAATGGTTACCTAATAGTTTACCAGTAACGTTGGAACAAATTCACACTTCAACTATTATAGCAAAATCGACTGCATTCTGGTATGATTCTTATGCAAATCAAAGTGTTGAGACTTTTAGGGTTTTGGATGTTCCGGACTATTCCAAGTGCTCCTACTGTTTAATGCCTTCTCTGAGGTTAGGTCCATGGTTCCCTAACTCTCTCATTTGGTGCGTGGAGGTGTGGGAGGAGGAGCATTGTCCCCTTTTCCCTTCTGCTTCTCAAGAGTGGACTTTCAAGTCTTCCCTTTAGACTTTTAATTCACTGCACCCTCATCTCCCTCCATTCACTCCCTAAAGGACCTGCTTCTCCATACTCAGTGGCTTCAATTCTCCACTTATTTTTTCGTCTCTACCTCACTCGATCTACTCCTATCATCTTCAGTAATTTCTTAACTTCCTTCGTAGTGTCTCAGCTTGATCCCAACTTACTGAATAGCCACTGATCAGATTCTCTTCATCGCAGCCACTCTCAGCCCCCTTTTCTTCTCCAGTGTCTCTGCTGTGCATTAGTAAGTCTGAATCAAGTCTGTGGCATTTTGTGTCATTGTACCTGGTTTTCAGTGTTTCTCAGGTAAAATTTCAGGACGAAACATAGTGCATACTGTTTAGCAAAGGCATTTCACGTTTGGCCTATCTGGTCCGCTTCTGCGAGAGCCTCAAAGGCAACCCATCAAGTCTGTACTGGCCACCTGAATGCCTTGCTTTACCAAATGTAAATAAGAGCAGAATGTTGGGATTCAGCTAATACTAGGAATGCTGCAGCCTTACATTTTCTTGAAATGAAAAACTATATGAATGTCCTTTTAATATAAAGACTTTTCTTCTGTATTTTAGTCCTGGCTGCTGTGTTTTTAACTTTTCATTCTGTTGGGGGAGATTAAAGACAGAGGATCATTATGAGTCTTCTAAGAAGCCAAGAGACTGCAGTTAGATTAAAAGCTATTTATTTTGCACTTTGTATTTTCTTTGGTCCTTATTTTCAGATTGAACATAAGGTATCTGCAGCACAGATTGCTTTCAGAAAGATGAATTTGACTAAAAATCATACTACGCATTCATTCAATAAACATTTATTTTTGAATGCCTCCTATAATTCAGGGTCTCTGCTAGCCCAGGGCACATAAAAATGAATGAGGAAAACGTTTTGTCTTTAAGGAGCTGTAGTGGATTCCATGGTGCTGTGCCCGTATACTGTCTCCTGAGCTGTGTGGCTGTTGGTGACTGGAAGCTTTTAGATAGTCTCTCTTTCGACCTTGCCTATAACTGAAGAAAGCCTCCTCACCCAAGGTTATGCCCTCTTCCCAGAGGGAAACCACATTTAGTGACTGATCAATAGGGGGATTATTTCTTTTGCCCTAATTTAGGACAACTCTGAAGGGCCATTTCAACTTTAGAGCTCCCAGTAAGTTTGGGTGAGGCTTTCCTTGTAATTGTATTAATTCACGGTTCAATTTCTCCCTCTGTCCAAAACTACTTCCTTCACTACCCACAATTTTTGATCCCAAGAACACAAAACAGTCTCAGGTAAACTTCCTGCAGGCATGCCCATATTTCAGAATCTGATTCCTGAGGACCCTATATGCAATGAGCATTCACTGTCTGGTTGGAGGGGCTATAGCATTGGTAATTGTGACAATATTTTGAAAATTACTCTAGTAGATGTGACCCCATGTCATTAAGAGAGAGACATTTAGCTCAGATTGAGAGGGACACCTGGGTGGCTCAGTGGTTGAACATCTGCCTTCAGCTCAGGGCATGATCCCAGGGTCCTGGGATCAAGTCCCACATCGGGCTCCCTATGGAGAACCCGCTTCTCCCTCTGCCTTTGTCTCTGCCTCTCTCTCTGTGTCTCTCATGAATAAATAAATACAACTTACAAAAAAAGACTGGGATGGATGTCACTTCTAGAGAAAGTGACTTCTGAATTGAGACTTTAGTATCGCTAATGGTTAAACACACAGAGCTATGGGCAGAGAGGAGAGGAAAAGAAGGGATTTTTGGACAGAGAAAATAGTATTGTGCAAAGGCAGTGACCTGTAGGTGGGCTTGACACATTCAAGAAACTTCTAATAGATTAGTATGCCCTGAACCTATGGGCAAAAGAGAAAGTGGGGAGACATGATGAAGTGGTACACAAGACCCAGTTCATGAGGAACTTGTTTTTCATTTTGAGGAACTTGCGTTTTATACTGGGAACATTTGGACTATTGATGTTTTCATCAAAAAACTTAGGTTGACAGTGGTGTGAACATGATTTGGAATGAGGTGAGGATGGAGACACAGAGGCCCCTTTATGAAGATGTGATGGAAAATCAGGTAGTGAAAAGTGAATAATATCATGGTGGAAGATAGGAGCAATAAGAGGATTTGGAGGCTATAGGATATAAGAGAGAATGGTGAAGAAATAGGCCACTCTTATTTTGAACTGGTAGGGGGAAAAAAAAGATGGGATTTGAGGGGCACCTGGGTGGCTCAGTCAGTTAAGCATCTGACTCTTGATTTGTGCTCAGGTCATGATCTCAGGGTCATGGAATTGAGTCCCCCATTTGGGCTCTATGCTCAGTGCTGAGTCTGCTTGCCTCTCTCCTTGCTCCTCCCTTTTATCTATCTATCTATCATCTATCTCTATCATCTATCTATCTATCTATCTATCTATCTATCTATCTATCCATCTATCTATCATCTATCTAACTCTGAAATAAAGTCCTAGAAAAAAAAAAAAAGGAAGGGAGTTGAGGGACAAATATACTAATTTTGGTTTTGAACGCAATGAGTTTGAAAGTATCTATGGGGCCACCCAATTGGGGGCAAAGAAGGAGAGACAGATGCATGTACGATGTACTTGAAGATGTTTCTTGGGCTGCTGGGAAGAGTGGACAGGGATAAGGAGAGATGAAAGGAGAAACTGTTGCTTTGGGGTAATCAGGCTCCATGGTTGAGGCTCCATGGGGGAGGCCACAGAGATAGGCTTCTGGAATCGGTACTGTTGTTGTTGTTGTTATCAACTTCATACCAAAGTGAATATGTTTTTGAATATTCAAGTACGTCATGCTTTTTGTTCACTTAATTACTTTTCACAGTAGTCTTTCTTGGGACAATTGCCTTTATATTATAAATGAGGAAACTCACTTAAAGATAGGTTCTGTTACGCTACTCCTATTAAATAGTAAGTTGATAGTTTGTCCAAGGCCATTTATTTGAAAGATGAGTGGCAAGTAAAGATCTAGAGGGAATTCAAATTAGTTTACAAATTGATTCCTCTTATTTGCAGCAGGATGTGATTTTAGTTATCATATCCTCATGAACCCAATTAGTCTGAAAATATTTTATGACATTCACCTGCATGATATTTTCAATGTCCTGAGCTTTCCTTTTTATATTCTTGCCTCTTCTTTAATATTGTTTTTCTGCTCTTTTCTTCTGGTTTAAATTTAAAGGTCATTTGTAAAAACTTGATACAACAAAACTGTAAATATTGGTGCTCTACTGAACTTTTAGTTATTTAACATGCATTCATAAGGCATGTTATAAAGTCTCACATCAGATTACATATTACATACACACATAGCATGGTAAGTGACATCATTCATCCTCAAAATTATCTCTGTTTTTTATTCAATATTATTCTCAGTATGGATGCATATGGCACAACACATATTCCAAACAAACTACAGTTCCTTTTTTTCCTCCTTCTTTTTTCTTTATTTAGGAAAGACTGTTTCTCAGTGGCTTTCAGAACTTACTACAGGTATTTAATTAAATGTAGATTGTATGGTACATTAGTGACCATCAAACATTATGTCTTTCAGCAGGCAATTAAAAAGGGCAAAATATTCTAAATGCATTTTTAAATACCTTCTTCCAATCATTAAGCACAGTTACCACGGCCATATTTTGTAAATTTAAAACACTGGAGTTCTCACAAGTATGCTTGTCACAGTCGTTTTTATTGATGATCTATCTGAGCTTCATTTCCTAGCTGAGAAACCTTGTCGGTCAATTTATTCCAACATAACACCGTTTGGTTGGGTGGTTATTAATCCTGTAATTGTTCACGGCATGCCAGGAATAATTCAGTTAATTATTACAATATGTCTTACTTTGCCATGCTTCTCTATGTCAAAATACCCTTTGCATATATTGGAAGAAAAATCAGATGCTTATTTAAATTCTAGACATAAAAATTGATTACTAACTAAAAATATAAAAGAACGACATTTTGTGTTTGCCTTCATAGAATATCTGCTGGCCTAAATGTACTTTGATGAATTATAACCTCCTGATTTTAATTGATCCATCACCTATATTTTTAAAGAATTTCGAAGATGGAATCACTTTAAATGAGTATTAGTTTCAATTAAATGCCATAGTGTAACAATTCACCCTCAATCATACTAAAAAGAGAATTTTATTTTTTTCCAATCCAATATATGGAAATAGAGCTAATGTCTACAGTTCCATTACAGTCATGAAATTAAATGTTGTGCAGTTAGGTAAAAAGTGTGATGATGTATATAATAACTTTCATGCACAGAATTAAATTCAGTTAAAGGTATTTGGGGTTGGATATGCCTGAATGGATTCTAGAATGTAAAAACCCATCAATAAAACATAATAATGTATGGATTATTACATTCTAACACTCACAATAGGTTATTTTAGTTCACTATAGAAATGGAAAATGCAATATTCATTATGCAGCACTGTACTTGCATTAAATAAGTTCAGCAGAGGCCTTCTGTAAGAGAAAGGAATATAGCCACTGCTTTATGGTTAGCTTCTTTAGCTAACTCTGACTTACAATAAACAAATCACCATGTGTTTATTAACCAAATTAACATCCTTCTCTCAGGTCAAAGGAACAGCAGTATTAATTGGCTGTGGTAAAAGGACTCTGAAGGAGTTTAAAGACAAAGATGATTTCATCTCTATGGATGGTGGTGAGGGAGCATAGATACAAAATAATAAATAAAAGATGCATTCTATCTATTTCATCTGATAAAAATCACAGACATTAAAATGGAACCTATGTTGTTAGCTAGAGATCATTTAATCTGGAATCAGTTTTACTCTAGATACGCACATAGCTTCATGAGTTTGGGCAAATCATTAAATCTTACTTTACCTATAAAAATGGCATGACAGTACTTTGGAGGTTGGACATAACAATGGAATGATGAGTATAGGAGACCTCTTTTTTAATGCTGAAGCATTGTAAAAGATGATATTAAGATTATAAATTTTCACCTAGACTATTTAGAAATACATACCAGACATATTAGATGTATTAGGAATGAATTGACCTATTCATTACTTCTGTTATCTATTTATTTTTCTGAATTACTTCATAGTTTAACATTTTTTAATGATATTTTTGGTATATATGATGTGGTATAATAAAGAATATATCTGGTCTTTGTCCCTGGTTCCTCAGGAGAGCTTCAAAAACCTGTGGAATTTCCTTAGTGTTGAGGTCATTGTTATGCTAATGAATGACTCATCCTGTGCTACTGTATAGCTTTAGGACTTGGGGACTGGTCACCAGGAAGGCCAGACACAAGATTACAGGGTCAGAACTTCAGGTCAGCCTGTCCTCCGGGTAGTGGGGGAGGGAGTCTGGAGTTGAGTCTATCTTGTGGCCAGTGATTTAATTAATCATGCTTACCATAATGAAACCATAGTAACACCCTGGACACTGAAAGCTCTATGGAGCTTCTTGAGGGGTGAACCCAATTATGTACAGGGAAGGTAATGTACCAGGACTCCTCTGAGAAGAGACATGGAAGCTTTCCCAGACCTTTCCCTTTGTGACTCTTCCTCATTTGGTTGTTTTGGAGTTGTAAACTTTGCAATAGAGCTATAACCATAAATATAGCCCTTTCTTGAATTCTTTGAAGGCATCCTAGCGAATCTGAAGCTAAGGGGAATCTGGGAAATGCTAAATTGATAACTGATCCAGTAGAAGAGTAGGTGGCTTCCTGAGACTTGTGGCCGGCACCTGAACTAAGGGAACTCTTGTGGCCGACTGCGCCCTTAAAACTTTGGAGTGTGACAATAAGGGTAATTAGTGCCAGAAGTGTATTGCAGTGCTCTACTTGGATGGAAATGGAATATTCATCATAGAGAAAACAAACAGAATATTTCCTCTAAACATGACAGTATGGATGCAAACTGAAAAAGAAATCCCTTAACAATTACTATGAAAAATGTTTAAGATACCATATGCAATTTTTTTAAAAGACTGTAAGTCCTATACAGTACAAAATGTCCCGATAAAAGCCCATTTAATTAGGTCACATAATGAGGTATTTTAAAATTTACCAATGTAATTCTAAGTTTTAAATCCATTTACTGGGACACCTGGGTGGTTCAGTGGTTGAGCATCTGCCTTCCACCCAGGGCGTCATCTTGGAGTCCTGTGATCGAGTCCCACATCAGGCTTCCTGCATGGAGCCTGCTTCTCCTCTGCCTGCATCTCTGCTTCTCTGTGTGTCTCTTATGAATACATAAATAAAATGTTCTAAAAATATACATTTACTTTCAGTAAATAGGTGTGCCAAAAATTTAATTTCACCAATTTGGTGAAATATTTAATATGATGACATATCTGCTACAAAATTCTAGAAATGCTGTAAAATACTTATAAAATACTATATTTCTTTAAACGCAGGCTGCACTTTAAATAAAGTAACTAAAAATGTCCAGAGATTAAAACAAAAGAGGAAACTAAAATCCTGCAGATGTCCTATTTGAGGATGGGAAATGAGAATGGTGGAGGGTGTTGATTTAGGTAATAAATGTGTTGCTCACGTTGAGCCAAAGAGAAGGTATGAAGCTCACCTCTGTGAGAGTTGGAACTGAGGTCACATGCTTACCTTGGTTCCTTTGAAGTGCTTCATGCTCAGTAAAAATGTGTACTAAAAAGGATAAAACCTGGCCATATATTCCCTAGTAGTCTGGTAGATTTTATCATCTGATTTCCACTCTTACTGCATATATTAAAATGGATAAATGGGTTAATAGGAATAAAATCATACTCTGCCACCCAAAACTAAGAAAAGGCAGATCCTTTGGAGTAAAGAGAGCAGTGGAATTGACTTAGGCCTTAAGGTTATTGGTCTCATGTGATGAAAATGACAGAAAATACTCTAAAAAAATTATTCTAGTAATGTATAGTTGATTACCAATAAACTGCTTCCTTAAAGGACTCTGATGCAGGAAAGGTCTCTCTCGGGAAGTTTGGTGTTGAGTAGAGATGAGGGAAATCTCATTTGAAATTCTGTATCTAAAAACTGGACCTCTGGTGGATTTGCAACCCAAATCCATGTTACATTGCAGGTCTGATAAACTCAAAGTAGATACCTGGCAGATTAAAAAAAAATCCTCTCTGGAAGAATTAATATTTCATATTAGGACTCATAATTTTCACAGATAAAATTTTAAGAAATATGAAGTTTTAGTGAAAAATTTAAAAACATTCAAGGGAATAAGTCATCATGAATTGCATTCAGTAGAAATAATAGCAGTATCAGATATGCTAAGAATTCAAGAACTACCTGTTCCAGAATAAAATATATATGTGTAATATGATTGTCCTAGTCTTTAAGCTGCTATAACAGATTGGGTAGCTTATAAACTTCAGAAATTTATTTTTCACAGTTCTGGAGACTGGAAGTCCAAAATCAAGGCTCTGGTACTTTTGGTGTCTAGTGACTGCCCACTTTATGATTTATAGACAGTGCCTCCTGGCTTTTCTGTCACATGATGGGAGAGTCTAGGGAGCTCTGTGGAGGTTCTTTTATAAGACACTAATCCCATTCTTGAAGTCTCACTCTTATGACCTAATTGCTTCGCAAAGGCTCCATTTTCTATTATCATTGTCTTTGGAGTTTAGGATTTCAATATATAAATTTTGGAGGCACATAAACATTCAGACCATAACAATGATAAAATAAATTTTTACACAGATTGGACATAACAGAATGGCTAAAAAGATTTGGAGAGAAACCATATAGAACTCTTGAAATAAAAATATAATGTGTTAAATTAAATGGTAATGGGTAATTGTACCAGCAGTTTAGCCACAGCTGAAGATAGTCAAGTGAAAAAAAATCAGAATATAGCATAAAGAAACAATGAACTAAGAAAAGGTTAAAGATAAGAGAAATGGTTGAGTATTATTCAGAAATTATGAAGAATGTCTATTCTTAGATTCAAAATAGGGTCTGAAACTCATGTCTAGGTCTATTGCAGTGAATTTGAAAAGTTCTAAATACAAAGGGAAGATCTTTATAGCAGAAGAATAAAACAGATCATCTCTAAAGGAGTGGAATTTTGCTTGAAAAGTGAGTTCTCAATAATCATGAAAACGAAAAGATTGAAGCTGTTTTCAATATGTTCAGAGAAAATAATTGTCCATCTAAAATTGTGTACATAGTGAAAATGTCTTTCAAAATGGTAATGCCAAAGAAATTCAGACAAATCTAAGAAGCTTTACCACCAACAGACCCATATTAATGGGAATTCTAATGTATGCACTTTCAATAAAAAGAAAATTATTGCATACACAAGTAAAATTTGAGTAAAGGAAGTGGTAAATATATGGCTAGGCAACCATTAATTATAAGGAGCAGCAATAATAAAATTTTGTGAAATTTTAAGGAGCATATATCAAAACTATGAGACAATTGTACACTGAAAACTAACATAAAACTGTATTTTAAATACACTGGAATTAAAAAAAAAAAGAAGCAAACAAAATAAATGAACAAAGGAATAAAAAAGAGAGACAAACCAAAAAATGGATTCTGAACTATAAAGAACAAATAGAAGGTTACTATAGGGGCAGTGAGTGGGGAGATGAATAAAATTGGTGAAGGGGGTTTAAGAGTACACTTATCATGATGAGTACTGAATAATGCATAGAATTGTTGAATCACTATATTGCACACCTGAAACTAATATAACACTGTATGTTAGCTATATTGAAACTAAAATAAAAAAAACTTAATAAAGAAAGAGACCATTATAAAATATGTTAGGAGAGGAGTGACTGATGTTAACATTTTCTAAGTGCCTTACATTGGAGGAAGGTAATCATATTGATTAAGTTTATGTATTGGTAAATTTGAAATACAGCATATAGCTTTTGAAATAGTAGAGGAAAAATTATGGCACAAGAAATACCTTTGCTCTGGTTAAGGAGAAATCTTTTAACAGAATAGGTATAAAATAACACATTTTTCTTTTTAACACATTTTCTTTTTAAGATTAGGACTTGGAAAAAAAAGGAAGGAAAATCTGACTACCATCTCAGGGTGATGATAAAGAGGTTTTTGTCAGTTCTGCCTCAAGTCTGGGTAAATATACAAAGTTGGAAGGTTTCCCTGTGAATTTGTAACTATGAGAATGTATTTCATACCATATGGGGCCCTATATTTACATTACTTGCGTGATCCAGGAATCTACTATTCAGGGTATTATGATAAGAGTGGCCTTCAGCTAGTAAAAATCACTTTGGGACTAGTTGAAATAGGAAAAATTGCTCTGCATGCATGATGCCTCAATTCAAGCTGCACAATATCAGGGATGGTGAACTCACAGTACAAACTTATAAATATGTAAGAAAGAAATGCACACCAAATAAGTCCAGCTGAAACAACAAACAACAGTAAAGGTCCACCAAAAAAGAAATCATATGATAATTGGAGAACATTTATTTTTTTAAAAGATTTTATTGAGGGGATCCCTGGGTGGTGCAGCGGTTTGGCACCTGCCTTTGGCCCAGGGCGCGATCCTGGAGATCCGGGATCGAATCCCACATCGGGCTCCCGGTGCATGGAGCCTGCTTCTCCCTCTGCCTATGTCTCCGCCTCTCTCTCTTTCTCTCTCTGTGACTATCATAAATAAAAAAAATAAATAAAAAATTTAAAAAAAAGATTTTATTGATTTATTCACGAGAGACACAGAGATAGAGGCAGAGACATAGGCAGAGGGAGAAGCAGGCTCCCTATGGGGAGCCTGATGTAGGACTTGATCCCAGGACTCTGGGATCACAACCTGAACCAAAGGCAGATGCTCAACCACTGAGCCACCCAGGTGCCCCATTAGGGGACATTTAAAATGGTATGATAAAAATCACTGAAACAGGAGAGTGACATCAGCAGGATGACAAAGGGTGGAAGCCCCAAAGCTGCCAACCAAGAGTAACTATATCTGACAAAACTGTCCTTCAAAAATCAAGGAGAAATAACAACCTTCACAGATAAACAAAGCTGAAGAAGTTTATTAAGACTAGATCTGCCTTAAAGAATTGCTAATAGGAGTCCTCCACATTGAACAAAAGGCAACAGGGATGCCTGGGTGGCTCAGCAGTTGAGTCTATGCCTTCAGCCCAGGGCATGTCCTGGAGTCCAGGGATTGAGTCCCGCATCAGGCTCCCCATGGGGTGCCTGCTTCTCCCTCTGCTATGTCTCAGCCTCTCTCTGTGTCTCTCATGAATAAATAAATAAAATCTTTTAAAAAAATAAAAAAATAAGTTTGACATCAATAAAATAAAGTGGGAGCAGAGAGATGTAAGGAAGTATATAAAAATGTAGAAGAGTTTATATATGTGATTGAAATGATCAAGTTAAAACAATTTACAAAATGGCAATAGTAAGTCCTTTCCTGTGTGTAAATTACTTTAAATGTAAGTGTATAAAATTTCCCAATCAAGAGACATATTGTGACTGACTGGATAAAAAATAAAATTCAATTAAATAATGTCTTCAAGAGACTCATTTTAGATATAGGGTCATACAATAGGCTGAAAATAAAAGAATAATAAAATATATTCCATGCAAATGGTAACCAAAAAGCAACAGAGTGACCATATTTACTTATATCAGAGAAGATAGACTTTAAGCAAAAAACTAGTAAAAGAAAAAGAAGATTATGTAATAAAGAATGAATTGTGTCAGATATAATAATTGTAAATAAGTAAGCATCTAACAAGAAAGGTTCCATTTATGTGAAGTAAACATTGACAGAATTAAAGGGAGAAATAATCTTATAAGTATAGTAGGAGATTTTAACACCTAAATTTCAATAATGGATATATCAGCCAGACCAGAGATCTATAAGAAAACAGAGAACTTGTACCAACACTGGGAACAAATTGGACTTAGCAGACATGTACAGAATATACAGTCTTCTCAAATGCACATGGGACATCCCTCAGGATAGATCACATGCTCTGCTGCAAAATGAGTCTTAAATTTAAGGTTGAACTAATATTAGATACCTTTTCCAACCACATGGAATGAAACTTCAGTAGGAAAAGAAAATTGAAAAATTCACCAGCGTGTGGAAATTCAAGAGCATACTTTTGAAAAACTCATGAGTCAAAAGGAAATCATAGGAAAAATAGAAAATATGAGACAAATGGAAATGAAAACACAACATATTAAAACCTATGGGATGTAGCAAAAGCAGTACTAAGAGGGAAATTTATAGCCATAAATATCTACATTAAAAAAGAAGAAAGATCTCAAAAAAACAACCTGCCTTTGTATCTCAAGGACTAAAAAAAGAATAACAAACTAAACCAAAAGTTAGTATAAGGAAAGAATAATGAAACAATAATAATAGCAGAAGTAAACACAATCGAAAATAGAAAAAAGAAAAAAACTACTGATTTTTTTGAAAAGGTGAACAAAATTGACAACCCTTAACTATACTAAGAGAAAAGAGAAGTTTAAAATTAAAAAAAATAAAAAAATAAAAAAATAAAAAAAATAAAAAAATAAAATTAAAAAATCAGAAATGAAAGTGGAGACATTACAACTGATACACAAAACTAAAAGGAATATAACAGTTTATTAATGAACAAACGTACTCCAAAGATGAATAACCTAAGAGAGGTGGTTAAATTTCTAGAAACATACAATCCACCAAGACAACATCATAGAGAAATAGAAAGTCTGAATAGACCTATAACGAATAAAGAGATTGAATCATAATCAAAACACCTCATAACAGAAACCAGCCCAGGACCAGATGGCTTTTGTTGAAGAGATGATTCTCTTTCTATTTATTTTTTATTTTTTGATTCTCTTTCTATTGCGTAGCTTTGGAACCCTTGTCAATCATGATTAAATGTACAATTCACATATAAGTGGTTAAGACTGTATACTTTATGTTATGTGTGTACTGAGATAAATAAAGAGGGAAAATAATTGAAGACATAACTGAAAAATAAAAAAGAATAAGAACCTAAAAAATAACACAAGTGTGGAATGGTTAAGTAAAAATATCACACTAAACTTTTAAACTAAAGAATATTGTCATCGAAATTTAAAACACAAAAGATGAGTTAAACAGAAGATTATATTGAGCAGAAGAGTCAGTTAGCAAACTGGAAAACAGATTGTAGAAATTACACAGAATGAGATGCAGAAATGGAAAATATGAGAAATTCAGAGACATGAAGGAATAATGAGATGTTTATCAAATGTCTGACTTGAGTTCCTGAATGGGCAGTAGAGAGAATGAGGGAAGTGCAAGATTTCAAGAGATAAAGTTGAAGAGAATTGTTGAAAAGACCTGATTACTCAGATTTAGGAAATGCAAAGAATTCCAAGTGGATTAAAAATGCGTAAATCCACACCCTGACACCAATTATTTAGATTGAATAATCCCAGAGTCAAAATGGAGGTCCTCTGAGCAAAGAAAAAAAAAAAGATCTTTAAGGCAAGCAAAGAGACCTGCAAAGAAACGGCAATCTTAATTATCTCAAAAGCAAAATTAAATGTCATAAAAAATGTACGATCTTCAAAGGGCTAACATTAAAACAAAAGGAACCAAAAAATGAGTTCTGGAGTTTGAGAATAGAATTGAACAAGGACTATTTTAATGTAATTCTTTCTGTATTTTGAAAGGTGCCATTAAGTAAATGAAAAGGCAAGCCACAGATGAATACTTATGCAACTGATAAAGGATTTGCATCCAGAATGGGTAAAGAATTCCTACAAATGCACAAGTAAAAAAGTCAACACACGAGAATAAAAGGATAAATTTCTTCAATTGACCATTTACTAAAGAAGGTACCCAATGAGCCAATTAACTCATGAAAACATGTTCATAGATATAAATAAGTGAAGTTCAATTTAAAGCCACAATGCACAGTCATTAACATACTGAAGATTAAACAAAAACAAAAACAAAAAACCCCGACAAGTGCTAGAGAATTTGTTGATCAATCAGAGCACTCTGTAGAGGAAAAGAAAATTTTCAATGAAAAACTATGTGTTATCTAGAGGACACTCCTATAAGTCATTTGATTCTAACTTTTGTCTTTAAGCTACTTTACAATATGCCCTGTGTATTTTCTACACAGGGCATATTCTTTCGGGTTATTTGATTCTATCTCTGTTTATCATCTTTGAGCTATTTTCAACTCTACATGAAAACTGTTTTTGGCTTCTCTTTCAACCTGACTATAACATCGACCTGCTTCTCTCATTGACTGTCTTAAATAAAATGTTTAATGTGTTCATTTTTATATCTGTATGAGAGTCATAATTTCATCCTATTTTGAAAATTATCTTTTTATCTCTTACAATGCTGGTGGAAGTATGAAATGGTAGCATTGGTTTGGAAAACTGGCAGTATCTACATAGGGGGAACATATTAATATACTATGTATATATCTATAAAATATATACATGTATGCATCAAAGAAGATGCAAGAATGTTCAGATCCAGGCCTATGTGTAGTAGCTTATGTCTGGAAACAATTCAAATGTACACAACAACATGGTGGTAAAATAAATCGTGTTATAATTAGGCAATGAAATATACCTGTCAATGATAATTAAAATGAACAACAAAATAGGAAAAAACCCTCTATAACACAAGAAGGGATATTATAATCATAATGTGGAATGAAACAAGCCCTAACAAAAGACTATATGCATATTTCCACTTATATCAAGTTAAAAAAAGCAGGCAGATCTAATCTGTGGTGTTAAAAGTAATCACCCATTGAGGACTACAGTTATTTGGGGCCAGGAGAGTAATAACTGAAATGGGGCATGAGGAAAGATTCCGGGATGATTGTAATGTTCTACTCCTTACCCTGGTTTCAGTTATACTGATGTGTTCAAGGAACAAAAATTTTCTAAGCAATATATGTTGGCTTTACATGCATTTCTCAACATGTCCTACTCCAACTAAATAATATGTATATGTTAAAAAGTAGATATATGTTAAAAAGTAGATAAAAACATTTTCAGACAAAGAAAAGTATACAATTCAGAGACTTTAGCTGAAAAAAATACTAACATATATATGAGTAAGAAGAATATCATACCCAGAAGGAAGGTATGAGATGTGGGAGACAGTAGCGAGCAATTATCTTTACCATCAAGGCTAAGCATTTGGTCAGTTGTGTTCAGATTTGGGAGTGTAAACAGGGCAGGACTAAAATACAGAGTAATAATAGCCCAGGTGACAGAAGGAAGTTCCGAGAATCAACTTTATCTTTAGGTTAAGCCACAGGCTCTATCCCACTGCCCCGGTTCATTGCTCTTGACCTTACATTAACAATCCCATTTGTGCTCTCAGCTCCACTGAACCACTTTTGCCTCGCAGGTTGCTCTCCCCGAGGCCATCTCTGTTTACTCCCACCCACTCTTAGGCCCCAGGATCCGTGTTGGTGCCAAGCCCCAGATTCTCCGTTCCTTGCTCAGGGAGGTGTGTCAGAAGCAGGTGAGTTATGAACCCTGGCTTCTGTGCAGTTCAGAAATCGCGTCATGCTCTGCAGGTTCCCACTTGAGCCTTGGCACTGATTTCACATTCCTCTAAGAGCACCAGGAAACACTTGAGGGTTATACAAATTTAACCATCGAAGCAGTGTTTTACTTGGCTGTTTTCTTTTGTGGCGTCGTTGTTGTTGTTGCGACTTACCTCTCCTAGCTTCTGTCAGTTAAGGTATGGATGATAAATGGACAATGCTTCTGTATAGGCCCAGGAAGATTTTCAGTGTTCTTGGAATAAGACTTACTCTGCTAAAGTTTGCTCTGCTTAAATCAGTGGCACAACAAAATCATTGGAAACATTCTCTGGAGGAGTTGAGGATTCTCTCTTCTGCACACCCTGCGTCTGAGTTATTGATATGGAGCAAACAGAACAGGTGGTTGAGATGTTTGTTGCTATCATTCATTAAGGCACACATCCTCGTACTTTCTGGGGAATATTTGAAGGCCATATGCAAATAATTTTTGGACTTTCAGTCAATTTGGTTCATATCTGTTGCTACTCCCATCCATTCACGCAGATATCAAGAGTTGTCTAGAAACTTATTCTGAGAATTCTTAGCTACACTCAAGGCAAGGTTTGTAAAATGAGAAATATGTTTAGTTTGTGGGGATCTTCATTGAAATGTGGATGCAATATTGTCTTGAAACTATCTTGAGAGTAAACATTAAATTGTGTGAAATTGCTCTTTGGCCATTTTGGCCTGTAAACACAGGAGTTATATATATAGTTCAAGCAAATATATGCTTATTAATGTTTTACTCAGAAAAGGATATCATAGTATCACAACAGCTTATATTTTGTTTACATATACCTGAAGTATTTTTCTAACATTATTTTTCAGAGAGTGGTGGCCAATTTTCAGATGGGGAGGCTCGCTGTGGTATGAATCTAATTGAGAGAGAACCAGACTGAGAGAATGCTTTTTAAAAAAATTTCCTTGCAGAGAATTTTGAAAGTTCTATTAACTGTCCCTATACCTTGTCAGATAAGCAAGCCAGAGACTTGCCTATTTCCTTTCACTTTGAATCAGCAGCACCCAGAAGAGCTCAGAACTAGGAGGTAGTCAATAAATATTAGCATGGTTACACAATGAATGCCTTTATTTTTTATAGCCAGTGACTCTGGAAGATGAGAAAAGAAACTCACTCATTGTATACTACCCTATTCTAGGCACTTTTTCCTTTTTAGTATTTATTAGAATTTCTTATCACAAAAGTAGTATGTGTTTATTATAAACAACTTCAAACATTCCAGAAATATGTAACAGAAAATGAAAGTCCATCTAACCTGGTTCCCAAAGTAACCATTGTTTTTATGTTGTGGGTATTCCCCTGGATTTTTTTGATCATGTATGTTTGCATATTATACATTTAAAATCTTCCTAAAAAACAGAATCCAAGCCATTGTTTCAGACTTAGTATTGCTTTGCTCATTCATCATTGGATCATTAATTTTTTTAAAAGGTTTTATTTATTTATTCATGAGAGACACAGAGAGAAAGACAGAGGCATAGGTAAAGGGAGAAGCAGGCTCTATGGGACTCTAGGATCAGGCCCTGAGCTGAAGGCAAATACTCAACCACTGAGCCACCCAGGCATCCCTGATCTTTTTCTCTTTGCCCAAAGGTGAAGTTTAACCCCTTCCTCTCAGAAATGATGCGAAGGTTTGAGGATAGGCCTTCTAAATAAGATCCAGAGACTCGGTTCTCTCGTCCTCGCAACATCCCTGTAAGTGGGCATTTTTACCATATTCTTAGTGAAGAAGCTCAGAGATGGTGAGCATCTTGCCAGAGGCCACACAGTTGAACTTTTGAGCTTGCTTCACTAAAGTATCTTGTGTACCATGGATTTTGACTCATGTTTTCCATATAGTGCAAAATCCAAAATAATAAGAATTTAGTGCTTTTAGACATCCAGAGTTAGTATTATACTGTCCATGTATGTGGAATGGTTGAGTAAAGTGTGTTTTCAGATTTCTTGTCAGCTAAGAATAGTGTTTGAATTTGAATTCAAATGTCAACACTTTAGTTGCCTTTAAAATAATCCGAGAGAAAACCAAACTGGGGTTCAGTCTGGTGGAAGAAAAGCATTACTGGCACCTCTAGAGTAGAAATAGGTATATTTACTTGAATAAATACAGTAGCATAAGTTAAATTATTAAAAATCATCTTCGGAGGAGAAAGAAATTTTACGTATTAAGTAAAGATACATCATAAAATTAAGATTGCTTTAAAAGGGTAAAGGACACAAAGGTTTATCTAGGGACTCTACCCAATAAAGGTTTTATTTCTGTCTTAAAGGGACATTTCAATTCCCTTAAGAACCTTCATGTAAAAAATGTGAAAACATTTATTTGTAAGTAAAAATAACTTCGTTGGCTTCTGCGCATTTGAGAAATGCCGTTAATGCCTGGGTATCTGTGTGTCAACGTGACAGCTGGTTTCATAAAAGAAAGGATACCTGAGACCATTACAGAAAAAAGATGGTGACTCGTCCTAAACCTTTAGAAACAGAAAGCTGTAGGAGGCCGCCGCCTAATCATTTGTCTTACAAACACAGCGTATGTTCACATACCAGTGTCTTATAAAGCTGAAGGCATCAACCGCATTTGTCACGAACTCCAACCCAATATTTGTTTTCAATCATTTTTAACCCGAGAGGCCTGGATGATACAAACCCAATTTAAAGGCTAACAAAATTGTCTTCCCCTCTCTGTAGTGCAACAAGTTAGATTCCTCATAGAAAGAGCGAGGCCTGCACTGTCTCTCTGATCCAGCAGTTCTTATTTTGTCTCAGCTTTTCAGTAATAGTCTAACAACAATTGTGCCAAAGATTTAGATGTGTTCATGATGCCCAGTTTGTAGAATCGTGTGTGTGTGTGTGTGTGTGTGTGTGTGTGTCCCAACACCCCCCTCCCCAACCTGCCCTATCTAACTTGTACTGTGGTCATATTTATTCTCTTTGGTGCAAAAAGAAACTGCAAGTGATTCGCCAGACATAAAATTAACGGGTCTGAATTGGTAATAGGTGGGGCAAGGCAGGAGATCCTGCTCATGGATTTTGCCAGCTAGAGAGGCCTCCCAAAAGTCCAGATGTGGGCAGGTTTCCAGTCGCTCAGCATCTCATTTTTTCTTTTCTCTAAAATGAAGATACAACTACCTATCCCATGGTGCTGTTGTGGGGATTAAATCAAAGAATGCAACACACAACATAATTGTGTCACATACGTGAACTTCCTTTCTCCTCCACGGATGTCGAATTGATTAGCTTCTACTTGACAAAAATAGTGTTGACCTTTTCCTTTCCCTGAAAGGGATATGGAGTAGAATCTCCTGGATTTTAGCCTACCAGGGTTTTATGCTTGCCAAAATAAATTATAGAGATAGTTTGGCTCTATCTTGAAGATAGAGCACGAAGAAATTGGGTCCATCGCTGTCATTTTCCTCTCAGATTCCTCTCATCTGTCACAACACAGTAGTTATGAAAAATGAAACCATAAATTCAATTTAGAGGGCAATTTGCAGCTAATCTTTGGAGTAATTCCAGTGTGAATAATGCAGCAATTTGGATGCATGGTCAGTCAATTCAGCCCTGATTTATTAGTATTTAAGAAATCTTTCTTTCATTAATGATAATTACTAAACAAGAGAAAATAATTTCTCCAAAATTATCTACCTTCATATCAGTGCTTCCAGTTCTGAAAATGGCTACATTGTTTGTTGAAATTATGATGACAAATACAAGCTTTTGTGTTGTTATTTACACACAAGATGTGTTTGAATTTTGGGCAATAATTCTTTCCAGCTCTTGAGTGAACTGCTCAACCCTAGGTGATATCTGCCTTTTTTCTCTGATATCACTCCCCTTAGAGTTAACATTTTGAATATCTCAGCAGAAGGACCCTGGGATTTTTCTATTGATTTCCCACACTCCTTACACCTTGAAGGATGTATTAAAATCTAGCTGCAAAGAGAATGACATTTTTGTTCATGTCTAAGAGTTGAGTCTGAGATTTTTTTCCTAGTTATTAAAACTCTACCTTCTGACACATCCAATATACTCTGAGTCACTGAATTTACAAGCATATGTTTAAATAGAGGGTAACATCACATTAAAATCTATAAAGAGCAGTTAGTAGAAAATGTTTACACTCATTTTCTTTTCTGCATTTTATTGTATGGGCCTTAACTGTTATGTGTTTAATTATAGAAACAGGTATTTCAAAACAAAGCAAAACAAAACAGATGTAATGCATCCTCTTAATTTTTTTTCACACTTCATTCTAAAAACAAAACAAAAACCACTTATATCCTATTCATTCTCCCCTCTCCGTTTAGTTTGTCCGAAAGTCAGGGCCATGAATTGTCCAGATTTTGTATTATTCCATTAAGGAAGGGCAGTACTAGGTGTATAAAATCCCCAGGATTTGGGCATTCATGAAAATGAAGTAAACAAGAAGTGAGAAATGGCCTCAAGTTTGTAGGGGTAAGCCATGGGTCACTTATAACATAGGTGTTATATAATGCTAAGACAGAGGGCATGTGCTTGAAAGATGCCGATGTGGTGCTGGCCAGTAGCTTTCTGGATATGATTGTATTAATCTAAATTGCAAACTGATCAACTTTACCATGGAAGTTTACCCCGAGGTTATATATTTGTAACTTTGTATGTATAGAAGGTATTTAATAACTCTAAGCGGAATCAAGGCTTGGAAGAGAGTGAGCACATTCACATTATTTTTACAGCCTGACTCCCAAGTCACCTGAGTTGATAGTGCTAAGCCAAGGTGATATCTGTTAAAAATAACAACAACCCCTCCAACAAACAACAAATCCAAACTAGTTTTAGGGGAGTTGTGGCATCCTTGTAGGCTCATTGGCAGAGGCTGGGAGTGCTTCCCCCTTGTAGGAATCCTGCTCTTGAAAGTAGATTCAAAACTCACCATCTACAGAGATAGAAGACCCTTAAACCTGATCTCCACACAGTTGTTTGTTTGCTATGTCACTGTGATTCTTTTCTAGTTGTTGCCTCTTGACTCTCTAAAACAAGGCCTGTGGGTGAGGTTACACCCAGCTAGTGAGGAGAGAGGATATGCCTCTATATTCAGCAATGCTTGAACCTCAGTTCCAGCCATTTCTCCCCTGCCCTGAAGGAAAGGGCAATTCTCTTACCTGTTCAGAGTTCTGCTCTATCTTCCTTCCTCCTCCACATAGCACAGCTTTTTAGAAAAGTCCCTCATACATCATGGTATCCTTTACGCTCTTCACTTTCATTTTGAACGTGACATGACACTCTATCAGAAACCTTTTTTTGTTTTTTGAAGCACTGACTTAATTATATCTAATTGTTTGCATGACTGTTTTAAGTTTCAATTTATGAGCTATTTCTCTGTTTAGAGAGAAAACATGGATTTGTTGTCATTTTGTTTTAATTGTCTATTGCCCAGACAGAAACAAACAAACAAAACAAAACAAAAGGGCAGCCTGGGTGACTCAGCAGTTTAGCACCACCTTCAGCCCAGGGCGTGATCCTGGAGACCTGGGATCCAATCGCACGTAGGGCTCCTTGCATGGAGCCTGCTTCTCCCTCTGCCTCTCCCTCTGCTTCTCTCTCTGTCTCTCACGAATAAATAAATAAAATCTTTAAAAACAACAACAACAACAAACACTGGTAGCTGAGAAGTTAGGAAGTTCACACTTTCCATTATATCAGAAGAAAATACTTCTTGGTAGGCTTTCAGGTATATAGGCCTCAGGTGTCTGCAGCACCTAAGAATGAAGGTGCCCTATCAGGACATGGAACGTTTGGAGGTGGAGATTTCCTGGCCAATCAGAGCACTGGTAGTGCTTTAAATTTGGTCCAAGCACATCAGTGATGCCTTCTCTTTCTCGGACCTGTAAAGAAGCTGGTAAGTCTTTGTTTGCTTTGGTCTGCGTGGTATTTGCATTACTTAAATCTTTGAGTATCTGGGTAATTTTGTGGAGCATTATTTACCTTCTTTGAAATCCTGTGCATTTATTTTATTTGCTTATTTTATTTTTAAAGTGGGGCTTAAAACATGTCTGCTTATTTGGCTAGCTAAGTTTAGATCCTTTTAAAGTTAAAATGGTTATTTGCTTGGCCTAACTACTTAGTCTCTTTATTTCCCTGCCTATTCTAGTCTGTGCATTAATTCAAACAAGTTCAAAATGTTCATGTTGCATCTCAGGCTTAATTTTTCTTGGCTTTTTAGGTGAAATACATAATATTTGCATATATTCCAGAAAAGACCCATCCCTCTGTGCTGTTTCCAAACGTCATACCCATTAGTCAGAGCTAAGTGGGTCATGATTTATCTTTCCGTAAGGGCTTTTTATTATGCTTTTATCATTGTATTTATACGTCTTCAATTTTCTAATTTCCTCTCTAAACTTTATTGGGTTTATAGGCAGGGTGTAATTAATTTGGGGGCACTAGCAATTTTTATAGTGTGTGACACAGAGTAGGTAATCAGTATGTTCGAGTTTCAATTTTGTGAGTCTAACAGCTTCCAGGTGATGCTTATAGGGACCCTTCCTACTTAACGGGTGTTGTGTGGGCTGTCAGAAAAGCAATATCACCTAGGAGCTTGTTACACATGCAGGATGGCAAGCTCCACCCTAGACCTACGGAATCAAAGTGCATTTTTCCAGGATCCCAAGTGATTTCTATAAACTAAAGTTTTTGGAATGCTGTTAGAGATCTGTAAGTCAGTGGTTCTACAAATGTGGACCTTTGACCAGCAGTATTAACATCACATGGGAGCTTTAACAGGGCAAGGTCTTGAGCCTACTCCCAGGTGTACTGGATTAGAGACTGGCACAAAAAAACAAGATCTCTAGATGATTCTGTCCTGTTGCATGCTTAAGTTTGAGTTCAATATATCATCCTCTTTCCCAGCCTCCTTTGAAAAAATAAAGAAGACTGACCAGCAGTGAACTATAATGAAAAGTAGATTCATGACCTCAATTATATGAATAATTAAAGTATTTATTTACTCTACATAGCAACTATAGAATCTGGCCAATAAAGTCATTGATGCAAATTTGAGAATGGAAATTATAGGAATAAGATTTAAAAACACACATTCATTTATCCTAACTCAGAAGTACTTTCATAGCCTTACAGCTGAAAGGAGTATTAGTTATTTTGGTCCAAGCTATCCATTTAACCACTTAAGAACACGGAGACTGGAAGTTTAGATGATGCCACAGGCATCATTTAAATATGGCCAGTGGCATCATTTAAATATGGCAACAGATGAGAGGTGTATAACATCTAGGTCAGTGATTTCTTCAGTTTACCATTTTGCCTGTAGATGTCTACACTTTATTTTTTTTTTTCTAGCCATTGCGTGTTTCCTGAGTGGAGCTATCACTTCTGTTCAAACATCATAAATGGATGGAATTTGCACTTTGTATAGCAGCTCCTTTATTTCATAGCAAGAATACTAAACTGCTGATGAACTTTATGAATGCTTTCAAACTACTGTATGATTGGGACATTCTGAGCAAAATAAGTGCTCTGCTAGAAGTATAGAGAATCATATATAAATACTTTCTTGTAAATACATTCATTCCTCATATTTTAAGGGCATTAGAGCTAGAGTGTCTGATCTCTTTTATTGTGGAACCATCTGCTCTCATTCAAAGGATAATAAAACCTATTGCCCCTGGAGCCAAATGCTTGCCTTCCTCCTTCTCTTCCCAGTGAGAATTTGTTTGCTTTATGATGATGAAATCTTTCTCTTTCTCCTCTGGGGGAGTGGCAGCTGAGAGGACAGCATGTAGTCTACATAAATTCAGAGATTCATAATTTTGGGGTTCCATTCCTGCGGTAAGGAAAAAAAATAACTTGTAGTATGCATAAAATATATCTGATTCTTTTTTCATTTCCCTGAAGGGGAAAAATGGGGCATAAAGAATCAATGTGCTTATTGCAGTGAATAATGAATGGGCTGTTCCTGACCCAGAGACTTTGTATTTTCTTTCAGAGTAGTATGAGTAAACATATATATTAAATGTGTCAGAAGGCTCACAGAGGTGAAGTGGCCAACAGTTTATAAGTCTTGCAAAATGGGGAAATTGTCTTTCTCTTCTATCCTGTTCTGGGTTCATTCTGTTAGGGCTTGACTAAGTAGGTAGATAGTTTGAAAAATACTCAAATTACTTGAATCATTCAGTCAACAAGCCTGGTTAATTTAGGGGAGAAAAAGCATCTGACTTTATTTTTTAAGCAATTAAGGAGTTTCAAATTACCTTGTAAGGTTCAGGCAGACCTAGCTTTTCCCCTCATCTCTGCCACCCTCTGACTCATAAGGTTCTGTTTATTTATATGTAAAATGGGGGTAAAACATTTACCTTATACAACTATTGTAAGAAATGAGACAATAAATGGAAAATAGTGTCTGGTACACCGTATTTTATTTCTAGTATTACCACCTAATATTTCAAATAAAATAACTGAGGTCCCAAAGTGTTTTCCCAAGGGTCATATAGATAACAGGTAAAGAATTGAACAAAATTGGTGTTTTTCTGTAAAGGTCTTTCTCTCAATATATCACATAAGCATAACTAGCCAAACCCCCCCTTTTGGATTTGCAGGGTAGGAAAAGTTCTTATTTATCCTCCTAGGGTTCCTGGCTCAGTCTGAAAATTGAACTGACAAAGATTAATAGGAGAAAAGCTGACACATTTAGATAAGCTTTATGTGGCATGGGAACCTTCAAAAGGAAATGAAGACTTGAAGAAACAGTTGAACCTATTTTTAAACTGGGTTCAACGATGAGTGGACAGTCATGGAGAAATACGATGGGACAAAGATTATGAAGGGTAGTAGACTGGGGGAAATTGAGCCTGTTTTTGTGGATTCTTATTGCTCAGTCTTAAAGATAAGGATGCTCCTTTCCTCCCTCTGGGCTAGGCAGGACACCTCTCAGGGTCTTGTGACCTGCTTCAGGGTAGCTAGAGTGGCCTTCTTGCATCTGCTGTTTTCCCAGATGCCTTCGGCTTAAGACATTCATAATACTAAGGTGCCACATTTGAGTGTAGCATGCTCTGAACCCCATCAGGTTCTAGGTTATTAGAGTAACGGAGAGAGATATTTATAAATATGGTCCAAGAGTGTAAATATAAATGAGGTATTCAAACAGAAGAGAAAATGGCTCTTGGCATCTGTTAGGGTTTGGAGGTACCAGGGAAGTAGAAGCAAAAGTGGAAAGAAAGGCATTTATTATAAGTTCTTATTTTGCCTAAAATTGAGTTTTGATTCTTGGTCTTGATTACTCCATCTTTATTATATGAAAAAATAGGATGAACATCATTATTAAATTGTTATTTAAGGAGGTAAATCCACGTTTTCAGAACCCTAAAAACTGGAGAAAAATTAACTCCTTATGGTTGATTCCCATCCCCCTCAGGTTTTAAGATACTATGGTAGAAATTTTGTATCCAATCCTATCTGGATGCATCTGTAGTCAATTAAGAATGTCAGATAAAGTGTAGAATCATTAAAAATGATACATAATAATTTTGATTTACAATACAGGTTATATTATGTCCATTCCTATTTGAGTAAAAGGATACCTTGTTCTTTGTGTTTGCTTTTTACTTTTTCTATTTAAAAAAATGTTCATATGGCAGAAATGAAGGATTTTGAGTTTGGTCTCATTCTGTTTATGGTGCAGTGGGAACTTAGAAACACTTGTGATACAATCCAAGGGTAGATCTTTCTATAATTTATAATTATTGGTCTCTTATAATTGCTTCACCCATGCCTAATTCAATAGCATTTTTAAAATACCTCATCTTTTTGAAAATTTTCCGAAGTGTTTATGATAGTTATCATAAAACAAAATATTTCTATTTTATGCTCATATTTCATCAGTTTATATGTTATTAAATTACATAATTAAAACTTCCATGAGTAGGTCTCAAAACAAAGATAATTGACTCTTTAGTAAATATAAAATTTAAGTAGAAATTACATGTGTGCTGGTATACTAGAGAGACAAGAGAATGATGATAATGATTAGCTAATTTTATTCACTTATGTTTCCTTGGAATTTAATGAGAAGTCATGGATTCTTTTTTAGTACAAATTATCACATTAAACTTTTTCAATGCCAAATTTTAAATATGCTTAATTTTAAAAGTGTTCTATCAATATTTTAGGCTGACAGCCTTATAAACACATGGTTTACAAACCTCTGCAATCAACCTCATGATGTTTTAAAAGATAATATTGTTGAACTTTGGCATTGAAACATTTTTCACTGACTGTTGGTCCTAAAACATGTATGATTTTCATTGTCCTAAGGTAATTTAAGAAATAATAAAAAAATTAATACCATACACTAATTGCTTTGTACCACCAAATTCATATATTAAGACATTCCTCTCTCATCCCCCCATAGTGATTTGAATCATCCTCAAAGTAGATTAAGCTGTGGTTTATGTAAAAAAAAAAAAAAAAAAAAAAAAAAAAAAGTTTTAATTTTAAATCCTGTAACTATAAAGATAATATTCATCTCATAAAAGCATTGAGATGATTAATCAATTATTTTTAAGGGTATCACAGAAATTGTAGACCTCAGGTGATGAAAATTATAAATTATAACTGTTCTCACCCTGTACCTTTTAGAGAAATATCTGAAATTCCAGATGGGTTAAATTTGATGGCTGATTAATAGAAATGGATCTTTTTGAAAATTTATTTTCCATGTGCTCATGCTAAATTGCTTGAAGAAAAAAAATTGTAAGGCTTACTCATTTATAAGAGAATTTTTACAGAATAATATAACGTGGTTTGCAACCATAGGAGTGAAGCACCAGGACAAGCTTAGTATGAGATTTTCACTATTTAGTTGTATAATCTTTGAAATCTAGTGGAAGAAAGTATTCAAAGAAGTTTGGTATTGTCTAGAAAATGGTAAAAGCAAAAGTTCAAAACTGTCCCATAGACCCCATGGTAATAATAAGGCAAATAGGTCACCAAAAGGAACTTGGTAGGGGTAAAATCCGTAAAGAGAATTTCAAACCGAATTGAATGCATAATAGATACCACTAGGATAGTACTCAAGATAAAGTCCTAATTATTATTCAGAGGACAAAATTGTTGGAAGAATGTGAATTTTTAAATGTTATCAGGATTACTGAATTATCTAAAGCATGTCTACACTTTATCTCTTAAACAATTTTGTTTTTTTTTTTAATTATTTATTCATGAGAGAGAGAGAGAGAGAGAGAGAGAGAGAGAGAGAGAGGCAGTCAGGCAGAGGGTGAAGCAGACTCCATGCAGGGAGCCTGACATGGGATTCCATCCAGAGACTCCAGGATCATACCCTGGGCTGAAGGCAGGCACTAAACCACTGAGCCACCCAGGGGTCCCCTGGGGAAGAATTTTGAAACTGTCTTCAGGCAATGGGAGTTCCCTGTGTTGTATATACTGTTGGGATTTAAAACAAATCTAAGTGAAGAGCTCTGATAAATCAAGAGGTTGACTGCTATGTAAAGACACAATCTATAGTAGAAAGGGATTAATCTATTCATGATATTTGCATATATGGTGTTTTGAATGCATTTGTCTCCTCTTGTTTCTAAGATTTTTGGATGCCTAGACCTAATTACTTGCCATCATGCTAAGAACCTTGTTCTCTGCAAAGTAGGTAGTCAGTAAATAATTATAGTGGGTTTTTTTTAGGTCCAGGAAATTGCAAATTTTTTGGATTTTTAAAAAGGATCATGGTAACAACATTCCATTTGTTATATGTAAACAGGGAAGGAAAATTAGTAAAGAACCAATTTTGAGAATTGGGAAGAAATTTCAGTTATTCAATTAAAAGTTTCTCTTCCATCAAGTACTCTTTATAGAATTTCTCTAGTTTTAAAATCTGAGTTTTATGAATGTGTGAGACCTAGGTACAGAGTAGGATTGAGGAGTTATTTTTCTTACTACTGTCTTGTTGGCAGTTCTGCTGACATTTCACCAAAATGTTAGTGAGACCACAGTTGAAGGGAAAGCTGTAGCACCATTTTGCTTGTGGAAGAGAAGTGGCACAAAAGCACTCGAAGCTAGAGATGATTCGTCTTGGTGCTATAGTCGCAAACATAAACATGGTGGAAGCAATGTGACCAAGGCAATGGTGGCCTAAGAAGTGATTTACAGGCAGAATCTGAAGAGTGTTGGCAACTCAAGGCTGAAATAAGAGAAAAGATGAAGGCAAGTGAGAGAATCAATGATTTAGGGAGAAAAAGTGGTGTGAAGGAAAGATAAGGAAAGCTGTTTAGGGATGATGCTCTCTCAGTCCTAAGGCTGCATCGTGAGGACCCTGGCATTATTTTCATCATGGGAATGGACTCTTGACTACAGACTGTTATTGGAATACAGAAACTTTATAAACTAGTTTAACAAGCGACCTCTTCAATGCTCGTGCTGATTGCATTACGTACAAAGAAATACTATTACAAAATTCAAATGATTTACATAGCTATAGACCTCTTTTTCTCCACACCTCACCTCTCTACCCCAACAACCTATTACCCCACATTACTCAAGTTATCCATTTCTGTAACTAGAAGGATTGAAAAACACTCTTCTACTTCATGTCTGAATTGGAAAGAGATCCAGATGTGAACCAGAATCTGACTTCTCCTTGAAAGCTGAGTTTCTTGTTCTTTGGCCACAGTCTGCTGCACATTAGGAAATAAAAAAACTTTATCCCCCTTCCCAAATTAAATAAGTGGAGGAGGGAAGCATTAGTGAATGCACATTATTCATTCAAGTACCCTTTGTGGGCACCTAGATAAGCCATGGTCAGTGATTATAAGGATTTGGGGAAAAAAAAAAAAAAAAGAAAAAACAAAAAAGGATTTGGTAGATTTCTCTAAATCAGACTTGTTGCTTTTGGATATCTTTCTTTCTAATAATTAGTAACAAGTCTCTGTAAAATAAGAGCAGGCTTGCACAGAAAGATCAGATAAGTGAGAAAGACTCTATATTGCTCCCTCCTCCCTCTGTTTGGGAAGTGCTCAGACCCAGTGCCCTAGAAAAGTGGGCTATTGATGTCTCAGGAATGGTCTTTTATTAAAAATAGAGAAAGATGCAGAAGGTGCTATTCTGGGACACTTTATAACTAATGTGTCCCCATTCAAAATATACACAGTAAAGTTACTACTTTATTTTTCCAAAGAACCTTTTTGTCAAATATGAAATGGGACAAATACATTTGGTTTCAAACACTACTCATGCTTTCCTTGCCTATGTGAGGTATATAGGAGTTTCTGTATAAAAAACAAAACTGTTAAGTGGCACCTGGGTGACTTAGTCAGTTAAATGTCTGCCTTGGTCTCAGGTCATGATCCTAGGGTCCTGGGATGGAGCTCTGCATCTGGGTCCCTGCTCAGTGGGGAGCCTGCTTCTCCTTTTCCCTGTTGTGCTCTCTTGCTCTCTAACACTGTTTTTTAAATATTTTATTAATCTATCAGAGAGGCTAAAACACTTCTATTGGATATATCCAAAGCTGCATCAAGAAAATAATACATAAGGGGGCAGAGCAAGATGGTGGGGGAGTAGGGTCCCCAAGTCACCTGTCCCCACCTACTTACATAGAAATCATCCTGAAAACTTAGAAATTCAACCTGAGACTTAAAGAGAGAACAGCTGGAAGCTAAGGAGAGAAGGGTTTTCACTTCTAACAAGGTCCTAGATATATTTTCCACTTCTAGATTCCCTTCAACATCCTCAACTTAATTTTGGGAGATATACAAGATATGTTTTTGTTGTTGTTTTTCTGTGTTTTTTTCATTTCTCTGTCATTTTGTTCTACAATGGCGGAAGTTAATACCTTCTAAAACATGACCAGCATGCACCCAGAACCAAGTGGTACACTGTGCTGGTTCATTCTCTGAGATTCCTCATTCCCATTCTGCCCCCCTTCTTTTATCTCATTTATGTTTTGGTGATCAATGTTGGGGCCCTCTACAAGTATTTCTGGTTTATATAAATTTGGGACTGAGCATCTTCTAACATACATAAATCAATATACTCAGAAACAAGAGGATCAGCCTTTGGGACCCCTCAGACTATATTCTCCCTCTGCTACAACTTCTTCACCACCACAATATCCCAGTCTCCCTCCCCCCCCCCCCTTTTCTTATTATTTTTTCTTTTTTTTCCTATTTTTTTTTCTCTTCTCCTTTAGGATTCCTGGTCTTTTATTTTTTACTACTTTATTTTAAAATTTGCTTTTCATTTTTCTGGCCCTTTGGTTTTATCTCATTCTGATCTTTGTTTTCAATTTCTGGTCTCTGACCTTGGCAGAATCATCTAGGGTGAAATTTGCTTAGGTCGTGGTTGATATTCTTGATGCATCCTGCTCATACAGCCACTCTGCACTGAACAAAATGACTAGAAAGAACAAATCACCACAAAAGAAAGAATCAGAAACAGTACTCTCTGCCACAGAGTCACAGAATTTGGATTCTAATTTGATGTCAGAAAGCCAATTCAGAAGCACAATTATAAAGCTACTGGTGGCTTTGGAAAAAAGCATAAAGGAATCAAGAGACTTCATGACTGCAGAATTTAGATTTAATCAGGCTGAAATTAAAAATCAATTAAATGACATGCAATCCAAACTGGAGGTCCTAACGATGAGGGTTAATGAGGCAGAAGAAAGAGTGAGTGACATAGAAGACAAATTGATGTCAAGGAAGGAAGCTGAGGAAAAAAGAGAAAAACAATTAAAAGATCATGAGGAAAGGTTAAGAGAAATAAATGACAGCCTTAGAAGGAAAAAAATCTACATTTAATTGGGGCTCGTGGGTGCCAAAGAGGAAAGAGGACCAGAAAGTGTATTTGAACAAATCATAGCTGAGAACTTCCCTAACATGGGGAGGAAAACAGGCATTCAGATACAGGAGATAGAGAGATCCCCCCCCTAAAATCAATAAAAACCATTCACCCTGACATCTAATAGTGAAACTTGCAAATTCCAAAGATAAAGAGAAGATCCTTAAAGCAGCAAGAGACAAGAGATCCCTAACTTATGTGGGGAGAAGTATTAGGATAACAGCAGACCTTTCCACAGGGCCCTGGCAGGCCAGAAAGGACTGGCAGGATATATTCAGGGTCCTAAATGAGAAGAACATGCAGCCAATAATACTTTATCCAGCAAGGCTCTCATTCAGAATAGAAGGAGAGATAAAGAGCTTCCAAGATAGGCAGAAAATGAAAGAATATGTGACCACCAAGCCAGCTCTTCAAGAAATATTAAGGGGAACTCTGTAAAAGAAAGAGGAAGCCCAAAGAAATAATCCACAAAAACAGGGACTGAATAGGTATTATGATGACACTAAATTCATATCTTTCGATAGTAACTCTGAATGTGAATAGGCTAAATGATCCCATCAAAAGTTTCAGCCTGGATAAAAAAGCAAGACCCATCTATTTGCTGTCTACAAGGGACTCATTTTAGACCTAAGGACACCTCCAGCCTGAAAATGAAAGGTTGGAGAACCATTTACCATTCAAATGGTCCTCAAAAGAAAGCAGGGGTAGCCATCCTCATATTAGATAAATTAAAGTTTATCCCAAAGACTGTAGTAAGAGACGAAGAGGGACACTATATCATACTTAAAGGATCTATACAACAAGAGGACCTAATAATCATGAATATTTATGCCCCTAATGTGGGAGCTGCCAAGTATATCAATTAATAACCAAAGTAAAAACAGAGATAATAACTAATACTGAGAGACTTCAACATGGCACTTTCTGTAAATGACAGATCTAAGCACAACATCTCCAAAGAAACAAGAGCTTTAAATGATACACTGGACCAGATGGATTTCACAGATATTACAGAACTTTACATCCAAATGCACTGAATACACATTCTTCTCAAGTGCACATGGAACTTTCTCCAGAATAGACCACATACTGGGTCACAACTTAGGTCTCAACCAATACCAAAAGATTGGGATTGTCTCCTGCATATTTTCAGGCCATAATACTTTGAAACTTGAATTCAATCACAAGAAATTTGGAAGAAACTCAAACATGTGGACATTAAAGAGCATCCTGCTAAAAGATGAAAGGGTCAACCAGGAAACTGGAGAAGAATTAAAAAGATGCATGGAAACTAATGAAAATGAAGACACAACCATTCAAAATCTTTGGGATACAGCAAAAGCAGTCCTGAGAGGGAAATACATTGCAATACAAGCATACCTCAAAAAAAATTGGAAAAAACTCAAATACACAAGCTAACCTTGCACCTAAAGGACTGGAGAAAGAACAGTAAATAAAGCTTACACCAAGCAGAAGAGAGTTCATAAAGGTTCAAGCAAAACCCAATGAAATAGAGACCAGAAGAACTGTGGAACAGATCAACAAAACCAGGAGTTGGTTCTTTGAAAGAATTAATAAGATAGATAAACCATGAGCCAACCTTATTAAAAAGAAAAAAAAACCCTCTAATTAATAAAATCATGAATGAAAAAGGAGAGATCACAACCAATACCAAGGAAATACAAATGATTTTAAAAACCTATTATGAGCAGCTATATGCCAATAAATTAGGTAATCTAGAAGAAATAGATGCATTTCTGGAAAACCATAAACTACCAAAATTGGAACAGGAAGAAACAGAAAACCTGAACAGGCCAATAACCAGGGAAGAAATTGAAGCAGTCATCAAAAACCTCCCCAGATACAAAAGTCCAGGGTCAGATGGCTTCCCAGGGGAATTCTATCAAACGTTTAAAGAAGAAACAATACCCATTCTACTAAAGCTGTTCCGAAAGATAGGAAGGGATGGAATACTTCCAAACTCATTTTATGAGGCCAGCATCACCTTAATTCCAAAACCAGACAAAGACCCCACCAAAAAGGAGAATTATAGATCAATATCCCTGATGAACACAGATGCAAAAATTCTCAACAAGGTACTAGCCAATGAGGTCCAACAGTACATTAAGAAGATTATACACCATGACCAAGTGGGATTTATCCCCAGGATATAAGGCTGGTTCAACACTCATAAACCCATCAACATGATAGATCATATCAAAAGAGAAAAAACAAGAACCTTATGATCCTCTCAATAGATGCAGAAAGCATTTGACAAAATACAGCATCCATTACTGATTGAAACTCTTCAGAGTGTAGGGATAGAGGGAACATTCCTCAGCATCCTAAAAGCCATCTATGAAAAGCCCACAGCAAATATTCTCAATGGGGAAACACTGGGAACCTTTCCCCTAAGATTAGGAACACGACAGGGATGTCCACTCTCACCACTGCTATTCAACATAGTACTGGAAGTCCTAGCCTCAGCAATCAGGCAACAAAAAGAAATAAAAGGCATTCAAATTGGCAAAGAAGAAGTCAAACTCTCCCTCTTCGCAGATGACATGATACTGTACGTAGAAAACCCAAAATACTCCACCCCAAGATTGCCAGAACAGCAATTTGGCAGTGTGGCAGGATACAAAATGTGCCCAGAAATCAGTGGCATTTTTATACACTAACAATGAGACTGTAGAAAGAGAAATTAGGGAGTTAATCCCATTTACGGTTGCACCCAAAAGCATAAGATACCTAGGAATAAACCAAAGAGGTAAAGGATCTATACCCTAAAAATGACAGAACACTTCTGACAGAAATTGAGGAAGACACAAAGAGATGGAAAAATATTCCATGCTCATGGAGTGGAAAAATTAATATTGTGGAAATGTCAATGCTACCCAGGGCAATTTACACATTTAATCCAATCCCTATTAAAATACCATGGACTTTCTTCAGAGAGAACAAATCATTTAAGATTTGTGTGGAATAAGAAAAGATCCCAAATAGCCAGGGGAATTTGAGAAAGAAAACCAGAGCCAGGGGCATCACAATGCCGGATCTCAAGTTTTACTACAAAGCTGTGGTCATCAAGACAGTGTGGTACTGGCACAAAAACAGACACATAGATCAATAGAACAGAATAAAGAACCCAGAAGTGGACCCTCAACTCTATGGTCAACTAATATTCAACAAAGCAGGAAAGACTATCCACTGGAAAAAGGACAGTCTCTTCAATAAATGGTGCTGGGAAAATTGGACAGCCACATGCAGAAGAATGAAACTAGACCATTCTTTTACACCAGACACAAAGATAAACTCAAAATGGATGAAAGAGCTAAATGTGAGACAAGAATCAATCAAAATCCTGGAGGAGAACGCAGGCAACCCCCTTTTTGAGCTTGGCCACAGCAACTTCTTGCAAGGTACATCTAGGAAGGCAAGGGAAACAAAAGCAAAAATGAACTATTGGTACTTAATCAAAATAAAAAGCTTCTGCACAGCAAAATAAACAGTCAACAAAACTAAGAGACAGCCTACAGAATGGGAGAAGATATTTGCAAATGACCTATCAGATAAAGGGCTAGTATCCAAGATCTATAAAGAACTTATTAAACTCAACAGCAAAGAAGCAATCCAATCATGAAATGGGCAAAAGACATGAACAGAAATTTCACCAAAGAAGACGTAGACATGGCCAACAAGCACATGAGAAAATGCTCCGCATCACTTACCATCAGGGAAATACAAATCAAACCCACAATGAGATATCACCTCACACCGGTGAGAATGGGGAAAATTAACAAGACAGGAAACAACACATGTTGGAGAGGATGTGGAGAAAGGGGAACCCTCCTGCACTGTTGGAGGGAATGTGAACTGGTGCAGCCACTCTGGAAAACTGTGTGGAGGTTCCTCAAAGAGTTAAAAGTAGAGCTACCCTATGACCCAGCAATTGCACTGCTGGGGATTTACCCCAAAGATACAGATGCAGTGAAACGGAGAACATCTGCACCCCAATGTTTCTAGCAGCAATGTCCACAATAGCCAAACTGTGGAAGGAGCCTCGGTGTCCATCGAAAGATGATGGATAAAGAAGCTGTGGTCTATGTATACGACGGAATATTCCTCAGCCATTAGAAACGACAAATACCTACCATTTGCTTCAACATGGATGGAACTGGAGGGTATTATGCTGAGTGAAGTAAGTCAATTGGAGAAGGACAAACATTATATGTCTCATTCATTTGGGGAATATAAAAAATAGTGAAAGAGAATAAAGAGGAAAGGAGAGAAAATGAGTGAAAATATCAGTGAGGATGACAAAACATGAGAGACACCTAACTCTGGGAAATGAACAAGGGGTAGTGGAAGGGGAGGTGGGCGGGGGGTTGGGGCGACTGAGTGATGGGCACTGAAGGGGGCACTTTACAGGATGTGCACTGGGTATTTTGGCAAATCGAATTCCAATAAAAAATACAAAAAGAAAATACAGAAGTATAATTTTTAAGAACGTTTCAGAACCAAAGATGCAAAGAAATTAACACAAAAATTATTCTTGTTATTTAATCCCCCAAGATCTTATGAAATGTCATCTTCTCTTTCCTGTTTTCTTTCACTGACAATATTTTTATTTAGGGAATCCTGCTTTTTTTCATGAGTGTGAGGTTTTTACATTTAGAAGAGTATTGTTTCATTCTTCAGTTAATGAGCTATTCCTCTGGCATACATAATTATAGACCTTATACTGTCCATCTTTAGCACTAGCCTGTGGCCTTGTTTTAATGCCAAGCACAGTGCCTGGCACAAGTGCAGTGGTTAGGAATCCTTTGGGAAATGGATGGCAGTGTTAATCTGCCAGAGTTCTAGAAACATTCAGGGGATCTGAACAATTTTAAACTCTTTCAATTGAGCAATTGATGTTTAACAATATGATTTTTGTCCTTACAGCTACAATTTTGTTGGCTTAATGATAAGTGTTTATTGATGATGTTGTCAATGACACAGTCCTCAGAATAAAAAATGAAGAAGCATAGATCCACTTGCAAGAGAAGGATGGATAATAAGCTTCTGCTTCTATCGAATTACGTATTGTACAAACGCAGAACAAATATTTATATGAATGGGTAAACAATTTCTCTTGTTTAGACAGGTTAAAAGAAGATTTCCTTCATAGTGGAGACATAGTCATTGCTTTAGGTAGAATGCTGTGTTTTACAATCCTAAGGGAATGTGTGTGTGTGTGTGTGTGTGTGTGTGTGTGTGAGAGAGAGAGAGAGAGAGAGAGAGATTTTATTTCATTTGCATTTCCGAAGTGATTCTTCATTTCAGAAGCTCAAATTGATTCATTTGAGTAGCCCACCAAATCCTCCACTGTGCTTATATTGTTCAGTGACATGTATTCCCGCCCCCTTCCCCATCTCCGCACTAGAACAATGCTTTATCACCAATCCATGGTAGTTATTAATAGGCTGCTGGGCTAACTTGTCATTTCTTATGTTTGTTTTTTATATGAAGTAAAGGATAACATTTGGTTATTTTTCTGCTTATGTAATTGCTGTGCCTAAAGTAAGAATCTTTTGGTTTTACAGTTTTCAAGTTTTGTGAGTTTATCCATTAAACAGATTTGGAACAGGTAATAGGTATTGAACTGTGATTTGTGCATCCTTCATACCCTGTTGATTTCAAGATAAATCAAGATTTCATTTCCTCATTTTATGAGCAAGATAAAAATCTGATTTACAAAAATAAGCAAACAAAATAATTTACACATGGCATTCTTCCTGTTAGACCAGTGAGCTGTTTACATCCTGATATTGTAGCTTTCCAAACAGTTCCTCTATAAGATATTAGAGTAACTAGCCTACAAAAGCATGCTGGGAATTGCACACTGTTATGGTGTGAAATAATGCAAGTCCCATGAGGCCAAGTCCCGTGCCTAGCTTTCTTTATTGCTAGTGCCAACAGATAGTGTAGTGCATGGTGCATGCTCAAGAAATGTTTGGGAACAAGAATGCAGCCTGAAATAAATGGTTCTGTAGGGAAATACATTCTAGTTTACAGTCTTAAATTCTTTGCATATATATTTGTACATATATTTGAAGTTTCTTGAGTAATAAGAAAATAGTTAATTTTTGAACAGCTGTTTGTATGCTGGGCAGTGCTCTAGGTAGCATGTATAATTAATCTTTCAATTTTATGAGGTCAATTTTAGCCTACTTAGAAGAGGAGGAAAATGTAGGAGGAAAGTATACCTGGAGTCTTTTTAAAAGCAGAAGGATTTTCTCCATCTGAGATGGTGTAAATGTGGCTATGAGAGAGAAGATACAGTTTTATGAAACTGCTATTCAATTAATCTATACCTGACTCTGCCATGTTGACTTAGAAAAATGACTTGCTAATTTATGTTTTTTGAATAAGTTGAATCTAAAATGAAATTAAAATGCATATTTTAGCAATTAAGCAAAGGTAGGACGATTCTTTTTCTCTTTATAGAAATTGTGGTTTAGTTTCATCACTTTAAACACCAGTGAAAATAAAAATGTAAAATATGACAGACCAAAGGCCAAAACAACCAGTGTATTATCTATTAATGCAATTTCAAGGCAACTGGCACCATGGTGTCTGTTTTCCCAAATAGCAATATTACTATTTAATCTGCGATTATAAATTTAAGAGTAAACATTAATAGTTTATGCCATCCGATTAAAATGAAAATCACCCCAAATCTTCGGGGATTGTCACCCATTCCTTGTTTACAGATGCATGAAACTTGAACATTTTTCTTTTAACGTAAGAACTGGCTTTCCTTATAAATTGTATCACTGACCTGGAGAGTGTTTCTGCATCGCTGGTGGCAATGGGTAGGTTGAAAAGAGGCAGGAAAAAAAAAATTCCTATCAATTATTAGTGCCAATAATTACCTATTTATTTGTGCAGTGCTGAGGATAATGAGGATGGGGAAGAGAATATTCCTGGTGATTTCAAACATCACTCTTTTCTTGACTGCAATAAAAGTATATTTTAATGTAATTCATGCATTAAGAACTAAGAATGAAAACAGTGATCAGGTAGCAAAAAGACATTGATTATTGGCTATTTTTGTGATAGAACAGACTTTTCCAAGTGTCACACTATCACTCAGTCTCCATCTACTCCCTAACCTTGGGAGGCATGTTTGTCTATGAGCAGGGCTTTGGTAGAAACACAAGGCTCTGCTTGCTACAGCATCTTGGAGGGCTTTCCATTGGATCCCGTCTAAGGGACCTTTTTCTCTAGCCAGCATTAGGCCTACCTACTCTTCGTATTCATTACTTGAAAAAATGAGTTTGGCTGCTTAGTGATAGGGAGAATCAATTAATAAGGAATACAAAACTCTAAGACCATAAAGACTATCTCAAATTTAGGGAAATTCTATATTTAATGGCTTATGTAAAGGTACTTCTATGCTGTATATAAAGGAAAAAAGAACAAATCCCAGCAGAAACCTTGATTTTTTAGTGGGATTTGTACTTCACGTTTATTAACTCTGTTGGTGACTTCTTTGTTGCTATTAGCAATAGTTCTTCCTATATTGAGAATTAGGAAGAAGGAAGGTAGATAGGGAGGTAGGTCAGTCACTGGGCCCCACTTTCCTCTGTGGTCACTTTCCCTGGCCATCTTCTCAATGTCTGTTAAGAACTGGCATCATGTTTTATTATTCATCCCCTTTCTAACCCCCTTCAGTTTGGTTTCTACTACCTCCTATTGCGTCTGATTACACAGTGGCTATCACAATATGCTTCTAAAATAGGTGTCATTTCCATTTTAGATGGTAGGTAGCAAACAGGCTCAGGAAAGTAAAGGGTCTTGCTCAAGCTCACCCAGCTTGTAAAGAGTAGGCTGAAATTAAAACGGAGGTTGTCAGCACTAAAACATGATTATAAAATCTCATTTCAGTGTCTTCCTTTGTCTTTGCTCATCAGTCTAGCATACCACCTTCCAGGTTCTTTTCTAAACCTGTATTTTTAGCTTTCTCTGTAGTGCTTTATAAAGTCCCATTGCAAAGCCATGTTAGTTGGATAACAATCTTGAACGATACTGCTTAGCAGAGGGTGCTGGCTGTGCCCTCTGTGTGTCCTATACATTTATTCTTTACAATGAGACTGGTCAGGGCTGGACAGAGACTGGTGGGTGTTTCGGGCAGGCTAATTTGCTCCCCCCCCCCCAACAGTATTTGTTCAGCATTTAATTAGATGGGACAATGAATCTTTTTTTTTTTTTTTTTTTATGATAGTCACACAGAGAGAGAAAGAGAGGCAGAGACACAGGCAGAGGGAGAAGCAGGCTCCATGCACCGGGAGCCCGACGTGGGATTCGATCCCGGGTCTCCAGGATCGTGCCCTGGGCCAAAGGCAGGCGCCAAACCGCTGTGCCACCCACCCAGGGATCCCGGGACAATGAATCTTGACTAAGGAATAGGCACAAAAAAATGATACCCCTTAAGGTGATCATAGCAGCACAGTCCACTTTGAAAAAGAACCACTTTGAAAAAAAAAAAAAAATCAGCAATTTCTTCTCAGTCAAGGACATGTCAGTTTAATGTTGAACGGCCTTTGGCAAGGTTGAGGTAGGAATTTGTGGAGTGATCATTATGCTCTTTTCCAATCCAAATAGCTAATTAAAATGTTCCTTCTAACCACACACAATCTTTCTTCAAGAAGTTTCTAGAAATGCACCTATCTTTATCATTATACTTAGGAAATGTTCTCTGACCCTTTACTGATTGGTGCTCTGGATATCTGACCCAGGTGACCTGACTGGAAACTCTCCCTGATAATAGCATTTTTATTTCCATTTAATGGAAGATTATCAGCATTCAAACCCGGGTGGGAGTTCAAACTCCATGCACCTTTCCAAATAATATATTATCTTTCCTCTGAACTTTGACTTTCCCACTTCAGATTCTACACTCACCATTGACCTGCCTAGAACACCTTTTTTACTTTTTTTCTATGCCAGCTCTGTTGATACTGGCTACACTTGCCTTTCTTTTAAATGGCATATTTATTGACATACAATATTACTTTCAGATGTAAAACAGTGACTGGACAATTCGATACATTACACAGTGTGCCATCTAGGCTCCCCACTTTTCCACTTCTTGATTGTCTTTCCAACTTTGGCTTTTGTGATTGAATTCTCAGATAATTTTGTCTCTCTAGTACTGCTGCTCTTGGGTCTCACAGTTCCTGGTCCTATGTTGTACGTGTACTTTCTTCATCTACTTTTGCATCTGGAGTTATTTGGGGATTAAATGATAACCAGTTGCGCTCCTTCCATTCTTCCCAGCCTTTTTCTCCAATATGTTCTCACTGCCTCTGTTTTCCCATCCCAGCAAGGGTCTCTCATATTTTTATTTATGTCCCTGAATATTTTTTTAAAGATTCAGTTCTGTATTTTTGAACTGCTAGTGGATATTTCCAGTTAGATACCCTACCAAAACATCATTGATCTTTTATCAAATTGGCCTCTGCTTCTCCCTAGTTTAAGCCAGATTCCTCTCCATCCACTTTACCACTCCCAGTGTAGACCAGCTTTAGCAATTAGTGCTTTCCGTGGGTTAACTTCCATACCTTGCAATTTCCATCTCTCACATCTTCATGCCAAGACTCTTAGTAGAGGTCCTGACTGACTCTGTGCCTCCATTCCCTCCTTCTACCAGCATACTTTCTTTCCTTTTGTTTTTTTTTTAATTAATTAATTTTTTTACCAGCATACTTTCTATATCCCTGTAGGATTAGCCTTTTTAAAATCTAATTTGTCTGTCACCATGCTGTTTACAAAGCCCCGGTATTTTCCTCTTGTGGTAGACAAAGATCCATACAGCCCGGGCTGCCTCTTAGGCATCTTTTTCTCTCTTTACTTAAACCTTGTCATTTTCTTTTCTTTTTTTAAGATTTGCTTATTCATTCATGAGACACACGCACACACACAGAGGCAGAGACACAGGCAGAAGGAGAAGCAGGCTCCATGCAAGGAGCCCAACGGGGGACTCGATCCTGGCTCTCCAGGATCACGGCTTGGGCCCAAGGCAGTTGCTAAACTGCTGAGCCACTCAAGTATCCCAACTTTGTCATTTTCAAGACCAAAACTCAATACTAATTTTTCCATAGATCCTTCTCAGACAGCAACCCCTCACCTCAACCCCGCCCCCCTGCCCCCAGCCCTTGATCTTTCTGGAAAGGATCTCACTGTTTTCTGAACAATCCCAACTTCAGATCTTTGTAGCCAGTTAATTCAACCACAGCTCAGTCATTTCTAGCTGCCTGTAGGTCATTGCTTCTCATAATGCCAGGCAGAATTGATCCGGGAAGTGTCTCCATCTATCAGTGAGACAGCCTGAATGACTTGATCATTTGTGTCCAGTCACGATCCAGTCACTTTGATAGTGAAGACAGCCCCTGTCACAATGTTGTCCTCCTGCTTCATTTGCATCCAGCTCTAATTTTTAAGTGGGGGTGACGAGGTGGGGGGAGGCAAATTATAACCATCACTGTTCCACTTCATACTTTATGTTTCAAAGTGTCACATACATTTTGGGGCATAATTCTAAGTCACTACATTTTATTGGCATAAAGAGATAACTTCACAGTTTTAAAAAGATGAATTTATTTTTGGTTGCTGAATCAAATGCAATTTAAAGTTTCAGGATGTTTACATTTTATTAGTAACAAATTGATAGCACATGGGTTTCTTTCTGTTTCTTACAAAGTCAGCAGACCTACTTTCACTCTATTTTGTTCTATTATCAGAGGAGTTTTTTGATACATGTATAAGCAAATATTTTCTTATAGTGCAGCAGAACTGAGATGCTAAAATGTTTTAACAAATCAGGTTTTCCAGTTAATTTGGGTTTATTCAAACCCAAGATACTGAATGTCTTTGATTACTCAGGGGTATTTCTAGATATGAGCCATCTTAAGATTGTATTTCAGCACATTCATCTGCATATCATGAAGTTTTCATAAGTACAAACTTTTTCCGAGTTTCATACAACTGCTAATCGCAATTTAAACCAGCAAACTTACTTGTCACCAGTTTGCTTTATGTATCTTTGAAGTAAAATACACAGCTGATATTTACTGAATATCTAGCTCACTGTAGGCAGAGTTGCCATATTTAGTGACTAAAATTGCAAGACAACCAGTTACATTTAAATTTCAGGTAATAATGAATAGTTTTTTTTTTTAGTATACATAGGTCTCACACAATATTTGAGGTGTACGTACACTCACAATTATTCGTTGTTTATCTGAAATTCAAATATAACTGGATGTGCTACATTTTATGTGGAAACCCTCATCTTCTGAATTATTCCATTTATTATTTACAACAAGTTTATAAAGGGGATTGTGATTAACCCCATTTCACAGAAAGTAGAGACTGATACTTTGAAACTTTAAAGAACTTACCCAAAGGTCATAAGCTAGTATGTGAAAGGTTGGTGCCTAGGTCTACTTAACTTCAGAGCTGAGGCTCTTGATCTTACTGCTTCACATTAAATTCTTAGAATTGGAATTTGGGGGTAAAAAATTACAGATATATAAAGGCTTTTGATTATTATCAACTTACGTTCTATAATGTGAACGAATTTATACTTTTACCAAGATCTGTTTCCCTGAACTTATACCAACACTGGCATCATTTTAAAAAATCTTCACCAGTTTATTAAGCCATAGAATAGCATTGATTTATTGTTCACTTATTTATTTTAGTGAAGTTGCTCACTTACATGATTTTTTTGTGTTCTTTTGTGAGGTTCTTACTCTTTAAAGTTGAACATTTGAAAGCCACCAGGTGTGATGTTTCTGCAGCTTGGTTCTCAAACTTGAGTATGCAACACTCTTCTGAGGGCTCGGGAAAGCACAGATTTTCAGAATTCTGGTTCAGTGTTTTGGGTGAGGTCAGAGAATTCTCCTTTCTAATTAGTTCCCAGGTAATGTTGATTTTGTTGTTGAGGAACCAGAGCTTTGGGCATCATGGGTCCATAGGAAGGGCCAAGGGTCATGGTATAAAGAATAGCATTTGTCGTTCATTGTGTAGCACACCTATTACTGATCTCAAAGCTATAACTCAATGTCAGGCAAGAAGATCAGTTAAATAAAAATCTGACTATCAAGTTTGATAGAAGATAGGTTATTAATTTTAAAAAAATATATTTTTTTTCAGCTAACTTACCAATGATAAATAATGAAAGCATCCGCTATTTAGGCTATAGATAGGACTTGAGTGTTTCTCTCCATTGCATAAAAAAACAAATTCTGAGACTACTAAGGACATGAGACACCTTCCCCTTAGTGGTTCAGAGCAGCTATCACCAACTATATAGATATTTGACATGCTTTTCATTTGAGCACAGCATTCAGATAAGTACTGGTAAGAAAGTAATAACAGATCTTCCTCAATTTATGTTCAGGTTATGTCCTAATCTACCCATTGTAAGTTGAAAATACCGTAAGTTAAAAGTGTATTTAATACACTTAGCCCACAAAACATCATAACTTAGCCTAGCCTAAAACCTGCTCATAACACTTCCATTATTGGACAAAATCATCTAACACAAAGCCTATTTTATAATGTACTGAAAATTGCATGTAATTTATTGAATATTGCACTGAAAGTGAAAAACAGAATGGTTGTATGGATACAGAATGGTTACAAGTGTATTGGCTGTTAACTCTTCAGATCTTGTGGCTGACTGGGAGCTGTGTTTCTCTGCCATTGGTCAGCATCTTGAGAGAGTATAATACTACATATCGATAGCCTGGGAAAAGATCAAATTAAAGTATGGCTTCTCCTGCATCCCTGTCACTCCCACACCATTGTAAAACCAAATAATCCTAAATCTGGGAATTTCAAACTAGGCAGATGTACATTTCTAAGCTCTGGGGCCAGGTACCATGGCTATCGTGTTCATTGTTGCATTATCAGCACCTAGCATAGTGGTCATTGCATGTATGATGAGTGACGACTGTAGCCAAGAGTTCCAAATTCTCTAAAGCTTTGGCTCAAGATTGCTTCAGACCTTACTTATTTCATAGAGTGACTGTGAAAGGGAAAATAATAAATATGTAAGTTGCCAAGAATAAGGAACGTAACCAACCTTGGGAACACAGTTCGGGGGTGATAGCCTTTAGCAGAGTGAGCTGAAGACTTGAGATCTTTGCAGAATAAGATAAAATAAGTGAAGAATGTAATAATGGGTGACTAGGGTCTAGGAAGAAACTTGTTTTTAGACAGGAGGGTGGGTTTTAAAAGGTTTTGCTCTGTATTTTGGATTAGAATAGCAGGGATTATTTTCCATTGATAGTCATGACATAAAGACTCATATAAATATGACTGTTCATTTCTAAGGCACTGAGCCTTGTACCTTGGAGGGGCCAAACTACTGAAGGGATAACTTCAGGAGAGTAACCTAGTCAATATTATCTGAAGTGAGCAGAGCTCTCAGCACGTTCTGTACACATATGACCTCTACTGATTAAAATCAAGCTAGAGGCTTGCTTACTCCAGGACCCTTCTAGGAGGCACTGATCTGCCCCTAATTGTTCTGCACATTTGTAGAAAATGTTGTTTTTAATCAGACCAGAAAAAAATCCCTTTAAGTCATTATAGTATTGTCATCCTCTTTCATTTGAGGTCTGTGTCTTGGCCTTAAAGACCTCAATTCCCCAGTTAGTTCCCATTGCTGACCAGTTCCTTTTCCTTTTCCTTTTCCTTTTCCTTTTCCTTTTCCTTTTCCTTTTCCTTTTCCTTTTCCTTTTCCTTTTCCTTTTCCTTTTCCTTTCTTTCTTTCTAAATGACATCCTTTTTTTTTTTTTTTTACCAATTCCTTTATTATGGAATGTTTTTTGCTTCCCCATTAGCTTCTTTCATATCTGTTTTCTCATAGTTTAACTTATACTGCATGCCTTGCAGTTCCTTGGGAATACAGTGATTTTTCTTGGAATTGAGAGTACACACACACACACACACACACACACACACACCCCTCTGTCAGTCCTCCACCTTTACATTTACCCACATCTACCTATCCTTGATTTTTTAACTTGGAGTTTCCCTTATCTGGTCTTTCTGGACTTTCCCCACCCTTAGGCTTCTGTTAAATGGAGCACTCACCCTGTGTTTCCTTAGTGCTCACTCTTTTCATAACATTAATTATATGGTATCATTGTATTATACATACTTGTTTTCAGTATACTTCTACCATTTGCCCTGAGACATTTATGAAGTCAAGGACAGAATTTCAGTCATCATTATTCATTGGATTCTAGACACTCAATAAGCATTATAGATGTTCACCACATCACAGTTGAATGAATACACAAATGAATGAAGACAGCAGAACTAAGAAGCCATGCACATTTGAAGAAGTGGTTTGAGCGGAGGGGAAAAATAGTCATGGGCAAAGCTGGCACAGTGGACAGGTCCAGAATATAATCTTTATTATAATTATACTGATCGGTCTTTCAAAAATCAACTGTTAGAATTTTCTACTTAAAGTTAAGCCTTCTTACTTGCAAAAAATAAAACCTATGCCTCTAAGGTGAAAGGGATTTTATAAAGGACATTAAGAAGCATCCATGTTTTTCAAGAGGAAAAGGAGTGAAACTCAGGTGGGCAGCCAGGAAGTATATCCCTATTACACACTAGGCTGCTCTACAAGAAACTTGACCACCACTGCCTCCTGGCACAGGTGGCTTACACCTGGGCCTCTGAACATGAAAGTTCCCACTTAGATCTCTACTGTTGGTGCCTCTGAGAACTGAACATCCTTCTGCCCTTTGCCCCTTCACACAGTGCTGCCCTCTCACAACATTCTCCCTAAAAGCAGTCTCAGGAGCATGTTTCTGACTAGCTCACCTGTAGAATCTGCCTGCCTGTGGCCCAGCTGTAAAGGAGGCTGGCAAAAGTCTTCTACCAGGGGAATCAGGACTCATGGGTAGAAAGTTATAAAACATAAAAGTGCACATTCAAAGGTTGGAATAAGACAAATTTCCACTATACCACTTTGACATGCATGGAGGCTGGAGGTTAAGTAGCTTTGTAATCCCTTTTTAATTAGGGATCTGTGGCATCCATTAGTTCTTACTGCTGGCCTTGATAGAACTAGCCTGAATGCCTTTGAGTTTGGAATAGAGACTTTATTTGCACAGATTACTGCATCTTTTTTATGACTCCTAACACCTCAGTGCTTACGTTCTCTCCTCTATTGTTCTTTGGAACACATACTGGTAAGTATTTTGTTCTCATTCTGTGATCTCTTATATGACAACCCAAAGTTTTTTTTTTTTGTTTGATTCAGCTTGAAAAAGTGTTATTGACATTTTAAAAGTGAACACGTTGACACTGAAATTACATAAATGATGGAAAATAGCAGAAGTTCACATTTGGTCACCCCAAGCACTTGATGGCTATGTCTGAACCTGGGATCTTAAGGGAATAAAAGGCCAAAATTAAGGGCTGACATAGGAAAAGGGATTTGGTGGTAATTTCAGTCTTCATAGCCTCTCAAGGAGTCCTAAGAATGCCCACTTAAAAGGTGAAATTAGAAAATAAAGCAGAAAGTTCCACTAGATTCAATTTTTACTTCTCTTTCTTCAAGTACTTTTGTGTGTCACAGAGTCAGTTGGGTCTTACGATAGTTATTGAAGCCAGCAGAGCTTGGTTACTCCTCAGCATGCTCACCAATAAACATTTGCTTTAAACAAACACACCATCCTCCAAATTATCTCCTCTCTTTCTTTGCAGTCAATATTCTCATAAGATCATAAATATGAAGAGAAATTATTCAGCTGAACTGTTTTATTAGCTAAGGAGAAAAAGGCTAAAATGGTGGATATTTGGGGAGGGAAGGGAAGGCATTCTGAAATCTCTCAGAAGAACCAGAGATTTAATGCAATGTCTACAACACCACCTTTTCCCTTAAAAATTTATATCCATTGTCTCTACTTTATTGCCTACTTATTGATCTTTGATAGTGCTCTCAGGCATAAGAATGTCAAGTACTGTGGCATTTTCTTAGGACTCAGGCCACTTTACCTGTGGACCACATTCCTGTTTAACCTTTTACCTCAAATTTTATGGCCTTCCCTTTATTTCTAATTCTATCCTTGACTCTGCCTCCTTTTATTTCTAAAAGTGAAAATTTCCAGAGTTCTATCCCTTGTTCTTTTCCCCCAATTCTGTGAACATTGACAGACATTGAACCTACTCCAAGTCTTCAACAACCCTGTCTACTTAGATGACTTCCCAAATTTATGCCATACCATTAGTATCTGAACACAATTGCTCAAGATTTAGGAGATGTGTCCAAGTTGAGTGGTTATTTCCCAGCTCTAACTATTATTAGCTAGACAAGCTATTCAGCCTCTCTGGGGCTCAGTTTCTCACCTAGAATATGGGAATTGAAATAGTACACCTACCCTATAAGGTTGTATGAAGATTCAAATGAGCTAATATTTGTTAATGATTAGACAAGTGTCTGACATAGTTGAGTGTCATATATGTGTATATTAAATAAAATGAAACATAGATGTGACAGTCATAAGCCTATAGGTGATAAAATGGTAGACATGGAAGGAGAACAGGTCAGGAGGACCACAGAGATTTGTAAGGTCAGGGAGTAGAAGAGGAGGCCACATAGACTGAAATGTCCTGTACTGTACCCTTTGTTAGTGGATATTCTCATGCTTTCCACTCTCTTGACAGCTTAGCTCCTTCTGCTTCCTCTGCTGGATTATCACCTACTGTTTTGTCCACCAGTTGGACATAATACAAACCCTACCGGTTCTTCAGAGGTCATTCCAACTTGCTTTCTTATTAAAGGACTTTGTATTGAGCTCACCATCCCTATTTACAAAGCAATCTTTATATTCAAGACTTGCTATTTGAGTATCTGCCCAAGTAATGTGTAAAATTTCTTTGTGTATAAAGTTCATATCCTATGTAAGTTTGTCTTCCTCTGGCCTCCTAACGTCTAACTGTCCCTCTGGTTGGTGTTTACTTTTCCAATAACTGTCAAATAAACGAGTCTTATGAATTGGCATAAGTTATAGACGATAGGGTGAGTGTGTATGTACTGAAAATTGGGCCACTGTCTTTTTCCCCACAGGTAGTAGGAGTTATAAACAGCCAAAATAGTTTAACACAGTGAATATGTCAGCCAATATTTCCATGTTTTCCTGGCAACTATTATCTGTCATAAAGAAATCTTGGAGTTGATCCCTTTTAGTTTTTTTTTTTTTTTCTGGCCCAGTCATCTTTTTCTGAGGAAGAAGCTATAGTGTGGAGAAGTCAAGAGCCTGTGTGAAGTTCCCCCAAGAGTCATTAACAAACAGCAGGAGTCATGGAGACTGGGCGTCTCCTGTTGCTTCAGCTACTTCGAAGCTATGTCATTTGAAAGTTCTGAGCTTATTTGTTTTTAGCTATGGGATTAGCTGAATATCTGTCTAGTCTTGTAAGCAACTTAATGAGTATTCAAAGTAACTATCATCCTATCAGTAATAGGATTCAGCAGTCATGATATTGCCTACATGAAGCTCATCTGAAGTGACATTACTGATGCTAACTGGTTGTGTGGGAGATGGCAGGTCCAGGGCTGGAATCTAGGTCTCTTGATTCTGAATCTGAGGATATTTACTATGTTACTGGTGACTTGGTATATTTATTAGATTAAAGATAGGCTACTTGTAAAATCCAAAATGTCAGTGGCTTTATATAACAGAACCAAATTTCTTTCCTATGCCACAATCCAGTGCAAGGGAAGGAAGAGGAGCTCTAGTCTGTTCAGTCCTTTGTGGACTAAGGCACATACCAACTTGTACTCCTGATCCAATGATAAGACTGTGAAAAATCTAAGGGTCACATCAGAGGATTTATAGGGGCAAAGTGGAAGACTTACTCCGTCCTGCGTTCCTCCAGCCAGATTTTAGTCCCATGGCTGGAATTTTCTGGAAAGAAACACAACACAGTTGGGTGCACAGAAAGGGGAAGGCAGTTGGTGAATAAATAAGTGGTTTCTATCACAAAAGCTTTTTTTTTTTTTTTTTTTTTAAGTTTCCAAAGTACAGTGCCTATAAATGATCTTGTTTAATCCTGATCTTGGGGAAATTGCAGGTCATGGGAATTGTATTTGCCTATGTAAGGATTCACTTAGTGTTATTATCATACATTCTTTAGAAGCATTTGTAAAGCTCATTGTAACCAAAAGGTATCTTAAAAACTTTTAGCTACATGACTTAATTTTTCAGTATTTAATCATGGCTACCACATGTCTTTCATGGGTTTCTATTGGTAGGATGATTCCACTAATGTCCAACCCTTTTTTGTTTGTTTTGTTTTGTTTCAACACAGATAAGAAACTAAATTAAATGTATCAATTCCCATTTTTCATTGCATTAAATTATTTTAGTTCTATTCAACCACATTAATTTATTTGCTTCAACATTTTTAAATAACGAACATTGAAAACTAAAAATCTGTGTTTTTTAAAATATCTTGAACAATTAGGTTGATTCTTAAAATCAGTATGTCTACTAGATCAAGATAAGTGTTTCATGGGACTCAGAAAATGTAAAGGAAAATATAGAAACTTTGCCTAAATAGGACTCAGAAAATGTAAGGGAAAACATAGGAACTTTGCCTAAATATCCTGAGCATAACAAGAGTATCAGGGCGACTATTTGAAAAGTAAAACACCTCTATATTTCCTGGATTTGGACAGGATTGCAAAGTGTTTCCTCATATCACTGGATATATAAACCAGAAATTCACAATTCCTACTTTACTCTTTATGGAGTGAATGTTCTAAAAATTTGACAACTCAGGAAGTCATAAATGTAGCTTTTCAGGAAATGAGTAGATTTAAAATGACAAAGTGACTTTGGAAGCAAAATAAACTGAGAGCTTATTAAAGGACAATGCATTATTTAAGGGACACTAAAATGTAGAGAATATTATATAAATAAAGGTATGTACAGTTAAAAATTTTAGATTTACTGGTAGTTCTGTAAGAGTGTTTTCTTCTTTTAAAAAAAAATTATTTATATATTAGCATGCAGTGTGGGGAGAGGCAAGGGAGAAGGAGAGAGAATTCTCAAGCAGACTCCCCCCCCCCCACCCCCCGAGTGTGAAGCCTGACATGGAACTTAATCCCAGGATCCAGAAGGCCAGACCTGAACTGAAATCAAGAGTGGGATGCTAAAAGACAACCTACAGAATGGGAGAAGATATTTGCAAATGACGTATCAGATAAAGGGCTAGTTTCCAAGATCTTTAAAGAACTTATTAAACTCAACAGCAAAGAAACAAACAATCCAATCATGAAATGGGCAAAAGACATGAGCAGATATTTCACCAAAGAGGACATAGACATGGCCAACAAGCACATGAGAAAATGCTCTGCGTCACTGGCCATCAGGGAAATACAAATCAAAACCACAATGAGATCCCACCTCACACCAGTGAGAACAGGGAAAATTAACAAGGCAGGAAACCACAAATGTTGGAGAGGATATGGAGAAAGGGGAAACATCTTGCATTGTTGGTGGGAATGTGACCTGGTGCAGCCACTCTGGAAAATTTTGTGGAGGGTCCTCAAAGAGTTAAAAATAGACCTGCCCTATGACCCAGCAATAGCACTGCTGGGGATTTACCCCAAAGGTACAGATGCAATGAAACGCCGGGACACCTGCACCCCAATGTTTATAGCAGCAATGGCCACGATAGCCAAACTGTGGAAGGAGCCTCGGTGTCCATCAAAAGATGATGGATAAGGAAGCTGTGGTCTATGTATACGATGGAATATTCCTCAGCCATTAGAAATGACAAATACCCACCATGTGCTTCCCCATGGATGAAACTGGAGGGTATTATGCTGAGTGAAGTAAGTCAGTCGGAGAAGGACAAACATTATATGGTCTCATTCATTTGGGGAATATAAAAAATAGTGAAAGGGAATAAAGGGGAAAGGAGAAAAAATAAGTGGGAAATGTCAGAAAGGGGGACAGAACATGAAGACTCCTAACTCTGGGAAATGAATTAGGGGTGGTGGAAGGGGAGGTGGGCAGGGGGTGGGGGTGACTGGGTGATGGGCACTGAGGGGGGCACTTGACGGGATGAACACTGGGTGTTATTCTGTATGTTGGCAAATTGAACACCAATAAAAAATAAATTTATTTTTTTAAAAAAGAGTGGGATGTTAGGGGATCCCTGGGTAGCTCAGCAGTTTGGTGCCTGCCTTCGGCCCGGGCACAATCCTGGGGTCCTGGGATCGAGTCCAGCATCAGGCTCCCTGTGTGGAGCCTGCTTCTCCCTCTGCCTGTGTCTCTGCCTCTCTCTCTCTCTCTCTCTCTCTCTCTCTCTCTCTCTCTCTCTCTGTGTGTGTGTGTGTGTGTGTGTGTGTGTGTGTCTTTCTTTCATAAATAAATAAAATCTTAATATATTAAAAAGAGTGGGGTGCTCAACCGACTGAGCTACCCAGATGCCCCGTGTGAGAGTGCTTTTCATTAAAACCCAGGATAGTTACAATTTTTCTTTTTAGAATATCAAAGAAAATTAGAAAATGGGCTATCTGTATTTAGGTATTTGTATAAGGCAACACTAATATACTCTTAAAATTTTTTAAATTAAGGAGTGCCTGGGTCAGTGCAGTCATTTAAGACCCAGATTCTTGGTTTCGGCTCAGGTCGTGACCTCAGGGTCCTGAGATTGAGGCCCCTGCATCCAGCTTAGTGCAGAGTCTGCTGGACGTTCTCTCCCTCTCCCCCTCTTCCCTTCTCACCTGTGTACTCTCTCTCTATCAAATATTAATTTTTTATTAAATAAGTGAAAATGATGCTTATAAAATATCCTAAAATCAAACTTAGCATTGCAGAGGGATAGTAGTCATTGAGAACAAAATACCTTACTGGGTTTGGCTATTTCAGCAACATTCTATTTGGATTTTAAAATGATGCTAATTCCTTAATGAACAAAAGTTCTTTTGAATATGATCTTGCCTTTATTTTTATGCTGTTAGGAGCCAAAATATTGATACTTTACTCAAAGTATTATTCAGAAAGTTAAGAGACTGAGATGAGTGTTTGAGTATCTTTTAACCAGCACAGCAATCTCCTTACCCACCTCTGAGGTATTTCTTTTTCTCACTGAAACCCTCTGCCAACCAAGGAAAGCCCATTAATCTATTTCACAGATCCAGCAACGTTATTCTTTTTGAATCAATGAGGCAGAGCTACATTACATGTGTTAGTAGTTACATATGGATTTAGGCTAAGTAGCCTATTTATCTGTGTTCTCCATCAACTATTTGATGTTATGGCATTTAAAAAAATTGGAGTAAAGAAAAACAACATGAATTCAGGTACAATAGAAAAATACAAATAATCAAAAGAACTTATGCAATAAAACACCAACCTGTAGTTCCCAGAGCTGAAATAATTAAATATTTGTATCTCTGATAAATGCTTGCATAGCTATGATTAATCAACATTTGGTCTTCTATTCCCTTTTAAGGAAGATGAAGATTTAGCTTACCAATAGCAACCCCATCCATCTCTCCATCTCTTTTCTAAGTATAAATTTTTAGATTGTCTTCGGTTTATTGGTTTGCCAAACATACTTAATACACATAAATTTGAATTGTCTCAGAAATCCTAGGCCATTTCTCTCCTATTATATAGCTGAGGATACTGAATACTCCCATTCTTTCTACCACCTTTCATAAGTGATGATTATTGGCCATAATTTTATCTGTACATTATCAAATTAATATCTTTTAGATTCTCTTCTGTTTTTTATATTATAAAGTTGAAAGCCATTCATTGTTTACCTTATGATTATGGAAACACTGCTGTCTGAAAAGCAATTTGGTATGCCATGTTTAGAAATTCTTTTATGCTTATATAAAATCATAAGCCCTATGAACTCTATGGACACTATTATAAAGATAAGTTCCAACGGATTTTCTTTTATTGTATTTCATCAATTGATTAAAACTATGCCAAAAAAAGAAAAAACTATGCCGTGTAGTCTGGTTAACATTGGGCAAAACTAAATTATATATATATATATATTTATATTATATAATATATATTATTAATTTATATATAATATATAAATTAATAATAATAAATTAATAAGTTAATATATTATATTATTAATATATCTTATATTATGTAATATATAATATATTATATAATATATAATATATTATATATATATAATTTTTTTGTGTGTGTGGTTTTTGTTTAAGTATAGATTTCCACATTGGGTAACTGTTGAGTTTCGGAATTCTTCCTACCTTCTCTTGAAGATATTTTTGCTCCTAGCTTACTGACTTCCTGTTCTAATTTGAACAAGTATCTTTCTAGACCAGCTGTGTAGGCATCTTTGGAGATCGTTTTTTACCATGTTCTTATATCCCATTTCTTTTTTCCTTCCCTCAAAAGGATATGAGAAGTAAGCTATATACATTTTTATGTATTGATATTTTTATTATGATCTTATATTTGATAGTTCGTGTTAATAATGGAATTACAGTTAAAGATTATTTTCTCCCAGAGCTTTCACAGCATGAAATGTTGCTTATTTCAGATTTGATGCCAGTTTTATTCATGTATATGTGCTTTTTTTTTTTTTTTTTTTGTCATAGAGGACAGGTTTGAATATTTTGTCTCTTGTTTTCTGAAACTGTATAGGATTCAAAGTAGAATTGATTTCTTTTACATTCTTTGGGTCCTTTCAGTGTGAAGATCTGTGTATTTACTGCTAGAAAATATTTTTCTATCTTACCTATTTTGTGATTTTTCTATTTGGCTTGTCTATTTTTTCTCTGGAATATCTCTTAATTGAATATTGGACCCCTTTTTGATCTTCTACCTTTTTCACTTAATCTACAACAGGTTTTTCTTATTCTGATGGTTTCCATTCTGAGGTAGCATCCTACTTTATGTTCCTGAGGAAAATTAGTTATTTCAGTTTGCCTCCCTCCCTTGTTTTTGTCCTATTCCCTGAGTTATGTATGTTTGCTTCTCCTCCAGGGTTCAGGGGTTTCTGTTTTTGCTGTTGTTTTGCTGTTTAGTCTTTTCTTTTTAAGATTTTATTTATTTATTCATAAGAGACACAGAGAGAGGCAGAGACATAGGCAGAGGGAGAAGCAGGCTCCTGGTGGGGAGCTTGATGCTGAACTCAATCCCAGAACACTGGGATCATGACCTGAGCCAAAGGCAGACACTCAACCACTGGGCCACTCAGGTGCCCTGCTGTTTAGTCTTGATTGTTCACTTTTCTGTTATTTTTTGTATGGCTTGTTTCTAATGATATTTTATGACAGAATTAGATTCTGGACAGCTAGCCTGTTTCCTCTTCTGTTGTGACTTTACTTATATAATAAGCCTTCCTCTGAATGAAGAGGCTGACTGGTGCTCTTTGAGGAGCTGAGGTGGTCAGCTCCTCACTTAGGGATAAGTAGGTAGTAGGTATCTAACTGGTTGGAAATGTGGTGAAGATTTTTTCTAACTGAAATTTTATGTGAGGATTATCTCCTATTGGTCACTTCTAAACTTTGACTTAAAATACAGAGTGCGTGAGGAAACTCACAGCAGTCTGTACACTATTCCTGAGGAGGATTCTTGTATTTTATCAATTTTTGTTTTCATGACTTGTGTCAGTGTAGAATTTCCACCAAAACAAACAAACAAAAAAACCCAAATTCTTTGCTGTTCTAACAGTTTAATCAAACTACTTCCCATGTGAAGGTGTAGGATGCAAAATTTCTCCATTCTCAGTTCATTTGTTCTTGAAGATCTATCTATACTTAACTCCAGTAACCCAGAGCTGGAAGAATTAGTTCATCTCCTTTCTCTGTTACAGGATTCTTTCTAGAGTAAGCAAGTACGTATATCCATGTGGAAATATTTCTAATTACTTATTGTATACAAAAATCAATTCCAGATAGATTAAACTACTAAATTTGAAAACGCAAAGTCTGCAAACTGTTGAAAATCTTTTTATGATCTTGGGTGAGGATAGTTTTTTTTTTTTCTTCTTAATATACTCCAAAATCACAAACCATAAAAGAAAACATTGCAATATTTAATGACAGTAAAATACAAATCTTTGGTTTTTTGACAAGCTATAAATTTTAAGAAGGAATTGTCAAGACAATTATTAAACTAAAGATTGCATGGATATTATAAAGAATTCCTGTCAATTAGTAAGAAAGACAAGAAGTCTTGATAAAACCTCCTGAATATTCACCAAAGAAGACAGGTGTAAGAATGTTTGTTTCACTTGTTTTAGTAGTAAAAAAAAAAAAATTTGGAAGCAACATAAATGTCAGTAGAATTAGAATGTTATACAGGTATTAATGTAAATCAACTAGTGCAACACATATTTATATGGATAAATCTCACAAATATCTTGCACAAAAAAATTCAGAAGAATATATATTCACAGATCTTTATAAAATATTTGAGGCATGCATAAAGTTACATGTGTATATTATTTTTTGGTTTATAGATTAAGTAATTAGTGATTATCTGGAAGATAGAAAGGGGTCAGTCAGTAAGGGGAAGGGATCAGTAACTTCAGGTATATCTGCAATATTTTATACCTTAAGCTAGATTTTGATCTTAATGTATAAATGTGATTGATAAAAAAAAAATCTGATCTGGATGACATCATTCAAACTTCTGCATCCAAATGAGCCACAAGTCAGCCCTAGCTCTCTGGACAGATACAGCATTTTTTACTCAGGCGGCTGAAAGAGAAAGCATGCCAAAATATACAGGCAGATACTGCTATTGTTAATGCTTTCCAGCTGAAAACTAGACATTTAAATTTGTGATTGGGGAATGTCCAGTATCTGGGACTTAATATTGAGATTTCAAGGGCACTTTAATATCTCCCCGAGCAGCTTCTGTGAGTGTTGATCTCTAAACGTTCCTTAGGAGGAAATGGAAGAGCAGGCCGTGTTTTGCAATTCTGAGAAACTTCATTAAAATCTTACTGCTCAGACAAGAAAAGTTGACAGTAACTCGTGTGTGTGTGTGTGTGTGTGTGTGTGTGTGTGTGTGTGTGTGAGAGAGAGAGAGAGAGAGAGAGAGAGAGAAATTTGACACTTGGCTTCTTTTGTGACGCTTCCTCTAACGGAAGTGTTGACTATTGCAGCTCAGTAAGTTGTTAGTGTCCAAAAAGATTCTTCCCAACTAGATTTTACATTATGTTCCCAAAGTAGAAATCCCTGACATTTCTGACTTCTTCAAACTTGCAAAACTATATTGTTCAAGTAAAATAATTACGATGTTTTTAAAAGGATTTACGAGCATTTCAAACTACACACCATTCTCCGTATATTAATCTCATTTTATTATAAATGGTCAGTGACAAATTTGACTAAGAGAAATATTAACACGGCATCATAACTACTCATATTTCAAATGTTTATATTAATAGCTTATTAATATTCTCAGATCCTACCCCAAATCCCTGAATTCTCATCTCCAGGGGGCAGAGTGAGGAAATACGTACTTCAGAACCATCTAGGGAGATTTTTCTAATCATTAACTAGTTTGATAGGAAAAAAAGTGACACGATTTGCATCACCACTCATATTCAGACTTTTGCTTATTACTTTATATTTCATGTTTACTTGCATATTGATTTTAGGTTGATTATCTGATTTATTTACATTGCTTGATTGCAAGGTACGTCATTTTGTACATTGATTTGCTTTACTGTGCCCTGTGAGTAGAAGATTAATTTCGTCTTGTGAGCAGTCATAAACTACAACTCATCAGGACTCAATATCTATATTATAAGCAGTGTGTTCTTTCACAAGCCACAACCAGTGATCAGCGCTTGCTATTTTTATTTTCCTAGTAAAATACTTTTATTATTTAAGACACTTATGCAGGGTCTAGATAAGTGCAGCTGAACCAGATGGAGCTCAGATATTTAGACCTAACAACATAAGAGATGATTACAGTTCCTCAAATAAAAAGTCCATCCTGATTTCCTATCACCGACAGGGGCATCAGGAAGATTTGGTGGGATTTCAGTAGTTGTTCTTCATGACTTGAACCTCTAAAGTTACAGGGGCCTATCCTGAGCCCTCCTGTTCGTTAAATCCTAGTTAGGTATAGACTAATTTTACCCGTGTATTTTCCAAATCTCTCTTAATTTGTTTCTGTTTCTTAGCTCGTCTGCTCTGTACTGTTAATGAATTCTGTATTTTTATTACCTACTCTATAAAATAATAGGGCTTGATTTTTGCCCTAATTTGTTTTCTATAGCTTCAAGGATCGTTCCCTCATGTAAACATCTTGGATAATTGCGCACGTTTGTGTCCACTTTAGTCTCGCTGTAATGATCTTATAGATACCGACACAGCCTTTTCAGACATTTTCTGTAGAGAGGAAAATTGTTTAGGGATGGAAGCTACTGCATCTCTTTGGCTATTTTAATTTTCTTTTCTGTGGCTCTTTCTAAATCAAGTGCTTCCTCATTAGCACACTCAAGTAATAGGTACACTGAGTCTTTTGTATAAGGCTTCTACTTTGGGTTTCATTTTCCAAACCTCTCATGACCACTATTCATACACTTATAAACGTTTTACTTTATGTTTTCTATCTATTCAATCAGGAAACTAACCAGATGTGATTTTTGCTCTCTAGAAGCTCACAGTAGAAGACTGCAAACTTCTAAAAACTTTCTTGACTGGGGGAAAAAACCCCATTCATTCAGTTTTCATTCAACACCTGTCTTTTGAAAAGTGTCAACTGTGTGGTAAGCCACTATTCTAGGTGCTAGGGGTAATGAGATCAATAATAAAAATCTGTCGTCTTGGCACTTATGTTCTATGTGTGTAGGAGACACAAAATAAAATTGGACAAGTAAATAGTGTGATAGATAATGATATGTACAAAGGTGGAAAAGGAAAACAGAATGTGAAATGTTGCATAGGGACGGACGTTTTAGGTGGGAAGCTAAGGAAGGCTTCATAGAGAAGATGACTTTTGAATGAAGGCCTAAAGCAATTGAGGGTATTGACCAGGTAGCCCTCTGAGGAGAGTATTCTAGGCTGAGGAAAGAACACGTGTGAAGACCCTGAAATAGGAGCATTCTGGGTTGAGTGGTAGGGATAGTATGGTCTGAGCAAAGAGCACAGGGAGTGGAAAGAGGTAAGGTAAGGGAGGTCATGGGAAGTCTGATTACACAGGTCTTCCATATAACCTAAATAAATGTCTCTTACTCTGGTTGAGAAGGAAGATCATCAGAGGATTTTGAGAAAACACGGTCTAACCTATTTTTAATAGCATTAGCTTAGCAGCCCCATTCAGACAAGGATCCAGAGAGCTCAGGAGAGTAGCAAGAAAAGCAGACTATTGCATTGATGAGAGATGATGGTTTGGTAAAGGAGAAGGGGCAGTGGAGTGGTAAGAAAGGGCTGGGACGGGGATCCCTGGGTGGCGCAGCGGTTTAGCGCCTGCCTTTGGCCCAGGACGCGATCCTGGAGACCCGGGATCGAATCCCACGTCAGGCTCCGGGTGCATGGAGCCTGCTTCTCCCTCTGCCTATATCTCTGCCCCTCTCTCTCTCTCTCTCTCTCTCTCTGTGACTTTCATAAATAAATAAATAAATAAATAAATAAATAAATAAATAAATAAATAAATAAATAAATAAATGGGCTGGGACGTGGGTATATCTACAAAGCACAACTGAGTAGACTTTCTGAGGAAAAAGTCTGCAAAAGAACAATCATGCCTTTGACCAAAGCAACCAGAAATAAATGACAGTAACTGAGATTAGGAAGATGATAGAATCTGCTGGTTTGGGAGGAAATTTTAAGAATGACTGTATTCAAAAACCTAGCATAACTATACTGTAGCAAGTAGTTTTAACTTGAGAGTAGACTTGTATTCTGCAGTTGCTTGTGGAACATAATGCCAGTTAAAATGTAGGGCTAAGCAAAGACATCAAAAAATAAATCACAGGCTCACTCTATAGAATATCAAGTCAGTTCTTGGAAATGACCTGGGGATACTTTTTGTATCCCCTTTTCTCCAACTGCTAATGATGTGAGAAGCCTTTCCTTAGTCATTCCACAGCTTCCCAGGGAAGAATGCCTCAACAAATCTTTAATATATGCTGGGACCCTTATGTGAATGCTGCTGAGCTGCGCCACCCCTACTCCCACCTACCAGGGAGGCCTTGTGCTAGCTTCAGAGGTCCAGGCTTGGAAAGAGGGTCTCCTTTCTTGCTATTGATTCTACACCATTCACGAATTTCTTCTGAAAGCTCTTTTGCTGACACTGGCCAAAGCATTCAGCAACCTGAAGGTTATGTTGGCAGCCATTGGCCTTAGTTTGTGGCCATACCCAGTGTAATGCATTGAGTGATATTCTGGCCCTTTTTTGCATTAAGACAATGACAAAACTCCATATGCTGATATTTTACTTGCTCATGAGAATATATTTTGTGTTTCTTTCAAGACTTTTCTTATTGATATGCAAATATTAATCCTCAGATATTTTGACTTCACAAATATAAAGTGGCTCCAGGTAAATGCAGGAAAGAAGTTCATTTTAAGAATATGGGTATCCCAGAGGGAAACTGAATACTGAATAGCAGTTCAGTAGGGAAAGGAATTTGGTTGCTCTAGCAATGCAGGTAGTGGCATGAAGTAGGGACTCTCATGGGATCATAGCTGAGATAAATGAGCTCCAATTATTTTCAGTTTATTGTTATCTCCAGAGTCCAAATCTCTGCAAAAGAACACCCAATTCATTGGAACCGCTGAATGAGTCAGTCCTTAAGTCTACTGTTGGGCACATGACTGACATTTGCCCTTCAACATGTACTTAATAGGGGTGCCTAAGTAGCTCAGTCGGTTAAGCCTTTGGCTCAGGTCATGATCCCAAGATCGTGGGATCCTGGGATAGAGCCCCGCATTGAGAATCCCTGCTCAATGGGGAGCCTACTTCTTCCTCTTCCCCACTGCTTGCTCTCGCTCACTCTCATACATAAAATCTTTTTAAAAAGATTTTTAATATAATGGTGTTATCAGCAAAAAAAGAGGACTAAAGACTGAAAAGCAAACATCACAAGTGTCTACCACCAGGGATATTTTGAATCAGAGAAGAAAAGAATAATTGCTAAACATATTACTGAGGGCTCTTTGAAAAAAAAATCACTTAGTAAATTAACAGAGCTCTACCTTCTAGGAGTATGAATTCTGGAGGAAATAAAGAATAAAGTATACAAACTAAATTTTTAAAAAATCAGGATAAGGAAGGCATATGAAGTTAAAAGTCAAGGAAAAAGCCAAAAGAAATAGACCTGGCAAAATTTCATTATTTTAAAAATAAGTAGAATTTTATTTGTTCAAAAAGGACCAGAATAATTAGAAGGTATACCATAAAGCTGGAAAATTCATATTCTACTGAGCAAATCAGGAATTAATATTTTTAATAGCTCCTACAAATCAATATGAGAAAGGTGAACACCCCAGTGAAAATATGAGCAAAGAACTTTAACTGACATTTTACAGAGAAGAAATGTAATGGCCAAAGTTACATGTGAAAATATATTCCATCTCCCCAGCATTCAAAGAAATAAAATGAAAATAACAATGAGATGTCATTTTCACCTACTAAATTGTCAATGATATTAAAAATATTATACCAAGTTTCTAGGCAGGTACAGTGAAAGGGAAGCTCCCTTGGTAGTAATTCAAAGTTTTCTGGGCTGATTGTAAAGGCATGTCATTTTAAACTGAGGTTTTAAGAGTAAAGATTTTGTTGCAATTTTGTTGTTGCTGAAAGTAAATGAAGCCAATTTTGATATGCTTAAGCAAAATAAATCCTTCGTGGGAGGGATTATGGTGTATCATGGAATCTAAAATGGTGCTGAACAACCAGGCCTTTGTGATAGTAGAAATCTGGAAGCTCTAAGAAACAGATGCAACAGAAGTCTTGACAATTGGATGAATCAAGGCAGCTCTCAGGATCCGTTCTCTCTAGAATGCTGTCAATGTCACTCTGCCCAGCTATAGCAAAATGCCTTAATAAGATTCCTGGAAGATTGTTTCTAGACTACGCTAGAGGACTCTACATTGGAGCCTTGTCATTTGTGATGAACTGTAGTTCTAGAGAATTGAGCCATCTGGCATGTCATTTTTTATTTTAAGCTAAACTAGAGATCTAGAGATGGGGAGGGGAAGGAATAGTGAAAATGATCAGTGGTACTGCCACTGATAAATATTAACTCACATATGAGAACCAACCAGTCAGTATTTATTTGGTTCTTATCATATGTTAAGAATTATGGTAGGCATTAGAAATTAATATACTCTCTCATATATTACATATAACTGTTACCCTTTGAGAAAAATCGCCTCTTGATTGCTAGCTCAGTTCATTAGAGGTCTTCATGCATGTTTTGTGTGTCATGTTTTTGTGGTGGTTCTGCATGATTTAAGTTGTAATTTATAGACAATATAGCATACACTTTATACTCCACAAATCTTGTGTTAGTAGTTTTTCTCTTAAGAAAGATATTGCAGCTTTATCTTTGCTTACGTATGTTAGAAAAATTTCAAGTTCTCTCAGTAAGTCTTGAAAAATCCTATTTATAAAAATACATGTGAATTACAAATCTCTTATAAAAGAAGCTACTTGAGAGGTTAGGTTTTTGGGCAACATATATATTATTAGTTTGAATCACTTCTTCAAATATCTGTAGGTAGTCAACCTATATTTTTAATATTTTATTTTTTTTTTATTTTATTTTTTTTTAATATTTTATATTTCAAATGTTTTATTAATGAAAACTCAAATCAATTTTTAATGAGACATAACAGAGCATTATTAGAAAAGAATGATGTGGTAATTTATATATGAAAAATGATATATAGAAGTACAGCACAAAAATTAATATTTATTAATAATTAAGTAATTAAAGTCATGGACTCTATCATTTAATAACCGGATGACCAAAGGTAAATTATAAACCTTCTGTGGGCCTAATTTTCACTATATAAAAAAATGGAGTTATTAATAGTTTATATCTCATAGTTTTATGTGATGATAAATGAGCTAATATATGTTAAGACTTGAGAAAGTTACCAGAAAATAACTTTAGTCAGTGTTCAAATCATTATTAACATAAATATCAGGTGTACCAGAACAGTGATACATACAGATGATAAGGAGGAAGTACAGAATGTATGAATTCCCCTAAATTAATCCACGATCAACTCATTGTTTAAAGAGCTGGATTAATATGATAGTTCAAAAACTTGAAACATGGCTTACAGAAAGTTAGTGTTGAACCCCCAAAAAGTGACCACAACACTGATTTCTTTTTTTAAAGACTTCATTATATTTTCAAAGAAGTTATAGGTTCTCAGAAAAATTGAGCGGAAAGCACAGAGATTTCCTACAGACTCTTGCCCCCACACATACCTAGCTTCCACGTTATCAATACCACCCACCAGAATGGTACATATGTCATAACTGAAACGACATTGAGATGTCATAATCACCCAAAGTCTGTAGTTTGCTTTAGAGTTCACCACTGCTGCTGTTTATTATGTGCATTTGGACAAGTGTATAATGACATGTACCCCTAACACTGCTTGTTAAGAAGTGTTTGTTGGCATTGTGAATGGTTAAAAAGTTGTCTAGAATTCATTGTAGGCCAAATTATCCGAATGCACCTTCTGGCCTTTGAAGGCATTCGTTTCCAGCATGAGTAGCATTTGCAGTGACACTTATGGCATCTTAAAGATAAGCTGTTGAAAAGGCAAGAATTTATTTATTCAACCTTTATTTACCTAGAGGCAGCTGTTGACTGTTTTCTAGAATTACCTCAAAGAAAAGCGTAACAGTCAGACTTGGAAAGGGAAAGGAAAATCTCCTGAACAGAGTGTTAAGGTTGTGAATTTAAAAGTGATGGGTAAGGAGGCCCAAAGATGGAATAGGTGAATTTTCAAAGGACTAACTTGGGGGGTGAGGGGAGGATATAAAACTATGAGATCAGATATTCTGATTTAAATGTGTATGTTGGCATTCTTTTGACAGAAAGATATAATGAGAAAGGAAACGCAAGATGTCATCACATCAACAAATTTGATATTCAGGGAATTCATTTGAATTCCCATTTAGATGTTGAATTTTTTTTAAAAAAATATCAACAGCAAAACAACAAACAGGTGGTAGTGGAAATTAAAATATCCTAAATTGAGTGAACTCATGTAATTATAAGACAGGCTTCAGGCCACTTATCAATTATACATTTAAAGTACTGGAGGACAGGGATTGTAGCTGACACATCTTTGTATCCCCCAAAGCACTGAGCACAGTGACTTGCATATAGCAGATATTCAGCAAATATTTGTTGAAAGAATTCTTTGTGGAATGCAAAATACGTGTCAGACATGTTCCTTACATTTACAGAACTTAAACTTTTCAGGGATGGACAAAACTAACAAACGTCCATTTGCTGAACAACACTTACAAAATGCAAAATACATGAAATTTTAGGTGATAGCAACAAAAAAAATAGTACACTTAGGGTTTTGCAGAGTCCACAAATAGAACTTTGAAAAAAAAATGTGATTCTGAGTATGTATAGATGACTATGGAGAAGATAGACATTGATTTGGGCTTTGAAGAATGGGAAATTTAGAAAGGTAAAATGAGAAAACATAAGATAAGTTAAAATGCTGTTTATATCAGCTTCAAGGTAAATTACAAAAATATTAATATTTACAATATTGGAGTGAACAGAAAGGAAACAAAGGAACAGTGACGGATGGTTATAGAATAGTTGATACTGAACTTCTTTTATCAATTCCATATGAAGCTGCTATTTAAAGACATCGTAATTTATTTCTGCGTGATGGAACTGGTAACTGTCACACTGCTAAATCTATTAGAAGGAAATATGTCTTTTGGTTCAGTTAATTCAATTCCACAAGTATTTATTAAGCACTTATCTGAGCAAAGCACTATAGAATCATCCATGTACAAGCAATTAAAATTTAACTGGTTCAGAGAATATTTGCTACATCATTTCACTTTAAAAAGAGTTAACTGTTACCATATCCCTTCTTGATCTTCTTCTAGAAGTGCCTTAATTTAGAGGGCTGAGATTGGAAAAAATGTAATATCACTCAAGCTGAGCATCTCAATTTTCATATTCAAACTGGGTTTAGAGAAAAGGCATTATTAAAAAATAATAGCTTGTCTTCTTAGAATGCCATTTATAATATAATTTTACACTAATTACCTTATTGGCTCCTCAGAGCAACCCATTCAAGTTGACTGGATAGACATAATTTTTATTTTGCGCATCAGCACACTGAGGGGGGAGATAGTTAAATAACTTTTTAAGAGCTTTCTACTGGTTTTGGGAAACCACACCTTAAATACAAGATCTTTAGAAGCAAATCAGATTTTCTCTCAACTCTGTTATGCTACAACAGAAGTAGCCATGCTGTCTCATTATTCAGTGAGGAATTTAATTCACAGAAGTTTTTCCATATTTGTGAAGAGATTGAGAAGTGATTTGTAAGAAAAACTCAATGAGATGATCTTTTTGAATGGTCTGCTAGTCTCATGGGTGTAATTACTCTAAGATATTCCTAGGAGAGTAAAATGAAGGTGAAAATGACACAGAATTTGCAAAGAATTTGATTGATGTAGACTGGTTCTTAGCCAGGAAATTTTATCCTCTCTCCCCTCCTTCTCCCTGGGGAGATGTTTTTGGAGTCACAACTGGATTTTTTGTAGTCACAACTGGAAGACTAGGTGCTACTGGCAGATAAAGGCCAGGGATGCTGCTAAATATCTTACAATGCACAGGTCAGCATACCACCACCATCACCACTAACATGCAACAAAAAAGTGGCCCGAAAAATAAATAGTGCTGAGGTTAGAAAAACCTGGTGTAGACCATCAAGACAATTCAGGTAAAAATCAGCTCATTTTACAAATATGTGAATATTTTGGTGCTTCTGATGATTACATAATCTATTTATCACAATATTCTTTGTAGCTTTAATCATCTGACATTTGGAAGTTGCCAAATTCACTTATTTCCCTCCACAAATATTTGCTTTCTTTATAGTGAAAGTTTGAAAAAAAAATTAATGAAAGAAATCATTCCCTCATGATTTTCCCATTCATATTGCCATTATCATTTTTTAAGGAGCATTTTAAGATTTTATTTTTTTGAGAGCATGAGAGTGAGCCAGGGGGAGAAGCAAGAAGGAGATAGAAGCAGACTCCTTGCTGAGCAGGGAGCCCTATGAAGGACTTGATCCCAGGACCCTGAGATCATGACCCGAGCCATAGGCAGACACTTAACCAACTGAGCCACCCTGGTGCTCCACTATTTTCATTTTTTTTTTTTTTTTAGCATCAAATAACGCTGCAGGCTGGACATACAATTCACCTTTGTTCAGTTAAAACAAGCATTCAATAAATGATTCCTAGTTGAGGGAGGGGGGCAAGTCATGGGACTCATGAAACAAAAACACTAGATGTCCTTGTCAATCCATCACTTCTTATTTAGATTTTCTGTTGAAATAATCTCAGAGGCCAACTTGGTTTGGTCGGGTCACTTATGTGTGGTGCACAGAAAAATCTGGTAAAATTGGTTCATTTGGGAATCATCAAACAACTGTTTGTTCCCATCAACTTAATATTGATGAGCGTAAATTTTGAGGACAAAAGGAAAACACTGAAAAAGAAAGCAAAACCATTTCTGATGAATCTTGTAGGACTTATAAAGAAGTAGGAACTTTATCCTGTGGCTGGTAAAGGACACATTTTGGGTTTAATTAGAGCCATGTCCAATGCAGTCAGTTCTGCTGTTCAGATAAATCAAGTTGTTGGTTTACATGGATGATAGATTCTCCTCATCAAGAAGAAAGAGAAGAACAATTAGAGGATTCTCCGACTGTTAGCACACCAAAAAATATTTGTTAAATGAATATATTAAATGATTAAATTGTATACATTAAACTTTTAGCAAAATACAGTTGGCCCTTGAACAACTTGGGTTTACACTCTGAAGGTCCACTTACATGTGCATTTCTTTCAATAAATATAGCTCAGTACTGTAAATGTACTTTATGATTTTTTTTAAAGATTTATTTATTTTTTTAATTTTTTTTATTTATTTATGATAGTCACACACAGAGAGAGAGAGAGAGAGAGAGGCAGAGACATAGGCAGAGGGAGAAGCAGACTCCATGCACCGGGAGCCCCACGTGGGATTCGATCCTGGGTCTCCAGGATCTCGCCCTGGGCCAAAGGCAGGCGCCAAACCGCTGCGCCACCCAGGGATCCCTACTTTATGATTTTTTTAAAAAATTCTTTTTTGTAAGAATATCCTACATAATAAACACAACACACGGAATATGTGTTGATGGTTACCGGTAAGGTTTCTAGTCAACAGTAGGCTATTAGCAGGAAGTTTTGTAGTCGAAAGTTAAACAAGACTTTTGATTACATCGGGAAGTCAGTACCTTACAGGTCAACTGTATAGAGTACGTGCATCACCTCAGCTGACTTTTACTTCATTCATTCATTCGCAGAAGCAACAAATACTGAGTAACACATTTTGTGATAGTCTGTCTCTATAAGATAGCTGGATGCAACTCATCGTGGAAACCAAAAATCTGAAAAGTTATCTTCCCCCTACATTTCCAACACACAGAGTACAAAGGAAAGCCAAATGTAATAATCACTCCTGTTCAAAGAGGGGAAAAAAGGGCATTACACAGTAGTCATTGATAGACGGCTATTGTGAAGGCCCACTGGGCAGGTACTCTGAGGCCCTTTATTCTGGGTATCAGCGAGGTTCTTTGATAGGCTCCAGTTCTGTCCTGTGAGGAGCTCTCAAGTTCATTGTTCTCCAAGGCTTTGACTCAACCCTCTCGGTGGGCCTTTCTGTTCCACGATACTTCTTCCTAACATCTGAGGGAGGCATGGAAGAAAGGCCCCTCCTTGGTGCTGAGCTGCATTCTCAGTCTGTCCCTTGTCTGTAGAAAGTTGGGGGCCAGTCATTGTTTTACTCCTTTAACACTCAGTCTTTTTTGGTCTAGCTTTACAGCACTTTTGGCCATCTAAGTCTCTCAAACGTTTTAATGTATTTGATTCCACTCACCACCATGTGCCAATTTATCTATAGACTTACATTTTGAGATTACTAGGCTTCTGTGGATTGCGTTCTTAGTCACTTTCCACTGAGCCATTTTGTTGTGAGGAAAAAATTACTGGCAGACATCTTAATCCAGTCAGAGGTCTTAACAAAGAGTGTGAATCTTGCTTTAGATTGGTCTTTATCCCCAACGCTGTCAATCTGACCACCATTTAAAGTCTGAAGAGGCCAGATATGAGAATCAGTTGCATCTTTGAACTTGGAAAGTTCAGAGATTTTGCATTTTTTCCCTTCTTTTTATTCCTCCTCGTAAATAGGCCAATTCTTCTTTCCTGAGTTCATTTCTTTCTCATGATGTTTACCAACTACAGCTAGTAACAGGCCAGTTAGGCCAACAATATTCTACCTCAAAATCTCCTTGCCCAAACCTGCAGATTCCGGAGGTATATTTTCTGTCTTCTGAGTTACTTTAGGTGACAGTGGTGACAAATATCTGGCCATAAAATGTCACCATTTGCTTAGCCTAAAATAAATTTCTGTTGCCTCTCACACAGCATGAAAGCCACGTGGCACATGTTTTTAGGTTTTTTGTTCTTCCAGCATGGATCTTCTAAGTCATCTTCTCTATTCATACACCATGGCTGCAGTGATACCATGAACCCAGTACTCCCCAAATGCTAGTGGTTGACAAAAACACATATTGAGGGGCACCTGGGTGGCTCAGTCGGTTAAGTGTCTGCCTTCGGCTCAGGTCATGATCCCAGGGCCCTGGGAGCAAGCCCCACATTGGGCTCCCTGCTCAGTGGGGAGCCTGCTTCTCCTTCTCCCTCCACTACTCCCCCTGCTTGTGTGTGTGTGTGCTCTCTGTCACATAAGCCAAATGATTTTTTAAAAATGCACATTGATTTCCCATTCACAAATCTGGATTGGCTGCAGCAGCTCTTCTTCAGGCTGTGTATCATCAGTTTCTGGTTTGCACCACATGTCCTGTTGTTGCAGGATTTCAGTGTTCTCATCTCATGGAGTCAAAGAATGAATCTCGCTGACAAGGGTGAAGTGAGGTGAAACTTTACTAAATGAAGGTGAGAGCAGAAAGGAAAGAAAGAAAGCTCCCTAGAGTGAGGTGGGTCTGAATGGGCTGCCACTGGGGGCTGTTGTTAGTGACAGTCTTTTATTGAGAACAGACTGGGAAATTTGTGGCCTTAAGATTCTTGTGCCATCTTGGTTTGTCCCCTTATCTCTTGTTCCACTCGGTCTACCATTTTCACCTGCCAGGAAGAGTTCCAGAGCCGGTCCAGTGGAGTCAGGGGCTTCCTCTCTCTCTCTCCTGCTTCTACTTCCACCCCTTCTGTGTTCATGGACTAGGAACTGTGGGCAGGAAGAGGTGTACTGGGATTGTGAGGAGTGACTAATTGTATGTTTTTTAATTAGTGGGGGTGAGGGATAGTACAAGTGTCTAAGGAAGCAAGGTGCTCTGTACTTTGAGGGGTCAGTTGCTGCCAAGAAAAGGTTACTTTTAAACATGAAGGCTTTAAGGCAGCCACCAGTTCCTTGAGGAAGGTCAAGCTCTATATGTTTCAGTTATCAGTGGGCTGCAAGCTATAAGGAGATTTTAACTTAAGCTACATTTCTGTTGCCTTTGTTTCCCCCAACACTGGCAAGAATCTAGTGTGAAGGAATGGCTCTTACAAGGGTATATTGTCATGCCACAGCAGAGGCAAGGAGAGCTTTCCGTGATCTCTCTGGTAGATCACTAAACTTTTAGTGACCCTTAAAAGAATTTACTCAAAAATGGCTCTTTCAGGTGTCCCTGAGTGGTTCAGTTGGTTAAGCATCTGCTTTTGGTTCAGGTCATGATCCCAGGGTCCTGGGATTGAGCCCTGCATCGGGCTCCCTGCTCAGTGGGGAGTCTGCTTCTCCCTCTCTCTCTGTGTTCTCTCTCTCTCTCAAATACATAAAATATTTAAAAAGTCCTTTGACTTTTACCTCTGTTTTCATTGACCAGTGCACATCATGTGGCTGAGTGCAACACCAATGGGATGGGAGTGAGTACTCCTCTAGGGCAGGTGCGCAGGGGAGAATGGATATTACTGAACTCTTATATAATGCTCTATAAGAAGTTAGTGTGTGTCAGGCCATAGAATGTGTTGGAGTCAATGTGGATTGACAGGAATCAGTGCTTCCCTGGATTTGTAAACACTTATGTTCAAAAAGTAGTGGTAATTGGAAACACCAGGGTTTCCCTTCTTCTGAGTATTCATACACAAATATTCATAAGACAATAAAAAAGAATAATCCACCTAATTCCTTTCACACACCCTAAAATATAATTCAGGGGTGAGGATGTATCTATTTTCTGTCAGCTGTTTAAAAAAAATATGACCCAGAATTATTGTGTGGTCTTTAAGGTCACTTAGACATTATGAAACTCCTAATTAAAGTTTGGTTTGCTACTATAATGCCTATTCTTAATTGAATGAGATTAATTACCTTTCGAATAAAAGTTTTAGAAAAGACTATTTGTTTCAAATTATACATGTCCATAAATATAACATGTTTGCTGTGGAACAAAGAGCATAATTTGCAGCAGATTTTGAGAAATAATACTTACTCTAAAACATCAAAAAAATGTTCAGGTTAATTCTAAGTGCATCACCTAAGAGAAAAATAGAGTACTCAAGTATCAATTTAACATGGAAGAAAGATGACTTTGTCATTAAAAATCAATCAAAAGTAAACCTTCAGAGTTCAAAAAGGAAAAGTACTAAAATGAAAAATGGCTTTTATAAGTAATTTTACTTTAAAATTTTAATAAATGCATTAAAATAAATATAATTTAATGAATGAGAGAATAACACTGATATGTTGCCCTGGAAAAACCTCTTTGATACTATAATGACAAAAAATTTTAGATTAAAAGATTTTCAAGAGCAAGAAGAAAATGATGCTGCCTTGAGGAAGAAAAAAATGAGAAGAAAGAAACCTGTACCAACAGTAATGTTACCATCCCGTAAACATCAGAGGAGGTTACAAGGTTGCACAGTCAAGCAAAAAAAGACCCTCCTAAAACTGACCATAGTGGGAAGGATTTTTCTCTCCAGCTTTTTTTTTTTCTTTTAAAGATTTTATTTATTTAGAGTGCAAGAGAGCGTGTGTGCTCATGTGAGGGGTGATGGAGAGAGGGGAATCTCAAGCAGGTTCCCCACTGATTATAGAGCCCGACGCAGGGCTAGATCTCAGGACCCTGCCATCATGACCTGATTCAAACCAAGAGTTTGATGCTCAACTGAGCCACCCAGGCACCCCATTCCAGCTCTTATGAATGTTCTAATATGGACTAAGTCTCAAGCTTAGGACTAGAATGCACAAACAGGGATCTGTGCCAATGCCCCAGTTTTGTTGACTAGAGCATCCAAACTATGCTTGAAATACCTGCTCTAGGTAACTGTTGGCATACGTGTAATGAGTTATTTCTTATTGGGCTGTTAACTTATTTGCTTATACACGACCTTCCCCATGTGTAGCCTGATGAGTTCATCTGCCTCCAAGAGGGTGAAGAATGTTATAGCATGAATGCAAAGAAAAAGGGAGAAATGTGCTATTCTGACACCGAATATATGATTTTCAGGTCCTCAGTAAGGCAATAGGCTTGGGAGGTTGTTTTACCTAAAGGGAAAAGTATCTTCTAAATTTCTTCATTTACTTCTGTAACTATCAAATGCCTGGCTTTCTTAATCATAGAATTTTCATGCTTACGGGAACAGAAACTAACAGCCCAGACCTCCCTGTCCAGTTCATCTTGGTATGGAGGTAGAGTTGGGGAAGGGAGCTCGTGTAGCCCGTTCAAGTCAACAAGCCCTTTCAACGCCTTGTTGGCATTGTGACTTTTATGCCATGTGATGAGGTAGAGAGGAAAATGTAGACCAGAGGGTCTTTGATCTCATTTTCTGCAGGGGACACCATGGGGAGAATCCTTGCACAGCCTATGGGGTGGCTGCCTCAGATTGGAAGAGGCAGCTCCCTGTGGGAAGGCAACAGTGTGCAGGAAGGTGGGCTCCTGTGTTGATAAAAACCTTCAAATGGAAAGTATGGAAGGAAGCCTAGTACTGGCTGATAAGCATGGTAAGGGGCTCAGGGCATTCTTGTAGCTGAGTGGCAAGGCTTTGAAGTCAACAGCTGCCTTGAAGGTTACTTGGGGTGAGGATCCACATGGGAGTTATTGCTAGACTTTTAGAGCCAGAAAGAGCCAAGTGGACCTTGTTGGCAAATGATGACTTCCCTTGGAACGCTACTTGAGTTCATGGACACACCACTATTTTACCAGCCAGAGGCTTGAGGATTGAACACCTTCAGAATGTCCACTTAACCCTACTGGCAAATGGCATCACAGCAGGTGACCAGAGAGCTAGTGATGAATATCCAGAAGGAGCCAAACACTCCTCATATAAGTGCCCTATGCTATGTAGTCTGATACCATCTCAGCAGAGAGTTGGTGAAAGAAGAGGTAATGTATAAGACAGCGCTAATCCCCTCAAAGATGAATTGTCTAAAGAGCATGCATGTTTAGATTGGAGTACTTTATTTTTTATCTCTGCTATCCAGTTAAATGTGCTTCTGTGAAGAATGGTCCTATTGATTATGTAGTAAATAAAACACCACCACATTTTTCTTACGCATACAACTACGTGGGAGTAACTCGTTAGCCCACAACTTAAAAGTATCCAGCTAAGTCTGTGTGAAATTTAAGAAGTCAGTCATATCAGAGATGAAAGAAAACAAAACGTCCTCAATGGCTTTCCTAGGAGGCCCCTACAAAGGTATCTGATTCTTTGGGGTCATAATTTGCTTAGTCATTTCTGGTCCCAGATAACCAATGAAAGTATACAGCCTGGACCATAAATGGATGCTGGAACCTGCATTTAGCCTGCAGATGTCTGGCCTGCACAGTGTTGTAAAGCCTTGAACTGCTATTTATAAACAGAGGTTTTACCTGAAGATGAAAATTTCTGGATTTCTTAAAGTGTACAGAAGTGGTGACAAATGGCTAGAGCTGAGCAGAACCTGTCCCTTGTAAGGAAAAAGTGTCTTTATTGTCTGCACTTCCCACTATTTCTATGAATTTTTTTTCAAATATCCAGCTCAGGGCAGTCCAGGTGGCTCAGTGGTTTAGTGCTGCCTTCAGCCCAGGGCTTGATCCTGGAGACCTGGAATCGAGTTCCACGTAGGGCTCCCTGAGTGAAGCCTGCTTCTTCTTCTGCCTGTGTCTCTGCCTCTGTGTGTGTGTGTGTGTGTGTGTGTGTGTGTGTGTCTCATGAATAAATAAGTAAAATCTTAAAAAAAAAAAAAATCCAGTTCAGGACCCTCATTTGCATTATTTGCCTGGTACCCTATATCTCTTGAAATTGCAAATCTTGGCTTAAAGCACATGGAGAAAACAAGGGTTCACGGACCTACTGGCATAGCTGATTTTTATTTCAGATTGTCATTCTTATTTCTTAGAAATGTTTCCTAAGGGGAGAATATTTTATTTCACTTATTTGCTCTGAGGTTCATTTAATTAACTCAGCTTCACTTTCCAGGACATGTCCACTTGAACTTTATTATACCTCTTAGGGACAAGATTTGGAATTCGGACTATCTTAACATAGTGCTGGTGACTTGTTGGGTTGTAATTCTGTATTTTACCAAATGCAGAATTTTCAAATAGGAAAGATATGATTTTGCCAATAAGAAGAAAAACATTTGAGAGGAGAATTTGGTTTTGAATCTAAGAGGAAGTTGAATAATATCCATATCAGTAGCACAGGGTTGCAGTCCTACCTTGCGAATGTCTGAAACTAGAATGACCAGGATTTCAAGAACTAGATATCAGTACCCACCCCTTCATCTCTCTTCATCTCTCTTGTTTGTATTTTTCTGCATGAGGGATTCATTTTTGTTGTCACTGTTGTTTTACAGAATGATTCCCTCCTTATAACTGGAAACTAACCTAGGTGTGTATTTCTTCATAGCTTGTGATACTACTACTTTATGTGACTTCAGAGAAAGGGCAGTGATTGAGTTTAGACAATGGTTTACTTTCAGAATTGATTGTAGTCAGATTGTGAGGTTATGTGTAAATAAACCAATTCCTTCTAGACCCATGTGAGTTACCAAGCAAAGGGAAGAGTGCTAGCAGGAAATACCATAGAGGCCCACAACAGGAACCAAAGTAGCAGCAGCTTTTTATAAATAGGTCAGTAATTAATCACTGGCAAAATCTCAATTTGAGTGGGCTTATGACAAAACGAAAGCAGAGGAATTGGAGTGGGTGGGTTCACACAACTCTTGGTGGAGTTTTGCTGCAAAAGGAAAAAATAAAGAACGTATTTGTATGCTGAAGGAAATGATTCAGTAGAGAGAAAACATGATGTAGAAGAGAGAAACAATTTTTGGAGTCCTGAACTTTGATAGGTAAGAAGGGATGGATCTACTCCTGGAGTGGGATTGTCTTTAGATATTTAGAGAGGAGTATAAATAATTGATCTACATATCTAGGATAAATGGGTACCTACTGAAGGGTGAAAGGCTATAAAACTTCTTTGATTTCTTCTATTTATTTTCAGTGAAAGAGAAAGTAAGATTGTCAGCCAGGAGCAAGGATAAGAAATCATTGTTAAGGAGAACAGGAACAATGAACGGCCCAGGGAAGTTTGTGGTCCTAGATTTAAAATGGTAGGAATTGTGAATATTTTCCAGCTATGTCTAATGCACGGGGTAGTAAGGTCCAGAGGAAGTGAACATTGGAGTGACCCAGAGTACACTAGGAAAAGAAATGTGTCAATTTCCAGTGGCTGCTGTAACAAAGGACCACAAACTGGGTGACTTAAAACAACATAAATTTATTTTCTCATAGTTCTAGAGGTCAGAAATCTGAAATCAAGCTGTCAGTAGAGCTGAACTCTCGCTAAAGGTTCTAAGGGAGAATCTGTTGTCTCTTCAGCTTCTGGTTGCTGTTGGCATTTCTTGACTTGTGGCTACATCACTCCAGTGTCTGCCCCCCTGCTCACTTTCTTTCTCCTCTCCTCTCCGGCTCATGGCCACATCATTCAAATTTGTTTACACATCACCTTCTCTGTCTTCTGTGTGTCTTTCCTAAAGGCATTCGTTGTTTAATTTAGGACTCAACTGGATAATCCAGGATGATCTCATCTCAAGATCTTTTACAGAATTATATCTGCAAAGATTTCCCCACCCCACAATAAGGTAACATTCACAAATACTGGAATTAGGACGTAGACACATCATTTTGGGGGCCACCAGTTCAGCCACTATGAGGAGCAAGGAGCTGAGATTGGGTGTAGTCCCTCACATGATTTCATAAGCTATGTGAAGAGGAAAAGACAACTTCAAAGGGGAGTGAGTAATATGAAAAAGATGTTGGGATCAAAGGGCTGGACATTTAGGTAAGGCTGATTGGAATCATAGTGCTAGAAAAAATGACATGGATTAATTGAGGTGGTAGTGTGACCTAGATCAAATTGAGACATATGTTCATTGAAGATAAAATACTGAATACAGCATAAATTAAATAACTCCCTAAGATAAAGTAATTTCTCTTCCTATACTAATTCAGTGCAGCTGTCACATAAACTCCATTTCCCCTGAATGTTACTACCGCTATATGTCTTAGTGTGGCCATAGGGAACCGCATGCTTTAGCCTTCAGGAGCTTGGAGGCATAAGTGAGATTGGATCTGTGTTTAAAAACACAACAAAAGGCATTCCCACCTGCCTCTTGGTAGTTTCTTTCCATGAGCTTGTAGGCAGGCGATGCCTCAGGAGAGTGTTTTCTCAGTTCCTTTGCTTTTCCCCTCTACAGTCCTGCCGGAAACTCCTGTGCATTCTCTCTGTGGTCTTTAATAACCTCATGAAGAATTTCTTTTTTTTTTTTTTTTTTTAGGATTTATTTATTTATTTATGATAGAGAGAGAGAGAGGCAGAGACACAGGAGGAGGGAGAAGCAGGCTCCATGCAGGGAGCCCGACTGGGGACTCGATCCCGGGACTCCAGGATAGTGCCCTGGGCCAAAGGCAGGTGCTAAACTGCTGAGCCACCCAGGGATCCCCTGAAGAATTTCTTTACCATTACAACTCTTCTCTCGCTTCCACCCTTCCCTTCTCTCCCAACTCGGTTTTCCTCGGGCAGTTGAGGTCAAAGGTCCTTAATCAACTTTCTAAGAAAGAGCTTCTATTTCTGGTTATTCTAATGCTCCATATGAAGTGAGTTTGAAATTCACATTCTCATTCCAGCTCTCAATTTAAATGAACCAAGTCTGAATTTATTCAGAAAACGTTTACTGAGCACTCACTATGTGCTAGACCTGAGAATACTAAAACCAAGAAGACATGACTTCTGCCTTCAGCTTACTACTCACTTGTCTAGTGCAGGGATCAGCAAACTATGACCCAAAGTCAAATCTGACATATAGCCAATTTTGTACAGCCCTTAAGCTAAGAAAGATTTCTACCTTTATGAGGGGTTGTAGAAAAAAAAAATGTATATGTGACAGAGACCATATGTGATTCACAAAAAGCATAAAATATTTGCTCTCTGGTCCTTTGAGGAAAAAGTTTGCTGACCTGTAGTCTATTGGGAAAACAGTGGAGATAATAACACCAACCTCACAAATTGTTGAAATTTGTTGTGGACTCTGTGCTATTTTTGCCTATAGCCATCATATATCTCCCTTTTTATAATAAGAGCTTATTATTTGGTGGCAAAGCCTACCCTGATAGACTGTGAACTATGGTTGGGCCTGACTCCATTACTGTTTCCTTGGGGGCTGGGTACCTAGCCTAGTTAATCCTACTTTTCATTATCTCTGGTCACAGATAATTATTCACATGGCCTAAGTAGGTCCAATAAGATCTAGCCAGGAGACTTTTGTTATAATTATTGGGAAAGAAAAAAATCAATTTTTATTAGAATTATTAGATGAACAGTGTGAGCTTTAGCTGTTTAAGGCACTCTTTCTATGAGATTAAGGAATGTAGAGACAAAAATGAATCTGAGAACCAGTGCTGAAGATACTGGTTGAGCCCTGGATTCAGTTGGACTAATTCAGTACAACTAATTCTTGTTTCTAGAGGTTTCTTTTGTGTATGTGAGATAAGTTATTTGCATTTAAACTAGTTTAAGTTTCTGTTACTGTAACATTAGGTATTCCCACTGATATCAAGTTAAATGAGATCATGAATGTTAAATAATTTATACATAACATTTAAGAAATCAGTACTCTTCTTCCTTTAAAATCAGTGCTTAGTATGCTATCAAAAATATAAATATTTACATTTAGAAGGTATGTATGTAGAAGGTCATCTAATCCACTTGCCTTGCTTTGCCAAACTGGGGTCTGTCGGGATTTAGCAGATTTAAAAGAAATTGAAAACTTAACTTCAAAATAGAGAAACACAATGGTGTGTGCTAATTATGAATTGAGATGTGTTTACTTTTGTATGGTAACTGTTATGAGCAGCATCTGATACATCTGTGGCAGACAGAGAAGACTTCCTAAAAAAGTTAGGGCTTAGCTGGATTTGAAGGAAGAGCGTCTTTGCTCAGTTAAAAGGGGTGGGGTCAGGTGGCAAGACCTAGAGAAAGTGAGATTATCCCCCACAGAGGGAATACACTCCATAAAGCTCTGAACATGAAAGAGAGCACATAACCTTCTGAGAACTGTAAGGAGTTAAATGCAGAGAGAGGATTAAGTAGTGAAGCAGGAGTGGAAAGGAGGAGGTTGTGGAGGTAACTCAGGGTCAGATCATGACAGTCCTTGTGTACCATAGTAAAGAATGTGGACCACGAGAAGAAATTCAGGTTTCTTTCTTAAAAATAAAAAATAAGTTGACAGTGTTATATTAGTTGCAGGTGTGAAACAGTAATTCAACTTCTATACATTATGCTATGCTCACCACAAGCGTAGAAAAATTCAGGTTTTAAGTTTGTTTTAGAATTAAAATGGTGCCAGAGCAATTCAGCCACTGTTCTGATCCAGGAGAATAATGTGAAGGATCTGAGGTGTGATTGATCTGAAGGATGGAAAAAGGATGGGAGCCCAGACACAGATCTCAAGGAGGGGAGAGGTATTTAGAAGGTGAGTAGACAAGCTTGGTGATTAATTCCATGTGGAAAGAAACAAAGATGGAAGAATTGCTGGATGAGCTTAGCTTTGGGCTGCTTGATGGATGGATGCTGGCTCTCCCCTCTACTATTGGAGAATAAGGAAGAGAAAGAAGCCTGGCCTGATTTTTGTTTCTTTGGTTTTGTTGTGAAGTATGGGCATGGCAGAAACAGGATAAGTTCTACTTCTGATATTTTGAGTTTGAGGTGCTCACAGTCATAAAGTAGTGTTGACTGTTAAATTAGTGAGGTCTACAGTGCCAGAGAGATTTGGGCTGGAGATCCAGAGGTTTCAATAATCATCATGTAAATGGGAGTTGAAAATACATGATGGAATGAGATTTTGTAAGGAGAGAGAGTAGCTTCTGTTGATTTATTCCAGGTCTTTTTCTTTATAAAATTGAATATAATGAGCAAAATACTTGTTTTAAATATAGGCTATAGCAATGAATTTTGAGCAGGTTTTCAATATAGTTTATATCAGTACACCTGGGAATTCTAAAATTTCTATAAAGGACTGTAGATATTATAACAATTTTTCTTAGGGATTTTGAATTCTGTAAAATCCAAAACATTATGCTCCTCTTATTGAAAAATGAAGAAATAGCATGGTATTATGGGTAGAGTCCCAGACTAGAAATCAATCAGATATACTTCATTTTATCATGCTTTGCTCTATTGTCTTTCACAGATAGGGGTTCTTTACAAATTGAATGTTTGTGGTAACCCTGTGTTGACCAAGTCTGTCAGTGCCACTTTTTCCAATAGCATTTGGTCACTTATGTCTCTGTGTCACATTTTGGTAATTCTCACAAAATGTCAGACTTTATTATATTTGTTATGGTGATCTGTGATCAGTAATCTATGATGTTACCGTTGTAATTGTTTTAGGACACCACAAACTGCACCCACATAGGGTGGCAAACTTAATGTGTGTGTTCCGACTGCTTTACTGACTGTCCATTCCCCCATGTCTCTCCCTATTCCTGAGACACAACAATATTGAAATTAGATCAATTATTAACCCTACCATGGCCTCAAAGTGTTCAAGTGAAAGGAAGAGTTGCATGTCTCTCTAAATTACTCATGTTAAAAGGTAGAAGTGCTTAAGATCGTGAGGAAGGCATGTTGGAAGCCAACACAGGCCAAAAGCTAGGCCTCTTGCAGCAAACATCCAAGATGTGAATACAAAGGAAAAGCTCTCAAAGGAAATTAAAAATGCTACTCCAGTGAACCAATGGATGAAAAGAAAATGAAACAATCAGGATGCCTGTGTTGCTCAGTGGTTAATCGTCTGCCTTCGGCTCAGGGCATGATCTTGGAGTCCCGGGATCGAGTCCTACACCAGGCTCTCTGTATGGAGCCTGCTTCTCTCTGCCTGTGTCTCTGCCTCTCTCTCTCTCTCTCTCCCTCTCTCTCTCTGTGTCTCATGAATAAATGGATAAAATCTTTAAAAAAAAAAAAAAAAAAAAAAGAGGGATCCCTGGGTGGCACAGGGTTTAGCACCTGCCTTTGGCCCAGGGTGCGATCCTGGAAGCCCGGGATCGAATCCCACATTGGGCTCCCGGTGCATGGGGCCTGCTTCTCCCTCTGCCTGTGTCTCTGCCTCTCTCTCTCTGTGACTATCATAAATAAATAAATAAAATTAAAAAAAAAGAAAGAAAGAAAGAAAATGAAACAATCTTATTGCCAATATGGAGAAAATTTTAGGATTCTGGGTAACATAAAAATATAAGGTGAAGCAGCAAGTGTTGATATAGAAGGTGCAGTAAGTTATCCAGAAGATCTAGCTAAGATCATGAATGAAGGTGGCTACACTAAACAGATTTTCAGTGTAGATGAAACAATCTTCTATTAGAAGAAGATGCCATCTAGGACTTTCATAGCTAGAGAGGAGAAGTCAGTATCTGGCTTCAAAGAACAGGCTGATTCCCATGTTAAGGGCTAATGCAGCTGGTGACCTTAAGTTGAAGCCAGTGCTCACTATTCCAAAATCCCAGGGCCCTTAAGAATTACACTGAATTTACTCTGCCTATGCTCTCTAAATGGAACAGCAAAGTCTGGATGACAGCATATCTATTTTGCAACATGGTTTACTGAATATTTTAAGCCTACTATTAAACTGTGTAGGGGAAAAAAAAAAAGATTACTTTAAAAATACTACCACTCATTGACAATGCACCTGGCCACCCAAGAGCTCAAGTACAATGCGATTACTGTTGTTTTCATGCCTTATAATACAACCTTTTGCAGCACCTGGTTCAAGAAGGAATTTTGACTTTCAGGTCTATTATTTAAGAAATATATTTCATAAGGCTAGAGCTGCCATAGATAATGGTTCTTCTGATGGATCTGGACAAATAAACTGAAAACCTTCTGGAAAATATTTACCATTCTAGATTCCATGAAGAGCACTTGTGATTCATGGAAAGAGGTGAAAATACCAACATTCACAGCAGTTTGGGAGAAGTTGGTTCTAACCCTCATGGATGACTTTGAGGGGTTCATGACTTCAGTGGAGAAAGTAACTGAAGTTGTGGTAGAAATAGCAAGAAAACTAGAATTGGAAGTGAAGCCTAAGGTGGAACTTAATTGCTGCAATCTCATGATAAAATTTAAACAGATGAAGAGCTATTTCTTATGGATGAGCAAGGAAAGTGGTTTCTTGAGATGGAATCTACTCCTTGTGAAGATGCTGGGAAGATTGTTGAAATGATGACAAAGGATTTAGACTATTACACAAACTTAGTTGATAAAGTACTGGGAGGTTTTGAGAGGATTGACTCCAGTTCTGAAAGAAGCTCTCTTGTGGGTAAAATGCTACCAAACAGCATCACATGCTACAGAGAAATCATTTGTGAAAGTAAGAGTCATTGTGGCAAACTTCATCGTTGTCTTATTTCAAGAAACTGCTGCAGCCACCCAGCCTTCAGCAAGGACCACTCCAATCAGTCAGCAGCCATCAAAATCAAGACAAGATCCACCACCACCAAAATTACAACCCGCTGAAAGCTCAGATGATGGTTACCCTTTTGTAGCAATAAAATATTTTAAAATTAAGATGTACCTTGTATAGACATAATGCTGTTGGACACCTGACAGACTATAGTAAGGTACAAATGTAACTCTTACATGCACTGAGAAACCAAAATATTAGTTTGGCTCACTTTATTGTGATACTTGATTTATTGTGGTGATCTAGAGCCAAACCCTCTCTCTTCCAAAGATCTATGTGTAAATACTGTGTTCTGTTTCCGCTTCTAACTGGTTGTGCTAACTCTGAGATCAATACATATTACCTCCATTATATGGCCTTTATTCACTAATGCTGTGCCTCTGCCAGGACCTGGAAACAAATAGGTGGTTTATAATTTACATAGGACATCCATGAGTCATGCTCAGCTATTCTGAGTTTCCACATATGGCTTTCTTTAAAATTTATTATTTTACTTGACTAAGGAGAGGATTAGACGTGTTTGAGTAAAATATTCAAACTGAATCTGCTTGCCTCAGAGAGAAGCAGATTTCTCAGAGAAAGTCTCCTAACATCTATGGAACCCTTCTTCCTAAAAGTAAGGAGGTGAAAGCAAATGTCCTGTAGGCATTCTTTCTCCTCAAATGTTCTAAAAGTTTATGTATTTATTGATCCATGTGTAATTTGTCTTTCTATCCTTTCATCCTAGTAATACTCTTAACATTGAGATGTGGTAAACAGACCTGATAAGCTCAGAGTTTGTGTGCTTTAAAGGCAAACCAGAGATATGTAGAATTTACCAACAATTGTAGACCAAAAATAAGCTGCAATTTGTGGCAGTATATCATTTTAATACTTCCTGTTGAATTGCTCTTTCTGATGTTCTCAGCTAAGGGTTTCAGTGTTGGCATAGCCATAGTAACCGGAGTCTCCATTTACTCCATGTTCTCCTGTTGCCAGTGGCTCAACACACAGTGTTTGTCTTTAGGGCTTTTGGGTGAGACTGCCTTTGACAGTTAATGTTATGTGAGTTCATTGATGCCATCATTATAAATTATTCAGAATATTGAAAGCAGCATTTGTGTCTTTTGTGGGCAGATTTCTTTTTTCATTTGGCCAAAATGTTTAATATTCAAGTGTAAAAAATTTTCCAATAGCTAGATAATTGGGTATACAGAGCATATTAAGTTAATCCAAAGTAATTCAATTATAAAATGTATTTTTCATTATGAAAAACTGACAACATAATGGATAGAAATTGTTTAAGGAAATGAATATATTATCAAATAAAGAATGATTGACTTTTCAGAAGTCACAGAACCTGACATTTTGCCTATAATGTTTTATATTTGTCATTCATTTTTGAAAATAGGCAAGCAGATTCAGTTTGAATATTTTACTCAAACACGTCTAATCCTCTCCTTAGTCAAGTAAAATAATAAATTTTAAAGAAAGCCATATGTGGAAACTCAGAATAGCTGAGCATGACTCATGGATGTCCTATGTAAATTATAAACCACCTATTTGTTTCCAGGTCCTGGCAGAGGCACAGCATTAGTGAATAAAGGCCATATAATGGAGGTAATATGTATTGATCTCAGTGAGGCATTTGATGTAGTGTTTAATGAAATCTTATTCCCCAAATAATTTAAATTGGCTTGGCTATGAGAGCAATCACATGTGTTGAAAACTGGCTGAACGAAAGGGAACAAAAGGTGGTATGAAATGCCCACCTGTCAGCAGAGAGAACTACGGTTGCGTGAGGTTTACACTAGGCTCACAAAAGAAACAAAAGAAAATAGAAAGAACACATCTTGGAAAACCTTTCAAAAATAAAGTGTATATTTGGTAGTTTTTGGTCTTACAAGGATAAATTGAAAATTATACAATGCTCTGATCTGATTTTTTTTTCCTGTTAGCATTTATAATAGCTTTTGCCTGTGTTGTAATTCAGACTGGAAGGAGGTCTAGCATAAAGGAAGAGATCTTTTGTTCACATTTTGAGATGTTTAGGACATTGTTTGTGTCTGCTTTTTGGCATTTATCATAATCTGGCTTGTGTTATTGTCTTATCTCCCTTCTTTTTTTTTTTTATTCATGGTAGGTACTTATTAATTATCCCTGTACTTTATCACAACCATTTTCTGCCCTTATGTGTTGCTTTTCTTGTCTTGAACTTATAAGTCCCTTCAAATAGAAAAAAGGCAAAAGAAACTTTACTGAATTATTTTATAATCTTAAGCATGATTATAAATGGAAAAATTGGTGTTGTGGAGGAATAAGCAGTCTGTTTTTGATTCATTACACAGACATACTGTGTATAACTTAGTTTTAAAATGTACAAAGGTAATTCTTTTAAAAACTCCTTTAACCCAAACACATATTTTTCTCTCCCTTTTTGATATCATATAAGAAAAGCACGCTTGAAATAATTTTTAACAACACATGTTCTGCTAATATTCATGAGACTGAAATGTAATTGTTAATAGAATGAAGGTCTTAACATTTATATAGAATAAGAGAACTTACTACTAATGTCTACAAGGATTATTTTTGGAATCAGTGGTGAATTATTCATGGTATTAAATTTATTGTAGGTTTTCCTAAGATTTTCACACAGAAGATTCAAAGCTCTTTTCAATCTATGAATTCTTTTACTTCATTCAAATATAGCAGTATTATTTCCATTTTATGAAGAAAATTTGGACATAGAATGAGTAAGCTCGTATGTTATTGAGAAGGATGGTAAAATAAGGTCTGAAATGTACATATAATCCATTATTTTCTGATATCGTCAGAAAAGTAATCTTTTAAAAGTAGAAGGTGTGTTCCCTTCAATGGCCACTTCTTTAATTAAAATGCAGTCTGTTTTAAAATATTTGAATTTTGCCTCTTTGTCACGGTAGCACAACATAAATTGCTTATAAAGTGATTATAATACTTCCAATCAGTAAAATTCTATTTATTTTTACCCTTTGAAGGGATACTTATTTGTTTGGTTTAATTTATACCATTTTATTTTTGGCATACTCCCAGGTGGTCCTTGAGGTAATAGAAACTATGATTGTAGCATAAGATATAAAAGAAAATGCTGTTGTCTTAGAAACAGACTTTCCTGTGTTATCTTCTGGAGTGGTACACGGGCTGCCAGCAGCATACAGAGCTAGCATGGAGTTGGGAGAGCACTTTGTAAGCCAGGAGAACATTCCCTTCTTTTAACTCCTATCCTCACGTTTTGTTTCTCAGAGGATAATTTTTTTTTTTTTAAAGCAGTGAGATAAAATGTGGATCCATTAATTTTTTTTTTAGCATTTTATCAGCTTTATGCCCCATCCATGAGATATTTCATCAGAGACTGTAGGTTCCAGAGGACATACTTGAGAAGATTTCTGAATACTTCAATGATATTAGGATATCATGATAAAAATGTGTATCATCTAGTGAACCTGTGGCAGCATTTAATGGAAATTAGGATGCTCAAACCATTTGGAGAATGACCATTGAAGGCAAAAAACATTTCAACTGTGATATGTTAAAAAAAAAAAAAGTGTCAAGAAAACAAAGCAGGTCAGAGGTCACAGGATAAAAAAAGTCCTGTTTTGGGAGTCTCCAAATCTATGAAGTAGAAGATACTCATTATTTTGGCACATATTTATTGAGCACCCCCCACTTGCTAGAAGCTGTTCTAGGCACTGCAGATCCTACATAAAGAAAACCACCCTCTGAAGCTGCCTCTCCCCTCATGAGACGTACAGTTTTCAAAGAGGCACTAAGTCAATAAACAAAATAAATGGTGTGTTACTTAGTGCTGTGGTACAGGGATGGTCATGGAACAGGAAAGCATCTAAAGCCAGGGAAGAAAATAAGCCTGTGCGTGTGTGTGAGATAGATGGGGCAGGTGAGGGGTTGGGGTGGGAGCTGCCATTTTAAATAGAATAGTTGAGAAAGTCTTATATTTTAAGGTAAAATTTGAGGGGAAACTGAAGAAGATGAGAAAAGAATCTGTCTAGAGGATATTGTTTTTATTGACATAGCAACATAGCTCTGATCATTCTTAAAATATTCAGACTTGAAAGACAACTCAGATTTCACTAAATTCCAACTAATTATGATCTTTCCCCATAAAAATCATTGCATTTATACTACCATATACTGAGCAGAGTCAAAATGCACACTATGTCAGGGTATAAACCTAAAAACATAGAATTGATTAAATGCGTTGGAATGTAGCGTGTTACAGCGTCAAGAGCTTATTGCCTGATACATGAACACATAGTGAAATATAAAGATGTGAAACTCCATTTTGTAACAGGGAAAAGTATGTATAGATGATGGGCTTTGTGATTCTTTGTTTCCTATCACTTTCTCAGATACTATAGGGGAAATATACTCTGAATTGTACGGATGTTGAATTTCTTGTATTCAATAAATATACAGAGGGATATTAGCAGACCAAAGAGGGGCATGAGGATATTCTGAGTCTTAGCCTTGCCTTTAATCATTTCCATGGATATTGGTTTCACTGGCCCTTACATTAATCATTTCTTAGCAAAAAGAGATGAACAATACTATTACCCCTGTTTTGTAAACAAGAAAGAAGATGATAGGAAGGTTAAAAGATCTGCCTCAGGCCATTCTAACTATGAGGGCTTAGTAAAGTCCTTAGAAGAAGCTATTTGTCTTAAATGACAGTTCTGAGTTTTAGACACTGAGGTCCAGATTAAACCTAATCTGAAACAGTATATTGTAATAAAAAGATAACAGGACTGGGAATCAGGAGTTCTCAATTCTACTTGCATTCATATCACTAACTAGCTCTTTGCCTTTACAGTTACTACTTTTTAAGTTGGGTCACCATTAGGTGTTATTTTATCGAAAACCATTTATTGAAAGCCTCTTCTGTACGGGGTATGGTAGTAAGTGTTGGTAAAGTTATGGTCCATACTCTGAAAATGCTCATCCACTAGTGGAGCAGATCGACAAACAAAAGAGAGTGGGCAGTGAGCTCAGTACTGCACGAGAGGCAAGTCCAGTGTGATAGGGGAGGAGAAACCGAAGCAGAAGTTAGGATGGGAGAGATGGCTTCTCAGATACTGACCCCCTACAATGTAACCAGCTGAGATGAACTAGACTTACAGTTGATTTATGCAAGACCATATCACAGGGGGAACCAAAGTACAAAGGCCCAGAGGCAATAAATAACAAAATTTTAGGTGTATAGTTATTTCACTATGGCTGGATGGTTGAGGATGAAGACAAGAAGGGTGAGAAAAGCTTGATTTTCTTTTTTTCCCCTCTGCTAAGGATGGGTCAAAAAGTGCCTACCAACCACACAAAAGGTTTGCTTTGCACCTTAAGGCAGAAGACGTGTAGGGGTGTACAGTTTTGCATAAAAGGGACCTATTGGGATACCTGAGTTTAGCACCTGCCTTTGGCCCAGGGCGTGATCCTGGAGACCTGGGATCGAGTCCCGCATGGGGCTCCCTGGATGGAGCCTGCTTTTCCCTCTGCCTATGTCTCTGCCTCTCTGTGTCTCTCATGAATAAATAAATAAAATCTAAAAAAAGGGGGGGGACCTATTGCATTTAAAATTTACAAGGTCCTGTTATAGGCGGAGTGAAGGATTAATTTGAAATAGAGAAGTTACGAGGCTCTAACAAGACTCCAAGAAAAAAAAAGTTATGAGGGGCTGAACTAAAATAGCGAATGAAGAATAGTTTACAAAAGGTTATTTTGAGAGATACTTTTCAATTTTATAAATGTACGTGAAGGGGGACAGAATGGATAATTAGGACAGTTAGAATGATTTTGAGGCAATGTAGAAATGGTTAGGTTTTGGATTTAGCTGGTGGTGGAAAAGAACATAATCTGCAGCCTTTTGTGCTTTTTCTGCAGCACACTATTGAACAAAGGTATAGAAGAGTATCCACTTGGCTAGAGTGCTGATTTTCATTTAAAGGTCAGGAGCCCTGGGATTAGTGGATCCTAGGGTCTAAAGTCATCACAGACTCAATTCCATTCATCCTCTATCATCACCCTAAAGGCCAGTTTCTTTCCCGTTTCATGGTAGGAATCCAGAGTCTGCATTCTACTTCCACAGCACGCCTCCCATGACATTGGGAACGGTTGGGACATGCCCACCCTCCACTAATTAAAGGGATGATGCTTAGTTTGGGCAAGTTGATATTTAGTCCTGGGGAGAGCCTCAGTCTCCTGTGTCAAGTGTGAGAAGGTGGAAAAGAAACAAAAATCGGGGCTCTGTCTGGAAAGGAGGGGAAATGAGCATTATGATAAAACCTCTATCTAACAAGGCTTTTAAGAATACCCACTTTGAATGTGTAGGAAAATAGGGAGCATGGATGTGATTTGGCAAAACAGGGCAAGGTTGTATATGCATGTGTACGGGGATGGAGCAGGGGACAGAGGAGAGTATGAGATGAAATAATAAAAATAGGATTATTTAGTGTAAATCAAACATACCTAGTTCATTCCTCCCCCACCGGATATTCATGTAAAAGTATTTGTGACATAATCATTTTGCAGGATTATTGCCTTAAAAGGTCTTCAGTTTTTGTCCTTTGTCATTTTCTTCATCATTTCCCCAAAACAGAAGGAAAACAGTGTTTCTGGGTTTTAATCTAAACATGAAGAGCACTCTAAGTGGGAAGCAGATCCAAGGGAAAAATAACCCTCTTAGATATAGCTGTTATTGCCATTAAATTACTACCTTAAGTAGATATACATATAGGAGATACAGTTAATTTCACAAGAAGATGGGAAGGACCACTAAGGTAATGAACTTTATTGAGAGTGCTTTTAATCCCATTATACACGTTTGAGAAGCTTTCTAAGCAGGGAAGACCACTGAGTTGATAAAAGAAGCATTTAGTTAGCAAATACCTTTGTGCTTCCCTGCTCACTGGTATATTTGCTTTGGAAATGAATATTACTCACATGGTAGATACAGACTTGTTTCTCTAACTCGTCTCAGAGTGAATGAGAGAGAGAGAAAGAAAGAGAGAGAGTGTGTGTACACATACACATACCAAGGGGGCCATCAGTGTCATGAAGCAAGGGAATCCATTAGGCATCTTTTCATGGATATGTGGATCGCATGATTTAAGACTATCCTGGGGCATCCATAAATGATGCATAGGTTTTGTTTTCTTATTTTACATTTTTTTAGAGGGAAGAGAGATACTTGATTCTGCAATTTCTACACCTTCAGCGTTATCTAAATCTCTCTAGCTGTTGAATGCTGAGCATACAGAAGGAGCCATGCCATCTGCTGTTTAGACCATTTTCCCCAAATCCTTTCAGAGTATTCATTCTTCCTCAAACCCTTTTGAAGAAGAATGGCTAAGATGACTTCATTAGACATCACATTTGCTTGTGTTAAAACAATGGCTGAGATCCACTCAGCAGTGATTTGGAAATTACTCAGTTAATTGTACTTTGCAGCATTTCTGTATCCTGTGTTGTCATTTAAAATCATATGAAAATATGATTCAATAATTGCAGTATTATAGTGCATTAGTTATGTAGATCCTGAATTTCCCCTCTTTTCCAATGTTTTAGGATGAGTGACATCTTCTGTAGCTGTAGGTGCTCTGTGCTAGGACATACACTATATATTTTTCAAAGCTAATCTCCTTTCCACTTATAACCACACTAAGCCTTCCCTGCACTTTGGATTAGTACATAGCTAAGCAACAGATGGTAAAAAAACAAACTAAAGAAAAAAAAATAAGCCTGAGAATCTAGGGGAGAAATTCAGTATAATGATTTTATTTGCTTGGGTCACTATGTTTTTTTTAAGTCAACAATTGAGAATCCTATAATTAGTTACCAGCAATAGGGCATTTTGTTCAGTCGTTGACTGTTTAAGGATCTAGTATCATTAAAACATTACTTTGGGGTCACTTTTAATCACTGCACTTGAGGCATGGGGTATATGTTTTAATGGTCTCCCCTTAAACTGAAGCCAAAGTTTAACAAGTTGATATCCCCGGCCCTATAGACGAATTTACTGTTTTCTGCTGAGTGTAGCTTTTGCTGCACCGCTAGGGGGCAGAAGAGTTTTACAGTTCCTGGCTCTGTGCTGCAGAAGCTGAGTACACACTCTCAGCTCCTCCTGCAGCAGCTGAGGCTGATATAAATGTATAAACAAGCAGAAGCTATATGTGACACACACCACCATTCTTAAAGCAGAAAGCAACAACTCCAAGCCAAGTTTTTGGCTTCTGATGATGTGGTGAAGGCCAGGCTTTGCTCAGGGGCTGAGGTAGAGGAAGGAATCTTGACCAAATGACTATTTGCTGAGGTTAGGCCACGTGTGTGTGTGTGTGTGTGTGTGTGTGTGTGTGTGTGTGTGTGTGTGTGGTTTTGTACCATTGTCCAAGACTAGTGCGTCAAAATGAGGCAATTGGCAACTCCTATGCACTGCTGCTGGAGAGAGGGATTGCTGGTGCCTCCACCTGGCTCTGCCATGGGCTGTTACTGCTTGACCCTTGTTGGAAGAGGAGCAATTAAGCAACATAACGAGGAAGGGTAATGACACATGTGAGAACCAAATCTCTCGTACGTTGAAAGCCTGCAGCTTTGAGGCTTCTGAACATTGAGGGGTTAGTTACAGAGTTGAGTAGGAGTAGAAAGTGATAGTAAAACATTTTATTTGTGTATAAAAAAGATTTGCTAAGTGGATATTCAGAATATTACTTGGGAAGTATATGGATTCCTACAGCATATGGGAGGTTTACAGTAAAGCCAGGGAGATCCTCAGGTCACCCATAAAGATACTTGCATTCACAGACTATATGTTTATGATTTTTGGAGAAGATGGATTCTTTTTTTTTTTTTTTTTTTTTTTTGAATGAGGCGACTGTATTCCAGAATAAATAAAACTTTTCCACTTAGGAAAGCACAAGAGGGGTAAAAAGAAACCGGAGAGTGTGTCCCCATAGGTAGGCGAGAGGCACAGCAGCTGCATTGTTCTGGAAAGGGAATAATGTGTAGGTTGTATTCTAAGTTGATCTACCTACATCTGCCATCACAGCCGGCACCTGGTACAGGGTGAATGACACACAATACTCCCCAAATGTCACTGTCCAGCCGTGTCCACCAATTAAAACTAATAAACATTCCTCCCCATGCTGAAGATGTGCCGCCAGCCCAGCAAGCAGCAGGGCAGGCGATGGCAAAGCATAATAACAGCAGTAGCAACAGCGGCAGCCAGAGCCCCGGGCAGCAGGTGCACTTGGCTGGGAGCAGGGAAGGGCACAGTGTGGCGCTGGCATTGCCTGCTCACATATTATGCAGGCAGAGCTGAGTTGTTTACAAATTGATAGCAGAGGGGATTTGGTTGGAGACAGAGCAGAGCACGGTGCATTCAGTGCTCAAGAGAAACCTAAGTGGGGTTCCATGCTGGTCGGTTGGGTGCCATTCACCAAAGGAAAAAGGACAAAAAAAAAAACCCCACAAAACCTCCTATCCCACCCCGCTCCCACCCCTCCAACAACACACTCCCTCTCTAGCCAGGGCCCAGTTCCATAGGCTGGCACAAAACACCTGGTGAGAAACCCTAGGATCTTTGATGTTGAGGGGCGCAAAGTCTCTGTCTCACTGAGCTTCTCTCTTCCAGGTCGCACGGATGTGCCAGATTCCCAGAGCAGACCAGTCTGGACATAGCTCGAAAATTGGAAAGGATGAGACGTAGAATAGAAAAGAGCCATTACGTGGGAAGGAAATGAATCTCCAAGAAGGTAAGGGCTACAAAGAACGTAAGAGGCTACAAGAAGGTAAGACACTTTCTGAGATGTGTTAGCACCCGGCGAGAGGTGCTTGACACACTCCTCTGGGCTGGACTGGAGTGTCTCTGGAGAGAACTGGCACATCATAGGGAGGTGGTGTGTGTGTTGGGGTCATGGGTGCGGGCTCTGGAGTGCCAACTCTCAGGGGATGGAAGGGAGGGGCCGGGGAGCACAGGCGATAAAGCTTTCCATGCACAGTTAATTATGGGACAGTGCTCACACCCAACAGTGAGGCATCATGGGTTTTTCTTGGTTTCAGTTATTTCTACCAAAGGCAGTCGGAATGTGTCCCCTTTCCATCTTGTCAGCAGTGCCACAACCTATGTCAGTCTTTGTTTTCACCTCTGCTGGTTTCAACTCTGCTGTCTTGTGGCGTCAGTGCTGTCAATTTAGAATCGTGCTGTTTCTGCTAGTGTGCTTATGATCCAGGACACCTGAAGGTGTCATTTTCCAGTGGCTAATTAACCTTGAGATCAGAGGCACACCAGCATAGCCCCTTAATTATATTTCTGTGTAACCCTGCAAGCACAGGGTGACGAGGGGCCAGGAGCACTGCTGTCATCGTGCCGTCCCACCTGTCTGACCCATAATCTGGGGATTGCTATACAATCCTGATTTCTGTCCTCGACATGGATTGTTCTGCGTTCTAAGTTCAGATGGCAAAGCTTTGAGTGTCTGAGTGGAACCTTTTGACAGGTGTATGCAAACGCTTGCGGTGTTTTTACAATAATAATTAAAAATAAAAAGCAAAATGTTAAAAAAGCAGAATGATTTTTGCCTCTGCCTGCTATGGTTGCTTGACCCATGGCTGGAAAGATAGGCAAGACCTTTGTGACTGTGGTAGTGGAAAGCTGTGGAGGATGTGTTTCTGGCACCACCGCTTTCTAGTTTCTGAAATGCAGTTGGTTTCCTTAATAGCTTTCCTAATCTATCCCTTCCCCCACAATCTGAGTGAACAGAGCCAAAGCTCTTTTTTTTTTTTTTCCACAGGGTTAGGGGCAAAATCTTTGGACCCCAGAATGTGGGGTCTTGGACTGCAGGGATGAAGTGGTTTGAGACTGGGGATTGGGGCAATGTGGAGGAGAAAGGAGAAGTTGTGTTGTCAAAACAGAAAAAAAAAAAGGGGGGGGGGGGAAGGAGAAAGAAGGAAGCAGATGATGAAGACCTGGGAGTTTAAAACCTAACTGGGGACATGAGCCTAGTCTAGTAACCCAAAGAGGTAGATCCAAACTAAGGATGAAGAGGCCAGGACCAAGACCTAATAAGGTATATGCATGCGCGCGCACACACACACACAGTGGTTGGTTCAAACCTGGACAAGGGAACTAAAAAAGTAAAGTGGGAAGTAGAAAGAAACCATAGAGGAGAGTGAGGTTATCCAGGTGCATCGTTTCTTCATGCTTGTTATGTCACAAGGTAAGTTTGTCATTCATTTAAAAACCAAAAAAATGGGCAGCCCGGGTGGCTCAGTGGTTTAGCGCCGCCTTCAGCCCAGGGCCTGATCCTAGAAGACTCAGGATCAAGTCCCACATCGGGCTCCCTGCATGGAGCCTGCTTCTCCCTCTGCCTGTGTCTCTGTGCCCCCCCACCCCTCTCTCTCTCTCTCTCTCTCTCTCTCTCTCTCTATCTATCTCTCATGAATAAATGAATAAAATCTTTAAAAAATAAAAAAAATAAAAACCAAAAAAAAAAAAAATCACCACATGCTCACTTACTACATGTATGGAAAAGAGAAAAAAGAAAATAAATAAATTCTATATACTATAAACCAATCTGGTTTTTGGATTTCCCTGTAGAACGTTGTGGCCGGATTGTTGTTCATCTTCTGCTTGAATGCATCCAGTGAGAAAGGCTCTTTTCTAGTGATTGGTGGCTTCTATGTATTGATGGCAGTTTCTTTTGTTCATTCCAATGTGACCTCTGCATGATGCTTCCACTTCTGGGACTCTGTTCTGATTCTGGAGCTGTAGAACGCAAACCCATCGCTCCATCACTTAAAGGTATTTAACGGAAAAGGGGTCCATCTTTTAGGTCAGTAAGTACCTCATGAATGCCAACCTCTTCTCTAAACTCTGGAAATACAAGGTAAGATGGGACCTGAGTCCTTCTACCATTGGTATTCTTGCTCTGGAGATAGGAATGTGCCCATGTTGCAGGATGCATGACCCACAGGTGAATGAATCTAAGAAGTTCTAGGAGGACATAGTGAAGGGTAGGGTGGGACTGACTGTGACTTATATTTGAGAAGGAGTCACACCTTGGAGGATTAGCAGAGGTTCATTAGGCACACAATGGAAAGTTTAAATATCTAGGGTTTATTTTATAGGGAAAGAGAAGGAGAAATGCCTTCTCTCCTTGAGCAGAAATAGAGAAATAGTTCTGGATCTCTGTTGAAGACATTAACCCTGTGAGCAGCACCCAGGCTTTTCCCAGAGGGACTTAAGCTGACTCTCCACTTCCTTTGGCTTTTGAAATGTATTTAAAGAGTAGTGATTGGAGTTGGCTGTCTGGCATTAAAAGGGGTTTACTGCCTATTAGGTCAGTAACATTAGCTCTGCTCCAAAAGAAAGTCTGGGAAGAAGGCAGAGGGAGGCTTGTATGTTTGTTAGTTTTATTTTTGACTCTGGGATCATGGAGCTGAAATGACAGTAGAAGAAATTCATAAAGATTTTTTTTGTCTACATATTTTGAGTATTGGGTTCATATCTTCAGTTTCCTGTTGACCTGAGAGGTTGTGCATGGATAGTCAACAATAATATTTGTTGAATGAACGTCTGTTTTAATAAAACAGCAAGGTTAATGCTATCATGCCTCTTTTATGAGTTGAACTGGCTTTCCTTGCTTCTAGGGTGTCACTGATTATAGGTATTCTCAGCAGAGTTAGTAAATATATATGTATATTAACTCTTGTATACACGTCTGTAATCATTTCTATATCTATTTGTATACATAGCAAGGAAATATATATTAAGGTAACTTAGATACATTTGTTTTTCAATAAATGGAGCTGGAAAAAAATGAGGATCCATATACAAAGAATGAACCTTAGCCAAGAACTTAAACTTTGTATAAAAATCAACTCAAAATGAATAATAAACCTAAATGTACAATGTAAAAAAAAGACTGTAGTTCTATTACATGAGTTATTACTGTAAAACACATATCCTGCTCTCATATGACTTTGCGATTTAACTTTCAAATCTACCCCTCCCTGTGTTATAAATGGATCATGTAGAGATAGTAATGCTGGCTAATTTAAAGAGTATAGGATGTTAAACTGCACGTGGTTTATCCTAAGGAAATTCAGAAGGAGTCATAAATCACCATGGTGACATAGCACATCGTGGTCCTTCGGGGGATAAAATACCTTAAACCTTTCCTAATGATTTACAAATCTCTCAAATGAATTGTCATATTGACACAACTTGGGCCACAGCAGGGAATAATTGTTCTCAGTTACGCATCCTAGAACAGAGGGGAAATCTTACACTAACATCATGCCTGATAGCTCAGACCACGCTCACTGTACTGTTGGCTCTTAGCCTGTCTAATAGTTTTAAAAGAGAAATATCATCCTTTCCTCCAAGGATTTTGACTAAAACAAGACTTCCTTTTACACTGAGGTGATGCAGTTAACAACATTTTAAACAGTCCTTGTAATTTCTGCTTTTGTAACACTTCTTATCTGACGATCCTCAGGTTCTTAGACATTAAAATTAAATTAAGTCTGGATCCTCTGAATATCAAATCATGGTAGCTCCATTTCAAAGATAACAAAGCTGAGGGAATTTGTCTCTAAAAATGCAATCTGAAACTTCCAATATTTTTTCCTAAAGCATATTTAGAACATTTTTGTGACAGCACACTTCTTTTAGTTCTCCAGTTATACAAACATAGCAATTCACAATGGGAAATTTTCAGTTTTTAGGAATTCAAGGTCATAAAAACCAGTTCATTGAAAACATTAGATCATAGTTGAAAGAAAATCTCCTTTATTTTTCTCTAATTATTAAAATTAAATCTGTAGCAAGTACTGAACGTTGTAAGAAGTAGGGAAATCTTTTCCTGAAAATGTGGTAAACTTCCAGAAATGGTCCTGAATATTTGTTTTAAAGAAAAGAAGTGAAAGAATAATTATCTTATGTACCAAATCCTACAGCCTCAAGTAATCACAAATACAGTTTCACTGTAGCTGATATACAGCTGTTTCCTGGCATCCCTTGGAATTATTCTACTTCTTTAATAATGCAAGGTACTCTGGGGACCTAATTTCTGCCTTAAATAATTCATAATGCATGCTTTGTATTAAATGAACAATTTTAATGAGAAAACCGTATCTATTTGACTGGGGAATAACTGTTGATTCGATTTGAATGTTATTTTGAATGAAGTAGCATTGGATTAACAAGATTTTACTATATTGTTTTCTTATTTATACCCTAGCCTTATTTTTTGGTTGTCATTATTTATCTTATATCAAAGTAAGTTGAGAAAGTGACAAGAAATTGAGAGAATGAACTTTAGACTAAATGATAGAAAATGTACAGAGGAGAATCACTGAAGAGAATAAATAACAAATGTGTTTAATTGGGTTTTCCTTCAGTTCTAACATTGAGATTTTGTGGATGACAGTTGTGTGTCACGTCTGTTTCTCAATATGGAAAAACGATGAGGTTCTTGTCGCATTAACCCACTTTTGCTTGAACCATTTATCAGTCAAAATTTTACATTTCCTTATGAGATAATCTGAATAATGGCATTAGTGCGATAACGCAATAGAAGATACAGTTGAGCACGCATAGTGCAGAGTTATGAGTAATAGTAGATATAATTAACTACAAAATCTCTGAGAACAGAGACATGCTTTTGTGCAACAAGCACCCAGGATCGTGTTTTTTACATAGTTGGTGCCCAGTGAAAATGTACAGGGATTTGCTAAGTAAATGAATAGTGGGCAAAAGGTAAGCAATATTAAAGGAAGCACTAATAAACAATAAATTCAATACATACAATAAAACTATGATTACTCGGTACTATCAAACGAAGAATAACCATATGCAGGCACCGGTCAAAATGTGGTATGTGCTTTAACGTAAAATTTTTATGAAACACACCCAATAAGATAGGTGCTGCTATTGTTCCGATTCCATAGAAGAAGAGCCTGAGGACTGAATGGTTAAACTAGGTTGTTTAAGTTCACATAGGAAAGTTTAATTATGAACCTCAGTTTCCTAAACTCTAAACATTATACTCTTAACCATTGGATAATATTGTCTGTCTTAAAGTCCTTGTAGGATTTGGTGTTTGCATGATATCTCCCATTCAAACACTGGAAGATGGCAGGCCTGTTCAGCACTCGTTGAGGCTAGACATGTTCTGAATGGTGTGAATTAGAGATTATTCCTACTTAATGTCAGACTGAGATGGCCTTCTGCTTCGCTCTTGACCTCATAGTTTAAAGTATGAGAAGAACATAGAGACAGTTTACTGGTGTCTGCGAGATCTTTAAAATCTACATAACTAAAATCAGACAACCAAGATTTACTAAGGTCTCACTGTCTTCATTTCTCAATACTCCTATTATGAGGCATTATAAAAAAGAAAAAATATAGTTCCCATCAGGAAGATATGTTCAGTAAAGGATGAACTATGTAGAAAGATTTAAGAACATTCGCAAAGCAATTTACAGATTGAGGTTTATGCTGATTAGCAATTAAATTTGTTGCAAATTTCTCAAAGTTGAAAATTTAAATATGGAAAATAGAGGTTGAAAGCAGATCTATCCTAAATTCTAAAAGTATTGTTTAATTGCAAAATGTGACCCCAAATCTTAATTATTGGATATGAAAACAAATATTTTGTACTAAATTTTGTACTCTATGTGTATACATACCTGAAAAGTATTCGGATACCTCAAATTCTTTCTATTTCACCTATTTAATTGTTGTAAATCAGATGAGGAAATGTAATATGGAAGTAATATAGGATATATAGACAGAAGCTCTGGGTTCCTGTCCCAAGTCCCTTGCTGTCTTCTGAATCACAATTAAAATATATACACTTATATACATTTATAAAGTATTATGCCTATCTTACTATGATTATCAACACTAAATAAAAATAATGACTAATGTCACTTTCAGAATTTTGATTTAAATAGCAATGTTACAGATTGTCTGTTCCTGTCTATTTTCAGGTCACAGCAAAGGAAAAAAGCATCCCTCCTACTTCATTTCTCCTTTCAGAGAAAATTAAAAAAGAAAGGAGTTCTGTGTAGTGTTTCTGACAGCAAATTTCTCAGAATCCAGAAATACTTCTCTCTGTAATAAGTTGCTGCAGATATAAAGGAACACTTATGATTGATTACTATCTCTGTTTGCATGAGCGATTAATTCCTGAACACACAGTTCTCGATTAAAATACAAATGCGTTTTCAGCTGCATATTTCTTTATCTATGTTTTATTCTTATATGACAAAATATGAAAAGAATCAAGTGAAGTTGGGCTCGAGTATATTGCAAAAGTGACACGGAAGCTGAGGGGATTTTTAAGTGGGGAGGAAAGCTCTTTTGCCATCCATCTGGCTCTTGGGTCCGGATCTAGGTGTAGTTATGTCGCTGGCTGAACACTTAGAGAAGGTGAGAGTCTTCATGTTGCTGAAGTATCTTATTTCCCAGATTGATTTTTAAAATGCAGATGATCTACATTAAAGTCAAAACGTTGTTTTTATTATTATTATTTAAATTCAATTTGCCGATACATAGTATAACACCCAGGGCTCATCACATCACGTGTCCTACTTAATGCCTGTCACTCAGTTCTTACATTTTATTTAGGGATTTGAAATCTTGGTATGTGTGCAGTTATGAACATTACCAAGAGGACCACCATTGCCTCCTACATTATAACACACTGTGGGTGCTGAGCTTTAAACAGACTTGGCACTTGATGCATTTGAAAGAAGGTGGTGGCTTTCTCAAGGAAATCAGATTTAATTTTAGCACTTTTACATGGTAAAGCAGAGATGATATTACAGCAAATTAACATGGAAGGGATTTATCAGAAACATTGAACATGTGAATGAACATGTGATCATTCCCATGTGAATGATCAAGCTTGTATGTATAAGTATCTTAGACTTTTTGATCTGATCCCTTTAAGAACATGGAGACATTATAATGCTGTAATTTGAAAGTGAGCAACTAAAATCCAGACCTGATGAGTGAATTGACAATGTCCCACTGCTGGTAAGTACTAAAATTGAGAGTAGAGGACAGTCTTACACCTATCATCTCATTTAATTTCTACCATGACCTTGTAAGATTAGTTACTAATTCATAGGTGAAAAACTGAGACTTGAACAAGTATAATATCTAGTTGCAAAGCTAGTAATCAGCCAATTTGGGGGAGACATTTGTCTCTTTGACCTTGTAAGTGACCTTCTTCCCACTGCAACATATACCACCTTTCAGATCTACCAGTGCTCGGCCTAGTGGCTCTGCTAAAATCTGGGACATATATTAAGGGCTATTCAAAATTAAGTAAGATATCCAATGCCATCAAGAAAAGAGACAAACTTGTAGTTGTCCCTAGTAAGACATGCTCAGGAAATTTCAGGTAAAGAAATAGTTTTCATGAATAGGAGAAGCAAAGAGAACAAACTAGGTACAATTTGGGTTCTTTTGAATTCCAGGGTGAAAACCCTTATACAGTGGAATGCCCTTAAATGTCGCCTGATAGTTTATAAGGCCATTTAGTTCACTCGCAACTGTTGGCATACCTGTTCACTTTCACAAGTGGAACATATGCCACCTGTTTGAAAACATGAGAGAGAAAAAATGCAGTATCTTATTTACCTTTCAATTTTGAAAGATACTTATTTAAGTAACAAGTTCTGCTTTGATTAGAGGACATTAATGAACAGGATTATTAAAAATGTGTTGGAATTCTCCAATATGTTTGCATTTTACAAGTCTTATCAAGAATCCAGGCCCAACTCAGCCTATCTTTGGTAATGCTTGCAATCAAACTTTACTTCCTTAATAAGCAATTAATGAATGTGAAGAAGAATTCAGAAAAGCACAAAGAGTAAAACCTCTCTTCCACATGTATACATAAAATGACAAATGAGATACTGACATATTTCATAAAATATTGGCAATATACCATAAAAGTTTCTATTTTAAATCTTGAATTTATGATGAAAAAGTTTATGACATATCTTTTTATTTCTCCTTTACTTTTTATATAGTTTCTCATAGGTCACTTCCATTCATCCATGCTTTCAGAAAACTACTTAATGATTACTATATGCTATGAATGATCTCAAGCACTGGTCATGGCCAGTAAACAAAATGACTCTCTGAACTTATAGAACTTATGCTGTAAGTGGCAGAGACCACCAACAACGACCAAGTAGAATAAGCTAGAAAACGTCAGAAAATAAGTGTAGTGGCAAACATAAAAGAGAACAATTGAGAGTAGGATGACTTATGTAGTCATCCTGACTATGCCAGGGGTAGGTCTCGAGGAAGATGTTTTAAGAGGAGACTCACATAGAGAAGCCAGCCATGCAGAGATAGAGGCATGATAAGAAACTACATGGCAAGTACAGATTTCAAGTATTCAAAAAAGATTTCAAAAGTTAGTACAGCCAGGGAAACTATTAGACAGAAGCAGGGGCCATACCTCAAAAAGCAAGGAAGCCAGGATCAAGAGCATGGATTTTAATAGTGTTGCTGTGCACAAAATGAATAGTAGTGAGGTGGCAGTCAACAAATAGATTGAGACAGTTCAGGCCTGTGGTGGTAGTTTGGATACTCTTAGAAGCCGTGCAGATGGCATGACAGGGATGGAGATTGGGTTTTGGAGTTACAACTAAAAATCTTTAAGAATTTGATGGATGGTAGGAGAGAGAAATCAAGATTGACTTCAAACTTTTGACTATTTGGCTTTGGAAGCTTGGTTGAAGCTGATGGCACTTATTAAAAATGGGAAGACTTGTTTTATAGTTTAAAATTCTCTTACCATGACTATTGTGTCTAAATCCTTTTTTGGATTAACAAGCCTGGACTATCATTAAAAGGTTTTTAAGGACCCCGGTTGTCTTCATTATCTTGAAGATTTTGCCATTGTAGCCAGCAATTGGCTTCACATAAAGATGTAGAGTGTTGTGTGGGAGGTTCTTGGAATGCATGCCTGTGAGAGATGATATTGGCAATGAATCCTATGTTATCACTAGCTCTGCACAATAAGGTTATGAAGAGATTTCCAATTTTTTTTTTGCTCTGCTCCATAAATGGTAAAGAATGATGAACAAACCAGGGAATAAATCAGAAATAATAAGCAATTAGTCACTTTAGGCATTGCTGTTATACAATGGGGGCCTGCCTTTCTGTTTGGAAGTACTATCTATTATCCTTCTGGGCGTAGTGAGAGTCAAGGACATTATAGGATACATTTATAAGAAAGCATAAGAGACATGTACCACTTAACTTAGTGAGGTAGAAACCATCTGTTTGTGGAAAAATCTTCAGTGCTTTGCAGCCATAGTTCTGAGAGTGCTGTCAGGTTGCTATCTCTACAACTACTTACAGTTCCTCACGGCTACTTAATTGTAGCTCCCAGTGCCCTTGTTACTTGACTGTCCTACTCAAAATTCCTCAAGGACCCTTGACTCTTCACCTTTTAAACTCTGCTCTAGATTATGGACCTTTTTGAAAATCAGTCCAGCATTTAAGATGAAATATTCAGGGTGAAGAAGACAGAGGTCAGCAAATGAGCTGACCCCACCATAACACAGTCTCAAGAAAAAACAAAACCACCATCTGAAAAAAGTCAGCTTGTGTTCCTCATCCAAAAGGAGATATAAAGTTTCATAGTTTCGTGTTTTTTAAACCTAATAAGGCTGGTGCATCTTTTCCCTAGCCATCACTCTCCCTATTGCCTACCCAGTATTTCAGTGGAACACTCCGATCCGTTTTGCAGAGTAGATGCAGAACCTGAAGGGCAACATGATCAGATAACCTTTAGCACTGCCCTCTGTGGAGCTGAATCATCTTTGATACACAGTGTGCTTCTTCTTGCCTTTGAGGGCTATACAGAGCCAGCTTCTGCAAATTATTGTAGTGCAGCCATACTCCCCAAAGCTAGTATGCAGGAAGCAGAACTGCTTGTGGAGGAGGGAGAGACAAGTAAGTATACTAGACATGCGTGAACGGAAATGTGGTCCCTGCGAGGAAGGGTAGGGAAAGGAATAATGCAAGTGTGATTATGCTGAAGTGGCCCTGGGAATGATATCCAGATGTCGGGACTGCAAATAAGCATGGGCTGCTTTAAACGGACACCTTTGAGACACAGGTCTGTCTTTTATGCCTTGAGATTAGTTGTTAAGGCAACAGCGGCTATGGAAATGAGGGGATGGAACATGGGATTTAGGTTCCTGTTGTGATTCTACTGCTAACTATGTGAGTCACCTCAGTGAAGTTGCTTCAGTTCTCTCATTTCTGAACTGAAGAGCCTAGGAATATCCAGCACTCGAGGTCAGTGTGAAGCTTAGTGGGATAAAGCATGTGAAAATAATTTTCAAGTATCAAATGTTCCAAGAAGTTGTAGTTGTCTCGATTTGTCATAAGGAGAAATTGGTTCCACCTTCTTCTGATATTATAGTGGACATGCAGAATAACTTTTAAAAATAGAATGTTTAAGAGGTAACATTTATTGAATGCTTACTTTGGGCCAGAAGCATGAATCATCCCATTTAACTCTCACTACCAACCCCTTGGATATAAATGGTGTTGTCTACCTAGAAGAGGGGGGGAGAAAAATCAAGTCTCCGAGATTTAGTAACTTGATCAAGGTCACCTAACTAGTTAATGGCTGACCTAGCATCTGGTTTGAGGTATATCTAATTTCAAAACAAGGTTTTTAGTACTGCATGCTATTTAGAACTACAGCTCCAAGTAAATTATGAAGTAACAGAATGTAAAGTCACAAAATCTTTCCCAATAGTTTTAAAATAAACTAATAATTAAAACATGGATTTCAATGCTCATGAGATAGATTATAGTGGCAACACGGTCCTTTATTGCAGAATTTAATATGGCTCCTTCCTCCAAATCATTTGACTTTATAGCAGTTGCTGAGTATATATACCAGCTCACTTCAAGGTTGCCAGTTTTTAATTTGAAGCAAAAAATAGCCATGTTTGTGGGGGAACGATACTGTTCCAGCTTTATTTGGAAGGGGGTTTTAAGTTGAGATGAAGTATGCATTCTTTAGTGTTAGTTACATGCAGTCACTATTAGTAGCTGGGAAGGTAGCATTATTACTAATAAAAATCACTAGAATGCCATCATTTTTAACATAGTTCCACTACTTTTAAAGAGTAGACAGGGAAACAACCCATAAGAGACTCTTACTGATAGAGAACAGAAGGTTGATGGAGGGAGATGGGTGGGTAATGGGTATTAAGGAGAGTACTTTTGATGCACTGAGTGTTGTATATAAGTACTGAATCACTAAATTCTCCAAACACCAGTATTGCGTTGTACATTAACTAACTAAAATTTAAATTGAAAACAATAAAAATAGGGGTACTTGGGTGGCTCAGTTGGTTAAGCGTCTGCCTTCGACTCAGGTCATGATCTCAGGGTCCTGGGATGGAGCCTCACATCCGGGCTCCTGCTCAGTGGGGAGTCTGCTGCTCCCTTTCCTTCTGCCAACCCCCCCCCAAACTTGTGTGTTCTCTCTCTCTCTCTCTCTCTCTCTCTCTCAAATAAAAAGAATATTTAAAGAAATAAACAAGAAGGGGGAGAAAGAGTAGACAGAGAAAGCTCCCTGAGTGCTAAGGAGCTAAGTGACAGTTGCAAGAATTGGGGAGCTATTTAATATCTAAAAGTAGCCAGAGGTGTTCTTACCTGTGCATCTGTGTTCCTGCTGTAGCATCCACTTTAGTGTCAGCATCTGAATCCGAAATTGACAAACTACCTGGTTGGCACTTGGAATATGCAGCAGACCTTACCGAGTGTGGAAGTGGAAGGAGATAATACACTTGCAAACAATCTGATGTTGAAGTTTAGACATTGACATTTTTACTGTTTTTGCCTCTTGGGCTATTTTGTCATGTTGCTTTGCAATCCCCTCTTCCCTGATAAGTTCTCTCTTCCCTTACTCGCCAACAAAACCCCCCTTTCTCCCATCTCTTAGGGGGTGCAGTTTGTTGGCTGGAGCCCCATTTAGCATGCCTAATGCATTAAGTTTTGCCTATTCTCTAAAGGTCCAACTAAGCTCCAGGTTGCTGGGGTACACACTGGTCTCTGTCCAGAGGCAATTTTGTTCCCCTGGCTATATAACCTTGTCATTTTTTGCACCAGTGTGTGGTCTGTTATGCTAGGAAATGATTACTTATTTAATCATAGAATGCTATGATTTATAATTTTTATTATTAAGCATGTTCTAATTAATTATATTTGGTGTGCTGCCACACTTACTATAGTCCTCGCTCTAAAACTAACTCACTTTGTAGATTTAGGATGTGAGAAATAATGGAAGAGAAAATAATGTTGGTGATAGAGGCATAATTTATTCATTCAGTTCCGTTTTCGAGGTATATTAAAAAGAAAGGGCACCAGAAAAAGGTCTGTGCCTTTCCTCATTGAATATTTTATTATCCTTTACAAAAATTATGCTTGGAAGAGAATTTCAGAGAATAGAAAAATTTATTACAGAAGATGACAAGTATTTTTCCTTCTAATTTATTAGGGACGGAATGGAAAGATAGTCTATAAATGCATGTAGCATAAGTAAATAAATATATTAATAAACATCTGTTTTTTATTGAGAACCTACTCTAACAAAGTATTGAAATATGCCTTCTAATCTTTGCAAATAATAGGGCATTAATTATCTATTGCAGTGTAACAAATCACTGTACAACCGAGAGGCTGAACATAGTAATATTCCTTTATTATGTCTCCTGGTCTCTGAGAGGTTAGAAATTCAAGGTCAGCTGGGCTGGGTGGTCTTTAGGGTCTCTCATGAGGTCATAGTCCAAAGACTTCATTCTTATCTGGGAAGATTCAAGCTGCCCTATCTCTAGGTGGACTCTCCATGTGGTATCTCTCTCAACTCAGGGGAGGTGAACTTCTTATACAATGGCCCAGGGAGCCATCGGTTCATGTCTCTAAAGGAAATATCCAGGTGACAGCTCTATCACCCTTTATGACCTGACCTCAGAGGTTACATGATGTGGTCTGCATTGCACTCTATCCAGAAAGGCAGTCAAAAAATTTGGTGCAGATTCAAGAGGAAGACAAAAAGACTACTTCTTTGTTGGGAAGAGCAAAATTCTAGAAGAGCACATAGGATCAAAAATAATATTGTTGTGGCCCTTTTTGGAAATTACAATCTGTCACAGGGAGGCATTATCATCTGTAATTTAAAGATAAGGTAACCTAGGCCCCGTGAGCTAAAGAGAGTCAAAGTCACCTGGCAATATTTGGTTTAAGTATATCAGACTTGCAGTGCTATGCTGCTTCAGCTCTGTCAGTAGTGCTTTGGCCTATACTCCCTGTATTCCTGAAATTTTTTCTCACAAGAACCACCTCAAAGGGCATAAAATATCTCCCATATCTAACCTCACAAAAGAATATATTTTGAATATCTGGGTGACTTCACGTCTGTTCAGTGAGTAATGTTGTCTGAAAATTTTTAACTTCTTGTTTATACTTTCACATTTATGTTGATAAGCATGTGCAGTAGGCTTATGTAGAGGGATTATCTGATGTGTGCATCCTCGCTTGATGAGGGAAGCAGATGTTCCTGGATGAAATTGTTGAACAGGCTAAAGAGGGCAAATGAGAGTCAAATGAGGAACAAAGAAAAGTTAATTTTTAAGGGATAACAAATTCTACCTTACATGATTATATTTTATTTTAATCGGAAGGAAATGGCAAAGCTAATACTTTCTGAAAATAGATCTTTTAACAATAAATATTCCTATGAAGTCTGCCAAGCTACTCGTGTTTTATTTTAAAAGCTTCTGTACCTTTCTGAGCTAAACAAAAGTACTTCAAAGATTATGTGGACGTTTAAGAGCACCATGTTAAAAATAGAAGAAAAATGGAAATCAAGAATTGATTCAAATAGATACTGAATTTAAATAACATGAAGATGTTATTGAAATCTGTGACTTCTGTATAGATCTTCATAGTCTAAAACCAAAATTATTTCTTAATGATTTCTACCTAAAAGTTTTGTAGTATTGTTTCCTTCCCAAAGTTCTACTGGGTGCTTTTATGTTGGTGATGTTAGAAACATAAAGTCTGTCTTTTTGAGCTGTTCCATCAGAATGTAAGACATTTAGGAACTATAGAAATATCTTATTAATTTATAGTTACTAGTTTCTCATTCTGTGACCAAGATGATGAAAAGTTCAGAAAATCACAGATTCTTTGAGTGTTCAAGTATGCAGAGTTAAGTAACTTGTTGTTGTTGTTGGGGAAGAGGAATCAGAAATGAAGCAACCAATAGCTCATCTGTCTTGAGAAGTTTACCACGGAACTGAGCCAACAGGTAAAACACCCATCAGCTTCCTATCACTAAACCTCGGATCTCACACACCTGCACAAATCCTTGCTCTCTTCCTCTTGCTATAAGACCCGGGACTTGTCTAGCCACCTACCTAGAGCCAATCCTTTCATTACTGTTCTGAAAACTGGAGATGAGGTACGGAACACAGTAGAAGAATAGATACTGGATATGTGTATCCAAGGTGTTTTTACGAATCCAGAGAATTTCAAAAAACGTTGTTCCTCACATTGTGATAACACACACTGATGATAATATATATGTATATAATATATATATATATATATTATATATATTAGGGTCTCTCATGAGGTCATAGTGTAATATATATATGTATATATTACTTTTTTCAATGCACATTATTGTGTTTAGTATTGCTTCTGAGATTAATGCAGCATATCAGCTTACGTGAAGCCTCTATCTCTGCCTTTATTTGATATTCTGGTTTGATACTGTATTTAGTGTCTGAGAAATCTCTTCTGATATTGGGTGAGCTGCGATGACATGTAAACTTTCCAGCAACCCCATGAAGTAGATAGTATTATCCCTATTCTAGTGATCAGAGTGGTGGCACAGAAAAGTAAGTTTCAAAGAAACTAGTGCTGGAGTCAGCATTTGAAACCATTTACTTCAGAACTCATGCCCTTAATTACTAAAATGGTATGCTAAATAACAAAGATTCTTTTTCTTTTTGGCCTTCCTACCTTGTTAGAAGCAAAAACTCTTCTCTCTGTAGCATTCCAGCTGTTCTCTCTTTAAATCTGAGGTCAAATTTGTAGGTTTTCAGGATGATTTGAAAGTTATCTAGGTAAGCTGGTGGGGACAGGTGACTTGGGGACCCTACCCCTCCACCGTCTTGCCCCCACTAAATAACAAAGATGTAAACAAAATCAAAATTGCAGGAAAATGCCATGATTTTTTATTATTGTCAATATATTAACAGGAGGCAAAAACACTAAAGAATCTGTTTCACAAGTTCCCCAAGTATATCTTTTCTCTTTATATAATCTATTGTTCCTACTTCAGGGCTTTCTAGATTTTATGGATATTTCATAAAGTGTTTTTAAGTGAAATAGATTTGAGACAAACTGCCATGTGGTAATGTCGCTTTGTATAATCTCCTTGACCAGAGTGTGATTTTTTTGATCTCCTTGGAGTATACTGTCAGATTAGGCACATACTAAACCATCTTAATAACAAAATTAATGGTGCCCGACACCACTAGGCATTCATAAAGCTCATTTTTAAAAAATGAACTTATTACAAGCTAAGTATAGATGCTGCCTTTGTGTTTTTAGGTTATTGAGAAAAGAGGGAAAATATGATTGCTTTAAGCACTTAGCCAATTCAAAGCTGTTCTATAAAATATAATATTATGGTTTTATTTTGTGCATAGGTGTTAAACCAACATTATTAAACCATGGGAGCATGTTTATATATATATATATATATATATATATATATATATATATATATATATATATAAATATAAATAAATAGAAAACGTGGTGGTGGATATAGAAGCTGATAATAGCCAAAAAACTTCAAACTTTGAGACACTTCCACACTGTAGAGCAAAAATCAATATTTAAGGCTAACCTTTGGAGAATTTTGTTTATTATGAGTCCTATAAGTGTCTTATTCTAACACATCTGTGAAATGATCTTTGTGCAAATATTCCATTTAGTTGTACGGGAAGCACATTACCAGGAGGAAAACAATGAATCAGCCCCATATCAGATTTTTGTATTTAATTATTGTTAAAGAAAAGGATCATTTCCCGCATAATTTATTTCTTCTATTTTGTTCTTATGTCATGAGGCAAGATTATCTCCTGAGATCAAATATTGAAATGTAATAGGTAGAATGAAGACGTCAGATATTTGAGATGTGGTAACAGACATTTAGTGAGTTTGAATTATCAATAGCGCTATGGTTGGGTCTGTGTTTTGAAGTAAGTCACTTTGGATATAGGGAGGAGGTCTTATGTAAGAGAAAACAGGATTAGGGTCCAGACAAGCAGTTAAATACCTTTCCTGATCATCTAGAAGAGAGATATTAACAATGGGTAGCAGAGAGAATAGATGAGTTTCAGGACAAAGTGTGGATGAAAAAGAATAGGAAGCATATAGAGCAATATGGCTAGAAGGATTATTCAGATATGAAGGAAAGACTTTGGCCTGTCCTACATCCATTCACTTTTGTTCTGAAAACAGCAGCTCAAATTACTCATGAGAAACCACCCCTTCCTCTGCTCTAGTAGATGAAATTCAGTTTTCCCTTGGGGGTCAGCTTATGACTCAGACCTAACATCTCACGAGTCCAACTGAGATAGGGTCAGTGCCTGTGTTGAAAAAACCTGATAGAGTACAGTGGGGAGCTGCAGAACCTAAGAACCTAGCAAATCCAACAAATTTTGTTATGGAGAGAGCTAATTTGAGTATCGACATTTCTTAAATTCCTGGATCCAGCCCTTTCTGAAGCAATTGTGCCCCAAACGTTCCTTTTCTTCTTCTTTTTAAAGATAGGTTGAATTGTGCTTTTGTCACTTGCAGTATCAAGAATCCTGGGTATTCATGAGGCTGGTGGGTTTTCATTATTTCCAAAGTTGCTAATGTGAAGTATTATGGGGAATGTAATAAGACGTAGGCCATAGATCTATAATGTAAGATTTTGATAAGTTTTAGGGTTTTCATTTTTGAAATACTGCAATACACATGTTTCTTCTGCATTTTGCTTAAAGATTTATAAAATCTGAATCGAAGTTTCTTGTAGCAACTGCCTGTATCCTTGGTATTTGAGGCTTTACTTAGTATATATGTCTCAATTGGAAACTTTTTGATCAAATAGCATTGTAGTCTATGACTTTTAGAGACTTGTATTCATGAAAAATAGAAAATTAACGCTGATGAGAATAACTGGAATCCCCACTTAAGGTTTTCTTTTATTAATTAGAGAAATAAAATGTATATTAGACAAATGAACTGAAAAATACTAACCAGTGCTGTTATTTTATTGTCTTTGTAGATGACAAGGTGCCCTGTCCATCACAATTATTTTAAATGAGATGCAACTGAAGTAAAATCTTTATATTGTGTTTGACTAAAAGACAGGAGACCACTTAAAAGTGGCTTCCTATAATCTTGGTGGGTTTTTTGGTATTTTAACATATACAAAAATGAATATGGTCTATAGTTCAAATGTATACCAAAAGAGAAAGGTATTAATATGTTCTCATATTGAAGATTCTTCTCTACTTATGACTGTTGCTTATTCCAGTAGATTGCTAGAATAAAACAACTTTTGTTAAAGAACAATACTTTAAAAGTGAAGCCAAATTAGGTATTTAAGTTCCTTAAATTATTTCTCCAGAATCTGAAATCCTCGAAATGATTAAATCAGTATCTGCTTTTGAAAAATCTCATTTTGGGGATCCCTGGGTGGCGCAGTGGTTTGGCGCCTGCCTTTGGCCCAGGGCGCGATCCTGGAGACCCGGAATCGAATCCCACGTCGGGTTCCCGGTGCATGGAGCCTGCTTCTCCCTCTGCCTGTGTCTCTGCCTCTCTCTCTCTCTCTATGTGACTATCATAAATAAATAAAAAAAATTAAAAAAAAAAAAGAAAAATCTCATTTTGTCAGAGTAAAGGACGACATAAAGCCAATCAATTCAAGTGTAAATTAATGTGTGTGTGTGTGTGTGTATAATGCTTTGCTTTCTTTTTTTTTTAATAATTTTTAATGTTTATTTATTTATTTTATTTTTTTATTGGTGTTCAATTTACCAACATACAGAATAACCCCCAGTGCCCGTCACCCAATCACTCCCACCCCCCGCCCTCCTCCCCTTCTACCACCCCTAGTTCGTTTCCCAGAGTTAGGAGTCTTTACGTTCTGTCTCCCTTTCTGATATTTCCCACACATTTCTTCTCCCTCCCCTTATATTCCCTTTCACTATTATTTATATTCCCCACATGAATGAGAACATATAATGCTTTGCTTTCATCTTTAATTCTCATAATTTCTACTGCAGCTCTTTGGATAATGTTTCTTATATCCATAAACTACAGAGAATCCACTGTTATATTTTTCTCTAAGTTATTGGTCTTATTGCTATTGATTTTCAGGTGACTTTTACATATAAAAAAATTAGATGTTTGCTTTGTCTTTTGACTTTCAATTTGATGACTTTTCCAAGGCAAAGTGCTTTATTTATTTTTATATAGGCTAATTTATTACTCAAGTTTATGACTTCTATATATGGCTTCATACTTACAGGAGACTTTTTCATTCTAAAATTATTCAGATTTTCTTCCAGAATTTTTTCTAGCATGTTTTCATTTACATCTTTGATGTTGTATCTTTGAATCTTTGATTTGTATATGTGTAAAATATGAGGTTTCAATTAAAGTTTATTTTATTCCAAATTGCTACTTACTTTTTCTAGTGTTATTTGTTGAACAATATATATTTCCCCCACTTATTTGACAGACCATTGCTTCCATCCCATGACAGCATGCACATGGGTGAATATATGCTTCAAGGGCAGAGGGATGTTTTCCTGTTCTGTTTTATTCCTGTTAATGCTCTCTTACTGCCATCTAATACAGAGCAACGTCTGGCTCCTTTTTTTCTTTTTTCTTTTTTTTTTTTTTTTAACCCTTGTGTCTAGGGCTGACTTTCAATAGATCACATGGGGGAGCTGCTCTGCTATGTAGGAAACCCTACCCAGAAGCAGGCCATCTACAAATTGGTTAGCACCAGGTTTCCCACAAATGTGCTTTGCATGATGAACAAGGGGGCAGTCCCCTTTCTGGCCTTGCCCCACTTCCCAGGACGAGCAGCTCTCCACACTGGACCCCAGTCCCAACGCTGCAGTGAGGCATGCTACACCACTAGTAAATGTTGAATGAAGATGTACTGCTTGTGTAGGGCACCATACGCAACCTAATATATCCAACTCCCTTGAGCTTCCTCCTATGCCTCAGAACATTTCCAAATACAGATTCACATGAAAAGTTTTAAAAACCACTAATGGAGTGAGTTGATTTTTCTGGACCTCCAAATGATTGTTTTTAAGCATACTTTTGGGTTTTCGATTTTACTTTCTCTGTTGAAACATTCTTCTGACATTTTCCATAATTTAAACAATTTGGAAATTCAAGGGCACTCCATTGGAGAAGTGTTTTCATCCTTTTGAATCCAGCACATATAGATAAGTGATCTTTATATCTACTGTGAGACACTCTCCCTTGGAGGGGACAGGGCCTTGGGAACTTTCAGTGCAGTATTTATAACAATCCCTCTTATTCCCTTTCAAAGTAGCATCCTGAAGGTAACTTTCTTAGACCTAAATAAACCTTGAGACCTCTCCAATTTGTTATCAAAAATAAAATCGTTTACTAACTTTGGTACTTTCATCACTAGAATCAAATTGCACCAAACATGCCTGGCAGCAGAATGAGAGACAGTTGTGAATACAACCACAGCAAGAAGTTAACCACTCTTTGTGAAATGAGCATCCCTACAGTTCCTAAAAGAGGCTATGAAAACTAAGGGTTGTAGTGTGCCTTCTGATAAAGTATTTACTGACATCTCCTTTAATTCCCACAACAATCCCTATGGGCCAAGAAAGATTAAATTTTGAGAGACCATTTGTCTTGAGTAGAGTCAAGAACTGTGGTGTTATTATCTAATTGGAAGGACCAAGCTCTGGACACTGGGCAATACTATGAGTACCTTCATGTATTGGCAGTATTTCTGGAGAGTCTACCCCTTTTCAATGCTTAACATTGTTCTCTTGTTGAGATAACCAGCAAAGCTCTGAGAAAGAGCATGTTCAGAGCTGGGACATATTCCCGAAGTTGATATAATGCATTATTGAAGTAGTACATGACATAATAAATAGTCAATGAATTTTGCGACGAAAACTTAGAAGTATAAAATGTCCATTTCTTCTGGATTGTGATTTTTATTTGTATTCCTTTGAAGAACATACAGGGTTTAGGCCAGTGCAGAAAACTCATTTCAATTCTTGAACACGTCCCGCCCTTCTGGCAGAAAGATTTGTAAAAGGGGGACCTTTTCTTAGGCTGAGAGTAGTGGTGCTCCTGAGAGCCAGGATACATGAGAACTAGCAAGTGATGGGTTGGATTGGCTGTGAGGAGAGAATGCACAAAGGAGTGAGCGACAATAGTAAAGCCAGGATGCTAGACCAACTATGGCCAAAGTGGTATGTTTCTAGTACTACATATGTATATCTGTATTAATTTTTCTGAGAATATATATAGATATTTCTCCAGGAAATTGTAATAAAATTAAGCCTGCCTTTGAAAACCTATTATGACACTGAAAGGCGCTCAGTGTTTAATTTTTATTAGATCTAATCTTTATTATGTGAACTCTAAGTTTCCAACTACAGCAATTTTTAAAAACCAAAGTCTTCAAGTGAATAGAATGTATTTATTTAGCATCCATACTGCCTTGAATAGCTGTAATGTGTATTTATTGTTGGTTCTCTACAATTGACTTTACAGGATACAATAAGAGCTTTTAAAAAAAAATCTATAAATGACGCTTTACGATCACATTACCGAACACCTACCTCCTCACATCTTTTGTAGTATTCACAGTGTATCTTTGTATATATCTATTCAAAGATGATAAGAATACCTTTTCCATCTACTTCATTCTGTTTTTCTGAAAACGTTTCTTCACTGAACGGCACATTCGCATTCATCAGTAATTACTAGTACACTGTCCAATTTGTATCCTGTGAGGGCTGATGGGGGAATAGTTGCTGTACTATGTCAAGAGAAGGATTTAGCTGATGCTAGCTTACAAAATGCAAGCATTCTCCCACTCATGGATGACCCTGAAATTCTTATTGGCTTTAAAATGTCTAATTATATCACCGCCTCTCTATAGAGATCATTTTGACTGAAAATTATTCAGTTCTTTAATCCAGCCTCTCATAATTATTCCATTTTCATACCTGCTCACACTTCATTCTTCCACTCACCTCTCACTTGCAGTCACTGTGATATTCCTAGTAATTTGAAGAAAGCAGTCAGGCCAGCCATTCAGAGCTTCATGAGCAAAAGGAACTTCACTCTCTCTTCTGCTATTTTAGTTTCATTGAATTATGTTCTTATTGTGTTGGAGGAATATTATTCAGGCTAAGGACTACAGTCACAATAAATTTTCTTTTTTCTTTGGTGTGAAACATCATTTAGATGTTTAATCACCTGAAAAAGCCATTTACTGCTTTATATATACCTTCCCTATGAGCATAATCCTTTAATTATTAATTGAATTCATAATTCTGGACTTAAATATGGCTTTGTGTTTGACTGCACCAAATGTTATGGAGTATCTATTTCTTAATCTCAAATAATTACGTGTAAGTTTCTGCTTTTTTTTTTCTTTAATTTTGAAAGCATATTAGGTTAACCTAGTCATTGTTCTTAATGGATATTCCGTAACTAATTTTATCCTATGGCTGCATGTATTTTATAGAATTTAATTAGTAATCCAAAATTACCTTTTCAAATTCATATAAAGACACACCGTAATACTATAGACTCTGTAGTGTCAAATAAAATGATTCTTTTTTTTTTTCCTGAATTTTGGGAAAAATTGGGAAATCAGAAAAACAAGCAAGTGAATGAATTTTCCAAAGATCATGCTAATGGCCAGCAAAGGATAAGTTGGAGGACTTTAGGGAGAGTGTTATCATGAGTTTGTCTTCACTCTACATTTCTCCCACTGTCCAAATGGGCATAGCCCTCCTGAGGACAAAATTTGAGTTTTTAGAGCAGCAACACAAAACATTTATCCATATCATTGCCTCTTGTTGGACCAAACATGGAGGAAAAGAAAAAAATCTCTGCGCTCAGGATTTTTGACAGGTTAGCTTCTCCCAGAAAAGTGTGGACCAGTATTAACTACTTCCAACCAATCAATCCCTCTCCAGGTTTGGAGGCCATTGGTGGTTAAGGAACATCATATCTCAAGGAAACAGAATTTAACAAAGCATTTCCCTCAAAGTTTGTTTTGGAAAGATTTTAGTGAATCAATGTTGAGCACTCGCATTATAAATAAGTGTGGAGTGTAAAATGTTTCTCTCATATGTATGGGTATTTTTAATGGATTGTCTTTAGGGAAAACTAAATTTCTGTTATCTGGCTTCCAGTGAAATTAAGGTGTTTTTACCCATAGTGGAACTATTGCTTCTAGCTTTTTCCAAACTCTGGTGTTCCCAAGATGGTAACACAAAAGATGCCCCATGCTTTGTGCAGGTAGGGGCACCTGGCCTTTATCATTTGCAACTTGAATTAAATTTTTTTTTTCAGAAATATTTTGAAACACATGAATCAGTCATTGATGGGGTTGAAAGTTAAATTTCATACATTTCAAACATGTACTCATTATAGTCAGGTAGTTCCAGGAAGAAATGGATGACTTTCATATAGCATTCTCTTATAATGGAGATTTGGAGACTAGATGTCTGGAATTTCTCTAACAATTAAAAAAGTTCCGGGATCCCTGGGTGGTGCAGCGGTTTGGCGCCTGCCTTTGGCCCAGGGTGTGATCCTGGAGACCCGGGATCAAATCCCACGTCGGGCTCCCGGTGCATGGAGCCTGCTTCTCCCTCTGCCTGTGTCTCTGCCTCTCTCTCTCTCTGTGTGACTATCATAAAAATAAATAAATAAATAAATAAATAAATAAATAAATAAATAAATAAATAAATAAAAATAAAAAAGTTCCTATCTCTTGGAAAAACAAGGAGCAAGAGGCTCACCTTAGCTTCTTAGAGATTCCTGTAGCTTCTGAGTATCCTGCAGATGTTGATGAAATCTGGAGTTAGAAGCCTCAGAGGGTCTGTCTCCCTCCCTCACCCATTTCTCCTTGTCTTCGTGCCTCAGTCTTTCCCTTCACTGGCTCACACACACCTTGTTATCATTATCATCTGTGTCTTCAAATTTCTTTTTCTATAAAATTGATCTTGACCAGCACCACTTCTTCCTTTTATCCTTGAAGATAAGCAGGTACTGCAGACTCTCTTGTCTTGAAGAGTTTGACTTTTAATTTCTCCAAAGAAAAAGTAAGCAATGCTAAGAGTAAACATAGCCAAGTTACAGAGCTTTCAGAAAGCTTCCAAAGTTTGTGTACTTGTCTATCTGTAGGCTTACTTTCTTAGATTATGTTTTAGTCCTGACTTATAATCAAACCAGCTCCTCTGGGTGCTTCTCCAAGTAACATAGGTTCTTCCTTAATGAAATTCTTGTTTATAAGACCTATAAGTGAGGTGGAATAATAAGTACTGGGTATTGGGCCTTCCATATTCATCCAATCCCAAGTAAAATTTGTTAGAAGAAGACTACACTGAGGGAATGTTTATGCTCTAATATTTTAGTGAGCAACTACCATTGACTGAAAAGAATTCAACAGAGATGATTGTCAAATAATTCATATTTATTATGGCAGTTGGTTTTCCTAGAAGAATGCTAGGGTCTGTAGTATGTCCCAATATAGAAGGCTCTTTTTAATAAACTTAAAGCCAATGTGAGGGAACACAAAAGAGCTGGGTTGCAGTATTTTACACGCACATGGTAGTGTGTAGACTGTGTGTGCAAAAAGCATTAAGAGAAGGCTGTACCCATGTTATAGACATGGCATATTTAGGTCCAAATAAACTGATTTTAAATATCTTATAAAAAGGGTGCTAATTTAAGCAAACACCAGTTGACTCTGAGGAAGAAAATTAATTCATCCATGTTACAGTGAGACTGGAAGTAGAAAGTTAGAAACTAAAACTATATTTTGCCTGTTTTATTTTTTTTTAAGATTTTATTTGAGAGAGAGAGAGAGAGAGAGAGAGAGAGAGAGAAAGAAGCAAACTCCCTACTGAGCAAGGACTTAAGGCTCGATCCCAGGCCCTGGAGATCATGACCCGAGCTGAAGACAGATGCCCAACTGACTGAGCCACCCAGGTGCCCCAATTTTGCCTGCTTTATAGAGACACATGGCCATGTTCATGTTTTCTATTCTTTCCTTTCCTGCCTCTCTGCAGTTAGATTTGCACTTCTTCCCCAGAATTCAGTTTGTGGTGTATGCCATTGACTAATCATGGCTCTGTCTTTGATAGGAGTATAAGACCTTCTAGTTAGGGATATACCATTAACTAACCAACTGACTTTTTCAATATCCTTATTCCAAGTTTCTGGTAGAGAAAAATCTATCTGAGAACTTTTTTAGTATGATCATAGGTCCATACCAGTCAGCCTTGAGTCTTTCTAGCTGAGGTCACTTGATACCTAGGCTGTTTGTTCTATCAGCTTTGGGTGATAAACTTTCTGCCAACAGGAATGGTTGGAAAGCTCATCAACATGTCTACCACACAGTTTTACCAGGCCTGACATCTTTCTGCTGACTTTCTCCTCTGTAGGACTAAGTCTGCTCATTCACCTGACCAGGTAGTTTCCTCCCTTCCTCACTATTTCACACAGTATAGTGGGATGACTCCTGAAGAATTTGCATTTATATGGCACTAAAAATATTTAAAGTTGTTATTCATCCTACTTTTTTTTAATAACATCTGATAGTTTTACATTTCTTCAAATGGGGTATTTGATTTGTACAAAAGAACCCACCAAGAATCAGTGGCCAAGACACTAAAGTTGAGATGAAGGGAAAGATGGGACCAAAGTTGGTTTTCCTTGGTTTTCCTGCAACTACACTTGCAGAGTTTCTCATGATTCTAGGAAAACATGAGCTAGTATCTGGTACCTTTTAATAATACAGAAGCATCTAATAATCCTCTTCATTTCTTCTCTTTCCTTTGGTTTAATTATGCATGCTTATAATTTGAGAAGTCAAAAGAAATGAGTTTAAATATATTTTTAAATATTACCTGACCAAGAGATTAAAAATATGAGCAAAGATTTAGGACTCCTGCTTGACTGCTCATATAAACTAATTTGAATGAAGTTACCTTTTAGTCACGCTGTATTTCACAGATGGGTATTGAGTACATGGGGCTTGTAATAATAGCTTCACCTCAAATGGCAAGAAGTCCACAGGACAATGGTTCCTACTCTTCCCTAGAGGCTGGAGGCATTACAGCAAAGTAGGTTTTAGCACAATTAGTGACCAGGAGTCAGTTTTTGCCTTCAATCTGACTCGTTGTCTTCTCCTTGACTACCTTCTGGCAGGTTGACAAAAAAATATCCTATATTTTTCATTTGGAGAAGGAAATCATCAAGTGGGTTAGGGAAAAAAGAAAAAGAATAAAGCCAGTCATCATTGTAGGAAGAATGAAGAAGCTAAAGAGAGTCAGCTCAATCTCACCCCCCAGGGAAATAATAATAATGCATACTTAATTTAGTGCTGGCATCCATAAAAATACCCTATTAAGGTTATTTTATTTCCCTATACATGCATACATGAAAATGCACTCACAATCACAGGAGAATAAGTATTTTGGAACACACATTGAGTTCCCCCTTTCCCAGAACCTATAAAAATGCCTTCTCTGTAAAAATAATTTTAACTTTTTTAGTGCAATCTATAAATGTGGCCTTTGGGCCCAGTGTTTATGGCAGATGGAATGGCTCTATTTGGACTAGCTAAGAAGACATCAGTGTTCTGTAGGTATTGACATAGCAGCCATAAGCTTCCATCTGGCCTTACGCCTGCACAGCGAGGATGATTTAGCGTAAAATTTGAAAACATATCTTAATGTGTAGTTGCACAGGGATTTCCCCATAGATATAAAAATTTAGTCATTACAAATTCTTGGTACATGTATATATGTATATATGTGTAGAGGTACTACCTATACATAAATGTAAATAAACACACACACACACACACACACACACATATATATATATAATTTCGCATTGGTCTCCACTTTTTGCGTGTCTTTTCATATATTCTAGAATCTGTATCTATCTTTTCTTGATTTCTCATGTGTTGAAGTGAATTTTATAGCCCACATTAAATCACCTTCTGTTTTTAATGAGGTTATTGACAGTGTACTTTAACAGTTGTTTTTTCTTGCCATTCTAGCAGATTCCTTCATAGTCCCAACACATTGATAGATAGACAAATATATTTTGATTTTATTTTTGTATCTCACTTATTGTATCGAACATATTTCTAAGTTAAGCCTAATATACTCTCATTGTTTTTTTATCCCCCCCCCATTGTTTTTTTAATCCCCTCCATTGTTTTTTTTATCCCCCCTATTGTTATCAAACCTGCTGGAATTTAGCATCCTTTATCTAATAAATATAATTCTCCAAGGATGTGATCAGACTCCTGTTAACATCTTTCTAAAACAAGCTGTCATTAGAAGAAAATACTGCTGTCTAAGTAACTATTCATCTGGCAATATTGACTCAGATTAGTTTCTTAAGCCACAAGTCATTAGACAGTTGAGAAGTTTGGGGTAAAACTTCACCCCTTACTTAATTGCCTCAGTTTTCTTATCCGTGAAAGCAAATATGTCCACATAGGCAATGAACTGGTAGACATAAGAAGAACATGCAAGGTTAAATTGTCTTGGTGCTCACTGAAAGATGGAGATTCTTTATCCAGTTTTGTAATAAAGAATGCCATGGTCTGCACTAGATAATTTTTCTCTCCTCAGCTAGATTTTACTCACCTATGCCCACTCCCCTCAGATATTTTGTAGCATGTGATGCAGTTAATCCTGACTGGTGTCAGAAAGATTTTGCTTCTCTGAGAGAAGGGCTTGAGGTGGACTTGACCAGGTTTTGGCATTAGCCCCAGCAGAAGTACAAATAGGACAGTGATTGCCTTCCCAGTTAGTTTCACCCTGCTGCTGCTTCTCAGGAGAGGGATGGGAGTTAATTTTCCTTGTTCTGTTTTAACATTTGATAGCAACAGACTTAAAACAAAGATTCTCTCTCACTTTTTTTTTTTTATTGTTGTTGCTGCTATTGCTCCCTTTTCTTTCCGTCCTGCAGTGTAAAAAGAGATTGTGTTTATCAAAATAAACAGCACGGGACTATAAACATTCCCTCTATTTCAAACATTTTCTGAAGCTGAATTTACACAGCTAAAATGTACTGCAGTGGTGGTTGGGTTTTTGTTTTGTTTTGTTTGCTTTTTTGTTTTTTGTGCTGATGATCGCTCTGGAAACTGTTTAGGAGACATTAATGAGTTCCATGTAGGCCTCAAAATATGCTAAATCATCCAAAAAAGATTTGGTATATCTGCAATTAAAGTAAACTTTTGTTCAAACCGGTTGTTAGTTAATTTTGACTCTAAAATACTTAAATTTTAATTTTCAACTGCAACCCACAGGTCACAGTTACCCTGTGAATATGTGTTGAGGTTGAGACCTACAAGGATGTTTTTATGATTTTTATTTGTAATTCTATGACCATCTCACAGGCTCTCTAAAATGAGAAGAGGATGGAGCAGGAAAGAGCAAAGGAAAACGGTGTTTTGAGGGGAGAGGTAAGAAGAGAGGTTATCAGCTTGATGACCAAATTTTTATTTCAGGTCATTTACTAGGCTACTGGGCTTTACCGTAATTTGTTCATTCTTGTTTCATTAAATTGTAATTACTTCTGATATCTCTGGCTTTATCCCTTTGGCTGGCTCCTCTATTAATTAAGTCTTAGGATCCTTTAGGAAATGAATAATTCTCTACTGGACAGTGTTAAGTTGAAGTCAAGAGGTGATAAAAGAAAATTAAGAGTAAAGTCAGAAGTTATTACTTAAAATAGTTTAAGGTGTAAAAACAAGAATGGGCAACGTACTCCTTTCTCCTCCATTATTCTTTTTTCCATCATTTTCATTCCTTGCTTTCTCTTGTGTCTCTGAAAATAGCTGTAATCTAGTCTCTGACAAGTATTTGTGTGCATGCGTGTGTGGATGTTGTGATATGTAGTTTCTTCCAGGAGCCAGATGAATTGCCTCAGTGCATTAACTTGGGACATGTCTCTATCTAATTACCAAGACCTTTCTGGAGATGGAATTTTAACAGTTGAATAAGTACAATGGTAGGTGGCAGATCTAGTTTGGATACCAAGCTTTATGGATTAAATGCTATTGTTCTACATGAATGAATGTTGATTTACTTGGAAATGTGTAATTTCAATTTTTCATGATTGCTCATTTATTTATTTATTAAAAGATTTTATTGATTTATTCATGAAAGAGAGAGAGAGAGAGAGAGAGGCAGAGGGAGAGGCTCTGCAGGGACCCGGAAGGCAGGACTCGATCCAAGGACCCTGGGATCACAACCTCAGCCAAAGGTAGATGCTCAGCCACCCAGGCATCCTATTCATTTATTTTATACTAAGTATCATAGGGATTAGAGGATTAGATGTAACCTTAAAAATGTAATTTCATCTATTCTCATTTTTTGGTTTATTTCAATTTACAGAATTCCAGACTTGGAAATTGGTGATTATCTCATTCAACTCTTATCTTCCAAGGGAAAAAAATCAAAACATGGAGCTTAAGTGGCTTGCCCTTGTTATAAACAGTCTGCAAGGTCATGACTAACAATAACAACAACATGATGTTAAGATTTTTTTCACTCTTCAATAAATGATCTTTCTATCCATCCTCTTAGAAGGAAGATATGATAAACAGCCATAAGTTCCAAGAGTTTGGGACCAAACTATACATGCAAAGTGATTCCTTTCAGAGAAGGATTCCTGACTCAAGTGTAATTGGAAAATTCTTGAATAGGCATAGGTGTTTGGGGGACAAAGATGGGTTGTTCTTGGAAAGTTAGGCAGAAGTAAAGAAGGTGTGCTGCTTCTAAAAGATTTACCAGTGACCTTTGATCAGATTGACTTTTCTCACCAGATGAAGACTATGAGATCTTTTCAGGCTTACATAGAGATAATTTTCTTGCTGCCTATTCTTTAGGTCCTTACATCTTCCACCAACCTGAATCCCATATACATGAAGTCCCAAATTCACATTATAACTCCCAAGGCCCTCTGCAATCTTTGTACTTCTCCAGTCTCCGTCGATGTGTTAAGATCTCCTGCCTACTCTCCACAATCCAGTTATATTTGCCTTATTTTAGTTTCTCAAATGTTTAATTTATTCTTTTCCCTAGAAACCTTTGCACATGCTGTTTATTTTAAATCTACACTTATCGCATGATTTTCTCAGGCGCCTAATATTCATCTTTTAGGACTGAGCTAACATATGCTTTCCTCCAGAGGAACTTACCACAATATCCAGAGTAGGTAAATTCTTCATGTAATCAGTTTCTATAACTCTTGGTATGGCTACTTTTGCTTCACTCATCAGGATAGTGATGGTGACAGGGCATAGGAGTGAGTAAATTAAAGATTCATTAGGAGATAGTATGTAAAGCACTGTGATTAGTTGTCTGTATCTAGGGAGCAACAATGAGTCAAGGATAATTCCAGGTTTTGGCTTTGCTGATGGGTGGGTTCTGGTGTCATACAGTTTCCAAGAGAGATAATAAGGAGAAAGTAAGTAAGGTGAAAGAAAATGACTTCAGATTCTGTGATGTTGAATTCAAGAAAGAGATAACCTTTAAGTAGTTGAATGTATGAGTCTGGCCTCAGAGAATATATTTATAATAGAGATACAGATTAAGGAACCAGCAGGATGGGAGTAATAATATATGCCAAGATTAAAAACAAGGAGGTGCCAGGATCAAGAGGATGTTTAAAGAATGTGAAGACAGGAGGCTTCAAATTAGACCTCTGGAGAAAAACTACCACTTAAAAATAAAGGCTGGTCAGAATGTCTTCTGCTAGCTCCTTCAGACTGACTCTCCACTTCTCTCCACCTTGCCCTGTGACTTGAGAACTTGACTGATTTGGACCACATAAAATTGCTCCGTTACCCTGTGGATTTTGGTATTGTTCACCCCATTAAGGAGGAGGTACTTGCAAAACAAAAAATCAGAAGGAAAAAGAGTGAGTTCAGAGTTTTTATTTCCCACATCTATCCTCGTGGGTTCTCAAAGCATTGATATATCCCATAACCAAAAGTCACAATTCCTGTGGGGCTCAACAAAAGCCTCTCCATCTCAAGATTCTGGCACCCCTCCTTTTTTTTTTTTTTTTTTTTTATTTGCACTACCTGCATAGGAATAGTGACATTCATAGATATTAAGCCTTGGGAACAGCACTATCCTATCTGTCTCCCTTGCTCACACTTTTGTAAATAATCCCTGTATTAAAACCTCCTCAAATTATCCAATTTAAGTGTACCATCTGTTTCCTACCATGACCCTGCCTGACACATAAGCAGAGATGCAGAAAGAAGTGGTGTGTCATAAAAGGCAAATGTGAAGAATTTCCAAAATATAGGAATGGTCAACAGTGTCAAATGTTGCAGATAGGTCAAATTGGACCTGACAATTAGGAGGTTGTTCATGACCTCAGGAAGTAAGTGTCCAATTGAATGTTACAGTAGGATTTTTGAATGAATTACTTAGGCCATGAATTAGCAGAAAAAAACTTTGAAGGAGGGCACAAAGCAGTGTTTTGGGAACTAGTTAAAAGACATGGAGAGAAAGAGAGAACGAGAGAGAGAGAGAGAGAGATTGAGAGAGTAAGATAAAGGGTCAGAAATGGTATTGGAAGGGACTGGAACATTTTCATATGCAGAAGGAAAGGAGCAGATCAAGAGGACAGATGAACAGGGAGATTTTCGATGAGCCACCTGAGTGGATCAGGTAAGAAAAGGTAGATCCTTGGATTCAGCTGGAGGTGGAAAAAAAGCAAGTGGACTGCATCAAGTTACATTTTAGGAACAAACATAAAACAGGATAATGGCACCTTGACAGTTTCTGCCCGTTTCTCCAAATTACTGTAGAATCAGCTCCCTTCTGTATTGTTAATTGTGGTGGGCAGTCATTTATTTTGGATTGCCTCCAATTTTAATTTCAAAACTTTCAAAAAGTTAAAATTAAGTTTAATTTTCTTTATGTGCTTCAGTTATCTACAGGTTGAGTTGTTGGAGGTTCTTTACATTTGTGTCTAACACTTTTAATTTCTTGGACATTTTCGTAGATCTCCTCTGGTCTTTAATGAAAAAAAGTACACATTAATATACCAAATGTAACTCTATGAGTAAAATTATATATAATAGAGCTTTTCTGTTAGCCTGCTATATAGCTACATTAAATAAATTCCTATGTACTTTTTACTGTCGTTCCTTCAGGCAACAGACCCTCTGCAATTTTCATTTTACTAATCTAAGAAAACAATATTGTTAGTAATAATGGATGCAGAGGTTTAGCTGGAACTGAATAGCATCATATTAAAAGCAAAATTGCTATCTATTTTAAATAGACTACCGGGATGAGAAAATAAGTTCAGGCTGCTGGTTTCCTCCCCCCAAGATTAACCCTCCAGAAACTAAATGTGAAAGAATCATGGATTCCAGGACTCAAAATACCACAAGAATAACAAAACATCTTGAGAAATCTTGGGAAGACTGAAGGCTTTCTTGAATTGGCAGTGATTCTTTCAAGAAGAAGTCTTGTTTGGAGATTTTTCACAGATGTCATTTTTGCCTCCTCATGTTTTGAGTTAGGAGGGAGAAAAATCCAAAATTTTATATGAAACTATTGATTATAAACATTTTGACCAACACCTGATAAAGATAACAAATTTAAACTGAAGAAGGTGAGAGATGATTTACTTCCTCCACATGCCTCAGTTGAAATAAACATGTTTAGGATGGCAAAGTTACCAGACAGTGGCTGTGGAAATAATCTAGTATTTGACAGTGCTCAGAAAATATTTTAAGTATCTGTCAAAGTTTTGGAAGTGGACTGCTAAATTTTTAAAATATAATGGCAATAAAAAAAAAATATAATGGCAATAAAGTATTCCCATAAAGGCTAATTTTGCCATGATGAAAGTAAATGTCGATTTATTATGGAAAATATGTAAAATACATAGTGTGTGCTAGTTAGAGAAGTAATACTCTTTAGACTTCTGAGCTTTCTCTGTTCTTTTTCTCTGTTTTTTTTTTTTTGTGTGTGTGTGTGTCTGTGTATGTTTTCACACAGCTTTGATCACATGTCTCATGATTACATATATTGAGCAAAACTTCTTCATCCAACTTGATTATTTTAGTGAACTAGGAAGAGACTAACCCTAAAATAATTGACATCTGGCTCATTAATGGTGGCTTAATGAACATCCAGTTATTGGATACTTTAAAATTTTATCTAAAGTTACTAACATTGCCTGTGAACAGATAATGCCAACAATGGTCCTTGGGGAGCTGCCTGTGGTAAGTGGTGCCTTACCTGGTCCACGCCCTCCATGAAGACTACCAGAGGCTAAAGTATTGGATTTTGATTATTTACATGGCTGAGAATTTTAGGAACAAGTACAGGGTTAGAGAGCAGTTAAATGTGCCACTATCATAAGATTTACAGCATGAAAGAAGCATAGGAGACTATACTTTCATTTAGTAGACATCTAGTGAATTAATTACTATATGTAAATGACATAGGAATAAACAACAAATAAGAGAATATAATTAAAAGGATACATTCTGAAGCTTTAATGACTTAACTCCCACCTCCATGGTATCAAAGAGTCCTTCAAAATCTTAGTGGGCTGTAGGTTACACTTTTAGCCTATTTGTAAACTATGCTAGTCAAACCAAAGGAAATTAAGCAGAGATGGTTATTATTATGATCATTATTAATAATAACACTTAGAATTACTGAAATGTTATTACCTAATAGGCTGAGTTAGTTCAAGCACTATTTCCTCATAATCTTAAATGCAAATTGTGGATATTACATTCGCATTGCCAGGGTTTTTTTCTATTTGTGGTATGAGTGAGGACTGCAAAGTTTATTTAAGTTGCTTCATTACCCAGAATATTTCACATAATTGCCATTAACTATAGCAATCTCTTCTCTATAATATGGCTGAAAGAAAAGAATTTTAATTCTTTTCTCAATTATTAATCAATTTCAGTATTCATTTCTTAATAGGGAATGCTTAATAGAGCACTGCTTCCCCTTTCCTTGACATCTTCCCTTTTCGCATCACTGATGAATGGGACTCAAACTACAGACCACTTACTGATTAGCTGAGAATTTCTAATTGTGTCATTTTGGAGTGAGGGTAATTTGTGCAATGGGATAATAATTTCTGCATAGTAGAATGAATATTGAACAATGATTGGTAGGGGATTAAAAAAAACTACTCTTAAAAGCAAAACAAGGGAAGGTTTTTTTTTTTTTTTTTTTTTTTTTTTTTTTTTTTTTATCTTATCAACTGCCTGAAAAGTTTGCATTGGGTCTGTCCTGTGTTTTTGGAATGATAGTCAGTAGCAGCCTTTAGAAATATATATGTATAAGAAATGAGATCTTTAAGTTTTAATGACGTAGGTGTGGAATGGCGAGCATTGGGATAGAACAGAGAAATTAGAGTCATTTTGCCTTTCTTTTGCCTGCATTCTTATTTTTTCACCTCCCACATAAGGGCGGGAGTGATCTCTAGATTTTTCCTGCCATGTTCCCTGATGTGTTCCTGAACCTAGCAGATAGTAGGCAATGAGCAATTATTTATGATTAAATGAGTCAGTTAATTGCTACATTGGATTAAAGCAGTGTGTTTTTTCCTCTTAATTCAAAGGACAATTAAGTTTCTTTTGTGTCCAATTATTAGATTAATAAGCATGTTAAAATAAAAACAGTTACCAAATTTCAAAACACTTCAATCTCCTGCTCCAGGAAAATGAAATTTGACTGGTTTAAGATGGAAGGGAAGATACAACGAATCTTTATTTCATAGATTTTGAAGGGAAAATGGGTCCTAAGGTCTCTGGTAGCAATGTTTGAAAGTTTCACGAAATGGGATGTTCCTCCCTGGAGGGCAGAAGGAGAGATTGTGAGAGAGAATTGAATCTGATTCTAGAAGGCAGATGGAGTTAAAGATTCTACAATGGGAGAATATTGCTTACAAAATAGTCCCAAGGTCAGATGTTAGAACTCTGCAAATAATCTTATATGAATAAGAAACATCTCAGATAAACCTGCTTTCGTCTTCAGTGAATGGACAACTTTATACAGCAACACGGTTGTCACATGCCGGTGGAATCAACCTCTCGTAGTTGTCACTCATTTGAAAAACCGATAAAAGGAGTTGACAATATCAGACCCATAGGAGATCATTTTCAGGATGGCAGTGCCAAAGTATTTCCTGGTATCAGTGCCAATTTCTTTACAATAATTTAGGGAACCTTATTCAGAGGTGTTCTGATGATCAGGTCTAGGATTTTTCCATATATATTAGAGAATTTCTTTTAATCTAAAACAGTTTGAAGAAATGTACTTCAGCACTTATTTACCTAAAATGCTAGTTCTGAATAATTTAACATGATGTCTTTATTTGACTAGCTTTCTTGGTATGAAATCACAAAATACAGCATTTTAGTGGCTGGCCTAGAGTTAGAGAAAGTTGATTGAGAGCTGCAGAGCAGTCCAGCAGTTTCTCAGGTAGTATAGAAACATACTGGTCTTTTGCGAGTGCATCCTTGCACCTTCTAAAGCACATTGGGAGTAATTTAGGTACAGGGTAAGATCCAGCTAAGCAAATAGGATTTTTTTCCCCCCTAAAGTCTTTTCAGATAGCTTTTATTTCTTCTACTTCAGATGCAGCTGAGGCGATAAGATTCATCATTCTTCCAAACTAGTCATGGAGCTACCACATTGAAGTGTTACATGGTATAGTTAACACTATGTGGTAAAAAGAAAATCCCTCTCTTTTCGAGCTGATGACTCCTTTAGGTTTTCAGGGTGACCATATATTACCATATTTCTAAGGTTCCAAACCAAGATTCTCTTCTGAGAATAAAAGAGTGCTTTTCATAAGTAGCTCAGCAAACCCAAATGAAGATCTTTCTGTGAGGTGTACACCCACCCTGTCCTTTGTTGGAGTTAGACTCTTACATGTAATTCAATCATTATCCCCACTAGAATAAATGCCTGAGAATGAGACCCAAAACTCGGCCTGAGGTATCTATCCTGGTCGATTCCTTTCTTCCGTGGTTGCTCTTAAAGCTCAGCTATAGGACATCTGTAATCTGAGAGGCGAATGGTTTGCTGAGTCTCAAAGGGTAAATGTAAATGCCTGTTTCGGTTTAGCCTAAGAAACACCTAAAATGCACTCTCATCACTCTGAAAATGAAAAGTGGCTTCTTTTACGCAGCTCTGAAGTGAACAAAAGTTCAGAAAAACCCAACTTCATGATTACAGTTCATCCTCCTCCTAACAGTGTGGGCCTTCGCCCCCTTTTAAATTAAGAAGGCCCCAACGGAGCAGATTACATCTAACTTCTTGCAGAGCAAAAATAAAACCCAACTATTTGTCACAAGTCCTTTTTCTTCTTCTTTTTTTTTTTCTTCGTATTTTGTATTCCACTGTTTTTGTTTTAATCCCCCTTTGTTTTATTTGGCTGCTGAAGCCAGAGCGCCTTGCCTTTGGCAATAAAAGCTTATGAGTAAACATTCTCTGTGGCTTGGAAAGCAAAAGCGTCACCCGGGTCTGCACATCCAACTGTGCCCCTCTCCAAAGTCCTGAACCGGTTCTTAAATTGGAACCTGCGGAGCTTTGCCAAGCTTGCACGCTGCCAGGTGGGTTCCATCGGGCCGGGTTGTATTGATTCACGTTGGTTCTCCTGTTTTCTGTCCCGTTAGCAAGGCTGTCCTAAGCTTTGATTCCTCATTATCTCCATTGCAAATTCCATGAACGCATCATCCTGCTGCCGGGGCACCCAGGATTTGAAACTGACAATACTGGATCAATGTCTCAGGGGCGCAGCCCTGAATTTCAATAATACAATTAAATGCCTTGAATGTGAGATTTACCCAGATTGTCGATTCTGCATTTCCCGCACGTTCAGCATGGGAAGCCACCCACCCCCAGAACCCGAGCACAGTGTTCCTGTCAGTGCATAACGAAGGAAAAAGACTTGATCGTGAACCTGAGGGAAAGATAATCAAATGTTGAACCTGCTGAGCCTGTTAGATGAAACTGTTAACAAGGCTTGCTCAAATCACCAGGGAAATGCTGTGCAGGGAGGAAGATTGGGGTGCAGTTGTGAAATATGTAAGCAGGGTTAGGCTGGATAAGGAGGTCTCAATGCTTGTTGCCGAAGCTGTGTTGCAATCCTTTCGAAGGATTTGTGTTTTCCCTCAGGAGTCACTTCAGCTCCCAGATTCACTTGAATCGGTTAAGCTCAATCCTGAGAAACATGCTGACAGAGGGAGTGTCATAAAAGGATGCCACATGTTTTAATTCTAATTTTCGCCAATACAAAGCAACAAAGCCACAAAGCCAGAACAATTACTTCCTTTTCTGTAATTTTAAAGAGGAGGCTGGGGAGGAAGAAGTACAAAGCGGTAGTTACTCTGAACAGGTGCTATCCATCCTTGATGGAATCCGAATGGGAAGACTGAAGTAACATAAAGTGCTTCTTTTCAGTAGACTTGACTTTCAATTTACTTACTACTTCAGACAATGAGAACTTTATAAACCTGCATCCTGCCTTTTACGGCACAAGACTCCCGTATTCTTTGCTTTTTATTTCCCTAGCTATCCCCCCTGGAGCTCCTTCTCTCCCTACCTGTGACCTCACTGAAGGATATTAATGAATACAGTCGACTTCCCGCATCTGGTGTGAGGCGACTAAGCCTCTGGGACTGATAAAGCATTTTCAGTCCTGGAGTCATTATCAATTTTTATTTGAGATAGTGCACCATTGAAACCAGAGCATGTGTTAAAGTTCCTCTACCTCTGAATTTCCTGCTCCGAGAAACCTTGGCCATTCAAATTTGACATCCAAGGGCATTTGAAATACACATTTGGCAATAAACTGTAAAATGATCTACTATGGAAACATGTTAAAATTTTATTTAGGCTAGGAGGCTATGTGTGACCAATTACTGTGGAGAGCAGTGATCTCTTTTAATAACATTAAAAATATTAAAAATATTTAACTTCTCAGGTTAGATAAATGACATAGAAATATACTTTAGTACTGTGCTACAGTCTCTTGAAAGGCCCTGCCTTATTTTTAATGCATATATAGACTCCTGTTAGGGGGGAAACTATAGTCTAAACAACATTCATTCTTAATTTGTATTTATCCATATTCAGGCACTGTGTGTGTGTGTGTGTGTGTGTGTGTGTGTGTGTGTAAATTCACAGAGTCCAGGATGAGAATGATTGGTTTAAAATTCAGTGATGGCACTTTTATCCGACATGATACCGAGAAATACACTTTACCTCTTATTGCCTCAGTAATCCCGTCTTCTACATAATGGAAATAATAGCAGTATCTGTCCTGCCCTTCCCCAGGTTATATGAATTAAAAAACATAATTCTCATGAAAGCTCTCTGTAAATTTTAAAGTACCACACAAGTGTCAGTTTAATATTAACCAAATTTTATTTGAAAGAATTCAGGAGTCAGACTTCATGTCTTTTCTCCAACACTGTTTTCTTCATTATATTTTTTGGCTTGAGGGATTGCACTATACCTCATTTGCTCCTGGTGAGTTCATTGACTCTGACTGAACAGATTTCCTTTGATGTCCAGACCTTCCCTATCTGTGATTTCTGGGTACCCATGAATTCTGGCCAAACCAAATTTCTACCACCTTGATAACTTCTTGAAGATTTCTCTGCTTTCAAATTCAGATTTTGGTCCAGAATTTTTAATTACATACAACCAACTGTCCAAGAACATTTTCAAAGGTGATACACAGGTTTTTGTTTTAAGGTATAAAAATCTGAGATTATTGTCTCTTTCTCCTTGAATATGCTGTTTTCTACCTCTATTGATAAAAGGAGGAATCCTTGTTTAAGTCAAAAGAAATCCAAGGATAATCCTTGGTACCAACTCATGTTCATGTTCTCATAGCTCCTTAGTGGTATAGTTGGATCCAATTCTACCTCCTAAACATCTTCTATAATTAGCCTATTTCTCCATTTCATGGACAATGTCTTATGCCAAACCATTTACCTGGAGCATTATAACAATTTGGATTCTGACTCTGTGCATTTACTTATATATATGTCCAGTACAACATGGATGGTCTTCCTAAACACAAATTATGTCTGTTGTCAAGCTTAAATTCTTTAAATGATTTCCCTTTGCCCTTAGCATAATGTTCAAGACATGTACATGTTTTAATCAGGCCTTATATTTCTACCCTGCTTTGTTCATTCTTACTATCTGTATATTTCATGTACTTATTTCAATTGGAAATTTAAGAAATCCCCTCCCTTTTATTTTTGAATGAGGCAATAAATGAATATGTCTGAATGCATGAATGAAATTTATAATTAAAGCTATGTGAGTTTGGACAGGTAGAAAACTAAATAATTATTTTAGGCTTAGAGAATAGTGTAACTCTATACTACTTCCCTTTTGTTTGCCTGTGTCAGGATTTATCAACCTTAATACTACTGACATCTTGGGCCAGATAATTCTCTATTGTTGGGTGCCATTCTGGTCATTGTAGGATGTTTAACAGTATCTCTGGTCTCTACCCATCAGCAGATGACCCCTCCCCCAAGTGGTGATAATTTTAAATGTTTCCAGACATTGCTATATACTTCAAGGGGAGCATACTCAACCCCTGCTGAGAACCACAGTTTATCTGTTTAGCTCCCCAAAATTTAAAAAAAAGGTATTAGGTGGAGGAATTATATTGCTATGCCTGGTTACCTTATTATCAGTGATTATTCACATAATGACCTACCCCATCACTCTCTTGTTTGGGAGATTAATTTGACTTCTAGAAATGAGAGTGGATAAGATATTATGCAAGCTTAGCCATTCTCAGTCCTTGGATCAGTCTAAAAAATTTTGATTTCAGAAACTCCCTAGGATCAAAGACTTGAAACCAAGTATAATTTCAATTCAGAACCTATTTTTAATATTTTGAACAAGGGGCTTAAGAATACCAACTTCATATGATATGAAAATATAATTTGTATTTTATATTTTACAAATTACATGAAAAGATAGAAAAATTACTTTAAGTAAAATGGCCAAATATTTTTAGAGAGTCTGCTATCTACTAAACCTTGTCTACCCTACACAAGGTATAGAAATCATAAAGAGAATTCCAAATATATATTAAAAACAAAAAGCACGTTACTGAAACAATTCATTTTTTTTAAATGAGCCAGTTAGACATTGTGAAGCCTCTATAATTAGAAAATATGTATGAATCTTTGAGAGGGAGGTGTACAATACTAGAAATGATATTGGTGGTGGTCCTTTAAGTGACCTACCCCCAAGTTGCATTCTAGGATTTTATCATGGAAGAAGTTTACTTTTTAATATCTATGCTCTGTGACTGCTCATCATATCAAGAAGAATTATATTGCAAATAATCATGATCTGGATTGCTTTTGTCTGTGGCTGAAGCTGAAGCCATCCAATTAAAATATGGTGTTCAGGGAAAATAGCTCATTTTAAACCAGGGTCTTAGGCAAAGGAAAGGACAGCCTTTTATTAACTTTGTCCCTTGTCTCTAGACATATTTATTGCATTCTTCTGGAACAGAAATAATAGAAGCTCAGGCATAAGGCCATGTGTGGAAAAAAAAAAAAAAACTCTCTGCTGCCATGAATGTTAATGGCTCTGTCATTTGATGGGAAACACCATGGTTTTAAAATTTGAAAATGACTCACACAAGATTTAGAAATCTCTCCTATAAAATGTAGACATTTGATGATTAAAAGAAGATTATATGAAAATGATGACATATTATTTTTGTTCTTGCACATAGCTGCATGTTTGAGTTGGTTTATATCTCTACTGGTGTCCAGTGTGATCAGTAATTTTTGTTTTTTGTCTATGAAATGGAACATTCCCCTGTCACTCTGAATGTAAATAAAATTCTAATATGTTTATTTGCCACAAGTTCACAGTTATCTATACTCCAATTTCACTTTAGATTTTAGTGTGTGTTTATTATACAATGTAGGTCTTTCTCCACTATTATTTATTTAACTTATTATACCCACTACTCTAATCAATTTTGTGTTTTTCCTAGATGTGCCCAATTTCTCAAATATGTCTCAATATGGGACTGTGGAAGAAAATGATAAAGTAGAATTTTGGTTGATGTCAAAAATATTAACTTAGAAGATAAAGTATTATTAACATATCTTAGGCAAAATACTGCCTGGGTAGTTGACAGTATTTGGGTACAGAAGCTTGAGCTGAAAGTTCAATTGGGTGAAAGGCAATCATCTTAGAGGAGCATGTCGGGAATAATTTTAAATGGATACCAGGGATAGTGGCAGACTATGAATACATTCTACCAAGTTCCAGAATCCTGATAATAGATAAAGTCAGCAAAACAAAAGCCCTAGACCTGACCCTCTGGTCAGAGGGAAGGCATGTGTTCATAATGAACTAATCCCCAGAGCGGGCGGGATAGGCCTTGCCCAACCAGAAACTGAGGATGAGGTCTTTCTTGCCCGAACAAAATGGCCCAAGAGGAACTCATCCTGGGTAATACAAAACAAAGAATAAAATGATGGACTTGAACACAGGAAATATTCTCATCTTTCCTTATCCACTATCATACTTTTGAAAAGGAAATGTGAAGAACATTTTAATCATTACTTCCTTAACTATGCCTTTCCTTAACAAAGGATCTGATGTAATTCCAGAAGGGGATACATATATCAATAAATATAATCAAATCTGTTTGGTTTTAGCCATTTTCTCTTGGCTAGCTTCTAGGAAAACTAGGAAATGTTAGAAGAGGTTAACTGGAAGAAGTGGAGGAAGGTAGTAGGGAAGGCTGCAAGGGGGATTTCCATTTCACTTTACAACCTTCCCTAATGTTTGAGTTTTTATAATAATTTCTTAATAAATGAATAAAATACAAAAACAAAACAAGAAGAAAATGCCTATAAAATTGTCCTGGTTCATTGACTTATTGGTTCAATGAAGAAAACAAATAGTGCTAGTAATCCATTTTTGTTTAATCTTTAAAACATAGAGCATAGTAACATTTCCAGTAGTTTTGATTAAGAACATATTCTCAGATATGGAGAAAGAAAAGTTTATGCATTCTGTTTGCTTCATTGTTAAATCAGTATGTTTTTATTATTAAAAGGCATCTGGAACCTTTTAATGTTGTGCATCATGAGGTCTTATCTAATGTTCTAAGAATTTGGCATCGGCCTGTAGGTATGAGTCATGAATTCAAGATCATACAGTAATTACAGGCAAATTCAGGCATATGAGAATGACATTTTAGCTCCATCATTTAATGACCTTGTTGAGTTATAAAGGGAAAGTTACCCTTTATATGGTTCTAGAAAAACAGACTTGATTCTTAATTCACAGGATGGGCTATTAAAACAGATCACTCTCTTTTGGGGAATGTTTTTGCTGTACCTCAACTACCTCAACTCATCCTTCATTGCCACATGTCATCAAATAATTTTTACTGTTTACTTTCAGACAATAAATATGGGAATGACTACTGATTTCTTTAAGAAATTACCAAAATATTTTCTAAGATCAAGGAAGCATTAATTAATTTCCTACTTTTATCAAATAAATATTTATCAAATAAATACTTAGAAGATGCCTGCAATTGTTGCAACTACAGTTTAAACAAATATTTCAAGATAGCATGTATTCTAAAACAGAAGAAATTGCTAAATAACTTGAAAGATTTATGGGACATATCTCTCTCTTTATTTTTTTGTCTATAAGTTGGAGAAATCAGAGAGAATTTAATTTCTTTTTGTTTGTTTGCATGCAAAGAAATCTTAGTCATGAAGTGTTAGAAATGAGGACCTTGTGTACCTATGTATGATTTTTTCTGATTATAATAGTCAATATGTTATTATAATAATTGGGGAAATTTTAAAAGAAACATTAGATAGTATTTTCCTGATTATTTCCAAGTTAATCGGTATATTTCATTATTTAGGTCATATACTTTATCTTTCAAAAATGAACTATAATTAATATTATTTGCAATTTTTCAAGGGTATCTTGCAATTATATATTAGGAAATACATCATGTGATTATGAATATTAAGATTTTCAAAATTAGATCAAAATTTTAATTATATTCATCTTCAAAGGAGTCATATTTTCATAACTATAACAGAATCACATAGGATGAATAAAATGTAAAATACAACTGGTTAAAACCCCAAGTGAAACAAATGCAATATTTTTTTCCAATTTCATATTTTACATTGATTGAATTGAAGGTGAGGACATGCAATTTGCAAAAATAACACAATGTAACAGAGCATTTAAATTCCATAAATGAGTACTAAATAGGAATAAATGTTGGGAAAAAAGTTATTCTGCTGCTGCATACAGCTAATGATGTAACTAAATTATGTGAAAAAATATTATTAAAAGTAAAATTATATTAAGGGTGAAAATGATATTATTAATCAAATATACCTCAGAATACTATGACAACTGGCAGTGGAGGCTTCCTGGCAACTATTTGGTTTTGCACATACTGAAAAGTGAAACTATAAAAAAGAATGATTAAGGATAAAATTTTAAAAACTTTCAAAGGCATACTAGAGGAATTTTATTTGCGATCCTTTGAATTCAAATGATCAATCTTATAGAGAAATTCTGAATGAAGTAAAACTAGGAGATACAAAACCTAGAATAAAGTTTTTGGCAGAAAATCATCATCTAGTTTGATAAAGTATGTGTGAGCCAGTAATGACTTCATTTTCTTCACTCTAACATCTGATGGGAAGATTTTTGATCACTCTACTCTATGTAGATATAAAAGGTAGATCTTAATCTTTTCTGTAATACTGTTAAAATCCATAAAACATGATGAGTATTCCAGTTCCAGCCAAGTTGGAGTGAAGTTTCCAGATTTAGTCTCTCTTCTAAAGCAATTTAGAAATGGACAAACTATATGAAACTATGGTTTTTGAAAACACTGGACTTAAGGCAATGAAATCTATAACTGGAAGATAGAAAAAGGGGTCCCCCAGTTTACTGATTTAAGAGCATTTTCAGGATGTGGTACCCAGAGATAATCCAGGTGGATCCTGGGAGAATCCAGAGTTTGAGAATTCAGGGGAGTCTGAGAATGAGGAAGCTAGAATTTACAAAACACAGTAACAGAGGGTAGAAAGCTACATAGACACTCCAGACAACTGTGGAGTTGCACTTGAATATTCAACAGAATACTGAGTAGCATGTGCTTGGGAGGAATTTACACAAGGCTAGGTGGGGAAACACACCAGAAAGAATTAAGAGGAGATAGTACTCTATGCTTACGCAAGACTGGGATTAGCTCCTGTTTCTGCCAGCCTGCCTGGAAACCTCATTATTTATGGGGAATTGGATAGAGTCCTCAGACTGAGTTAAATCTCTCATCTTTCCTAGCAACCTTGAAGAAATTTCTGAAAGGATCAACTGTTTCCAAGTAATCTAATTATATCCCTTAACAAAGCTCAAGAATGTTTACAGAAATATAAGCATATCCCTCACATTAAAAAAAAAAAAATGTCTGGCAATTAGAATTACCAGGTATGCAAAGGAGATAGAATATATGACTAATATTGAATAGAAAGATCAGTCATTTAAAACTAATGTAAAATTGGGGCACCTGGGTGGCCCAGTCGGTTAAGTGCCTGACTCTTGATTTTGGCCCAGGTCATGATCTCAGAGTCATGAGACTGAGCCCTGCATTGGGCTCAGTGTTCAGTGTGGAGTTGCTTGTTCCTCTTCTTCTGCTCAATCCCTCACTATCTCTCTCTCTCAAATAAATAAAAAAATATTATTTAAATAATGCAAAATTAATCCAGATGTTAGAATTCACAAACAAAGAATTGAAACAGTCGTTATGACTGAATTCCATATGTTCAGAAGTTCAGAGACATAAAAGATTAAGAAAACATGAAGACCCTGGTCAAGCTGCTGGAGGTGGAAATAAACTGCAAAGAATTTAGGGAAAAGCATACACTGCAGAAAACAAAATGGTTTTATAAGATAAAAGATCTTATAAATTAAGATATAAAAGATCTTATAAATTAAGATATAGCAAAAGAAACTACAAAAAAAATAGAGAAAAAATAAAAATTAAAAAACAAAAACAAAACCCTCAGAAAATCCATGAGTTGGGAATCTACACAAAGCCACCCAATGTCCCTGAAATTAGAGGATAGGAAAGAGAATATGTGTGTGATGATGATGGTAAATATCATTTATAGTTATATTTCTATATAAAACATACATCATATAAAATGCACATATTGTATAAAGTATGTATTTATAAAATGTATTTTAAAATAGAAAATATTAAATATACATAAAATATTCCATATATATTAAATATATGTATTTGAAGATATACGTGATATGTACAGAGGAAGAAATATAATACTGATTGATTTCTTATTGAAACAATGCAAAGAAGAAGACAGTAGGGCAACAATTCAAAGTACTGAAAGAAAAATATTGTCGACACAAGTTTTTATACCTAGAACAAATGTATTTCAAAACATGGACAAAGTAAAATTGTTTCAGACACAGGGAAAACTGAAGTAATTCATGCCTATCAGACATACACTGAATGAAACGTTAAAGGAAGTCATTTAAAAACGAAGGAAAATGATACTAGATTGTAATCTGGATATACACAAAGTAAAGGGTCCTGACAATGGTTACTCTGTAGGTAAATACAGAACATCATATATAACATTACTTCTTATCTTTAAATATCTCTACATCTGTGTAAGTATGAACACAATATGGCAATGTATTATGAAGTTTACAACATATGCAAATACAAAATGTAGAACAGTAGAAGCACAGAGATCTGGACTGTAGAAAAGGAAGTATACCATTATAAAGTTCTCGTATTATATGCAGACTAATATAATATAACTTGAAGACAGACTGTGCTAAGTTAAAAATTTAAGCTATAAATACTAAAACTACAACTAAAACACAAAGTTATGCATAACAAACCAATGAAGGAAATAAAATGGAATTTAAAACATACTAAGTTTAATTTTTTTTAAGATTTTATTTATTTATGAGACACACACACACACACACACACACACACACACAGAGGCAGAGACATAGCAGAGGGAGAAGCAGGCTCATCTTGGCAAGCCCGATGCAGAACTTGACCCAGGACCTCAGGAACATGCCCTAAGCCAAGGCAGATGCTCGACCACTGAGCCATCCAGGGGCCCCCTAAAACATACTATATTTAAATGGAGGTTAAAGAGAAAATGGTAACACATATCTAATATCAATTTAATGAAAACCATCTACAAACACTATGTAGATGCAAATAGGATAAAAATAGACTAAAATGATACACCATTTAAACACTAATCAAAAGAAAGCTAGAAGAGCTATGTTAATATCAAATAAAGTAGATTAATTAGGAGAAAGTATTGCCAGTGAGAGAGAAATTTAAATAGAAACAGGCAAACAATAGAGAAATATCAATGAAACCATTGCATTCTTTGAGGAGGTCAATAAAACTCAAGCAAACGATTAGGCAGAGAAAGAAACAAAAAGATGACACATTACCAATGCAAAGAATGAGAAAAGTGATAATATTACAGATTCTACAAAGATTAAAGGGTAAACAAAGGACTCTCCCAATCCAGTTTATGCCCAAATGTGTTTGCTTACATGAAATGGCACAACTACTAGAACCCACAGTTGTTGCATATACTTACCAACACTTGTTATGTCACGCTTTTTAATTTTAAACATTTTTGTAGGTTTGTTTACAATGATGTAGAACAACTGGAACTCTCATATATACTGCTGGTGAGATGGGAAAATGGTCCACCTACTTTAGAAAAGAGTTTGGCAGTTTCTTAAAATGTTAAACGTGACTTTCCATATAACCCAGCTATTTTTCTTCTATGTACTTACTGAAGAGAAATGAAACTCCGTGTCCATGCAAAGATTTGAAAACAAATGAATCATGGTTTTATATGCCATAGCCCAAACTAGAAAGAAATGACCCAAAGGTCCATAACAGGTGGAGGAGTAAACAAGTTCTGATGTACCCATGTGATGCAGTATTACATAGCAAAACACAAAGCAAAAGCAACCTGTCTATATAAGCAATAAAATAAATGAATCTCAAAATAGTTTTGTGGAATGAAGCTAGACAAAAAAATAGTATATGCTGTGTGATTCCATATAAATAGATTTCTTTTTTTATTTTTTTCCCAGTTAGATAGATTTCTAGAACTTGCAAACTAATCTATAGTGAGAGATCAGTGGTTACCTGGGTGGTAACATGAGGGTTATTACAAAGGGACGCTAAGAAACTTTTTGGGTAGTAGATATATTCATATCTTGATTGCAGAGATTGTTTTACAAGCTTTAAAAATCCTGTAATATTGTAAACTTTAAATATTTGTACTTTGCTTATATAGCTTTTTAAAAAGTTAAGAAACTAGTACAGTTCTAATTTATAGAAACATCAGGTGTTTGCAATTCTACAATTTCCAAATTTATAAAGCCACATATGGATATTATTTTTCTCATTTTTCGTACAGGTCATTTTCTCCAAAATTGGGAGCACTTCACAAACTTAGTCTTTATTAAAGTGAATTAAGTTAGCAATTTATTTTTAAGAATGAATCATTTTAATTCATTAATAAAATACAGCATATTATACACTTATTTTTTTCCTTTTATTAAGTTTTTTTCTTATCCCAGTTCTTCAATAGCTGTTGTTTAGTCTTTTATTTCTTCTGTTACCACCAGTTAACTGGCATGGTTGCAACTAATGTAGGACTATAAGTAGCAGTTTCCCTGCATAAAAATATTCCATTACCATCACATTTTAATTAGATGCTTCATAAAATACTTTGGAATATATTTTTTAAATACATGTTACCAGACTTATAGTTGATGAAGAGATATATATCTGATTAATTAGCGTGGTTTGTTTTATCCATGGTGCATTGTTATGAATGTTTAATGATATGTTTGATTTTTCTTTTTGCCAGTAATAAACCATCATCTCATAGTTCACATTTTGACATTTTTTTAGTTAAATTGATCTTTGACAAAATTTTTATAACAAATTATATCCACAATACGTGTCATTATTATTATTATTTTTGTACTAGCCATACATTTGTAAAGATGACTGGTTTCATTTTTCCTCATGTCTAACATGACTTTGACATGCCCTTTAGAGCAAAGGAAATCAGAGTGATAATACCCTATCTTTGAGAGTTTTCGAGTTAGCATTCTAGATTTCTCTGTGGTAATTCTTAAAATTGATTAGAACTTGGGAATTCTGGCTGCCAAATACCAATATTTGTGCAGCCCACTGCATGGAATATCCATTGTCCTTGAACTGTCTTCTGATAGAGAAGAGAGAAGAGGATTGTGCTAGCTGAGCTGCTAACCCCGTTTTGAGGAGAAGGGGCAATAGTGGTATCTTTTGTGATTTGACTAATATCACAAACAAATTCAGCAGTATCTCTTTCTTTTTTTTGTTGACATTTGAGATCTGGCTTTCAAATCATTGGATATCAGATTGCTGGTCAGAACGTAACTCCTTTTGTGAAAATGGGAAGTTAGTTCTTGAATGATAGTATCTTGATTGACTTCTTGTGTTGCTGTGAGAACTGTCGCCATTCTGAAATCTCATTAGCAAGCTTGGAAGGTTTGAGGGAAGACATACTTAGGCCGCTGAACTATAATGTGTATTAAAGTGTATCAACTAAGTTGTGTTGCTGCAAGTCCTAAGCCTCTAACCTAGCCTTTCAAATCTCTTTCTCCTTTTCTGTGTCCTTCCCCTATTGATGTCATTGAATCCTCGGGGACCACCAAATCTTGGTTTTAAAAAAGGGATTCGGATTTCTAAGTATTCCTTAAATCCATTCTTTCTTCTCTAGCCCCTCAATCTCAGTGCAGACCTTTATATTTTCTTCCTGTAATTTTGCCATCGCCATTTAACTAGTCTGACTTGAGACGTACCATCTTTAGTTTATGATACATGTTTCTAAAATGACAACCTTCCCTTCTTGATTCCCTCCTTAAAAGTCTTCCATGATTTCCAGTGCCTCTGCATTCCCATCCCCCCTCTCACATTCGTCCCCTATTGTCTTCAGCTTACCTTAATAGTCTCCTAACTGCTCAGAATCAGCTCTGGCCTCATTTCAGAACCTTATGCCATAGTAAAGCTAGTGTGATATTTGGAAATCTGATTTATTTCAGTGCTTGCTTAAAACCTATTCGTGCTCTTAGGATCAACACAGAGTTCATGGTATAGCCTCTGGGTCAGGGCTCATCCTGTACCTGCCTGGATACCTACCCTCATTTCATGCCACATAGTTCTTGGTCTGTCTTCTCTTCTCCCTCTGTTGACCATAGTTGACACAAAACATTGCATTGAGTTCAGGTGTACAATGTAGAAATTCAACAACTCTGGATGTTACCTGTGCTCACCACAAATGTGGCTACCATCTGTCTCTGTGTATTACTATTACTATATCATTGACTGCATTCCCTATGCTGTACCTTTTATCCTGATGACTTATTCATCCCATGACTGGAAGCCTATATCTCCTACTTTGCTTCACCCATTTTGCCCGTCCCTCCACCCCCTTACCTCTGGCAACCATCACTTTGTTCTATTTATAGCTTTGATTATGCTTTCCTAATGGGTCAGACAGAGAAAAACCAATACCACGTGATTTCCCTTATATGTGGAATATTAAAAAAAAAAGAACAAACAAAAAAGGTATTTCATTTTGTGTGTGTGTGTGTGTGAGAGAGAGAGAGTATAAGATGTTGAGTCCTCTCTGAAAAAGGAAAAATGTAAAATTTTATAATGATTACCAAACTTAGATATACTTTTTTTTTTTTGGTAGAGAACAATGCTGTTCTATGTTTATAGAGCATTCTGTAATCCTTTTGACCTTTCTTAGAGAGAGCAGTGATTATCAAAATTACATTTATCAACTGAATAAAACTATCTAGAAGAGATAACTTGAGTACTTACAGTACAAGGGAAAATACTCAATGACAAAAAGTAAGGATTACACTCAGCATAAAACCTTATTTTACTCATAAAGGAACCTCATTTTATCCTAAACTATGTCATCGGACAGTTCAGGTGTATGTAAGCTATAGATAACCGCTACCATTCTGCACTGATTTTATGAACATGGCTACCAGAGCAAGAGACTGCACTTACTTATTCACACAAAGGCATAGACACTGAGAGTCACAGAGTTTACAAGTTTCATACTCACTTGTGCCAAAAGACATAACTAGATTTTCAAGATTTTCTGCCAGTGAGTGTAGCAGCTTCCACTTCCATATTTTGAAAAGGAACATAAGAAAATGTCATCTGAAATTATAGGCAATCTGTTAGAGAGATAACATATAACCTATGGATCCAGAAAACACAGATTCTATTTTGCTATATCAACCAAATGTGGTTGATCAGAGTGACGGCAGACTCACTGGTCAAAAGACTGAGACTAAAATTCATTTTGTTCTTCAAAAGCTTAGGGTTTTTTTTAGATGGCCACAGCTACTCGCTGGTTTGAAGACAGTTCAAGGAACCTTAGGAATCCAGAAACAGACAATATGTACTTTTGCTAACGATATGAGAGCAGAGTGTATCATATTTATTTTAGTGACTATGTTGAGATATTTTTTAATTCCAGAACTGGCTTATTTGTACATAAATACCCTTCATATATAAGTGATAACTCATAGAATTTATTTTGTACTATCTTAACGTGACACCCCTAAAAACAGAGTATCATTTCCTTTCTTTTTGCTGTTTCTACATGCAGGTAAAATCAATATGCTGGCCTCCACTCCTCCAGATAATCTAAATTCTACCTTGAGCTCAGAAAGTCTGTATTCTTGGATATTTATCTTAGGCCCTTGTAGAATTGCTACTGGCAGTGCGTTTGGTAATGTCATATTTCCAGCTTTTATCTAGGAACACTATAGGAAAATAGGTTGTTGCTGTGTTTGTTGCAGAAATATTATTGAGGCCATTGTTTACTTTATGATATCACACTGCACTCTGACATAAATTCCCACCTGAGCCGTTTCCTTGAGTCGGTTGCTAAAATGAACATGGCTTCTTACAACCTCAAATGTTTAAAAAAAAATTTTTTTTTTAATTAGAGATAGGTAGAAGATTACTTCTCATATGCTTTGTTGGTAATACACTTTTTAAAGTTTCTTGTTAAAAATATTGGCATTTATAGCTAATTTATTTCTGTACTTGCAGCTTCATTTCCAACTTTTATTCATAGCTTGTTAGATTTTGACATAGTGGGAAAGATCTAGTTGTGTGCCACTTTGTAAGAAGTCATTATTGATTTTTGAGTACTAAGGTTAATAAAAAATGGAATCCAGAGAAACTTACAAGTTGTGATTTATGGATGGGTCACCTGTCGAACAGGGAGGGGCATGTTTTGACCACTGTTTCTTTAAAAATTCTCACTGTCTCTTCCCCCCCGCCCCCCCCATCACTTTCATTATTTGAAGTTGTTTTTAAATGAGCTGGTGGTTATACCAAGAGTATTGAGTCAGGTAATCTTTTCTACATTGGTAAAAATTGCTTGTTGATCTGTTTTAACAAATAATTGGGCCTTTCAGGTACTTTGTTTTTTCTTTCGTATTACATGTACTTTGTTAAGGTACAATTAACTTATGGCTTATACATCGTTAAATGCTGAAATCTTAAACGTACAATAAGATGTATTTTGACACGTTTATACCTGTATCAAAACTGCTATATCTCCCTATCTTTTCAAAACCCTCTCCCAGAGGTGACCGTTATTCCGACAGTTATTAAAATAATTTTAATTCTTCCTATTATTGAACTTGATGTACACAGAATCATGAAGAACGTATTCTTTTACATTTGACTTCTTTTACTCAACGTATTGTTGCACTATCTCTATTGTCTTCCATTTTATTTATGAGTTGTAAATTTTTCAAGTAAATTAAATCTATTGATGGACATTTGGAATTTTACAATTTGGCACTATTACAAATAAATCTGTGAAAATTCCTATAAAAGCTTTTGTGTAGACATACACATTTACTTCTATTGAATATGTATTCCTAGGAATGGGTTACCATGTAGAATGTGTGTCCAACTTTATTAGAAATTTGTGACGATGTGAAGTGATGAATGTCAGTTAAACTTATCGTGAGGAAATCATCTTGCGATATGTACCTATATCAAATCATCATACTCTACACCTTAAATTAATACAAAGTTATATGTCAATTAGATTTTTTTCTGGTCTTAATGAGATGTAACAGAGGAGTATGTATCATTTTACACTCACAAGAGCAATACATGAAAGTTTTAGTTTCACATTTCACCAACATTTGATGTCAATTTAAAATTTTTTAGTTATTTTGGTGTATGTATCTTATATTTATTTTATCATGATTTAAATTTTGCATTTCTCTGATAACTAATATTCTTTTTTTATTTTTTTTAATATTCTTTTTTTAAAAAAAGATTTCATTTATTAATGAGAGACAGAGAGAGATAGAGACACGGGCAGAGGGAGAAGCAGGTTCCATGCGGGGAACCCGATGGGGGACTCAATCCCGGGACTCCAGGATCATAAGGAAGGCAGGAGCTCAACCGCTGAGCCACCCAGGTGCCCCTGAAAACTAATATTCTTATGTGTATTTGCCATATGGGTATCTTCTTTTGTGAAATGTTTCTTTACTTCTTTTACCCAGTATATTGGATTGTTTGCCTTTTCATTACTGATTTGTAGCATATAAAACATTTCTTAAATATATTTGAGGTAATGAGTTCTTTGCCATATGTGTGTGTTTGTGAATATGTATGTATGTGCTATATTATATTTATGCATGTATTATGTTTTTGTCATGATTAAGTATACATATATGAATGTGCGTTATAATATGTGTTTATGTGTGTGTGTATTATGTTTTTCTGATGTGTTAGTAAACACATTCCTTAGGGGTCCATAAATGGTAAATTCCAGGTGAGATACACACACACACACACACACCCATACATATATCCATGTATACAGTCGTACATGCATACATATACACAGTAACACATTGTAACACATTCCCCATAGTTCTATAAATGGTAAATTCCAGGTGATTTTTTTTTAATTTTTCTTAACAATAAACAATTTAGAAAGATCACATATATCCTACTAAAAACTCTTTTTTTCCTCTCAAAGATAAATTTCCCCTGTATTTTTTTTTTAAGTAAATAGTACTATTAGCATGACTACAAACAGGTTTGGTCAAGGTTAATAATTTCTTCCAATATTCCTCATTGGAGAAGGAGTTATGGATTCATTATTAGTTCTTTCCTTACAGGTTCCTTGTTAATTCTTTCTAGTTTTATTTTCACTTGCATTCAATTAAAAATATTGCCTAACTTTCCATTGTAGTTTCTTTTTAGACCCATTAGTTATTAAGTTAATTACTTAACTGACAAATACCTGGAAAATCAGGTATCTTCTTGTTACAGATTTATAATTTCACTTGTTGAGGTCAGAGAGCATACACTGTATGATTTAACCCCCCCTTTTTAATTTAAAGCCTTTGAAAATTACTGACTCTTGCTTTAATGACCAATATATGGTGTGTCTTTCTTTTGGTGAATATTCCACATATGTTTAAAATATGTATTAAATTATTGGGTATAATGTTCTACAAATGTCTGTTCACTCAAATCAGTATATTGTTTACATCCTTTGTAAACTTAATGTTTACATCCCTTATAAACCTAATTTTGGTTTTCTTGTTCTATTATTGAGAGAGTGCAGATAAAAATCTCCAACTATGGAGATGCCTGGGTGGCTCAGTGATTGAGCATCTGCCTTTGGCTCAGGGCGTGATCCCAGTCCTGGGATCAAGTTCCACATCAGGCTCCCTGCAAGGAGCCTACTTCTCCTCTGCCTTGTCTCTGCCTCTCTGTGTGTCTCTCATGAATAAATAAATGAAATCTTTTAAAAAATCTCCAACTATAACCGTGGATCCATTTTTGGTTTCAGTTCTGTCACGTTTGTTTTGTGTATTCAAACTTACACTATGAGGCCTGTGCACATGTATATTATTATATATTCAAGAAATGATACTTTAAATCAGCATGATCTATCTCTCTCTCACAATACTCTGTCTTAAAATTTATTTGTTCTGATAATATTGTAGCCACAGCTGCTTTATTTTCCATCCACTTACTTACTACATATTCACACTTCATATTTGTCATTTATAAAAAGCATGTAGTTGTAGTTGGTTCTCTTTTTATACCAATCTTACAGTCTCCTTTGAGTCCTATTAGATAAATGTTTATCTGCATTCATTTGCATTTTGATATTGTTAGATTTAAGTCTGTTGTCTTGTATTTTGTTTTTATTTACTCTACCATTTCTTTAGTCCTTGATTCTTCCTGGCCTTCCTGATTTTGGATTAATCATGTATTTTGTTGTGTTAAGCAACCTATTTTCTTTACTGATAATTTTAGTTATCCTTTTATTTTAGTTGTCCTAGAATTTACACTATGTGTCTTTAACTTGTCATAGTTTATAGTCAATACATATTATCCTAAGTCCTGAAATTATGTAAAAATTGTATAATGGGATAATAACATTTAGCCTTTCCTCTCACTCATGATACTATTTTTATATTTTACTTCTACACACATTTCAAAACCCACAATATTTGCTAGTCTTGCTTTAAACAATTTTTGAGTTTTATTTTTTCAAAACAGTATTTTATATGTACCCCCATATTTACTGTTTCCAATGTTTTAGGGTTTTTTGGTTTTATTTTTAAGTAGGCTACCTGCCCAGGATGGATCCCAATCCAGGGCTCAAATTCATGACCCTGAGATCAAGACCTAAGCAGAGATCAAGAGTTGGATGCTTAACTGATTGAGACATCTAGGCACCATAGTATTTTTGATGTTTTAAAATTTCTTTGTACATTGCTAGGTCCCCCTCTCCATAATTTTCCTACAGCCTGAAGAGTATCTTTGTGTTTTTTAAAATACAGATCTGCTGATAAAGAATTCCTTCAACCTTTTCTGTATGGAAATTTCTTTATTTGGCCTTTATTTATAAAAAAGCACTTTATCAAGGTATAATTTGCATATAGCATGAAATTCATCCATTTTAGTTGTATAATTCAATAAATTTAGTAAACCTATAAAGTTGTGCACATTACCATAGTCTGCTTTTAGAACATTCTTATCACCCTGATAAAAAATTTCATGCCCAGTTATAACCAATCCCCATGTCCACACCAAGCCCTAGACAACTGCTCTTTTACTTTGTTTCCATAGATTTGTCTGTTATATAAATTTATTATAACCATGCAGTGTGGTTCTTATGTCCAACTTCACACCCTGAGTATGTTTTATAAACTTGTTCCTTGAGTAGTATATATCAGAATTTCATTATTTTTTATTACTCAATATTATTGCATTGTATGGATATACCAGTCATTTTTTAAATCCATTTTCCATTTGATTGACATTTAGGTTATTTCTACTTTTGGCTGTCGTAAGTGATACTATGAAAATTTGTGTGAAAAATTTTGGATGGACGTATGCTTTCATTTATCTAGTTAGATATGATATATAAAGGTGGAACTGGTAGGTCATAAAATATATTTATGTTTAAAATTTTAAGAACCTTCTAAACTATTTTCAAAATGCAAAAGCATCTTTATAGTCTCATCAGTGGAATATCAAGGCTATTGTTTTTTCCATGTTATTTTGAATTAATTTTGAAGGATGTTTTGATGGATTTAGAATTCAGTGTTGGGATTTTTTTCCCTTTCAGCATTGAAAAAGTTGTTCCATTATTTTCTATCTTCTACTTTTCCTAGACAAAGTAGCTATTTTCTTTCCTACATGTACTGTGAATTAATTTTCTTTGGATACTTATAAGCTTTTCTGTTTATTTTTCAATTATTCATTATTTTACTCTAATAGAGCTGGATGTGATCTGGTTGAAAATTTTAACCTGCTGGAGATTTGCTGAACTTGTTGAACCTGTAGATTTGTTTCATTTATTAAATTATGAATTTTCTCAGCCCTAATATCTTCAAATATTTCTTCTAAGTAGGTTTCACTAGCTTCTCCTCATGGGTCTACAATTATACATGTGCTAGATCATTTGTAATGTCACTCTGAGATTGTATCCTGTATATATTGTGCATTGGATTTTCTCTCTTTGTTCTCCATTCAACTTCCGTTGATCTGCCTTTGAGTAAATGCATTCTTTTGTTTCATCCTAAATGCTGTTCAGTCATCCAGTATATTTAGCATTTCAAATAACTTCTTTATCAAAGTTAGAATTTCAATTTGTATTCTTTTAGTTTACATTTATCTTTTAAAATACTCCATATTTTACCCATTTCTGTCTTTTTCTCCATTTTATTTTTCTCATATTTCTAATAACTCAGAGGTTTATGGCAACTATGAAACCCAAGGAAAAATACCATCATTTTCCATCCACTGTCACTGTGGACAGAGTTATTGTAATCTAGGAATCAAGAAGTTTGGAGTATTTTGAGTATAAGCAACAGAAAATCTAAGTCAGACTATATGAAACATATGGAACTTATTGACCTTAAAAAAAAAAAAAAGTCCCAAAATATGCAAGTATCAAGGAAGGCTTGACCAGGTTGTGCAGACACTAAATGTCTACTTTCTCTTTTTCTATTTCTTTTCTCTTCTTCTGTAGTATTGGTGCATTTCTTGGCAGACTGTCCCCCCATGTTTGACAGATGGCTGCCAGAACATTTGTAGCTTTCTCATTTACATGTAGAAATTTAATTAGTTTTCAATTGCTGTGTAACAAATTGCCACAGACTTAATAGGTTAAATAATGCAAATTTACTATCTCACAATTTCTATAGGCCAGATGTCCAGTGTGGTATGTCTGGGTTCTCTGCTCTGGGATTTATAAAGTTGAAATTGAGATTTTAGCCAGACCAAGTTCTCATCTGGAAACACTAGGGGAAAATTAGTGTCCAGGCTTCTTGGAAGAATTTAGTTCCATGTGGTTGTATGGCTTGAGGTTGCCATTTCCTTGTGTCAACTAGTCTCATCCTTTTAGAATCTCTCCACATTTCTTACCACATTACCCCCTGCATCTTCAGCCCAGCAACAACATGGCAATTCCTTCCCTGATTTCATTTTCTCCTACTAGCCTGAGAAAACCTTTTGCTTTTAAAAGACAAGTGATTAAGCTAGTCCACCTAGATAATCTTCCTACGTTAATGTTGATCTGATTAGTAACCTTAATTACCTTGCTGCTATTGTTGTGTTATGTCACATAATCCTGGCAAGAACACTAGAGGATCCAGATTGTGAGGGTCATTTTATAATTACACCTAGTATAGAGAGGTTAGTTCTTTTGTAGTTCAATACTGAACCAATCATTGTTGCCAGAAAAATGATGTATAGTGATTTCCTTTGACCATTTATAGCCCATCTCCATATATTTGGGAAGGTGAGAGTCCTGTGAAGCTAGGGAAATAGAAACTCAGAAGACAACCAATAAATATTGACTGCCCTGGAGTTTAGACCCTGGCACTGCCACTTATCAACCATGTGAGCTTAGGCAGAAAATTCTCTGATTGTTTTTTCATCTGTGAGCTTATGATGAGAATTCAAACATAACAGACATTATAAGTGCTCTGATAAACTCCAAACACATCTCTTTCCATCCCCTGTGTCGACATTTCCCAGGTTCCATGTGTTTTGCTTCTAAAAGGTGTAGCTATCCCTTTCACCATAATACTGACTGTGCAACTGTTTTTCCCACAAGCCTGGAGAGGAGCTGCATGTCCTCAAGTGTTCTTAGTGTTAAGAAAGAATCTTTCATCACTTTCTATATCCAGGTGGATAATGAACATAAATTCAGATGCTTTAAAATAAAAATAATTTCATTTTGCAGATATTCTTTTTAAACATAATTCCCAAATAGAATTTTAATTTGCAACACATTCATCTTGGAGGATATACCAGGAAGATAGATTGTTTTCATTAGAAACACAACATGGACTTTCTTGAAACACAGACACACATACATTTTTTTCTTTCAGATTGTGCATTTCTTTCATGGCTAATGATGTTGTTTATTGATGAGACTAACCTTAAACTTTCAAAGTAACATTGATGATGCTTTGTCCTAATCAGTTGCCCACTTATCTATTTCCTGTTGCAGACCCAGGACTAATTTCTAAGGAAAAATGTAAAAACTTCACAGGTGTACTCCTCTAAAATGGTTGGGTGGGCCTCCATTCAGACATAAATCTTCATTAGACTCCTTATTTTATATTTACTCTTAGTTGGTTGGCAGTGTATGTGAATGTGCTTTGATCAGAAGAACAGAAGTTCTCTAGATTCTTGCCAAATAATATAATCTTGAAATTCCTGCTGTCAAGTTGTTACTAAATGCACATTGTGAGATATAATATTTATGGAAAGTTACCTGAAGGCCATGTAACATATGCTCCTCTGGCTGTCCTGAATGTTACCTTTGGATAAAATCCAACCATCAGCAGTCTATTTTACTGTGTTGGACAGTATTATTTGACCCCTCTTAGGGTTACTCTTATTGAATTATGCTTTAGTGCTAGGTTATTGACCTACATTGAAAGACTTTATTTGAAATAGCTATGTGAAATGCATTATTATAGGAAGTATAAGGAAGCATAGGGAACATTGAGTTCTTTATCACAGAGAGTCCTCTTTTTTTGAAAACAAAGAAGAAAATTTCCTCAGGTTTATCAATCAGAACAGCTCTGCTTCTACTGAAAAACTGATTTGATTTCATATTATGGCCCCTGTGAATCTGATAACAGATCCTGCTTTAGTCACTAGGAATGATATTTGTGGACCGCCCCCCCCGCAACCCCTCTTCTTTTGTAATAAAGTATGGAATGCTTTCTTGGTGTGCTTATCCAACCCAGGGTGTGATTATTTCTCCTTTGTAATGATTCCCTTGATTAGACATTTTATCCTTTGCATCGAAACATTTTTGTAAGATACTTCAAATCCTTTGTGAAGTGAGAAAGGGGGTTTCAAGAACAAGTCAAATACTGCTGCTCTATTTGCCTTCCCTTGATTATCTTTCTTTTTATTTTATTTTTTAAAATTTTCTTTCTTTTTAAAAGTTGGTAAGTACCTATTATATATGTTACATATACTCACCATTTAAAATCTGCCATTCTTTAAATAGTTCAAATATTTTTATATGGCTCGTATGCCAAGCTCAGTGCAGAGAAAATGAAAAGAAAGATATAATTCCTACTTGAAAAAATTGCATAATTTCAATGGTAGAGGAAGTAAACCAAAAAGGATAATGTGAGAGGCTATGAGACTAGAAAGGAGGTATACCTAACTCAGACCGTGTTTGGTCAGACAGGTCAGGCCTTCACAAAATCTGAGTTGACATTTGAAGAATTTCTTGTAGGCAGGCCAAAAGGGGATAGAGTTACTTCCAGAGGGAACAGCCTATGGAAATTCACCAATATACCAAAGATGCATGTGGCCATTTCAGCAAGACTGGAAAACAAGCTGTAGGAGCACTGACAGTCAATGAGATTGGGACATGAGAGGCCTTAAGGTCAAACTAAGGACTCACATTATTTTCTCAAGCATCAGGAAGCCACCAAAGGATCCCATGGGAAGAGGTGAAGTCAAACAGATGAATTTCTTGTATCTTCTCCAACAGTTGGCATTCTGTCTTAAAAATATAGGTATGCAATTGATTAAAAAATTGGTACTCCAAGAAGTGTAACTACATATTTCACTCATAATCTTCTTAACCTTGTTTCCTTCCATAAGCTTTCCCATTTGTGAACTATGTTAGAAAAGGAAGGCTCTTCATCTTCTCCATTTTTGTCATTTTCTCCTTCCTGCTCATTTCTGTAGGAGATTTATGGTGAAGGTAAGCTCTGGAATCAGGTAACTAGGGGTTGTTTCCTGACTCCACCAGTGATGAGGTGCACAGCCTGGGACAAACAACATACCCTGGGGATTTAATGAGATAAATGTGCATTGAGGTAAACAGTGTGTGGCCATCAGTGAGTTTACAGAGTTAGTACTTTAGGAAGGTTATTCTGTTCTTATCACTAGTTTTGGATGCATTATTCTTTTCCTCACTGATGTGTTTGCTTTGGCAAAGTGCAGTCTCTTCTATATAATGTCTATAGTAAAGAAACTGTTTCATCCCACAAGCTTCTGAAGAATATATGTAGTCTGTGAAATTTTTAGCCTACATGGGCTTTATTTCCCTGTCACGAAGACAGCTTTTGTCTCAGTATCTCTATTTTTTGCCCTGATTCTAAAACTTTTACGTTATGGTTTTTCATTTTCATTCTAAGAATCTGAATCATTGCAAATATTTCCCAATTTTTATTTCTACTAGGTACATTGTAACTATTCTTTTGAAACAAGCTTCAGATGAAGGCAGTTGCTAATCTTCCTTTTTATTTTTTTTATTTTTTTTATTTTTTTTAATCTTTCTTTTTAAAGGGAGTCACACAGCTACCCTCTTCCTGTCAGAATATGTGTGTGTGTATGTGTGTACACATGCATAATATATGCATATGTATTGGCATTTACATTAAATATAAAATTATATAATTTATATAATTATTTCTTTTAATCTTGATTTTCTCTAATTTGAAAAACCTAGGGAGCACCAGGATTGGGCAGTATTTTCAAAAAACATTATTAATTTATACTGTGCTGTTTCCCAGAAAGGATTTTAGGTCATTTACAATAAAGAAAAACGTCGTTACCATAAAACCCGAACCCATTAAAATCAGTATAAAACAACAAGAGCCCAGTAATAAAGAAGAAAGGGGAATACTGGGATCTATAGAAAAACACTCTCTAAACATTTTCTTGGAAGAAAGAATCCAGAGGGTTCAGTGAAATGTATTCTCCAGAAAGGCTTCTTTTATCATCACTAACAGCTTGTGTTAAATTACCCTTGTAGGGGGAGTTTGGGAAAAACACTTTTTCAGAGATTTTGCTAAGTCATTATCTCCTGGCCTGCATTCCATCCTGCCCCAGCTTTCAGAGGCTAGCCTGTGTTTTCTCTGACCTGCCCGGATTTCATTGCTCTCAGAAGAGTCCATTGCCTGCTCTCACTAGACTTTTGCCTGTCCATCATTACTGACTCTCCTCTTTCCAGATGCAAAGTGATATTTCGTTTCTAGAGCAGGGATCTACTCTCCTTGACAAGATTCTTTTGCTACAGTAGTCTCTCTACCAGCATTATCATCTGTCTAGAAGAGAAATAGGATATGCAGGCACAACTGGGATGGGAACTCAATTTGCCAACTCTTCCTTTTCCCCACGTGACCCTTATTTTGTACTCATCCCATAAGTCCATACAAGGGTCGCCCATTTCTTGTCCTCTATTCTCTGATCCTAGACTTTCAGGCTTTTTCCTTTTTGGTCTCAAGTTAGAGCTGGAAGTTGGATTGGATAGAAGGACAAAGAGGAAACATGTATAGATCATTATATGTAAATCTTCATTTTGCACATGGAAATCAGAAATGCCATAGCTATTGTTTACCCCAACACAATGATAGACATGCGGAAGCTTTCCATAGGTTCCTATGCAGATCCTGGTGCCAAGATTGGACTTTCATTTTTATTTGTGCAATATATCACTCATAATGACTTTGTCCAATTCAGTACTTTTCACACTGTTCACTGCTCCCTGATCTTTCAGCGCAAGCAAACAATCTTCTGAAAATACCTCTCTCAGTTTGAAGGACAATTAATGAGAAACATACCAGAAAGGTTATTATGCCTATTTTCTGGCCAGAGCCCTTTGAATCACCCAAAGGGAAGCTAAGTACTATTTTGACATTCATTATTGGCTGAACACCGACTATGTGTTTCTGAAGATAAGATTGGCAAACTGCTTCCGCAGCCGGATCCACACAGCATGGCATGTGCTTGTGAAAGGGACTCATCTGGTCTAAGTTCTCCTGCCCTTACAGCATGCAGAGTTCAGCTGGAATTTGAAGCTTGAGTAGTATTTCTTTCCAAAGGCCATTAACTGTCCATGAGACCCCAAAGTTATTATGAGCTGGAATATTCCATTCATCCTGGACTATTGACTTATCCTATGACTAATTGCATAGTAACACAATGGACCACAACAGTTAAGATTTCAGTTGCTAATTCGGGGATTTTCTTTTAGGTGAAAAACCTCCAAATCACCAAGTGATAATAAAACTTGTAAAGGATGTTTCAAGAGAAAAATGAAGGAAAAAAAGCATTCTAATTAAAATTTGTTTCATAGTTTCCCAGGTTCTTTCTAGATGCCAGCATTTGTTTTCCATTCTTGCTTAATCTCTAGGTTTCTAAACCTCTGTGACACTTCTACATGTTTACGCTAATACCTGTCCTGCTTGTGAACCCAGAGCAACCTCCACTCTCGCTCGTGCTGCCCTTGGAATATTTAGGATAAATCCTTCATGGTGAATTTCCATGTCTCACCTTGTCACATGCTCATTTTGCAGAGCCCTTTTACCCCAAATAGCCCAGGAGTGTGGTTTGGATCAGGTGTGAAAATTTAAGCTTTTTCCCTGTTCCATTGCCTGCTTCCATCATTTCTCTTTTTTCTTCTTAAGCTGATACTCCGCTCCATCATGCTGCTTTTATAGCTGCTGTTCAAACTTTAATGAGGACAATCAATGCTTGCTCTGCCTTTTTAAAAAACAGATTAGAACTCAGAAATTACAATGTCCAACAACTCCAATTGAGTAAACACAATTATATTAAAACTGTGAATTAAAAACAGTATCTTACAAATTGAATACCTTAATTTACAGACAACCAAGGACCAAATGTCTCTGTTTGACTGTTATGCATCCTAAATTGCTATTCAGCCGTGGTGACCTTGCTTTAGCAAATAGCATTCAAGCCCATTTATTCATTTTCCACCCTGAGACCAGTTATAGCCTATTTCCCATAGGGATGATCAGTATCAGGGCAGCTCACCTTACATCTGTCACTATAAAGCTTTTGAAGCCAGATCACCCATGTTTGAAGCAGCAGGTACAACCATAGAGATCTGTAGCACAAGTGCTTTTTCCTGGCCATACTTCCCAAACAGAAGACATACAATAAAAATAAATTTTGGACGCTGGCATTTGAACATCACCATATACCCACCTTTGCTGGTAAATGTACATCAGTTACAGTTGCTATTTGTTTCTATACTTTTATTCCATGGCCTGACAACAACAACAACAAAACTTGTTAAATCGAAACTCAAATATGAAGGTTGCAATGAATTAGAAGCTATAGCACCAGGTATCCCCTTTCTGGGCTTTAATATAGCAAAATTATCCAGGGATGCCCTCAGGAAGACCCGAGGCTTTGATTCAGGTGAGGATGGAGGTGGCATTCCATCTGCAACCATTTTTTGCTAGTGAGTGCTCACACAGGGAGAACTCCTCTTTTCCTTCCTCACTGGTTGAGAATGAAGGAACCCGAGTTTCTGACCATTATGACTCTGTCTCTAATGGCAGGGATGGCAGGCTCTGATTGCGGAGTGGTTTGTGACACATTGTGAGGATGAAATATAAAATCAAGACTGAAACACTACCACTCAGAAAAATGCCCTCGGATCCCTCATGATGCCAGCTTTTTTGCACAGTGTGTGGAGTGTCTAACTGAAGTGTAACCGAGCAGACATTGTACATTATCAAGTACAGCCCCTTCAGTGAAGGCTAAGGAATTGTGCATGAACTTTCCCCGTGTGTACATTCATCTTGTCCTTCTGACTTCTACTGGCTTGTTGGTGTCTCCCTGATTTTTCACTCTCTTGAAACAGGGCCTTCTGCTTCTCTGATCACCCTCAATATGATGATCAAAAAGGAAGGCAGTCAAGCCCGAGGAGAAGAGCAAGAGATTGAGACATCCTTCATCAGATCCATCTTGCCAGACAAACTTGCATCCGTCTCTTCCCCATTTAGGAAGAATGTTCTCAGGGTTTACTGGCTTAACTTCACTCCACATGATAGCTAATTTCTGTATTTGGTTGTGTTTTTGCTTCTATCTAAAAAAACTTTCCTCCTTTTCCAGTCTATTTGACCACGTACTACAAGGCCCAGTCTCATACACACCCTACCCACACTTAAGTTCAGCAAGCCTCTATCACATTGCTCCTCACATCTTCCTATATCATCTTTCTCCTTCCTCTAAAGGACACTGTCAGTCTTACAAGCTACCCTTGGTGGCCTCCCCTTCCCTTCCCTGTCTCACCTTACCCATGGCAGAGCCTCTGCGGTGGGTCTCCTCTTCTACTTCCTTTCGCTTCCAAGGTTCCCAGTCCAATGATACGCCACTGGCTCCATCTGACCTCAGTTACCAGCTTAATATCTCAGGTGTAAGAATAGAAAATAGAGTTCAAGTTTGCGGCTCCAATTTTTGTATTGGTAACAGCTGCCTGTATTGAGATGGATTTAGAGAGGCTAGTGGGAAAGAGCCTTGACTGATTGGCTGTGGGAGCCACAGAGTCTGGGATCAAAGAGGTGACATTGGGGCCACCAGCATGGGATTCGACTCTAAATCCCAGGTGTAATCATATTAAAAAGAAAAATGGCCCTCAGCTGGAAGGTATGCATCTCATGCCCACTCCGTGGATCTTGAACATTTTCTTTTCCTTCTCCCTGTAACTTCTCTCTTCTTTAGTCAGATGAAACACTGCCATTACCTAAACACATTTTGTCTGTTTCTCCTCATACCTTTCCCTACAAATCCCCCTCACACCCAGTACTATAAACTGTTGTGAGTCCTGTTACTAGTTTAAATCTTGCTTCCATGAAGTGTCCCACAATAAACTTTTTTCTCTGCTTCCCTCTCAAGTATGCAGTGCCCTAATGGTGCTCTGGGCTTTCCCTTTTCTGTCTTTGCTGCGTGTTTATGTTACTGTGTCACAGAATTTTAGGAACTGTGAAATATCTGCTCACCCAACTCTACCCTGGCTTATCCTTTGCCTGGCACCAATCTACAGAGAAGACTAAAAACTCAAAAGAGTTGTGATGTGCACGTCTGATAGCTATTGACCAGGTGGACCTAGAATCCAGATCTCCTGACAACTGCTCTTCCCCAGAGTCTTACTAAATTGCGAAAGCAGACAAGTTCATAACTAAACAGCAAATGATTCCTTCAACAAATGAGCAGATCCTGAAACAATTGGGGGTATTTTTCAGCTTTCTTTTGTGTGGGGATTTGTCAGTACAGCTTTTTTCAACATCAGCTTCTCATGCATTAGCATTTTAGAGTAAATCTATTTTTCTGTATGCATGTTATTCTCTACTACTTTTTGTATTTGCATACTAATTCCTTGCCTCCCATTTTCATCTGTTCCTGCCCTTTCTTGTCTCTCCAGCTGTTCTTGCCTATTGTTTTACGTCTTGGTCTCCATGCTAGCCCCTTGATCTGTCCCTGTTCTTTCATTGTCTCTGATCTTCCCTTCCTCAATATTTTGGCTAGCCCCAGCTCTGATCTCCAGTGGTGAAATGGATGTATTAGTTGTCTTAGATCCATGTTATGCATACCATGAGTTAATGTTTGCAGTTGGTTTTTCAGTTAATTGTTTGGCTGCTACTTATCCACTATATTGACCTAATGTGGTGAGTTTTAAACTTTCTACAGAAAAGGATAATTTCTTGTTCATCTTTGAAAAACCCAAAACACCTAATAGAAGATGTTGTAAATGTGCTCAGTCAATGCTTGTTGAAAGAGGATATAAGTGCAAGGCCAGTTCTTATAATTATGAGGTCTTTGACTAAAAGGAAAACTAAAGCAAACTAATGCCTCTTAATAAAAAGAATGTGAAATATCTCTCTTTTCACTTAGTGTAAAAATATAGAAATGTGATATGAGTTTATTCTTTTTTTATATTTATTAACAAGAGACACACACAGAGAGAGACAGAGACATAGGCAGAAGCAGAAGCAGGTTCCATGCAGGGAGCCTGATGGTAGGACTCGATCCTGGGACTCTGGGATCACTCCCTGAGCTGAAGGCAGACGCTCAACCACTGAGCCACCCAGGCATCCCAAGTGCTTTAATGTTTTGAAAAATTCATGTCTCCTTTCTCATTTGAAAAAGAGAATGGATAATCATAATTTAATAAAACAATACTGAGAAAAAAAAAAAAGACCTGATAGCAGAATTTACTTGACTACCAAGCATCTATTCATTAGTGTTGAAGATTAGCTATGCTTCTAGATCTTTGTGCTCCTGAATTCAGTATGTGCAGTGAGGGAATTAGGTTAACATCATAAAACTTCAAAGCTTCAGTTCCTGTTAAGCCTCCTGTGTGCAGAAAGTCACATCAATGGTACTTCCTACTTCTCTGGACAAAACACTGGCCACATTTTCCATTTTTCTCTAATATTGCTACCAGACAAAACTTTAGAATTACATAAATTTAAATGCATAGCAAGGCAGTAATCAAAGTAATTAGTAGAGGTAGTGTATCTATAGAACAGAATCCTAAAATAAGTGGTGGAATTCAGAGAAGACTTCCTCCTTCATTTGAAGGGAAGGGAAATTCCTGTGACCAAAGTTAATTAATGCCATGTCCAACGTTAAAGTTCAAGTGAGCAGAAAAAGAAGGGCACGGATTATTATAAATGATGCCAATTATTTTTTCCTGTCCAGTGCTGGCTTTGATTGAGATTTAGTTCTTTTGTGGACATTAGAAAATATATTTGAAATCCTGGCATTGTTCCTTGTTGTCAAATCAATGATTCTCGCATTCAGGGTAAACAGTGAAGAGGTTATGAAAGCTGCAGACTAAAACGCTTAACTGGAGGCTTCTGTGCTAGAACTATGGTACTTGGATTTTAAACACCACTGCAAATGATTCTCCTGCACTCAGAAGTTTGAGAACTATTGATGTGTGTGATTTGGGGCAAGTTTCGGAGCCTTCTGAATCTTATTTTCTCTGACTCAGACTAATACTGATCAAGTTGTTGCAAGGATGTATTAAATGGATAGTTAAAAGGTGACATGTGCTCTTTTTGCCACATTATATCTTGAATGTGATCTTCCAAGGTGTGTGGTCTTCCAAGCTGGACTCATGGTAATGCCCTATCTTGTCACACTTTCATAGTAGTTTTTACATACCTGTTTTTTATTCTCAGTTTGACTTTGTCATATTTCTTTTTCAGTCATTAGTCCATTCCATATTAATAGGCAAACAACTCCTTTCAATGGATAAAATCTTACTATATCATTGAAGCCATTCAGTTGAAAGACTTTTTCATTATTGGAAATGTACCCAGGAAAATAGCAAAACTCCCAACTGAGAGCAAAACTGGGAGAAAAACTTTGAATGAGGGATAGGAAGACATTATTAGTTTCTTAACTGATTTCTGCTCCAGTATTGTTAGTTTTGTAGATATCAATATGTCTCTTCACTAAGAAAGTCTTGGTAGATGCATTCTGATCTGGACATAAGGTAGGTAAAGGTTTCCTTATTACTCTTTATCAAACTATTACTTAAATAGCCATAAAACAAATGTAATAACTAATAAATGAATAGTAGTACAAAATTATTAAAATAACAAAAAATCATAGTTATAACATCACTTTTTAAGAACATGGAAAGAAATTGTTAATTGCATGTTAAGGAGGAAGTTATAATCTTTGTTTCTAAATAGTTTCATCTTTAAAAATAAAAATGAGGTGATATTTCCTAATTTGATATCTAACTTTGAAATTATGAGAAAGTGTCAGGAACACTTAGTGCACTTACCAGACTACCCAAAATAGAGCTCAGCTGTGTAAAACTCTCCTTTTGATGCCCAGAGATGCTGAAAAACTAGCTTGGGTAGTGATCTCATAAAATAGATTTACAGGCTGAAGTTTAGAGTCTCTTCCTGTGTCAGTAGTGGAGTGATCAGTACTGAGGTGTGACTTACAAACATGGAGACCAATCCTTCATAGATCCCTAAAATAGTATGTTAAAAACATAATTCAGATGGGGTGTTAAAGAATATTTTATTTACTGAATAGGCATAGTTTTTTTTTTTTAATTATCTTATTAGAGAGAGAGAATGTACAGGAGCGAGGGGAGGGGTAGAGGGAAAGAGTGAGGAGAAGTAGACTCCTCCCTAAGTGTGGAGCCTGGACAGGGCTCTATCTCAGGACCGTGAGATCATGACCTGAACCAAAACCAAGAGTCAGATGCTTAACCAAGCCACCCAAGTGCCCCTGAATAGGCGTAGATTTTGAAAATTGGAGCATTGCTATCTGGACTTAACGTGTTTGAGGGGAACTTGCATATTCAAGCATCTAGCTACCTGGTTATTTCTGCTTCGGTCGGTTCTGTGTCCAGAGTTGTATGTGAACTGAGGAAATGAAAGTAGCCCCGCACAGTAATTTGGAATGCCAAAACAGGCTCTCTTTTACTTTATGGGAAGAAATGTAGCAAGCATGCCTTTGAAAACAGCTTAGATGGCCTGCTTTCCAAAGACTAAATAAGGAATTTGATCCCTTTTGTTCTAAGTGACATTTACCTCTGAAGAAGTCAGTACTACTCGTTGCCTATCATCACTTCCACCACTATGACTATGAAGACAGAACCTCAACTTTGTCTGAGAGGGCAAATGTTTGTCATTGGCGATTACCCATTAAGTAGCTGATACTAGAAATCAGTTATTTACTGTCCACCTTACCACACCCTCATAATTCACAATTTAGCCTTTGATAGAGCTGCTTGTGCAAGTCAGTTATCAAGTGTTGTGGGACTTCTCCACAGGTTAGATTCTAAGCACATAGCATTTTCTCCTATACTTTTAGCAGGTCGTCAATAATTTGTTCTTCAAAGCTGAACATTTATTCTAGGGCAGCTATCTAATCTCTCCACAAGTTAGTATTATACTGCTAATTAAAAGGAAGGAAACAAAATCAATACAGGTGTTTTCCTGAAAAAGAGAAATACATATTGTAATTGTGGCCTGAAATATGGATGTGACCATTTTTACAAAGTGGGCTATAAAAAACACATCCCAGGTACCCTTTCAGATTTCCTCTGACTTCCCTGACTCCTGGATACCCAACCTCTTGCTCCTTCTCAGCAGCTACCCTGACCTCCTAACCCTCTATGGGTGTACACAATTTTTCTGCCTGAGGCCAACCAGACTTATATATTTGGCTCCCTGAAATACTAACAAACTTAAATAAAATACCACACCACAAGATTTAAGATCTGATCTTTTAAGTAGTTGCAGAAGAACCAAATAATGCAAACCAGGAAGTTCAGGGGCATTAAATCCTCCAGCAGCTAATTCTGACCATGGGAAAACATGAGATAAAAGAGAGCAGAGTAGAATAGTTTGCTTTCCCTTCTCCCTCTTATAGACTGAGCCAAAATAAAATTTTCTTATTTGGCCTTTCAAGAGATGTTCCATGTGCCTGAACAAAATCACCTGTGAAAAAGCCTTCTGGATCTTCCAGCAGCTCTTTGTGAAACAATGGAGAGCACTAGAAAGCATCACTTTATATTACTTCTCATAATATTCTCATTCACTTGAGTCTTTCCTCATTCTTAACGAAGGTTTCAACCTTCTAAACAAAATGTGGTCACTTAATGCTTTCCTAAGTTCTAGGAGATCCAGGCTAAGACCCAGATCATCATCATCATCAGTTGAATCCAATGAAGTCAAAGAGAAGCAATCCCTTTTTCAAGACTTAGATAGTTACTTTATCATTATAGATTTTATTCATAAAAAATATTTATACAGGGTGTCTACTATATAAAGGCATTGCTATAGGTTTGTGAGGAGGACTCTGTCTTCATTGAGGATATATTCTGCTGTGAAAAGACTCAATAAGTGAAGTAAATAAAGATATTATATCAATCTCATATATCATAGATGGTCATAAGTATTAGGGTGAACAATAAATCAGGGAGGTGGATAGAAAGTGGATGGTATACAATTTAAAACAAAAAGGTGGAGAAGGCCATATTTAGAATGTGCCATTTATGAAAAATGTAAAGGTAATGAGGAATCTAAGTGTATTTCAGGAGCAGAAGATACAAAAATATGGGAATAGCATATACAGAAAGTCTAAAAATTGAATGGTGTCTTGCATGTTCAAGAACTAGGCAGGAGACCAGTATGGCTGCTGCACTATCAAAGATGGGAAAATCGTAGTAGATGAAATCACTGAGGTGATAAGGGGCCAGATCCTCATAGTTTTATGTTTAATATAACTCATAGCACTTTTGAAAGTGAAAGGTGAACCTACATATCTGGATAGTTCTCTAGCAAATGGGAACGAATGAGTGATACCCTATTTCCAGGCTATTGTAAGAATTTCAGACACTTGCTAAATAAAAAGCCACTGGAGAATTTTGAGCAAAAGAGTGACATGATCTAGCTTCTGTTTTGATAATATGATACTAACCCTTGAGGGTAAGAAAAGGATTTAAAAGAAAAAAAAAAAAAAAAAAAAGAGGAGGGGCACCTGGGTGGCTCAGTCATTTAAGTGGCTGCCTTCAGCTCAGGTCATGGCCCCAGGGTCCTGGGATCTGGCTCCACATTGGGCTCCCTGCTCAGTGGGGAGTTTGCTTTTCCCTCTCCCTCTTCCTGCTGCTCCCTCTGCTCGTGCTCGCTCTCTGTCAAATGAATAAATAAAATCTTAATTTCTTTTTGTTTAAATTGAGGGGAGCTGTTAGGAGTCTATGGCAATCATGAGTGCCTGGACATCTGGAATGAACATATAAATCTGAAATTTGTGTTAATCAGTATAGACTAGGCTATATGCTATGATAACAAAGAAACCCACGTATCACATTTGCTTAAACCAGAGGTCAGCAAACAATGGTCCATAGGCCAAATGTAGCCCACCACCCTTTTGGGTAAATGCAGTTTTATTGGGACACAGCCACATGCATTCATTTACAGTTTGTCTCTGGCTGCTTTTTCACTCTACTGGCAGAATTGGTAGTTGCAACAGACAGTATGGCCTGTAAGCTTAAAATATTTATCATCTGTCATTTTGCAGAAGAAGTTTGCTGACCTGATGCTTAAAGCAAAAAACTTTTTCAAGCAAGGTCTTTTTTCCACACACTCTTCCCAGAGAGGTTTACTTCCAAGCACTGGATTCATACATCAAAATTGGTTGCATCTCAAGACTCCACTATTTCCATATGAGGCCTTCATTGTCAACAGATTTCACCATCACCATTATCATGTGTGGGAAGGTCTCATATCAGCTCTTAGGTGCTTTGCCTAAGACAGATAGACATTATCTATTGGTAGTGCCAATCCCAATATACTCACTTAACTGCAAGGGGTCTGGGTAATTTGAGGGAGAACTTGGATAATTGATTAACAATAAAAATTCTTGTCTAACGGTCATCAGTCCAGCCATGAGACTGGAGTAGCTAGCTCACTGAAGGAGAGCATTTTCACGGAGGAGAGCATATGTTCAAGGACTGTTTTGGGCCATTCCTAAACAATGGTAAGAACTCAAAAGATTAGGAGCTGGAAAGGAGAATAGGGTGGAGCAACCAGAGAAGTATGTGTAAAACCAGTTACTTGCAAATGCCCTTCATGACAAGGCAAGGGAATGTATCAAGAAGGAAGGAATTATATGGCAAATGCTGATAGGCCATGGAAGAGGAGGACAGGGATTAGATGTTGAATTTAGGGAGACCACTGATAACCTTGACGATAGTCATTTCAGGGAATTGGAGAATTGGAATGCTTCTGAAACCCTGATTGGAGTGTATTTAAAATAGATTGAGAAGCAAGGAATCAGACTGGAAAAACACACAAGTTATTTTGAGGAATTTTGCTCTAAGTTAAATAAGTAAAATGGGGTGGTAGATAGAGAGGTAATGGAGTCAAAAGAGTGAATTTTCCCCCTTTTTCAATGAGATGAAAAACCTCACATGTTGATGGAAGTCTTTTGATAGAGAAAAATGTTGATGCTAGTATGAGAGGCTACGGTTAGGACGTCCCTGAGTGCAGTAAGTAGAGAGAGATGGTAAACAAATAGAAGGGGGCTGCCTTTATTGAGAGCTTGACTAATACTCTGAGAGGAAATAAATTAATACTAGTAATGTTTAATCTCTTTGTTACCAAAACAAAACAAAACAAAACAAAAAAAAGCAAAAACAAAAAAAAAAAAACCCCAAACACTCCCACTTCTCAACATTTAGAGATCAATATCCTCTCTTTCTCTTTTCCTTTTGAGCAAAGTTAATTCTAATACACTCCCTTATTCTGAACCATTTTAGAAAAAAACACTCCCAATTAGGTCAACAGCTTTCTGACTTTTAAACACGAATGTTTTAACCCTGGTAACACTTTATAATTAGTAAAACACTGACTGGATTTCTTTTAATTACTATAATCCTACTACCATCCCCATGGTGTTAGGATGGCCAGATGTTCAGCTTATATTTTACAATAATTGTGTAACTGAACCTCTAAAGAAGGTTTAAGTTATTTTTTTTCCATGGAAAGTAGCTCTTTTCATGGTGAGCTATAAAATTTCAAGTGGAAACTACATATTCTCTCTCTAAATGCTATTTAATTTTTCTAGTAGCAATGCTCAGCTACTGTATTTATTTCAAACTGTAACTTTCCTTTGTACCCTAAGTATGAAAAAGTGATTTTTCAAAATAAGAAAAGGTAAAATTAAAAGTCAGTGATAGTACAGACCTGTAATTGTACCTAATTTGTACCACATGGTTGTGTGTGTGTGTATGTGTGCATGTACGTGTGTGTTTTAATCGTGAATAAAACAAAGGGTAGGATTTAACAATCCCTTTTAGCATGTTAATTTCTCATTTTAACAAGACTTTTTTTTTTTTGAGATACAATAGTTGACATGAATCCCATAAGTTTCATTACCTTTTTTCTTGCCCTTTTTAAAAAAACAGCTTGCACATCTCCAGCATTGCATAAAATACCCATTTGTAATTATGCTTAACCTTTCCAAAGCCTCTGAGTATAGTCTGCTCATTAATCTTTAACCTGACAAGCCTTGGGGGTTGTGAAATTAGTACCTCCATGTATTAGAGACACAGAGACCATAGACAAGGGGTACAAAAGGGGTAATTAAGAGGAGGTAAGAAAAGAAATAGAACAAAACTAGAGGGATATGATTATATTATGGTAGGTGTCAGTGAACAGCAGGGATAGTAGAATGCAAATCATAGAGTTCAGGAAATAAACCAGGCTATACAGTTTTAGAACAAAACCAATTTAATCATATCCTGTCCTACTCAAGTGAAAATAACTTGTGCCAAATTGATCTAAAATAAAGATTTTACAAATATGTAATCATACAGAATATGGATTGCCGATGCTTTTATATATTATTCCCCATATGCATTTTCCCACGTTAGACTAAAGTATAACAAAGGATATATTTTAAGTAAAACTAACATTGTTGCCTGAAAAGTTAGTCTTCTGTGATGAAGGAAATGTCATATTTTTATCTATGCAGATGTTCATTAGTTCTGTATTGAATGTTGATGAAGAGTACTAGTCTGAGCAAGATTTCTTAGTATCATCTTTTCCTACATATCAAACTTAACCTAGGCATTTTTGTGTGAACGGTTGAAGATTTGTTGCAATAAAGATACATGTAAGTTTATGTTAATATTTAAACATATTAAAATATTACATCTGCGTAGTAAGGCAAGATTTAAAAAATTTTTCTGATGAATTTGTTTTTGACCAGTGTTATTCTTCAGAAAAGAGAGTCATTTAATGGTAGTTTTTACAAATACATATGATGAGTAAGAAATGGGGAACTATCTTTATGCCTTTATATTAAATGAATAGTATAAACCAGTTTTGTAGTTATTTCTTCTTGAATCTAGCGAAATTTAGAAAACTGCCAAGTTGCTATAATAGACTATAAAATATAGTGAGTAAATTAAGTTAGAAATTGATGTCTCTCTTGTATCACACAATCCAAAGGATAACTGAGCCCGGATGGCAGGAGAGCTCTGTCAACTTCAAGTAGCCACTTGTGTTTGACATTTCTTACCCAATGGTTAGGAGAGATATTGAGAGTCCTAGACAAGCTTCTTTAAGGAGATTATCTGGAGTTCCCATGCTTTGCTCCTACTTCTATCCCATTGGCCCAAGTTTAAGCACAGGCTTAAATCAAACTATAACAGGAACTGAAAAATATTGTATGTACGTGTCCAATTAAAACTAGAGGAATCCCTTTATGAAAGAAAGAAGAGGATACTCTATACCTAGATACTCGAAGTCTCAACCCCTTAGGTTTATACAGATGCTACGTGTTAATCATCTAGAATTTGGTAAAATTAGAGAAGTTAAAAAATACAATTTATTGCACACATAAAGATAAGCATGATTAAACATATAGCTATATCTCCAGTGTTCTTTATAAAATACATTTGTGTATATTTATATAGTCCGTATGTGAGATAATTCGGCATGTAGACTGACTTTTTATGCTTTACTTTTTCATTGTCTTCAATTATCCCTTGGAGCCTTTTCTTGCCCATTCTCTGTCCTTGTTTTTTCTTGATTTCTTCATTAAGTTGAATATAATTTGGGGACTCACTCGTTCATCAATTTGATAAGTATTTAGTAAACACATATTACATAACAGACATTATTGTGAAATCTTTGGATGTTGTAATAAATAAAACCATTAAAGATCCCTGCCCCTTAAACTCGTGTTCTTGCTATGGAAGACAGACAAGGAATAATCAATATAATTAAGCAGCCCACAGGTTAGAAAGTCTAGAAGTTCTGTGATTTAAATCATGCCATCGCCTTGCCAGAAGAAGAGAGCCCAGAGTCTTGGCGAGGTGGTTAATTACTCTGGCCAAGAAGGACCACACCTCCCTTACATATAAAAGTCATTGACAAGAACTGATCATGTGGTCTCATCCAATAATAAGAGAGCCAACCACAAAGTACAGTCTTGCCAATTACTTTGTAGCAGTTGGTACACTGTGCTAATAATTGCCCATGACTGGTATGTTGGATGCTGGAAATCAGAGGTTATTAGCTGTGGGGAACTGGAGGACACAGATATCATTGAGATGGTGACATTTGAGATAAATTAGGGGAGATATTGAACTTAGTCATGCAGATATTTGGAAGAAGAACCCTCAAGGGCAGTGCAAAGATCCTAAGGCCAGGCTGCACCTGTCCTATTTGAGAGCATTTAATAACATTTAGGAGTTCAGTGTGGCGGGAGCAGGTTGAGTGAGAAAAGACTGAACATGAGGCCAGTGATGTACTGAGGCCAGAACATGTTAGGCACTATAGGCCATTGTGATGACTTTGCCTTTATTACAAATAAAATGAGGTGTCATTGTGGGGTTTTGAAGAACTGTGTGAAAAGATTTGATTTATACATAAAGGAAACTCTTTGGCTGTTATATTGAAAATAAAATTATAGGAGAGCAAAGGTAAAGTCAAGGAACTAGTGTAGGGGCTATTTTAGTCATCCATGTGTTGAAGTGACTGTTGATGGTTTTCCAAACTACCTTTTCTTCTGGATACTCAGCCAGACTACATTTCTCAGTGTTTTTTGCTGTTAATGTGGCTATAAATTGGGAGTAAAAGTAACATATACCCATATTAGGTCTGGTCCATAACAAAATATGTGTCACTAACCACTTCCTTCCCCATCTACCAGCTGGGTGGGGAAATTGTCAAAAGTAGGACCTACTAGGTACAAGAAGCCTAGATTTCTTAATTGCATAGATCTGATAATATCCTTTCCCCAAACTTGCCACCAAATGTAATTAGTGTATGATATAAACTTCTACTGAATTTAGGTATGGAGATTTGGGGTTCATTACTTATAACTGTTAGGATCACATTACCTAATACAGAAATGGGACATTGAAGTAGAGTTTTGCTTAATATATGGCATTGGGTTAGAGATTAGGAGACAAGTGGCATTATGTCAGAGACTGAGAAGTTAATATTTCATGTTATGTAATGGGAGAACATTTGGTAAAAGTCTCTCATGAGAAATGTGGAAGGTGAATCACCTACCTCTATGTATATAGCTCTAGAGCAAGAAGCTTGCACAGGACGGAAATTAAAATATTTATATTCATTTTCCACCTAAAAAATGAAATTAAGCTTTATCATTTTTTAAGTACATTGATTAACCCCAGAACCCTCAAAGGTCATTAGGTCAGACAATTAGTTATCTGTCACATATAGTACCTGGGAGATTTTGTGAGAAGCAGGGGAGATTTACAATGTGGAGTGATGAAGACCTTTACACTTGTCTGTTTTCATTGTGTTGCTTCATATTGCAGTTTATATGTGATCATTTGAGTGGATTTGTAGATGATACTTAGCTTAGATAAATTCACCTTATAAGATGAGAAAGTAGATTAAAATATTCTTGCAAAATATTTTTCAAATTGAAATAATATCAATCATGCCAGCAAAAGGAACCAGCAGGAAAATGGCTGATTCTTTTTATTTTAGTATGGATTCTTTGTAAGTCACATCACAAAATAAATAAATGATGATCTCATTAGATCTGATACATGACTAAAATTTGAAAATTAAAATTGTCAAGAATACTTTTGGAAATATGAATTTATATGCACTGTCATTACATATGACCTTTAAGTGTGCATATTGTACCTTGAGACATTAGCTAAACATAGTGTAGAAATGTAATTATAATTATATGTGTTTTGTAGGTATACCTGTGTGTATATAAATGGGGGTGGGGAGAGGAATGGAGGGGAAAGAGCAAAACATTCTGTAGATCGTAGCTTTAGATACCATGTAGAATGTTAATATTTTTACAGTGTTAAAAAAAAAAACAAAAATTTACCACTTTAACCACTTTCAAGTATACAGTTAGGTAGTGTTAAGTATATTTATGTTATGTGAAACAGATTACCAGAACTTTTTCAAATCTGCAACTCTATACCCACTAAACCACTCCTTTTTTTCTGTCTTTTGCCAGATTCTGTAACTACCATTCTACTTTCTGTTTCTATGAATTCGATTACTTTAGATACTTCCTATAATAAAGTCTTTTTGTGATTGGCTTATTTCACTAAGCATAATGTCCTCAAGAGTCCTCCATATTGTTGCCAACGGCAGGATGCCCTTCTTTTTCATGGCTGAATTGTTTTCCATTGTTTGTATATACCAAATTTTGTTTATTTATTTATCTGTCAATGAATATTTGGGTTGCTTCCATGTCTTGAATATTGTAAATAGTACTACTATGGATATGGGTATAAAAATATCTCTTTGAGACCTCATTTCCAATTCTGAATATATTCAGAAGTATAATTGCTGGATCATATGATAGTTATATTTTTGTTTTTTAAAGAAACTTCATACTATGTTCATAGAAGTTGCACCATTCCACAATTCTACCAACAGTGCATAAAGTTTCCTATGTCTCTACCTCCTTGACAATGCTTATTTTCCTTTTTTGGAGATTATATATATATATATATCATATATATATATATATATATGATATATATAAACTATCCTAATGGGTATGAGGTGTTGCGGTTTTGGCTTGCATTTCTCTTTTGATTAGTGACATTAGCATCTTTTGATATGCCTGTTGGTCATATATATACCATCTTTGGAGAAATGTCCATTCAAGTCCTTTGCCTATTTTTAAATTGGGTTACTTGATTTTTTGTTGTTGCATTAAAATAATTTTTCCTAATTTCTGTATAATGACAATTCAGATATGATCTGTAATGTTTTATTTCATAGGTTGCCTTTCACTGTTGATCGTGTCCTTTGACACACAGAAGTTAAGTTTAATATAGTTCCATTGGTCTATTCTTGCATTCATTGCCTAGCCTTTTGGTGTCCTATTCAAGAAATCATTGTCAAGTCCATTGTTATGAAACTTTTTTTCCTGTTTTCTTCTAGGAGTTTTATAGTTTATATCATACATTGAAGTCTTTAATCCATTTTTAGTTAATTTTTGTACATGATATAAGAGAAAGAAACTACTTTTTTTTGTATGTGAATATCCAGTTTTCCAATATCCAGATTTGCAAATAATGTTTGTTAGAAATTATCCTTTCCCTATTGAGTGGCCTTGTACCTTTGTGGAAGATCACTTGACTAAATATGCAAGGGTTCTCTATTTCTGGGCTCTCTATTCCACTGGTCTAGTTGTATGTGTTTGTGTCAGTGCCACACTATTTATATTACTTTAGTTTTGTGTTATGTTTTAAAATCAGTCTTCCAAATTTGTTGATGTTCTTCAAGATTATTTGACCACTTAAGATCCCTTGGGACTTCCTATGAATTTGTCTTTCTGCAAATAGTGTCATTGGAATTTTGACAGCGATTGCATCGAATTTATATATCACTTTGGGTAATAAGAATATCTTAACATTATTATGTTTTCCAATTTAAGAACACTGGATATCCTTCCATTTACTGGTTTCTTTATTTTTTTTTTCAGCTTTTGTGATTTTCAGAGTACAAATCCTTGACTTCCTTGGTTAGATTTGTTCCTAAGTATTTTATTCCTTTTTTATTCTATTATAAATGGAATTGTTTCTTAATTTCTTTTTGGATGCTCATTATTATGTAGAAACACACTGATTTGTATGTGTTGAATTTGTATATGCAGCTTTGATAAATTTATTACATTTCTTTTGTGACATCTTTAGGGTTTTCTACATTATGAGATGATATAATCTGTGAACAAAGATAATTGTATTTCCTTCTTTCCCATTTTGATGCCTTTGTATCTTGACTGATTTCTCTGTCCAGGACTTCTCATTCTATGTTGAATAAATGTGGTGAGAAGTGGCTTCCTTGCTTTGTCCTGACCTTAGAGGAAAAGCTTTTGGTTTTTCACCATTGAGTTAGCTATGGACTTATTGTAAATGAACTTTATTATGTTATATTTGTTATGTTATTCTTACTTTGTAGTTTTATATCATGTATGAGTGTTGAACCTTGTGTTTTTTTTTTTCCCATTATTTGAGATGATCATTTGGTTTTTGTCCTTATTTTGTGAGCATAGTGTCTTATATTGATTGTTTTTTCCTACATGGATCCACCCTTGCATTCCAGTAGTACATTTCACTTGGTCGTGGTGTATAATTCTTTTAATGTGTTGTTGAATCTTATTTGCCAGGACTTTTGCATGAAATCAGGCATATTGGTCTGTATGTTTATTCTGTTGTTTTCGTCTGGATTTGATACCATGATGAATGAGTTTGGAAGTGTTCCTTTCTCTTCAAATATTTAGAAAGATTTCAGGAAAATTGGTCTTCATTATTTAAATATTTGGGAGAGTAGCCTAATAAAGATAGCTAGAGCAGAGATTTCTTGTTTTTTATTGGAAGGTTTTTAAATTATGAATTTAATCTTTTTATTTTTTCTGTTTATGTTTTCTATTTCTTTATAATTCAACCTTGGTAAGCTATGTATTTCTAAGGAATTTATCTACTTCTAAGTTATCCAATTTATTAACATGCAATTACTCATAGTATTATAATCTTTTTAGTTTCTCTGGCTGGTAATGTCTCCTCCTTTACTTCCGAGTTTAAGTGAGAATCTCTTTCATTGATTTTTTCCTATTGTTTTTCCTATTTTCTGTTTTATTTATCTCTGCTCTAATCTCTATTATTTCCTTCCTTCTGCTAACTTTGCGTATCTTTTTCTCATTCTAATGTACACATTTATAGCTCTAAACTTCCCTCTTAGCACTGCCTTGGCTGAATCCCTTAAGTTTTGATATGTTTTCATTTTCATTTGTTTTAGAGTATTTTCTAATTTCCCTAATGAATTCTTGACTCATTGATTGTTTAAGAATGTGTTGCTTAGGGATGCCTGGGTGGCTCAGCTGTTGAGCATCTGCCTTCGGCTGAGGGCCTGATTCCAGGATCCCAGGATCGAGTCCCATGTTGGGCTCCCCACAGGGAGCCTGCTTCTCCCTCTGCCTGTGTCTCTGCCTCTCTCTGTGTGTCTTACATGAATAAATAAATAATTTTTTTAAAAAAAGAATGTGTTGTTTAATTTCTATATATTTTTGGATTTTTCCTTTTTCTTTGTGCTGTTGCTTGAAATATGCTAAATATCTTTTCTGATCACAATGGAAGGAAACTAAATCTTTAATTTCCAATTATCATGTTACTATTCCTCACTTCAGTTTTGTCAGTATTTGTGTCACCTATTTAGGAACTCTGAGGTTTGGTGCCTACATATAATTGTTATGTCTTATTGGCTAATAGGCCTTTTTATTATTATAAAATATTCTTCCTGTAATCATTTTTTATTGGAAGTCTAGTTGATCAGGGAACCTGGGTGGTTCAGTGGTTGAGTATCTGCCGTTGGCTCACGTCTTGATCCCAGGGCCCTGGGATTGAGTCCCTCATCACGCTCCCAACAGGGAACTTGTTTCTCCCTCTGCCTATGTCTCTACCTCTTCCTCTTTCTGTGTCTTTCAGGAATAAATAAATAAAATCTTAAAAAGAAAGCCTCGTTGATCTAAGTATAGCCACTTCAGCTATCTTTTGTTTACTATTTGCATGTAATAACTTTTTCCGTCCTTTCACTCTCTGCCTGTGTAAGTCCTTAGATGTAAGGTAAATCTCTTACAGACTGGACTGCATATAGTTGAATACTGTGTGATTATTTTTGTTTTTGAAGATTTCATTTATTTATTCATGAGAGACACCGAGAGACAGAGAGAGAGAGAGAGAGAGAGAGAGAGAGAGAGAAAAGCAGAGACACAGGCAGAGGGAGAAGCAGGCTCCATGCAGGGACCCCATTGTGGGACTTGATCCCGGGACTCCAGGATCACACCCTGGCCAAAGGCAGGCGCTAAACCAATGAGCCACCCAGGGATCCCATGTTTGATTATTTTGAAAGATTGAGCCAATCTATATTTTTTGATTGGCAGTTTAATCCTTGTATATTTAAAGTAATTACTGTAGGGAAGGACTTACTGTTCTCTGTATGTTTTGTAATTTGTTTTTGTCACTCTTTTCATCTTGTTCTGCCTTTCTTAGCATTTCATTGATTTTCATAGTGATATACTTTGAATTCCTTCTTAGTTACTTTTGTGTATATTCTACAGATATTTTCTTTGTGGTTATCATCACAATTATACAAAACATCCTAAAGTTATAGATTCAAATTTTAACATAACAGTTCATTGTAGACCAAACCTCCACTGTTTGTAGTGTTCCTAACACACTTTGTATTATAGATGTCATAGATTTCACAATGGAATCACAATGGAATGAAACTAAATCTTTAATTTCCAATTATCATGTTACTATTCCTCACTTCAATTTTGTCAGTATTTGTGTCACCTATTTAGGAACTCTTTATTGTGTACCAGGTAACATAGATTTATAGTTTTTTAAGTTATGTTTTTGTCATTTAAATTTTATGTACAAAAATTACAGTAGAGCAGGCTAGAATATTCGCTCATGTGTTTACCTTTACTGGAGAACTTTATATTTTAGTATGGCTTCATGTTGCTGTCCATCATTGGTTCATTTTAATTTGAAGGAATTCCTTTAGCATTTGAGGTAGAAGAGGTCTAGTGGCAAAGAACTTCCTCAACTTTTGTTTTTCTGAGAAAAATCTTAATATTGCCTTCCTTTTTGAGAAATAGTTTTGCTGGGTACAATATTTTTAGTTAACATTTTTCCTTTTAGCATTTTGGCTATATCAACCCTCTCCTTTCTAGCCCTTTTTTTTTATTTATTTATTTATTTATTTATTTATTTATTTATTTATTTATTTATTTATTTTTAAGTAGGTTCTATGCCTAGTGTGGAGCCCAGTCTGAGGCTTGAATTCATTCTGAGATCAAGAGTTGGATGCTCAACTTGCTGCCACCCAAATGTCCCTCTTCTAGTCTTTTTAAGGTCCCTAAATTATATATTGGCAGGTAGAACTTCAAAAAATGAATTTTGAAGGAACATAATTGAGTTCATAAATTAGGATTATAGTTTTTTATAAATTATAAAGTCAACATTTTTGCTTATTTTAAAAATATAGTTGGATTGTTCTGATATTGTCAGTCAAATGCAATTATTTGTAAAACAGGTATCTTACAGCTTCAAAAATATGTAGCATTAGGTGTATTGAGATGAGTAGTAACAACGAAAACCACATATATTATCTGATAGTGCTTGCTTGAGGCAGTCACCTTTATATTGGCAATTTTCCTAAAGAGATAAGTCTATGTAATTATTCAATAAACAGACATTTGTTTAGAGATATCCTAATAACCAATAGGTTGCTTTCTAAAGCAAATAATTGTTTCTTTGTTCAACATTTTAAAATGGAAATGCTTGCTTTTACACTGAGGCCAAGCACATGTTTGAGTATTAAGAGAAATCCTAATGCCTGGAGACTGCCCAGAGATCAGCTTTTATGTACAATATACTTGTAAGGTTTCATTTTTTTTTTATCGTGTACTCCTAGAGACCTCTTAAATTATCTCATACAGAAGTTGCGTGGACCCTACCTAAGTCTTAAAGATAAAATTGAAATATCAATTAGACTGGAGAAATTAAAGCACTAACAATATCCTTATTATATCTTGCCTTGAGTGGAGGTTAAGAACCATTTTTCGCTCTCTTTGTACTACATTTAGCCTAGCACTTTGTGCAATTAGGCATAGGAGGAATGGCCAGGATGATGGTGCTGGTGATGATTTCTTACTATTATATATTATTATTGGTCTATGAGTCTGACTTTAAATGGTCTTTGTGAATCACTATTAATTCCATATGGCTAAGAGAAGTTTGTCTCCTCCACTCATTTGGATATATCATTTGTTTCATGTATTTTTATTGTTTTCTGTTTATAGTTTTTTCAAATTATCTTTAATTTCATTTTTTCATCATTTTGTCAATATATCCTATATAACTTAGAAAAATTATTGAGTTTTCATCTCAACTGGGCTCTTACTATCAAATCGTGTATTCAGGTCTTGCATTTTTTTTTCATAAAATTTTCATAGTATGGATCATTTAATATAAAGTACCCAAATGCTATCTCTCAAGATCTTAAAACTTCTAAAAATTTATGTTTATTTAAAGTATATAAACAAACACAACTGAGCATGGAATATAAACATCAGTTAGATGTTAGACAAAGGATATTTGTTTGCGATGGGATATTGACTAAACTTATTTTAAACTGTGATTGTGCAACTGAAAATTACCCTTTTCTTTCAGAGCACTTTTCACAAATGTAGTTAGATAATTGTTACTATTTCTTTAGAAACTTTCTTCTGCACCAAATTATATGATCAATGAGGACAGGGATTGGTCTTGATCACTTGGTCATGGTGGCTGGCATGTATTAGATTCTCAACAAATATATGCTAAATAAATGAATAAAACATTAAATGAATGATTCATGTGTGGAATGTAATTCTAACTTCTTACTATAGATGACCCCGTGGTTCTTAACTAAAGGTAATTTTGTTCCCCATGAAACATTTGGTAATATATGGAAACAATTTTAATGTCACAACAGGGGGCATGTGCTATTTGCTTCTAGTGGCCAGGAATGTTGCTAAACATCCTTCAGTCAATAGTGCCATGGTTGAGAGCCCCATAATAGCCTGATTGATCAGGCTGCTGTATTCCTCCAACCATATCTCTGGCCTATTTCTTTCCTTTCCTATACTCAGGTTATCTTGAACTATTGCTGGCTGCTTGTCTACACTAAGCTTCTAGGGCCTATCCCATGGTGATCTTCTACTTGGAATATTTTTCCTTGTTATCTTTTGAATAGTTAATTTTTCATTCTGTTTGTTTGTTTCAGCTTAAGTCAACAAACATGGTCTAAATCCTTATGTCATTTTCTACACAGCAGTATTGAAATCTGTAATTATGTGTATGTATCTGCATCGCTTTCTATTGGAATCTGTATTCATAACAGTAGGGACTTTGGCATAATGATAGCACATATTAAGTGCTGAAAAATTTAAGTAACTGAAAAAATATCAGTGTTGTTGGAATATATTGGTAGGAGACTTATACACAGTAAATATGGATAGTTAGGCAAGATCCTATAAGCCATGCAATATCATTTGGAATTTATCCTAAGTTCTATAGGGAGCCATTAAATGGCTTTAAAGGGAAATTGCCAGGTCTGATTTTTTTAAGATCACTAGCTGCTCCGGAAATAATGAATAAAAATGGAAGAACATAGGAGCAGGATAACCAGTAAAGATATGAGAATGGTCTACATAGTAATGATGGTTTGGATTCTTGGTGCTAAAAGTGGAAAAGGCAAGATGCGAATGGATTTTAAATCTATTTGAAAGTGAAAGCAAGGACAACCTTATGTTGGATATGGAAACAAATGGAGTCATTAAGGATAATCTCTTAGTTTTTAACTTGAACAACTGGTAAGAATTGATTCTAGTTCCTGTCTTGGAGAAAGTTAAAGAAGGAAAATGCTTTAAAAGATAATAAATAAAGGACACCTCGCTGGCTCAGTAAGAAGAGCATCTGACTCAATCTCAGGGTCATAAATTCAAGCCCCATGTTAGATGTAGAGATTACTAAAAAAAAAAAAAAAAAAGAAAAAAAAAAACTAAACACAAAAATGTATGAGGTTTAAAAACTATATAATAATGTCATTTGAGCCGTATCATGTTTGTGTTGCTTTTACAACAATGAAGGAGGAGTATTAATTTATTGGATGTCTGGAGTTTAGAAGTGTCTGTCATATATCATTTTGATAATTTGAATTTCAAGTTTATCATCATATAGACACTGTTAAAAACTTAAGCCTACATCAGATTTTTGTGGAATGACTTTCTGTTAAATACCAGAAATGTTATATACCAGGAGCAAAATCTGTGGCTTACTAACATTTAGAAGTGAAATAAAATAGGAGATGCAAATACAAAAGACTGTGAAAGAAGCCAATGAAGAGAACAGGAGTCCACAAGGCAAAATGTTCCCTGAATGAGAGAGTAGCCCCACTTGGGGCGAATGCACAAAAGTTGTCAGAACAAAGCAGATCCTTAGATTTGGTAACATTGGTGAGAATCCATATTTATGGAATTGTGCCAAAGGATAGAAATGAAAGCCAATTAAAATGGCTTCATATTTGAATGCTAGTGAATTGAATGGAAGTAGACTTCTGGAGAGCTCTTTTGAGAATTTTTGTTATGAAGTGGACTAGCAATGTGGGATAGTAGCTGTAGAGAGTCATGTGAGATCCTAGGAGGATAATATGGATCATGAGATAATGTTGGAATGCTGATGGAATTATATGATTGAGAGAAGGAAACTTAAGGTGGAAAAGAGAAAATAGCAGAGTATTCTGGTTATAAATCTATTGTCTCTTAACTCCATGCCCCTTTCTTTGTTCTACTCTGTGAGGTTTGACCAGTGAAGCTACAGACACATTTTCATTTACCTGCTAGTTTTGTTGTTAGGTTCCACCAATTGGAGGCACTAGAAGAAGCCTGGAAGTAGAACTAAGGGAAGAAGGATCTTCCTTTGTGTTTATTTGTTGCTCCTATCAATGCCCTCCCAGCTTCCCCTGGTTCCAGTGTCTAGCTTACTGCCATATACCTCCAAAAACAGTCTCAGTGAACCTGCTCAAGCTGGAATCATGTGGAGCTCGGAGCTAAGAAGTGTCCCATTCTCAGTGAGCCATGTTCCAGGTCCATAGGGCTTTTCTATGAGGGTCTAATAACCTCAGGCTTTGTCCTGTGTTCTTCAATATAGAGAGCTGCCTCCTGTAGTACTGACCTAAGTATGCTCTTATGGCTTTTCTAATCCTCCAGCATGTGTGTAACTGATTTACTACCTTAAATTCTCTACAATGAAGTAACGAGCATAGTTTTGCTGTTCCTGTGGAAGCACTGGCCTCTTTTGGGAAAAATGATTTTGTCTCAACTATGGCCAGAGAAAAGGTAGGTATAGTTGCAGGATGATAAATGTGCAACAAGCTCATCAACCATAAGCGAGAGAGGAAAGGATATCATTTACAGCAGCATGGAGCATAAGTTAGATGGAAGGTTAAAATATAAACACAGCCACTCCTTGGGAGGCAATAGTAGCAAAAATTAAGAAGTTCTATACGAAGACACTATCAAGAAAAAGCATGCTGCTTTATTTTCTGATATTTCGATCCAGCTTTTACTTCACCACTGACTACTGAAGAAATAAACCAATAAGTGAAAAGTCCAGTTTTGAAGTAATATCCTTAAGGAAAAGAGCCAATAAGGAGCTAGTATTGATCTAGTGGATAAGAATAAGGAATAGGATTTCTGTGAAACACAGGAAAGGCTACCCTATGCAGCATTCCTCAACCCCTTTAGACAGTTACTCTATTTTTGTAGCATGCTATGATTAGACTATTTCACATAACTATAGCTTGAAAATGCTAATTTTGAAGATATATGACAGGACATGACCTCTTATATAATGGCTTTGACGCTCAACTCTTACTCTAGCTCAAGGAAGCAGTCTCCAGGAAATTAAATCTTATTAACAAAATACATATGGTGGGCGGGAGTGCCTGGGTAGCTCAGTCAGTTAAGCATCCAACTCTTGGTTTCAGCTCAGGTTGTGATTTCAGAGTTGTGGGATAGAACCCTGTGTCAGGCTTCATGCTCTGTGCAGTCTGCTTGTCCCTCTCCCTCCCAATCTTCCCCCTCAACTTGTGTGTTCACAGTGTGCTTGTGTTCATCCCTCTTAAATAAATAAATAAATATCTTTTAAAAACATGTGGAACAGATATAGCTACAAAATGCCCACTTATTGACAGCTGGAGCTCTTACACAAGGCTAGAAATGTGGCATTTAATGGCAATTATTTAATGGCATATATGTAGCTTGAATTCAGATAAGCTACATAAGAGGAGATTATTAATTGATCATGGGAACCACTGCATGGAGCCATATAAAGTATCATTATAATAAATTATATTTTCAAGCACTTAGCATGTGCCATTTTATTCCACTAACTCTTTATGTCCACTTACTCCTCCCCCAAACTCTCTGAACTAGCCATTATTATGTCCATTACATAAATATAGAAATTGAGTCACGGACAGTTCAAGTAACTTGTACAAGTTGTACAGGTAATAAGTGGTGGAACAGATTTTGAATCAGGGTGGCTGTCTTCACAGGCAGTACTTCTGTAGTATCCTTAGTTTTAGTTTTCATCACATTCTTTTGGAAGGAAAGAGACATTGGGCTGAAAGCTTGTGGAGAGATAAGCGATCAAAGAGAGGTTGAATGGATCTTATATTTCATAGCCAATGAATATCTTAGCTGCTTTCTTCGGGAAGCCAGGGCACTGTCATTTTCCTCTGATACTCTCTTTTTTTGGGTTCCTTAGCAACCTATACCCTTGCTGAAGAAAATGCATCCTTTCTTTAAATATACTGATAAATTCAAACACATTTTGGTCTGACAAAAAACATTTGGTCTCATTGTAATTTCTAGATTTATATCTTTAAGATTAACGTTCAGCAGTTAATTTATTTCCCTTTATTCCAAATTTCAGATATCCTGCCATCAAAACACTTACATACTTATAAAAAGCCTCAACTGTCCAGGCACACTCTGATTCTATTTTTCTTCATAAAATGTCCTATCATAGCCCAGCCCCTTCATGTTTACTCCATTCTTAACAACTTTGTCTTTGCAGGTTAATTCCATATATTTATCATATAATTTAGTCCTCCAATAGGAAACCCTTAAATACAGAGCTCTTTTCATTCTGTGATAGCTCCTAAATCAGTTGGCATAATCAGCATGAGTTTGTAGAGTAAATAAACCATCTTGGAGATTGCTCATTAACTGATTGAAAAGTCTCTATTTTCAAAAGTTATTTTTGATAATACTACCATACATAATGTCTTGATTTTTATTCATATTTTTAAATGAAAATTTACTGCTTTAATATATTTGTTTATTCTTGTATTTAAATTGAATATTCACTGAATATTCACATAGACATTCCTAATATGTTAGTTTTGATAACTATATAGTCTTATATTAAAATCAGAAGTCAACATATTTGATTTTAACTTCTGATCACTAGGGAAGTCAGTTTAACAATTCTAAGGGACACCATTTGTCACCTTCTAGAGAAAAGAAAGACCAGGTTAGTGTAGATGGAATTTACTCTTTTAAATTTGGTGATTCTAGGGCAGCACAGGTGGCTCAGCAGTTTAGCACCTGCCTTTAGCCCAGGGCATGATCCTTGAGACCCACATCAGGCTCCCTGCATGGAGCCTGCTTCTCCCTCTGCCTGTGTCTCTACCTCTCTCTCTCACTCTCTCTCATGAATAAATAAATAAAATCTTTTAAAAATTGGTGATTCTATAGAGATACACAGAGAGCAAACATATGGTTTGTATTAAAATCGTATTAGGTTTAGATAGTGTTGCTTCCCACTTCTTCTCCAGACTGAAGTATAACCTCTGCATATTTATACTATGAAACTCTTCAGTGCTGTTCTTGTCAGGGGCTGATTTGTGACTTCAAAATTCATCTAGAATTTCTGCAACCAACCTTCGCTTTATCCCCACTCCAGGTGCTTTTGTGTTTTGAAAATGTGACATTTCTCCTATCCAAATGGATCAGTTACTTATAAAGGAAAACTTAGCTATGTGTGATATTTCTGGTTAAGTCAATAAATATTTCATTGCTACATATCCTTTGTATCTTTAAAATCCAGTCATCCCCTTATTTCTGAGTGGAAAGGGAAATCATTATGGGGGCCTTTCATCTTATTAGGAGATGTATCCTTGGTTTCTATTAGGAAATGTATTTGTAATCTTCTAAAAGTTCCAGCATCATAAGTTTTGAAGTGAAACTACCCATAGCAACATTTCCTTAAACAGAATTTACAAATGTGTCATAAATATTTATACTTATCAATAAACATTCTGAATGTATATGTGTGAAGAACTCTATACCTCACATACACATGCAAGCCTATACATATACAGATCAGCGATCAGCTAGTTTGTTATTTAAATCCCAAATCTAGCTATTTCGACATATTGCCCAGAGAAGAGTGGCTATAAATCATTCATTTTCATTTTTGTTGTTGTCCTCCTAAGACTTAATGGAAATGGCAAGATTTCTAGCCCTATACTTCTCTCCTTCTTTCACTTGTCCCTTTGTTAATTAATGGGTAAAGTTACCTAGTCTACAGGGCTTATAGCTAATCAGGGAGTTTCATTTATTGGTTTAGGTAAAAGCTTTCAGAATGTTAATGCATCACCTGAGGTGAGCCTAGGAACATACTTTTGGCAGGAAATACTTCCAAAGAGAATAGTCTGGAAAGAACACTTAGCTCAAGCTTGGAATTTACCTCTCCAGGAAGCTCACATCCTTTCTCATCTTTCCCTATTAATTATTCATCTGTTTTATCTATTTATATTTAGCAAAATAGTAATTTTAAGTAGGTTTGTGTTTTTTTAAATTATTTTTAATATTTGGATGCTCACACAGACACTGTTTTCCTCCTCTTTAATCTTTCCTCTCATCCTCCCAGAAGCAACCATCAATCTTTTGACATATTTTATTCTCACTTTTGATACTTTGATTTGGCAAAGTATTCCCGACAGAAGTTTCCAATGCCCTTTTCGCTGAAAGACCTTTACCTTGGCAGATGTCTCTCTAACCTAAATATTTGCTTGTGATCTTGCCAAATGTTCCAACAATGCTGGGCAAAGTACAATGATCTTTCTCAGCAGAGATATTAATATTTCTTTTGGCCATTTTGTTAAAGATTATTGTAGCACCCACTTTGTAAGGCACCAAAGACACAGCAGATCATAAATTCCATCTGTAGCAGACTTTATTTCTCCCTGTTTCCCCAAAGAGGAAGCATGTTTAATATGAACCCAGAAACGCTGCCATTCCATTTGTTCAAAAACCGCAGATTTTTGAGTCTTCAGATTTTCTGTAAGTTATGCCAGGGGTAGAGAAGTACCAGGGAAAAGCAGCACAAGGCCTGGTATGTGGAGCTTGCAGGCTGCTGAGGCCTCTGTGGTTTTTTGACTCCTTTTTTTTGTGTAAGGACTGAGTTTTGCAGTTGCTAGCATGCCCCACCTGTTGGCAGTCCCCCCCACCCGCACCCCAGCTAGTTTCTTTCCTGCTGGCTTTGCTTTTCAGACATGCGGGCAAACCCCTATGGTACAGAGGCTCTTTCACATAGCAGAAAACACACTGAGCAGGACTCACCCACAGATTCCTTTGGTTTCTAAGTTTTTGAAACAGCTCTGACTTGGAGAGCTCTGTAGTGGAAAGGCTCTACTCCACAGTTGTTAACTATTTTGCAATCCAAGTACATCACCACACTTCCACTCTAAAGACACTCAGGCAACCTGTTGCTTGTGAATTGCTGGAGCAGTCAGTGATTTAATTTCAAGCATGTACTTCAGATTTGGGAATAAAGACAGAGTGATTTGGTACCTGCATAGATACAAGCTGTGTCCCCCTCAAGGTGGATGCCCCATGGAGTTCAACAATTTGAATACAATAACAAGTTCCACATTTTGAAATTGATCTAAGCATTTCTAGAATTGTTTCCCAGGGAGATGGAAATGGGGCTAGAAGAGAAAGGGGGAGTTTTAAGGATCTATGAGGAGGGATTCACAGTAACTTGTTGAAGTTTGTAAAAGACATCTTGACTTAGGAGAAATAGCACTTGCTTACAAGCTTTGTTCTCTATCTACCAGTAAAGAGAGGATATAATATACATCTTACATGGCTGAGGAAATCCAAATTAAAAGACAAGAGTATTTACTGTTATTAATGCCTATAATGCCCACTGAGGAAATTATAGACAAATGTTCTCATGCACACTATTATGTGATCCACCACCCTGGCCATAGATGACTGGACCTTGGCAGGCACCTGACTGAAGATCTTCTAATCCAGAAGCTCACCACCTTACTAAATAGAAGACCAAGTAGATTGTGCTTTAGATTTGTGCAGGTTAACATTCTCTATGAGCTTTAGTTAACCTTTAGAGCAGTTCCAGCTTTGGTGCTCTCCAGAGTCCAATCATTGCCGAACTATCCTATTTCTCTATTTCTTCCATCCCACAATTCAATTTTAAGTGTGATATTTGTTGGTTGGTTTTTTTTTTTTTTTTAGGAGCCCAACCTCCACTAACCATCTCTCTAGGCTGTGGCTTCTTGTTAACTAAAGCTCTGATTGCATGAGCATTAAAAAAATATATATTATAGACCTGTGCTATCCAGTAGTAGTAACTGTTTACGTATGGCTATTTAAATTTAAGTTGGGATCCCTGGGTGGCGCAGCGGTTTGGCGCCTGCCTTTGGCCCAGGGCGCGATCCTGGAGACCCGGGATCGAATCCCACGTCGGGCTCCCGGTGCATGGAGCCTGCTTCTCTCTCTGCCTGTGTCTCTGCCTCTCTCTCTCTCTGTGACTATCATGAATAAATAAATAAAATCTTTAAAAAAATAAATAAATAAATAAATAAATAAATAAATAAATTTAAGTTGAATATCATATTAAAAATTCAGCTTTTATGAAGTAGCTAAAATAGTCAAATACATACAAGTAAGAGAATTGTGGAGAATTGTGGTGATTGTGGAGTTGGGGAGAGGCAAACCATTGTTACTCAAGCATTAAGTTTCCTTTATGTAAAAACAGTTAAATTCTAGAGTTCTGTAGATCTTTGTGTCTATAAAATTAGCAATCATGTGTTGTACATTTGCAATTTTGTTAAGAGGGTAGATCTCTTGTGACATGTGCTTACCTTAATAATGATACAAAAATTTAGTTCCTCAGTCACCCTAGCCAACTTTTAAGGACTCAGTAACCACATTGAGTTAGGGACAAACCAGGGCTAGGCAGGGATAGGTAGCAGACCACAGAAGCAGGCTCACAAAAGTCCCAAAAATGCTGTGGTGTAAGGAAACCAGATCACCCTGCCCTAGGTGTGGGTGAGGAGGGTGTCTTTTTATGACAGTCATCTGTGACCAACAAAGAATAACTAACCAGACCTCAAAGAAGTAAGCCATTAAAGATGTTATCAACAGTCCTTACTCAATGGTGATGCCAACAGATAATGTTAAAAGGATTTAGGTTCCCTGATAAGGATCTCAATAAAAGACCAACCCAACAAGCCCTCAGTAGCAACCCTGTTGGGACCCCTCCCATTTCTGAGAGCTTTCTCTGCATCTTTGCTTAATAGACTTCTATTCCTTTACTCACTTTCCTGTGTCTGCAAGATTCATTCTTCAACTCCGTGAGACAAGAACCAAGCTCTTCTGTATCAACATGTGACTATGACTATCATATTAGACAGTGTATCTATAGAACATTCCCATCATTATAGAAATTTCTATCAGACAGTACTGACTATACTGTTTGTCTAAAGCTACTTTTACATGCAAATTCTTTGAATCCAGGCACATAGATTATAAGTAACCCACAACATAATTCAAATTTATTAGTAAAGGGAACATGTTCACTCATGAAGCAGGAAGGCATTAGTCTGATTCAGCTGCAAAACAGACTTGTCAAAACCTGGGGATTTTTTTGTTGTACTCTGATTTGTGTCACTGTTAGTCTAAGAACTGTCTCCTCAACGAGATCAGATGTTTTCCCATGATGCCCACACCTAGGTAGTTCACAAATCTAATAGAATTACCTATCTTCTGAGAATAGAGGAAGAGTTTTTCCTTAAGATGTAAACAGAAACCCCTCCTGAAATTCATCAGCCCAAATTTCATTACTTTCCAGCCTCCAAACAAATTGGTGGTGGCCAAAGAATAGTTTGCATACTTTAGTTTAGTCATCAAAGCAAGGAATGCATGGATTTATGAATTAAAATCAGGATTGATAAAGAAGGGGGGCATGGTTAGTAGGAAGATGCCTAAAATGTCTATTAATGCTCTGGATTAGTAGTTCTCAACAGAAAGTGATTTTTGCCCTGTAGGGAACACTTGGAAATGATGCAAGACATTGTTGATTGTCATGACTGAAGATGTTCTAACATCATTTAGTGGGTAGAGGCCAAGAATTCTGCTAAACATCCTGTAGAGCCTAAGATAGTCAACAAAGATTTATCTGGGCCATTATCAACAATGCTAAGGTTAAGAAATCCTGTTTTAAGAGATTGTATTATATAGGATCTAGTTTATATTTAAAAGCTAACTTTGATGACTTGCATAACTGAACAATATGGCGTTACATCTGGCATCAGGCAAGAACTGATCCAGAAGTCTTTGCAAAGCCTTACATACTCCACCCGTACTTCCTTGTAGTTGTCTTGGCTCTTCCACCATCTAGATTCTCAAATTATCTCCCTCATTATAGCACCTACAGTTGTTACTCTCCCACTTCATAATATCCATGTTTTTTTCCTCAGAACTTTCCAGCAAATGGCTTCCTTATTCCAATTAGCCAGAATTGTATCACATGTATCACATTTCTGAACCAGTGTGTGACTAAGAACTTGGTCACTTTCACCTAACTGGTGTTAAACAGCTGAGAATAAGAGGTGGGTCATTTTACAAAGAAAATCCGGGACACACTGGTGGGATTGTGGTGAGACTGATTCTACATAGACCATTAACTAGGACTACTGTTTTGTTGGATTGCACCAGTATTAACTCTAGACAGCATCTCTCAGACTCAAATTTGTGTGTCACTTCAATAGATCTCAGAAGTGTAACTACAGAAATGGGATGGGAGCATCAAGTAAAGTCTTAGTAAATTTGAAGTATACGCTTGAAGAGAGAGAGCTGTTTTCCTGCTGGTTCCTTAGAATCTGATTCTTTTTGAGCATCTACTGTATTTTATGTAATATTCCATTTCAACAACAAGAGCTAATATCTGGAGGGCATTTTTACTTCCTCACGTGAGATTTTAAAGTTCATTTGTATCTCTACCTTTCATTAGTTTTAAGACTTGAAGAGGTCACTGAATCATTGAGTGACATAGTTTCCTCATTTGAAAAATGGAGATATTACCTACTTCCTAGAGTTGCCTTGAGAATTAATTTTTAAAAAATGAGTAATGATTTTAAGGAGTAACCATATGTTTATAAATAGTTCCCTAACATTAGCTCTGATTATTACTTGATGGTATTCAGATATCCTGTGCCAGAAATCACATTGCCATTTCATTTTGTTTAATCTAAGAATTATTTGAAAATACTTCTGTGGTGCTTATTTATAAATTATATCTATTGAACTCTGTAATATCTTATTTTACACTATTTCTGGGTATTCTTCTACTTAAAATTATCTTCCTCGTTCCTGTTATTTAATACAGGTTCTTTTCTGAAATCTTTGATTTATTTTTTTAGGCAGATGGATAGATAGAATTACTTAACATATTTCCTATTTTCTGAAGTCATAATCTTCTATTAACAAAAAGAGAGGAAAACATTAACCATACTCCTAAGACTGAAAGGTAGAAATGCACAGCAGGTATGTGCTGTTGTTTTTAATTTCCCTTCTTTTACACATGAATAAGCAGAAAAAGAGAATTGAATGTGGCTTGAATAGTTAGAGACAGTTTTCAATTTAACTTCTCCAGGAAAGAAAAAATAACTTACCTCTACATTAGAATGATACATGGTGAGAGGCCCCATATCCCTTAAAGGAAGGAGAAAGTAACTAACATTTCTTGAGTGCCTATCTGTTATATCTCAGGATACTGAGTAATTAATTAATGAAAGAAATATTCTTTTCATTTGGAGTTAATAAAATTGAATCTCTGAAAAGTGAAGTAACCTGCTGAAAATTGAGAAAGTGGAGAAACTGAAATCTGAATATGCATCTGATTAACTTTGAGTTCTATGTTTTTATTGTGTTCAACCTGGCTGCCTCAGACCTATCCATATGTACCACTATAATTTTATCCTATCAGGAGTTCAAAATGGATTTATTGTATTTTGCACCTATGTTCATCTTACAGTTTTTTTATATGAAACGTTGGATGCTATGTCTTTAGCTAAGATGTCTGTATCTTCCATGGGAGGAACATCTCCTCTCTTAGTAAGGCATACATTATACTGAATTTCTTTCACTTATGCTTGCTTTTTTTGTGTATGTTCTCTTACTTCCTAATCCTCTTGATAGCAGTCCTGAATCCCCTGTGCCTCTCAGAATTTTTTTTTTCTTGTCTACGGCCATACCACCCTGAACGCGCCCGATCTTGTCTGATCTCGGAAGCTAAGCAGGGTCGGGCCTGGTTAGTACTTGGATGGGAGTATTTTTTTTTTCTTATACTCCACAGAAAAATTAACTCAAAATAGATTGAAGCCTTGCATGTAAGACCTAAAACCATAGAACTCCTAGAAGGAAACATAGGCAGTAAGCTCCTTGACATTGGTTGGTGATGCTTTTTTAGACCTGACTCTAAAAGCAAACACAACAAAAGCAAAAATAAACAAGTGGGACTCCATCAAACCAAAAAGCTTCTGCACAGCAAAAGCAGCCATCAAGGAAATGAAAAAAGCATCCTACTGAATGGGAGAAAGTATTAGTGAATCATATATCCAATAAGGGGTTAATGTCCAAATTATATAAATAACTCATACCACTCAATAGCTAAATAAACAAACAATTTAAAAATGGGCAGAAGATCTGAATAGACATTTTTCCAAAGAAGACATACACATGGCCAACACGCACATGAAAAAATGCTCAACATCACTAAGCATCAGGGGAATTAAAATCACAATGAGATATTACCTGTTAGAGTGGTTATTAATATAAAGACAGAGAAAAGCCAAATATGGATGAGAATATGGATAAAAGAGGACTCTTATTTGCAATGTTGGTAGGAAGGTAAATTAGTACAGCCACTTTGGAAGACAGTATGGATATTTCTCAACAAATTAAAAATAGAACTATCATATGATCCAAAAATCCCACTACTAGGTATATATCTGAAGTAAACAAAAACACTAATTTGAAAAATTAGATGTAGCCCCATGTTCCTTGTGGGTTGGAAACAATCTTGAAGGGTCCATCCATGGATGAGTGGATAAAGAAGATTTGATACACATATGTGCACATAAGAATACTACTCAGCCATAAAATAGAAATCTTGCCATTTGCAACACTACAAATGGACTTAGAGGGCATTATGCTGGGTGAAAGAAGTTATACAGAAAAGACAAATACCTTATTTACTTTTATGTGGAATCCTAAAAACAAAAATGAAACAAAATAAGACTCATAGATACAGAAAACTGAATGTTGGTTGCTAGAGGGGAAATGTGTTAGGTGGTGGGCAAGGTGGGTGAAGTAGACTAAGAGGTCCAAAGATCCAAATATAAAACAAATAAGTCCTGGGATATAAGGTACAGCATGGTGACTATGATCAGTAATATTGTAGTATATACTTAGAAGTTGCTAAAAGAGTAAACCCTGAAAGTTCTCATTAGGAAAAGAAAAAAGGTACCTTTTATGGTGACACATAGTAATTAGATTTATTGTGGTGATCATTTTGCAGTGTGTACAAATATTGAATCATTATGTCGTATACCTGAAAGTAGTATAATGTCATATCTCAGCTATACCTCAATAAAAAGAAAATGCAAAACAGGTTATTATTATAAGTTCTCTACTCTTAACAAATACATCTATAACATTATATATAGTATGTAAATGTACTACTTTAGATGACTTTCAGAGATACATAGTACAGGATGTTTGTGTGATTTCAAAAACTTTTCATTTGCCTGAGAAAAGATCATTTCTTTCTTTATGAGTTTTAGAGTGAAAAAAATAAAATGCAGAATGTCAGTGGTAGAATGGTGCTGAAGAGGGAAAAAATAGTGGGTAATCATTAGATGGACTGTAATTTACATTTATATTTAGTAGTAGAGATAAATTGAAAAAAAACAGATTTGTATCTGAACAGTAGAATAAACATTTTGAGCTCTCAATAAAAAACACAAAAACCAAAGCAAAACAAAAACCCAATATGGACACATTGTTTTCTCATTTTGATTTTTCTATTGCTGCATAACCAACCATCTCAAAACTTAGAGCCTTGGAATATCAGCCATTTTATTATGTCTCCAGATTTTGTGGGTCAAGAATTTGTTCAGGTGTCTGCCAACAGATGTTTCTAATCCACATGGCACCAACTAGGGTGATGTAATTATATTCATCTGGTGAATGAAATGGTTTGGAGAGTCCAGGATGGCTTCACTCACATATATAACATCTTGGCAGGAGTACACTGAAGGCTAGGCTCAGCTGGGGCAGGTAACTGAAGGTCTTGCAAATGGTCTTTCTAGCACCTAGCTTCTCACTTGGAAGCTCAGGGTTCCCAGAGAGTGTGTTGCAAGAGACTGGGACAGAACCTGCAAGACTCCTTTCGATCTGGCTTCATAAATCCCAGAACATTACTTCTGTAATGTTTTAATAATCAAATAAATCACAAATTTAAGCCCAGATTCAAGATGGGGGATTAGCTCAATGGGAGGAGTGTCAAAGTATTTTTTAACCATCTTTAATCTATTACATTTATCTTTTGCAGTTTGCAGTATACTCTATATTAGGTAATGGGTTAATTTTCAGTGATAGTTTCTAGCCTTGGTTGAATTATAATTGTTGAAAGGGACACAACCTATAATAAGGCAAAACCCCCCAAACAGTTAATATATAAAATCACCTGTTTCCAGTTAACATCACCAAAATTGCCTGTTTTGTGACCACAAACTGATTTCTAATATTCATATAGATAAGTTAACTAAGAATATGTCACCGTGAAATAGAGCCGATGAAAATACCATCATTTACACATTAGAAGAGAAAATTACTTAAAGCTTCTATTTTCCCATATTTAAAATTTTCAGTCCTACTTGTGCTCTAATTTGCATATCCAATGTTTCTGTGCCATGCTACAGTTCAGTGGTCAGGATAGTCATTTTTAGGTATATGATACCTTTTAAGAAAGGAAAAGCAAAGGGATGTACAATCAACAGTTCTAACCAGTTGATAAACTTTGACCTCAAGGCAAATTTCCCCAGGATGCCAAAATTGAATTCTTTTATTCTTGTCTCTTTAATGAAGTTACTGAAGAGTAGACATCTCAGGTTCTTCCTCCAGATGCCATGGTTCCTGTTCATAAACTTTTCACATTTCTACTATTGGCTAAAATGATACCTACTGCAAAAATTAAACCCAACTGACAGGAACCACGATTAGATGAATCCTCTTTGTTGTTTTCTACTAGAACATTTGTTGGACCTTTCTATAAGGTTAAAAAGCATCCGAGAATGAAATGAAGTGGTCCAACCTGTTTTGATAATGACTATAGAATGGTTATGATTGCATTTAAATTTACATAAACATGAATATATTAAGCTAGCAGACAAGAATTTTACAACTGGAGAAAATTGAAATAAAGCTGGAATACACTTAATTATCTAAATTACTATCGATATCTATCATTACAAAGTACCAACAGCAGTATAATTTTGTCCTAAGCCTCTAAACACTCAACAAAAGAACAAGACTGCATATATTCCTATAACCCCCAGTGGAGGTATTGAGATTACACATGCTTTCACTAATTTAAAGAGGGACTTTCACACTGGGATGCATTAAAAAGAGAACATTTAAATAAAAGGCAATTTGCTTTGCCTATAATTGAATTCCCCTTGCTGTTATTGCTAATTATTGACAATATTTGTGATTGACTAAGAAGCTTTTGCATTCAGAGACAAAATTATTTTTCTGCTGGATCTTAGAAGACAGTGGCTGTCTTTGCATTATCACAGACTGTTTCCATGGAAATGATTGTGATTTGAGAAACGTATCAGCAACATGCAAAAAATTGCTCTGTTCAGAGAATTCCCTTCCCTTCACTGCTCTGGGCATTGTACAGTCTTGCATAGTAAGTACATGATAATGACTTCTCACATTTATATAATGTGCCTTTGTTTTACAAAGTACTACACAATAGATAGAACATGGTATATACAACTATAAAGGAAGAAGTAGAAAAGTACATTGAAGAGAGTGAAATGGAATTATTTATTTTAGGACAACTTTACAATTAGGATTTTTGAAAAGATATTTGTAATAGTGATCTCAATAAGAAAATGTCTAATCATTGTTTTATTTCAAAGCACATTTCTTGTTCCTGGGGCTATTACTGTTTCCCTTTTTTGCCATTTATTATTTCGTATATGAATAGACAGACTATTATTCCACTTACCTGGTAAGGCAAACATCTTCTCTGCCCAGATTATTAGAAGAGGCTCTCCTACCGTCAATATTATTCAGTGCAATTTGGAGAAGATTTTTAAGTTTCTCCAAAAACTCTGTGCCATGGAGAATTTGGCCTAGGGTAGCCTTACATATTAGAACACTAATGCACACAGATCTTACTTGGAAGAAGAGGTAATGGAAAAAATAAATGGATAAGTGAGAAAGTCAGAGATTAGATATCCTTAACAACTTCGGTTTCTTAACTTTAATACCTAGAAGGTAAGATAGTCCTTCCCTTTTCATTTTTTTAGACAATCTTTTTTTTTTTAAGGTTTTATTTATTTATTCATGATAGAGAGAGAGAGAGAGAGAGAGGCAGAGACACAGGCAGAGGGAGAAGCAGGCTCCATGCAGGGAGCCTGATGTGGGACTCGATCCCGGGACTCCAGGATCATGCCCTGGGCCAAAGGCAGGCACTGAACTGCTGAGCCACCCAGGGATCCCATCTTTCCCTTTTCAGCTGAGTTCCACAAGTGGATTTATTTTTTAACCTTGCAAGTATGGAAATTGTATTTCAAACTGAAATAGATATGAGTATGGGATAGCAAATAGCATGTAGACAAAATAAATTTAAAAAGCAGAATTAGATAGGAAGTAGTAGTGGGGGCCAATTGGAATTCTTCTGCTTGGGAACTAAATCTGAGAGTCTGTGATGTACAGAAGTGAGATAGCTCATTATATCCTGTGGCTCTTAGAATTCATACTGGGTACCTGATTGGGGGATTCCACTTTCATGTTACCAGGCATACTTGGAAGTAAACACAGACAGGGACAAAATTTATATATAAACTCCACAGGGAAGCCCTTTTGTACTCATGGTCAATTTCTGTGCCTAATTCAAATTTGCTGACATACCAGGTATTTTTAATTAGTATTTTTGGGTGTTTTTGCAAAACTACACACTCTGATAATTAGAATGTCAATATTTGGAGGAATAGGATGATTTGAAGAATTGCGTGGCACTCTCCAGTATACTGCCAACCCTAATTAACCATTAGTGAAGAAATAGTGCGATTACCTCCTCATACAGTGCAGGACTAGAGTTGTTGTTCAGTTAAGGTTTATTTTTCCAAGTAGTGTTTGGGAGAGAAGATACTTTATTGCAAGGTTGTAATGTTGCAGTGCCTCCAGGGATGATTATCAGTTAATCTGTAGCCCTTTGCAGCAGCCTATCCTCTCCACCCTCGTCCCAAGACACACTCTTGTCTTTATTCCAGCCCTAGAAAGATATTATGGGAACAGATGATTCCCCCAAACCTTGACCAGGGGAGAATTTATTTTAATAAAACAACAGTGAAATAATTACAAGAACTCAAGGTAGACACTACTTATTAAAAACACTAGAATAATAAAAAGGGCTATCTGAAGAATGAAAAATGTCAAAAAGGAGGTAGAGAGAGGGGTTTTAATTCCAAAATAACTACAACCAAAGAAGAAGTAGGATTATGACTCTCTGATTAGAAGGTGAGAGTGCTGGCTAAGCCCCATGAGTATATGTTACCAAAAATAGCACTGAGAAAAGCTACAGTCTTACCAGCTAAAGTTACAAAGGCTAAAGAACAAGGCAGTGGTAACTTCTGGAAATTGAAGTGAAATCAAGATAGCATGAGGCCTGAAGAAGAAATGAGATCTAAATTCAGTGCATAATTCAAACTCCAACAAAAAAAATATACATTAAAAAATGTTAAAATAAATAAATTCAGTCCATAAATTGACCCAAATCCATGGCTGACAGCTAAACTACATGTGAGTAGCAGGGGCTTCACTACTCACATGTAGGAGACCCATTGAAAAATCAAAATGTCAGAAAACATTTGATTATTGAAAAGTAGGCCTGCATAGAGCTTTATCTGTGAGTTTAGTGCTTTTCTAAATCATTATATTCCCCAACACTATATAGCCTGAGTGGGAGAATGGTGAATCCTGGTAACTGGAGGTGTTACAGTACAGAGAATAGATAAAATTTTGGAGTTATGGAGAGTGCTAGAAGCAAGGAAACCATAGAAAATGTATATTACATCTCTACCTAAATCTTTGGTTGACTACCATATTTTGAGACTGAGAGAAATTCAAGCTAAGACAGCAGCAGTAGGAAACCATAAAAATGGAGTTATCAGCAGCTGCACGTAGTGAAAGACACTCCATTTGCAGTTTGAATCAGGTAAGTCCACTACCTACTAGAATTATTGTTTTAACTAGAATAATAACAATAGAGTTGCTAAAAATAATAAGATGTTTAATATTCAATCAAAAGTTATAAGAAATGGAGAATGAACAACTAAAATCAAAGAATGAAAAATATTAAATTTGAAATCAAAGGGTTGAAAGAAGTGAATAAATAGCAGTTTGGTAGACATAGAACAACTATAGCAATAAGTACATAAATTACAAAATTTTCTAAATCCAATCGCAGAGGTTTTTAGACTGGTTTTAAAAAACAAGAATCAAATACTTGTTATAGAAGACACATTTTAAATGTAGAAATAGATTGAAAATAGGTGGTTAGTCAAGAATATACTATGCAAATATGAAGCATAGGATAATTGAAGTGGTTATATAAATATCAGAAACAGTAGACTTCAAGGGAAGGAGTATTAAAGAATGACATATCCTGATGATGAAAGGGGCAATACATCAAAAATACATAATAATTATAAATATTCACATAATGAACAGCTTCAAAATATAGAAAACAGAGACTGATGGGAGAATAAGGGAGAAATAGGCAAATTTTAAGTGAATTTTGGAGATTTCAATGTATTTCACTCAGTAATTGACCAAATAAAAATATAATAAGCAGGAAATCTGAATGAACTTCTTAACCACTATACTCAACTATACCCAACAACTGCAAAATACACATTCCTTTTTTACACATTATTTCTGAAAACACATGGAACCAAGATAGACAATATTATCTGCTATAAAGCAAATCACAGTGGACTTCAGAAGATTAAAACCTCACAGAATATGTTCCTACCACAATGGTATTAATCTAGAACTTCCTCTCGCGTATTTTTGCTCCCTTCCTTTTTCCCCTCCATCTCTCTCACATACTCTAGAAAACTCCAAAATAATTAAAAAGTTACACTCTAAATAGCCTTTAGGTATTTATATATATATATTTATGAAATAAAAATAAGTTACAGCAAATGAAAACTCAACATAAAACTTATGGGATGCAGTTAAAGCTTGTTTAATGGGAAATTTATATAATCAAATATACATAAGAAAACTTGGAAAGAATCTCAATCAATGGTTTAGTCTTGCACCTTAAAACTAGGAATAGAAAAGCAAATGAAATCCAAATTAAACAAAAGAAAGGAAATACTGCAATACTGCAGAAAACTAAGAACTAGATGAGAAAATAGCATCTAGGTCTTTGAAAAGATCAATAAAATCTAAAAACTTTCAAACAGACATAGGAAAAAATATGAGGGAGAGAGGGAGGGAAAGAGAATGAAAGCACAGATTACTAATGTCAGGATGATAGGAAAGAAATAGGGAAAACCAACATAGAAACTATATGCATTAAAAATATAATGTGGGGATATTATGAAAAATTTATTGCTAATAACCCTCAAAAAAACTTAAATGGACAAACTTTAAATGCTCGTTCAAGAATAAATAGATAACATGAATAGCCATACTATTATAAAATAAATTGAAGTCATTTTTAATAACCACACACAAACTGCGTTTACTGGTGATTTTTAGAATATATTTAAAGAAGAAATAGTATCATTTATACATGAACTCATCCAGAAATTAGAAGAGAAAAGCATATATACTCACACATCTGATAAGGTCAGCTCACAAAATCGTAGATAAGAGAAATATATTATAAGAAAAGAAAAATACAGGCATATATACCACATAAACACAGACAAAAACTCATTTAAAATCTTAGCAAATTGAATCTAGTGATTAACCAAATGTGTAATATATCATGACCTAATGAATTTCACCCCAGAAACACAAAAGCAGTTTAATGTTCCATAATCAATGTAATTCCCAATACAAACAGAATAAAAAACAGTACATATAACCATCTCAGTATATCCAGAGAAATATATACAATTCAATAGCACTTCATGATGAAAATCTCCAGCAAGATTATCTGAGAAGGGAACTTCCTGAAGCTAACAAAGTGTTTCTATGAAATCACTATAGGTGATACCATGATACCACACTTAAATAGTGGAAGACTAAAAAAAAAAAAAAAAAAAAAAAAAAAAGTGGAAGACTAAAAGATCCCACCTAAATTCAGGAATCAGACAAAGATAGCTAATCTCTGTGTTTCCTCTTAGCATTGTGCTAGAAGTTCTAGTCTGTGCAATAGGGAAAGAAAAAATGGTATATAGATGGAAAAGAAAGAAGAAAATCTCCATTGACAAATGACAGAGCCATACCTTCAGAAAATACTATAGAATAGGGGTGCCTGGGTGCTCAGTCGGTTAACATCTGATTCTTGATTTAGGCTCAGGTCATGATCTCAGGGTGATGAGATTGAGCCCCATGTTGGGTTCTGGGTTCAATGAGGAAGCCTGCTGGAGATTCTCTCTCTCCCTCTCCCTCTGCCCCTTCTCCTGATCTCACATGAATGCTCTCTCAAATCTAAAAGAGAAATCTATAGGTTATTAAAAAATAACAAATACTTATAGAAATTATATTAATATAACAAATACTTATAGAAATAAAAAAATGTATTTAGCAAGGTTGTAGGATTCAGATCAATAAAAAAGATTCAGATCAATATTCAAAAATTTTATTTTAATTCTTGTCAAAAAGCAAATGAAAAATATCATTTATAATAGCATGAAATATTGAATATATAAGCATAAGTTGTACCAAAATATGTAAGGATATTATATGTACTGAATATTACAAAAAATTGCTGAGAGAAAATACAATATTGGATGACTCAATATGGATAAGTTGTTATGACCATCCCAATAGATCTATAAAGTCAGTGAAATCTCAAAATCTCAACAGGCATTTTTATAAAAGTTGACAAAGTGATGATAAAGTTCAAATATAAATGCAAAGAACATAAAATACCAAAAGCATTGCTGAAAAAGAAGAAAATATTGGAGAGCATTCATGACCTGATTTCAAGACTTTATATAATCTGTAATAAGGACTTGTTTTGGTGTAAGGTTTGATGTATTGTTCAATGAAACAGATAATCAAGAAATAGATCTCCACATATCCAGCTGTGTGGTCAGCAATGTGTCAGTGAAGCTTGATTATTACTAATGCATATAAAAACATCAATTCAAAATGGGCTATAGACTTATGTGAGACATAATATTATGTAATATTTAGGCAAAGATTGATAAACCACGAAAGAAAAAGTAGCTTAATTGGATTTTATTTGAATTAAATATTTTTTATATTATATAAACACAGTTAATAAAAAGACAATTCAAGCCACAGACCAGGAGAATATTTTCCAAAACATGTCAGAAACAGATCTAGCCAGAAGATACATAAACTATTCTTTCAGCTTATTAAGAGAATGCAAACGATCTAATTAAAAAGAAAGATTTAGACAGTTTATCAAAATATATGAATAGCAGTTATTTCAAGATGTTCAATATTATTAGTGTTTTCTGTGGACTGAATGTATCTTCCCAAAATCCATGTGCTGAAGTCCTAATCCCCATTGTGATGGCATTTGGAAGTTGGAAGGCAGGTCATGGAGGGGTGGAGCCCTCATGGGTAGGATTAGTGATCTTGTAGGAAGAAACATGACAGAGAGACCATCTTTTTCTCCACCATTTGAGGATACAGCTAGGAGGCAGCTGTTTGTAAACCAGGGACAGGTCATTTACCAGACATCAAATCTGCTGGTACCTACACCTGAGACTTCTCCAGAACTGTGAGAAATACTTATTGAAACTACCTAGACTACAGTAGTTGTTATAGTAGCCTGCAGGAATACTGCTATCATGGATGCTGCACACTGAAATCACAGTAAGTTACTACTACACATTCACTAAGAACGGCCAAAATGTAAAAGTGTGACAATTCCAACTGTTGGCACAGAATTGGAGCAACTGGCAATGCCATGTATGGCTGGTAAGAAAGCAGAATGGTTCAACCACTTTTGAAATCATTTGACAGCTTCAAAAATTGTATTTCTAGATATCTCCTCAAGAGAAATTGAGAACACATCCAAACAGACTTGCATGTGTATTTGTAGCAGCATTATTGATAATTGCCAAGAACTAAAAAGAATTCGCTCATTGAGTGGTAAATGCACGAATAGAAATATATTTATACAATGGAATACTACCAGCAATAAAAGGAACACCAAATTGTACAGCTTAAATGGTTGGATTTTTTTTTCCTCCTTCTACTGTGATTTCATTTATTATCTTAAAATTCACCATCTTTTTTTAAGAGTTTTTTTTTTTAATATTTTATTGATTTATTCATGAGAGACACAGAGAGAGGCAGAGAGAGAAGCAGGCTCCATGCAGGGAGCCTGATGCCTGACTTGATTCCAAGACTCCAGGATCACGTCCTGGGGTGAAGGCAGGTGCTCAACTGATGAGCCACCCAGGCATCCCTAAAATTCACTATCTTCAGGTGTATAACTCAGTGGCTTTATTATATTCACAATGTTGTACAAAATCAAAACTATCTGACTCTAGAATATTTTCATCACCACAAAAAGAAAGCTGCCCATTCCTCCCACTTTGACATATCCAGCAACAGCTAAACTACTTCTTGAAACTTTAGAAAAAATTATTTAAAGATTTTATTATTCATTCATGAGAGAGACAGAGAGACGCAGAGACACAGGCAGAGGGAGAAGCAGGCTCCATGCAGGAAGCCCGATGCAGGACTCAATCCCAGGACTCCAGGATCACACCCTGAGCCAAAGGCAGACACTCAACCAGAAATTTGATTATTCTGGATAGTTCATTTAAATACAATCATTCAATATGTGACCTTTTATATCTGGCTTCTTTCCCTTCGCTTAAGGTTTTTGAGGTACATATATGCTTATAAGCATGTATTAGCACTTCATTCCTTTTTATGGATGGATAGTATATGTTTAATGTATATACCACAGTTCGTTCATTCATTCATTCATTCATTCATTCATGGCATTTGGGTTTCCACTTTTTAGCAATTCCAAATAATGCTGCCATGGACATTAGTGCCTAAGTTCTGTATGGGCATATGTTTTCAAGTATATTGGGTATATATATATATAGGAATGGGAAATGTTGGGTTATATAATAATGGCAACCTATTTTCCATAGTATCAGCACTATTTTACATTCAGTCTAGCAATTTGTGAGGGTGTTCCATTTACTCTCTATCCTCACCATTTCTTCTTGTTGTTATTATTATTGTAGCCTTATGGGTGTGAAGTATCTCACTGAGGCTTAGATTTGCATTTGACTAAGGTCAAATGATACTGAGCTCTTCATGTGGTCTTCTGTCATTTGAATATCTTCCTGGGAGAAATGTCTAGTCAAACCCTTTGTCTATTTTTAATTAATTAATTTTTTTTTTGCTTTTGAATTATACCAGTTCTTTATACATTCTGAATATTGGATCTTTATTGTATGCATTATTGACAAATATTTTCTCTCATCCTGTGGGCTGACTTTTCACTTGTTGATAGTATCCTTAGAAGTTAAAAAAAAAAAAAAAAAAAAAAAAAAAAGGATGCCTGGGTGGCTCAGTGGTCCAGCATCTGTCTTTGGCTCAGGTTAAGATCCCCAAGGTCCCCACAGGGAGCCTGCTTCTCCCTCTGCCTATGTCTCTGCCTCTCTCTGTGTCTCTCATGAATAAAGTAATAAAATATTTAAAAAAGAAGTAAAAAAAAAATCCATACATTGTTACCTTTGTTAAGTGTGAAGGCAATCATTTCCATTTTTCTCCCTCCTAGAAATTTGACATTTATTCCAGGGATGGCTCTGAGAGGAAAGTTGAGATAGACAGATAGATCGATTGATTGATCTTTCTGTAATCTATATGCACATATTTTATTCCTAATGGGTGGAATTTACAGCAATCAGATTTTACCAAAAACAAATTTCATTGCTAATATAGAGAATAAAGGCACTAATTCTGTTTTATACCTTATTATCTTCAAGTGACTTAATCTTTCCTGCATGACAAAAAGTTCACATTCCAAGTCTAGGATTTTTTTTAGACCTAGTATCAGTGTAACTCTCTCTCTCACTCGTCTATCTCTCTCTCTCTTCTATAGTAGACTTATCTTTAACTGTGTTTAAGATGAGGATAGATTAATTTACTTGAAATTTCAATTGCATTGCCATTTCTTTGCTAACATATATGCTATACATATACACACTAATATATATACATATAATCTATATTCTTGATGGAGATTAGAATACTAGTTGCTCTTTTAGATAGCAGAATGGTAAAATCTTGATGTAACTAAAAAAAGATGGACTAACAAATAGCTCTTTAATTGGTCCTATGCCAATTGGTCCTATGCCACTCTGAATATAACTGATTCAAACATTTACCCCCTTTTTAGAGAAGACATGTGTGTGCACACGCATGTGAGTGAAAAATAGATATGTATTAGAAATATAAACATATATATTAGAAAAATATCTAAAACTGTATGCATCAGTGACACATCACAGCCAAGTAGGTATATCACATTGTTTTTGATCAGTTGGACATCACTGGCTAACTTATCCATCTGCTTTACTCTCCAGGCCTAAATTTACTGATATTAAATCTGGAATGGAAACTAGATGGAAATCTGATAGAAATTTGTGGTAACGAAAGAGTGAATGACTTCCACAGCTACGGCCAGGCGGGCCGGCAGGCAGAGCGGGGCCTGGGGCTGTAGGGCTGTCCCTGGTGCAGCCGCTCCTGAGGTGTGAGAGGGGCTGTGGCTTTTGTGCGGCGCGAGTATGTTGGTGTTGGGGGGTGGTATGGAAATTGTTAATCTTGTATAAAGCAACTCAATAAATTGTTTCAAGGTTTCCAAAAAAAAAAAAAGGGGGGGGGTGTAACTTAGCCATAAGTTTGGTTAAAGTGAATCATTGTGTTTAACATTGAAGTGAAAAACATAATTTATTAGCATATTGTATGAACTTGAGCTGAGAGATAAAGAAAAGTTGAAGCCAAGAAGAGGGAAACCATAAAATGAACCATGCTCAAGAAGAGTGGACAGAGAATCCCCTCTGTCATGACTATTAATATCTAATAGGCTACAACTGGGGATATATTTGTGTCATTAAAAGAGCTGGTTTACAACCAATTAGGAATCCGTTACAATCCTTAATTCCAAGACGTAGAGAGGCAGTATGATATTAAAAATGTTTTTAACTTTTTTTTTATTTATTATAACTTTGAAAATGCTTTCCCCAAGATTTTTTGGATGAATAGAGGAGCTTTTAATATGTAGTGAGTGGTACATAAATGTTATTTAACCAGTAAGTTGGATGTCACTTTGCCTTCATTAAATAATACATCTGTTAGTTTATATTGTGTCATGTCTAAACATTTTAGATACCTTACACAATTATTAGCTTGGAAAATATGCTTCTAATAATTAGATCTTGGGTTATGGAAATAAAAAAAGAACAGCTAATTTATACGATTTCTATTGAAAGGGGATTGAGAATTAATGATTTTTTTCCCTATGAGTACACTACAACATTTAATAGAATCCATTAATTGTGGAGAACAACTATAGATACCATAGATAGTTAATATATAATAAAGTAATAATTTGCTAGGCTACCATCTAGAAAAAATGAATTCATTTCTGAAAAAAAAAATACTAGAATTGGAAGGAGAATAAATATTCCAGTAATCAAAAAAGGGAAATTCACCTCATCCCATGTCCAACCCTATGGTTCAACCTTCAAAAAGTCTCAGACTCAGGCAGTTTTACAGGTAAGTTTTAACAATTTTTCTTTTGAGTATAGTTGGCGCACAATGTTACATTAATTTCAGATATACAACATAGTGATTCAGCTTCTCTGTTATGCTGTGCTCACCACAAGTGTAGCTACCATTGTCACCATACAACACTATTACAGACTCATTGACTATATTCCTTATGCTGTAACTTCTGTTCCTATGACTCATTCCAGGATTAGAAGCCTGTATTGCCCACTCCACCTTACCCATTTTGCCCATCCCCCACCCCCTCCCCTCTGGCAACAATTGGCTTGTTCTCTGTACTTATAGATGTGGTTCTGATTTTTGCTTATTCATTTGTTTTATTAGATTACACACATACGCAAAACATATGATTGAACAGTTTTTCAAAAGAAAAGGTTAACTTTCTTGTATGAGTGGTTCTTTCTTTTTTAAGATTTATTTAGGGTGCCTGGGTGGCTCAGTTGGCTAAGCATCTGCCTTCCACTCAGGTCCTGATCCCAGGGTCCTGCGATTGAGTCCTGGGTCCGGCTTCTGTTCAGTGAGGAGTCTGCTTCTCCCTCTACCTCTCCTGTCCTGTTCCTGCTCTCTCTCTCTCTCCCTCTCTCTCTCTTTCTCTCATTCTTAAATAAATAAATAAATAATCTTTAAAAAAAAAAACAAAAAGATTTATTTGTTTTAGAGCACAAGAGAGCATGTGTGAGCAGAGGGTGGGGAGAGGGAGTAGGAGAAGGAGAGAATCTCAAGTAGAAACAGTACTGTCCGTGGAGCCTGAAGTGAGACTCCATCTACCTACCCTGAGATCATGACTGGAAGATATACTCCATAATCTAGAAATGAAGAAGGAAGTTCCTTAATTTATTAAAGGCTATATACCCAAATTTACAGCCAAAATCAAGAAACTTTAGCACATCTTCATTTTAAATTGGAAAGAAAAAAAATAAAATAAATAAAATAAAATAAAATAAATAAATTGGAAAGAAGACAATGATGTCTGCTATTGTTACTGCCTTTTAAGATGGAACTGTGAATATGGTGAATGCTATAAGGCCAGAAAACAATTGTGCAATGTTTGGAAGGGATAAATCTATCATTTTTCAGGTGCTATAATCAACTACAAAGAAAATCCAGCAGACCCAACAAACTATTAGAATAATCTATTTCAGTAAACTTATTGAATATGAAAATATGAAATGAAACTTCAAATATCAATAAACTTATTGAATATGAAAGTAATAGCTTTCACTCAGGAATGGTAGCACCAATAACACCAAAATGAGATAAAGTACCATTCTGATAGTAACCACAAAAAAAAAAAAAAAAAAAAAGGTTTCTAAGAATTAACCAAGAATTCCAAAAGTATTCATAGAAATAATTAAGTTTATTACTGATATTAAGATTAAAATTAAGAAGGAGGTTCACAGTCAACATGGTAGAAGTATTTCACCTGGGTTTTTAGAGGTATCCAACAAAATCTACAATTTTGGGTTTAATAAAGGTACACAATGAGTTAGGGCATGTTTTTAAAAGAAGAGCCAAGAGAATAGGACTTATCTTACTATACCTTAAAACATACTACAAGCCATTGCCATAAAAATCAGTATTGGCATCATAATGGATTAACCAGTATACAGAATATAGAGCTAAAAAATAGAGCTACATACATACAAGAGGTTGAAATATGGTTATACTGCAAAGCAATGGAGAAAAGACAGCTTATTTGTTCAACGTCCAGAAAATTGTTTGCCATGGAGAATAAAGCTTAATCCCAGTTTTACCACATATAAAGGTGAATGTTAAATGGATTAAGATAATAAAAACCTAAATGAAGAAAGTGGTGAAAACTATCTTAATGACCTAGGCTTGGAAGACATCTTTAGCAGGACTCCAAAAGCACAAACTGGATTTGAAGATAATGCATTTTACTCCATCCAAACTAAAAATGTGTCACTTCATTAAATTTACAGATGTATAATATATTCTGATAACATATTTCCATGTCTACAACAGGTCAGTATCTAGATTGCAAAGGGAGCTCTGGCAAATAAAAAATACAGTCACTATAGAGTAGCAGTAAAGCATGGAAAGTGCTTTGAACAGGGATGTGAATCTGCAGAAGGTGCTCAAAGACTAGGAACTTACTAATAATAATCAGAAATGCAAATTAAGCAGTCACGCATATCCATGAGTCACAAAAATTGGAAAGAGAGTTCGCAGAATTTATTTTCAAGGATGTGTAGAGAAACTCGGTAGCTCTCATTGTAAATGCAAATAATATCCACATGCTTCTAAGTGATATGTCAGTATTTACTGAAACGAAGAATGTCTATTCCTTATGGCATAGCAGTTCCTTTCCTGGATGTGTGCATATGACTATGTGTAGGCAGAAAATTATACTGCTTTTTATAACTCTTAAAAATTCATTATATATTTACAATGATCCCACAAGTCTCTAAAAAGATAGGATTATATTCATCTTTATATTGTCTCTGACTGCTAGGTTTCAGAATTTGTGATGTTGACCACTAAGTTATATACTACTAAAATGTGGAATAATATGTGGCAGTTAAAAGCAAAAACTTAAGTTACAATAGTTTGGAAAGAGCTTATAGATAGCGTTCAATGAATCCACTGAGAGAGAAAAAGAAATGTAAGCAAGGAATGAAATTGGAAAAGAATACTATATAAGAAAGAATAAATAACGCTATATGCTATGCAAAGATGTCTACATATTTAAAATAGTAACTTAAATACATGAGAGTGGTCTTCATCAGGGAGAAATGGAAAATAACAAAAAGTAAAACAAGGCATGGCATCAACAGCTGGTGCAAGTATTTATGCTGTGAACTGAGAATACAGTTATGTGTGTGTGTGTCACAGCCATGAAATTTGAAGAAAAAAAATCATAATACAAATGTTGATCATTCTGAATTTCACAAAATATTATTGTCATATAAATGTTAGCTTTTCTAGAAATTTTTTATTATGTTTTTGTCTTATTAAATAAGTTATTCTGAACATTCACAGAAGCGATCTTACTAATTCCCCGAATTCAAATTCTTTAGGCAAAGGGAAAGGTTTTTGAATCACATCACTATGTGCGATTTATCTGCGTTATCTCTTATTACCATCTGTGCATTTTAAATAATATCAAGAGAGACATTTAGTAGGTATGGAACTTATTTCAAATTAGTTTAGATTTAGTGTTTTGATTCTTAATATTTTATTATGTGGTAAGTGCTGTCTACTGTGTAAGAACAGGATTTTTTTGTTTTGTTTCTTTTTTTTTTGTTTTTTTTGGGGGTGGGAAAGGCATAAACAGATTTTTGAAGTTAAAAAGTTTTTTTTTTTTTATCACATTAGTCTTTGGAGAGGAGAAAGTGGCATCTCTGTTTTATAAGGGATATAGGAAGCAATTGGCTTTATTTTATTTTATTTTATTTTATTTTATTTATTTGCAATTGGCTTTAATAGTGCAAACTGCACATTAAGAGGCAGAAGACTATTAAGTGTTAGGTGTTATATTTATGTAAAACACTTTCTAGGTGGTTCTTAAACTATTTTGTGTGAGCTACTGCATATTTCAAATTTGCCTTTATTCAATTTCCTTCACTTTTAGTGGCTGAATATAACGCTAATGAAAGAGAGAAAATGAAACTGGAACTTACAAATCTCTAAATAAAACCTTAATATTTGTTTTGTTTTAAGCTGTACCCATCGGAAAAGATGCACAAACCATCACAGAAACCTGGATGAGAAAGTTCCACACTTCCCGGATGGGCAAAGTTCTTTGATTCATCTTTATTCTTTTATTTCTTACTAAAATAAGCTGTGTTCTAAGTATTTTTCAGAAAATTTAAAATATAAATGCAATAAAATGGCCCATATTCCCATCAACCAGGTAAAACCGGAGATACAGAAACTTGTGTAAAACTAAGGGCACTCTGAGTGACAGTTTGTAATATGCTTCTCTGACATTATTTTTTAACACATTTTACATCTGAGTAGCGTGCTAAAAAAATCCTTTCAGATGGAAATGCCTTCAGTTATTCAAGAGGGTCCTATAGGCTGATTAAACTTGTATTGAGAATTGCTGTTGTCAATTACATGCTGAGAAGCATTTAAACACAATTAATTCAGCAAATTAGCCCTTCTTTGCCTTTTATTTTAGGTATGCATTTTGTCAAGAGTATATCATGGAATTTTGATCCCTCCCCCCATTCTAAGAGTCTGTGTTTTTATTATAGCTTTTAGAATTAATTTATGGTTATCAGGGAAATGGGTATGTTTGTCCATTATGATTGCTTTCTGCTTTCTCTTATTTCCTAGTTGCCTCCTTTTATTATTTTTTATTTTTTATTTATTTTTATATTTTCCTCCTTGTAATGTATTGATTTGGCAGGTAAATATCTATGCTTTTTCCACTAGTGGTTGCCTTCAAATGTTTAGAAAAACACATCTTTGTTTTTCTAATTATAAACAACAGCATATATCCTCAAGATTTTAATGTTTAGCTTCTTCCAACTTTCCCTCAATTTATAGTTTTTACTGACATAATTTACACTTAGACTCAGACTGTTGTTATAAAATTTTATTGCTGTTACATATTACCTATCCTAAGGCAGTTTTCTTTCTAATTTGCATTAAGTTATAACCAAAATAGTAATATTTTAAAAATACAACTCTAATATTTCCAGAGTTTCTTTGTTGTCTATCATCATGGTCTTATATCTGTACTTTCCTGTTCTTGTAGTCTTTAATTATTCAATCTCTAAATATATTTTAAGCATATATATGGGTGGTGGTCTTTCTTATCCCTTTATATCTGTGGCTGTCTTGATCTAGTTATTAGAGAAAAAGACAACATCCTAGAGAATTCTTGATATTTTCTTCTCTTTCTTAAAGTCATATCTTCATACATCTTGAAACATTCAAAGTAAGCAAGTCATTTAAATTTTTTGATGAAAAAATAAATAAAAATAAAATTTTTGATGAATCATTAAATAAATTTCTCTTCTCCTTGGATTTGTATGTCTTTCTACTATAGTTTTGTTTTGTTTTTTATCTTGATACATATTTGCCTCTTGATCAGTTTCTCCTGATACTGAGTAAACTCATTCAATTTGTCTGCAGCTTCAGTTATTTCTTCAACGTTGGACAATAGTTTGTGTGTGTGTGTGTGTGTGTGTGTGTGTATGTTCTGTATTTTCTTTAATTATATTTTCCTTTGTTTTCAGCTTTTAAACTCTAAAATTTCAATTATTAGTACATTGGAAATCCTGGATATACTGTGTCTGCCCATCTTCTTTTTCGTATGTTCACAGACCTCCTCAGTTCTGGGTGAATTCCTTGAGCAGGTGATGTGGCTCACTGTTCTGTGTATATTTCATTGTCTATAACATAGTTTAAGTCATAACTGTAATTCCATCTTTACCATTCTTCCCTGATTTTGAATCAGTCCCTCACCGTCACTATGCAGAAGTTTTGCAGACCCAAGGCAGCATTTCCTGGAACATTGTGCAGTACAACCTGTTTCAGAGAGTGACATTTCTCTTGATTCTTCTGATTGTGCAGCGCCGCCTCTTCCACCTTGTATCTTTTCACAGGTCTGATGATTTTCACTGCTTGCTCATTTCTGCATGTTGCAATCACCCATGCCAAAAAGGCATCAGGACTCTGCTGGCTTGTAGCCCCAGACAAGATGAATTTTGACAGTGTAGACTTTGTGCTACTCATCTGATGTGAAGGATCCCCTACTGAACTGCTTATTCTATCACTTTCAGAAGAAGTTTTGATAAGTGACTTTCTCTGCATTTTACACAACCTCCATAATGGAAAGTCTTAACATCGCCCTGGCATTCATTCATGCTCTGCTGTCTCCCCTTTCAGGTTAAGAAGTAGCTATGAGGCTTTATCAAGATTCCTTCTGCTTACTCTCCAAGCTCTTTAATGAAACGAGTTTGCTCTTTCATCCTTACTTCAATTCAGTTTGTACCTAATTTGGCAGAAGTGCCTTAAGGTCTATGAAATATGAACTGTAAGGTATTCTTCTAACTTTTCAGCATTGATACAAGCCCTCTCCCAATTTTGTATATCATTGCCCACACCTATAGGGTTTAAGAGACACATGTGGTGGGTGCAAAAGGTTACTTGCCTATGGTCGCATGACCTCACGTTTGCCTAAATCTGCCATTGATTTGTAAACTGACAAGCAAAACTCCTTGTTATTGGATATCAAGCAGGTGTGATGAAAGATAGGATTAAGCAGTCACAGAATTTCAGATCTGCTCATGTATGCGGCTCTACTCAGCAAATACAGCTTGCTTTCTCGTGGTGAGGATAAGCTCACATATTTTATTAGCTGTGATTTGCCCTTGTTGGTTGTCTTTAGCGACTGCCAAAAGTCAATTTAGGAAGACACTCTGTATTGACACCAAGATAAAGCCTTTGCAAATCAAGTCAAACTGTGGAATATCCCCAGCACTGTGCATTTCAAACCCTCTCCTTTCTCCAGAGATTTGTTTGGTGGGCCTCTGTACCACAGCCCTTTGAAGACAAGCCCTGATACCATCAGTGACTAATGATCAGTCCTTGCATTGGGAGCTGAAGAAAGTACCCCAGATTCAAGCCTGCTTTCCCTAATTAAAAGTGGTTAATAACTCTTTTATTGAAACTAGATTAAATTCTTATTTGGGAAAGTTAATTTAAAGTATGACCTGTCAGCTCCGTGGCACTTCTATCCAGTCTCATCTCCACACAAATTGAAGGAGAGTGAATTGTGTTTTAATATTCTCCAAAAGGACAGAGTGAGGAAAAGAATTATAAAGTAGAGGATCGAGCAAAGTGGTTGCTTTCACTTGATTTGCAGAGAAATCCTATATAACGAAGCCAAACAATACAATTTTCTGAATTTGCGTAGGTACGTTACTCTAAAGATGCTGCTGTGACAGCCCTAGGCAAATTATTCTTTTATACTAAAACTGCTGAATGGGCACCTTCTCTTGCACACCTGTTTTTAGCAGCACCCATCTGGTTTGAATCCTTCTCTCCAGGCTTACTAAAGGCTATTCAGTGCACACAATCTCTGGCCTTAGACTCCTGTCCTTCCATAATAACATTCAACTCTGTAAGGGGATCATTCAAATTAGAGTCTATGTATGGCTAGATGCATAACCCTCTCCGAGATTCTGAGTCCCTCTTTGTGAGAGCAGCATATGGGGGATATTTCTGGATGGGGAGGCAGAGCACAGTCCTGGGAGTCAAGAAGCATGGCAGAGAGACAGCACAGACGACAACGACTGTGACCTCAGAACCTTTGAGAACAAGTACAATAAGCGATGCTCCTAGCTTTGTCTACACAAACCCCTGTGAAGACGGTCAAGACAACACAGCTCTCTCTACAGAAATGAGAATTATCATGTAAAGAAGAAAAAACAAGTCTGCCTAAGTCATTGCTTGGCTTCTTGTATCAATGAGAGAAGAGTACAATCTTCAAATTGTTCCTTTTTATTCTTTTTCTTGTTCTTTTCTATTAACTAGATGCTGGACTCTTTTTAAAATAGAAAGTTATACCTTTTGAAAGCTTTCATGAAATTTTTCATGAATAAAATGTTTCCATTAAGATATTCATAGAAATTGACACTATAATTCTACATAGCCCCACGTATTTCTTATTTGTACAATGAGTCTATATTTCTGTTATCCTGCCTCTCATTTCAAATACACTTTCCTAGAATTCCCAGGTTTTTTTTTTTTGAGTTATAAGTACTCTTTGTGTTACCAAAAGTCTCCCACTATTGTTTTTTGACTGAAAAGCCACTTTTCTTGTGATAGTTTTTATTTTCTCTAATGTGTTTTTAATTTTGTTGGTATATTTTCATTAACTTATTTTCATGTAAGTTATCTGTCTACAGAGCTTAATTACCTGGGAAAATATTCAATCTACTTGATCAGTTCTTGTTTTACATTAAATAAAAATTTTCTGCCTTTTTATACTTAGAGGTTTTTAAGAAATCCACTCTCTTTTTCAGGCATCTATGTTCTGTATTCCCTAACCAGAGCTTATTAAATGTCTACACTGGCACCTAGAAGATGTCATTTTAATATTTTATTTTTTTCATTTTTTTACTGTAGTTTGGAAGTTTTCTGAGATTTTAATGATGAGAATGTTTCCTGCTTTATTTGTTCTCTTGTTACCACTTTGCTCTTACTGAGAGCATATTAAGATGGTAAAGAAAGATACATCGGATCATGACATATGAATGTGTTTCTAATGTTTACCTATTTTATATTCTCCTGATACAGGTCTCTTTGATGTAAAAATGTTCATTAGAATTTTAACCTAACTTTTCAGGTGCTCATGATGATTTTTATTCAAGGTTTGATAGCCATTATTTGTTTTTATATTATTCTAGAGTTTGTCTTCATTTCCTAATTTATAACCATGAGATCATAATTTTTGATTTCATAACTGCTCATAATTATGAAGCTTGATAACACTAATTTGTGTCATTTTCATTTTTCTTCTTACTAGCTCACTTTCTTTGGGACATTTTGCTCAATGAATGATTGAAAATGAGTGGTGTCTGCTTGAATACATGTATATATTTTCTGAGTGTAGAGCTTCATGACTGTCAGGCCAGAACCACTTTTGAGGAAGACTATTTGAGGAAGCTATTTAAGTTCTTTATCCTCACTGTAAAATTCTTACAATTTCTCTCTTTTTATCCCCAACCCCTTTATTTATTTTTTGTAGTACTGTTTTGTTCAATACCCTTATTTATTTTTTTTATTTACTTATTTTTAAAGATTTTATTTATTTATTTGACAGAGATATCAAGAAAAGAGCATGAGTAGAGGGGAGAGGGAGAAGGGAGCCTAAGGTGGGGCTCAATCCCAGGACCTGGGATCATGACCTGAGCCAAAGGCAGACACTTAACTGAGCCACCCAGCTGCTCCAAATATCCTTAATTCTTTAATATGGAATCATGAATTTCTAGTGTAAATTCATTTTTTTCCACTTAAATCTCAGTCATAGAACTACTATTTTTGTAGGAAACGACCAATATTTCCAAAAGTTACCAAGTGATACTACCTGGTTATATCATGTTTTACCTCACAGTTAGTGATAGCCCATTTGTTAAAATGAAGGGTTATATTTTACCACAGGTAGTAACTTATTTATGGGGTTATACATATAATTACCAAAGTAAAGAATACTTAGAATTTATACATATTTTATTGATGTATGAAATGAATATCTGTCTCTTTGTTATATTTCTCATTATAACATCCTTACCAATAAAGTGTTTTCTGTTAATTAGACATTTTTGACACCTTTCATATGGAATATCAATGACCACCTTTCTTAGGAACTGTTATTATAGCCACAGTGATGTATCAATAAGACCTAACTTTTATAAATGAATTAAATTTAAAACTATTTTCCTGTGCTGCTTCCATGTAATGTCTTTTTATTTAGCTGATAGCCTCAAATATAGTTATGCCAGTTTCGCTAGAATTGTTTCCAAGAATGTATGCTTATTTTATATTAGAAAGGCTTATTTTGATGGCACCTGGGTGGCTCAGTTGGTTAAGTTTCTGCCTTCAGTTCAGGTCATGATCCCAGGGTCCTGGGATGGAGGCCCATGTTGGGCTCCTGGCTCAGTGGGGAGCCTGCTTCACCCTTTGCCTCCCCTCCCTGCTCGTGTCTTCTCTCTCAAATTATTTTTTTTAAAGGCTCGTTTTCTTCCTGTGGGCTATTCAGACCTCAGGCATCATTGGAACTAGATTTAGGACACCAGGTAACCTTCCACTATGAGTGACCCTTTGCCCATTTTTAGCTAATGAATTATGAAAGACAACAACATGAACAAAGAACATGAGGAAAACTGACAACTGATAAATCTTCAACTCTGTAATGTTGTATTTCTGTCCTGAGATGAGTCTGTTCAACCTAACACATGCTCCATCAATAGGACCTGTGCCTTGACCTGCCTTTTCAGTGGGTGGTGATAGATTTGCACTGTTCCATCAGAACTCTATCATTCAAGCCCCTATGTAACTGACAGCAATGTTTCACGGCTTCTGATTTGGGTTAGGGGTGAAGTCTGTGGTCTTGGAGCACTACCAGAGTAAGTGGTCCACTCTGGATCCTAAAGCATGGCCTCATTATCACTCCACTGTAATAAACTGAGCTGCCAAGTTGCTGAAGCACTGGTGTCTCCAGAAATCCTGTTATGGCTCTTTGATTTACTTTTTATGGTATTTGAGATTTCTGAGTAACCCGAATACTCCTTTCTTGTTGTGACCTCATTTTTTTTTTTTTTTTCACTCAGGGCTGTCTTTTTCTTTATGTTGCTCCGGTGAGTCAGACAGCTTCTCCAAAAAAAAAATTTTTTTAACAGGCTGATTCAAATGGCTTCAATAAGAGTTCTTCCTGTCTATAGAATTCTGCTCAGTAAAAGAGCAAATCTGGTGCTAGTCTTGGAGGCATAGTCTACCTCCGAATTAGAACCTTGATTGGCATAGCTTCAGTTTGGGATTTATATGTGACTGTCAGAGGTGAACATTTTTGGCTAAGTAAATAAGCCCTACATCGGGACAATTATGGATCGAGACTGTTACTTTTTCAGGAAATCAGGTGGGAGCAAAGTGAACTGGATGTCTGTACGGCATATAAGAAAAATATGCAAGTTCATTAGCATTTGCAAATTCCAAGTAGAGAGATAAGTCACAGTTCAGTAGAGCCTTTTAATCAGAATCCTATTACCTGCAAGGAATTATTACATATGCACTTGCATTTTCAGAGGACAAGAACAAGAAAATAAAAAACCACCAGTGAGCTAGACAGGACATTTTCTTCTAGTTGGTTACATATTTAGCACAAGAAGGAACACCCGCCATCCAGCACATTTTAGGTCCTTGCGTGAAGCTCCTCTGCTAACATCTTGTTAGCAAAGTAAATCACATGACCAAAACTGAAGTCAAAGGCTCTCATTATAATCATTTCTTACATATTACTATTCTGGTATCCTGGTCCTTTATGTTTCTGTAATTTTCTCCAATACAGTATTATTTAACAAGTCCAGAATGACTATGATATAGAAAAATTTCAAAAAGAATCATTTAATATGTTAAGTTTGTGTTTGGCTCAGGTGATTTTTGCTGCCTTTAAAAATATGTAATCATTGTTCCAAACCTTAAGGATGTATACAATTTCTTATCTTTGGTGACCTTATTACATTTTAGTAGGGAATTAGAAAAGCAAACACTATAAATTAATGCTTTAAGTATTATGACAGAAAGCTGTATAGAAAGGAAGGGGAAATAGTCCGTGCTTACCTCCTAGAAGAGATAGTGCCTAATAAAAATGAGAAAAACTCCTGGGAACAAAGCTGCATGTAATGATATACCTCTTGACAGGGAAGTGGCATAGACGGATGTGTAGAGGGATGAGAAGATGAAAACATTGTGTTTGAGGGGCTTGAAAATAGTAGAATACTCAAGACCTTGTGTACACATTTTAATGATACATCAGGAAGCTGGGGAGATAGAGATGAAAAGGCTCTTGGCTTGCCATGATATGGAGTGTTTTTTTTTTTTTTATTCCAAAGGGAATAGAAGTCATTAAAGGCAAGAAGCTCATAATCAGATTTACATTATATAAAGATTGTTCTGAAGAAGTATACAGATTAAAGCCCTGGTGGAAAGAGAAATATCACCTTGAAGGAAGGCTCAATACTTCAAAGATGGAGGGAGAGAAGAAGAAGGAGGGAAAGGAAGAGTTGGGGTGGAGAAAAAGAGGAAGAGAGGCATAGGTATAATATATTTATGAATGGAAATACTCTACCTATCATTGCTGAATTACTAATAATAAATGCAGTACCTGGCACATAATTGCTCAGTAAGAGTTTGTTGACTGTATCTTACATAGTTTGAGGTAGCAATATAATTTCATTTTTTCCCATGTGAACATAATTTGTCCTGGTATCATTTCTGGAATTGTCCTGAGTGATCTACAAAGTCACTTGTGTCCTATATTATTTTTCTTCATATTATTTCATATTTCACCGGTCTCATTCTATTATCCATGTCTCTTATCTTTTTTTTTGATAAAAGATATATTTTCCATATTTGTGTGTCTCTATGCTGAAACCTGAGTCATTTCTAAAGATATTTTTCATTTTTTTAAAAGATGTATTTATTCATGAGAGACACAGAGAAAGAGAGAGGCAGAGACAGAGGCCAAAGGAGAAGCAAACTCCTCGCAGGAGCGGGGTGCGGGACTTGATCCCGGCAACCAGGATAGGATCATGATCTGAGCAGAAGGCAGCTGCCCAACCGCTGAGCCACTCAAGCATCCATATTTTTCATTTTTTTAAACATGCATTCATTTCAGTTCCTCCCACCCCCCTGCCTTTTGGTCACTATTTTCAATAATTTACTGAAAAAGCCCACTGCAGTTAACTAATTCTTTTATTATCCATATCCAGTCTGCTGTTTAATTTGTTCATTGAATATTTTAATTTGTTATTTTTATTCAAAAAAAATTTTAAATATTTTATTGAGAAAGAGAGCATAAGCAGGGGGAGGGCCAGAGAGAGGGAGGGAGCAGCAACCTTCCCACTGAGCAGAGAGCGTCACTTGGGACATCATCCCAGGATCCCAAGGTCGTGACCTGAGCCGAAGGCAGATGCTTAGCAGGCTGAACAACTCATGTATCCCATATTTTCAATTATTTTTAAGTTCTATTGTATTCTTTTCCAGTTCTGCCCATTTGTTTCTGAAATTATGTTTATGCCTGATCATTATAATTTTGTGAGCCCATATTTTTATGCTTTTATTATTTTCTCAAAAAATATTTTATTTGAGAGAGTGAGCATGGGGGAAGGGGCAGAGAAAGAGAGAGAGAGAGAGAGAGAATTTCAAGCAGAGTCCATGCAGAGCACAGAGCCTGTTGTGGGGCTTGATCTCATGACCCTGTTTCATGACCTGAGCCAAAATCAAGAGTGGATGTCTAACCAACTGAGACACCTGGTGCCCCTATGTGTTTAGATATCATTTTATACTCTTCCTAAAAACATTAATATCTAAATTTCTAGAAAATCTTAATCAGTTTTCTTCCCTTGATGCTCACTCATGGTGATTAATCCTTCTGTATTTGTTGATTCTTTCATTTGAGCTCATAGCTTGGACACCTCTTCCACTGGAAATCTGAGGACCAAGATTTTTCCTCTGTTGTAAGTGAAGAATATATTGCACTTGAGAGGCCACTTTTAGTTCCCTTCCAAATTTAAAACTTGCTGCTGTACCAAAATGTAGCATTGAGCTATGGTAGTAATCATGATAGGCATTTGTCCTCAGAATAATGCAAGGTCTAGTTTCAGCTCACTTTTTGTTTTGTTTTGTTTATTTGTTTCCATTTTTAACACTTCTCTGAAACTGCTTTCAGAACAGATGACCTCCTGACTGTCACTTTGTCTTTCTTTGACTTAACCTCTTGGCAAAATTTGTTAGTTCTATAACCCCTCCTCCACCTCCATCTCAAAATATTCTCTTGCCATGGCTTCTATGACATTGCCCTTTTTTATTTTCCTTATGCCTTTCTAGCCACTTCCCAGTCTCATCTGGATCTTTTCCCTATGATTCCTAGTCCTTGGATATTGCTGTATTTAAGATCCTCTCCTTTATTCTTCCTATACATGATATCAAACTCATTCAAAACTATTAAATTGATGTCAGCAATTCTCATCTTTATTTCTGAGTTAGGTCTCTTTATTGAAGTCTGTATTAGTTATCTATCATTGCATGTCAAATACCCCCAAACTTGGCAGCTTAAAACAGTTTCTGAGGGTCAGGAATCTGGGAGCACCTTAGCTGGATGTGAAGGCTCAATGTGTCTTAAAATATTACAGGAAATTTGTTGATAGGGGCTTCAGTTATTGGAAGACTTGACTGTGACTGGAGAATCTTTTTCCAAGATGGCTCACCTGACTCTTGCCAGAAAGTGTCAATGCCTTGCCTGTGGAGCTGTCCTTAGTGCTGCCTGTTTTCTTAAAACATGGCTGCTGTTTTCTTTTGGAGTAACTCAAGATAGAGTAAGGAGAGAAGCTATGATGCTTTTTATGATCTAGCTTCTGAAGTGTCATATACTCTAACATATTCTATTGGTCACACAGACCAATGTTGATACAATGTGAGAAGAGATTGCAAAAGGGTATGGGGGCTGGAATCACTGTGGGACATTCTGGATGCTGGCTCTCACAAGGTCCAAATTTCATGTGCGTGTTTAGTTAATTATATAATAGTTACCTCAAACTCAGTGGGTATGAACAAACATTCTCATTCAAACTCTTTATATCCTATCAAAACTGTCATCAGTTACTCCTCTGATAGTCTCAATCTGAGTGAATGACACCGTTATCTACATAGTTACCAACGCAAGAAATATGGAATTACCTTTAATTTGTTCTTCCATTCTATTGATATATCATCTAAATAATTTTTAAATCCATTTAAATCTTTTTACCCCACTTTAATTTCCCTCATTTAGGTCATCATCTTCTGTCACGTACATGTCATCCTATTCCCTCTGTCTCATCCTATTCCTATCTCATAATCCTGCAGAACGGGCATTATAAAATAGAAATCAAAAACATGTCATTTCATTGCCTGAAGCTAGGATCAAATTTATAAATCTACTACAAATGAAAAATACATTATTTTAGGAAATGGAAGGGGAATAAAAATGGCAAAGGTTGGCAGTACAGTAAGCTTCCAGATGAATTGAAAAGTCTTCTATAATATTGACTGAAAATGAAGATTTGAGTAAATTTTTTCTTCACTTGGATTCCAGATATAACCCCCTAATAACTATATGGCTGCAGCATCATTCAGCTGCTTAAGAATTGTGCATAAAGAAAAATGTAACAAATATCCATGGGGAGCATGCCATTCTTTCTGCAACATACATCATTCCAGAGGGCAATAGTTGCCAGCAAAATTACATGATTTTCTCTATGATCGAGAATAGATGAAAGTGCAAAAAATATAAAATTATAATATACTTATTAGATCTTCATAAGGGACATCATTATTACTTTAAGGCAATGTCCCTGTCCCTGGTCTTTTCTATCTACTTTTACCCGCATTTTCTTCAATATATACTAACATTACACATATTAAAAAAAGAAGAAATAGGAATATCCATAACAAATATTTTTCTTGGGTGTGCTGTAGGTCATAGCATTATGCTATTTACACAAGCTGCCACAATACTTAATATTAATGACATTACAAACAGGATAGAATGAGCCAGGAGAATCATGTAATTATGCAGCATTGTTATCAGACATAGACACATGTTGAATGTAGGAGTCAGAGAATTTGCTGACATTAGACCTGGAGAGACCTTAAGATCACCTAGCTCCACTGCCTCATTTCATAAGTTAAGAAACAGAGCCAAGGGAAAATTAAAAAAATAATTTTTAAATAAATAATTGCAAACATTAAGGCAACAGGCTAATTTCAGAAATGTACTTCATAGCAAAGAACCAGTGGCCTAAGGGAAGTCTATTCTAATAAATGAGAAAAATTAAAACTATATAATCATATCATCTTTTATATATATGATAAATACTTACAAATAACAAATCAAAATATCCATAGAACTAGGAAGCCCTGGGGTATGTGCAGGAGGGGAAAATATTTGCTAAGATGATTTATAAACATTATTGAAAATACAGTAACTACTAAAAAGTAAATATGAATCATTTAAGCAAATCACAGGATCATTCATTTTAGGAAATAAATATTACTAACTGTGGTGATCAACTAAACTGAGACAATAACGGATAATGTTATCTAGATAAGGAAACTGCTCAGTGGTAGGGCATTGCAATATAGGACTCAATCAGGAAACTATAAATTTACTGGAGAAAATCTGAATTGTGGAACTCAGAACAGTATTTTATTTCACAAATAATCTAGATACTCTGCTTCAGAACATAAGGGGAATGATAGGAAAGCCAATATATACTTTTTTTTACCTCATTAAATAAAAATAACAAACTATTATTAATAATAGCATTTATCATACCCTGGATATGATGCTTAAGAATTAAGTATCTTAAAGAATGCTGTCATTCAACTAATACCTGTTTCCTTCTTGAGGAATGCTCCCCTAAGGCTTATCTCACCCTTGACTTCCACAACTAAACTCACCCACATCACCACCAGACCAGCGCCTCCTCTAAATTTTCATAATGTTAGAGATTTTGCATTTTCTCAGGATATTCAAGATAATCACTTGGAGCCAGCTTTTCATTTTCCTTTAACTATATCATGTAAGTCTTGGGGATTTTACTCCCCTATTTGTCTCTCATGTATCCTTTTTTTATTTGCCACTCCAGTTCCTAATTATCGTTAATTATCCCTTATCTTGTATCAGTTCCTACTGATTTTTCCTCGTCTCTCAGATGAATAGATCTAGCTGGAGTCAGAAAATTCTAGTGCCTATATAATCTCAAGTGAAATGAAAAAGTTAACACATGTTTATTGAATACCTACTTGAGTACCAGGTACCATGCTGGACTCAGAGAGTTAAGGATAGACGATAAGAGTTGCTCTGTCTTTACTCTAGAGCATAACCATTAATTTAACTCAACCACCTGTTTTCAGTCTTTAAGTGCCTTTTACATTTTTGTTAACGTTGTCATGTGCTTAATACTTTAATACTCTCTCATGTTTCAAATCCCATTTCCATTAGAGATTATCTAAATGATCTGGTCAGTATTTGCTCTGCTTGCTTTGTACCAGCCCCTCTTTCAGGCCGCTGCCCTTTAGCAGATGGCCTGTAGTTTAATCCCCTCAAGACAAGTGGGGTATAGGGTTCACTTAATTGGCCCCTGTACTGAATAAATAAATCCCTGCTCCTTTAGCGGGTAATTTTCTTCTTTCTTCTTTCTTTCTTTCTTTCTTTCTTTCTTTCTTTCTTTCTTTCTTTCTTTCTTTCTTTCTTTCTTTCTTTCTTTCTTTCTTTCTTTCTTTCTTTCTTTCTTTCTTTCTTTCTTTCTTTCTTTCGATGTACAAATGATATACATAGTAGGAAAACTGCTTTTCATCAAAGGAAAATGATAGTGTTATTTATAAAATCTAGAGAAGGAGCAAGTGTCAGTATGTTGATTTTGAGGTACTTTAGGGCTATTTGAGATGAATTGCCCATAAGTTAGCTGAAAATGTGCATCGGAGACATAGAAGAGGGGTTCAGACATTAAAACTGAAGAAGCATGTTTGGGAGTCATCAGGGGGTCAGTGATGGTTGGCATTGCACATAAAGGAGGCTAGTCCCTGAAACCATAAAGAATGTTGTGAGGCACGGCTGGGTGGCTCAGTCGGTTAAGCATCTGCCTTTGGCTCAGGTTGTGACCCCGAGGTCCTAGGATGGAGCCCCAAGGACAGGGATCCTGCCTCTCCTTCTCCCTCTCCCTCGACAGCTCTCCTTCCTTGTGCTCTTCTTCTCTCAAATAAATAAAATCTAAAAAAAGAAAAAAAAATGTTGTGAATAGTAGGTCAAGGATATAACCCTGCGGAATATCAGAAAGATAACAGCCCAGTCTGGAGACTGAAAAGAATCAAGAGAAGTGTGGGAAAAGCAAAGATGATTTTTACCATCCACACCATCAGTATGACAAAACCTTCTGTATTTTTTTCCTGTCTTCTGTTTCTTCTTTGTGTTTCCTATACTTATGCCAGTGTTCATCCAACTATTACCCGATCATTTCCATGCTTCTGGCAACCCTTGCTTTCCTTGTGTTGGTAATTCTCTTTCAGGTTCAACCTATGGAAATCAACTTTATCTTGCAAGACACATTCCAGATCTGCTATCTCAACTTACTTTATGTGCTGCTGATTTTCCCTTCTTTCCTATATGAGTTATATACGTTTCTTATCCTTTTACTATGTTTTTTTTTTTTTAATCTTTTTGAGAACACAGACCATGTTTGTTGTTGTTTTAGCTCTTATATTGCTGGTATCTAGTAGGTGTTTAAAATGCTTTTTTTTTTTTTTTTTTGGATTGACAACTTATCATATATCCTGTCTAATCATTGCTCACCTTTCCCACCTTTACTCTTTGTTTGCCTATCTCCTGATAGGAAAAAAAATCTTTGAAATATAAACATATTATTCCTTTCCCAGAAGACAGTGGAGAAAGAAAAAAGGCAAGTTTTCTTAAGCTGATATGTGACAGCAATCCAAAAGATGATCTTTTGTTTCCTTTTATAGGTTAAGTTGTAGAAAGGTCTGGCAATAAAAGTAAACACTTTCCATGCTCCTTCTAAGTCTAATGTTACCTGTTATTGACATGTGTTTATTATCAGGATATATGTATATGTGTGTTGTGTGTGTGTGTGTGTGTATATATATATATATAATAGTTTTTCAGGCCTAAAAACAGAATGCATGCTAAAATCTAATTAGAAAAAATAGTATTTTGGACTATCCCATACTTCTATGATGTGCATTGACAAGAGCTGAAATTATATGGTAATTAAAAATAAACTTTATAACTCTTTCAAAAGTTTTATTTAGAGAAGTGTCTATGATAGGGGATTTAATACATTTTTAGAACTTCGTTGCTGCTGCTTTTTTTTTTTATTTGCTAGGGCTAACATTCACTGTTCACAACAACAGTAGCTTGAAGGACAAGAAGGTAATTAATTTTGATGCGTGTGTGTGTGTGTGTGTGTGTGTGTGAAATAGAGACAAAGAGAAAGTGCAGACCATATACCCTTAACAGGCTCTTAACTGTTTACCATTTTATTGATGCCTGTGACGCATCATTTAAAATTATTTATTTTTGAAAAATAAAAAATAAAAAAATAAAAAAATAATAAAATTATTTATTTTTGCAATAGCATACATCTCATCCTACTCGATATACTTCGAGTTGTCTATTTCTGCCATTGGCATTCTAATCAACTACGATTTTCTATTGAACTGTTTCCTAATTTTCCTTCAATCGTCTCACTCCATCAAGAATGAAATACTTGAGTAGGTAAAAGCCCGTGGTTTACATATGTATACCCTTGTTTTCTCCCTTGTACTTGCAACATGCCATTTCATTTCCTTTTTCCAGTTTCCTTATCTGGGGCTGAATTTCTCCAGCATCACCTACTTAGTGGTGTTGCCTTTAATTCCAGGCAAGCCAAAAAAAAAAAAAACAAAACAAAACCAAAAAAAAACAAAAAACAAATTTCAAGCGTACTCACGATCATAAAGATCTCCAGGGCTGATCAGGCCGTTTTGTGATATTATTTCATCAATCTAGCCTTAACGACTCTGTGTGATAACTAGTGTTATCATTAGGTGCCAAATGCCCAAATAATCCTTTAAGAGCCATAAACAATTTGAGAGTATGTGGTTCCTGCCCACATAACTGAAGGGCAGCCGGATATCTCTGCTGCACAGCTCAGATTCCCTATCATTCCATTATGACATATATTCTCACACATATCTCAGCACGATCTCTGTATGCCAGCCACCGCGGATTCTGTTCTGCAGTCTCTTCACGGGTTGGTGAGAGTTGTTACTGGCAGCATTTGAGTGTCTTAAAGTTCGTTGCTACAGATCTGCATGTATTTTAATTATAGCCTGCACACATGAAGAAGGGCTATCTTCTTTCATGAGAAACAATCTATTGTCTGCAAAGTGGACCCTGTGCTGAAGAAGAAAGGATGAAAAGAAACATAGAGAGCACAGATCAACAATTTTTATGGACAAGAACATATTTTTGAGGCAAGAGACCAATCAGTGAAACATCCTCTAAATAATCCTCTTGATTAAGTAGACCTTATTTTGTTTTAAAGTCCCAGTTTTATTTCTGTATTAGTTGAATAAAAAGAGTTTGAGGTGCCATATGTTTATCTTTCCGCCCAGTCGCAAGGAACATCACAGACAGAGGTGACCCTGAGCCAGATAGAGAATCGGGGCTTCCTTTTCGCTTCCTCGGTAATAAAATCCCCAGGATAGCATTCCTGATGCCAATAAGATAACCTTTCCTCCTTCCAAAGACCTTCTAGAGCATTAAAGACTGTACCCAAGAGAACTGGGTTAAAAGGAGGAAGAAAATCTTCCTTTTGTTTTCTTCTCCTTTTCTATTTTTGAGGTTACCTTGCTCATGTGTTGTTTCACCTTTTTCATTTTCCGTTTCTGTCATGTCTTTGATCCAGCCCTAGCATCACATGGGAATCAATACAATGGACTAAAGGGCCTTAAGATTCCTGATGGCAGTTGTGCCATTTTGTAACTTCAACTTGCAGGGAAAAAAGACTCTTCTTAAAAATCAAGAGAAAATCATTCTAATCGCATTCCTATACAGAGCTGGCGGTGCCAGTATGTTTCAAGAACTTCATGCTGGGGAAAGAAAGCACATTTTATGAATGCCCAGTTGTTTCCAGAACTCAGGAAAGACACACTGGTTTTGGAAACTTGAGTGAAATGGCTGAACTTGCCCTCAGTCTTTCCCGGCATTCCTGTGTTTGCGGTGTTGGTGGGGAAAGCAGGCGATCCACATTCTGGGTTAACACAGGTGCCGGTTGAAGCTTCTCATGGTTTCCAAGCTATCACAGTCTTAGAAATAACTTGAAGGTCAATGCATTTTTGATGACTGATTCGATAACATTTTAGTGTAAAATGATGATACAAAGGAACTGTAGTAAAATTTGGTAACTTCTTCCCTACTTGCCTCATTTAAATTGTCTGTATTTTCTGAATGTTAAGACAATCATAGGGGAAATAATGTTTTATTTGCCTTCTCCTCCAACTAAAGGCTTTCTTTCTCTGAATCAGAAATTTAGAGCAGTTGCTGCCAAGGCTCTCTGACCCTCTTTGTCACCAAGTATGTTTTCTTTCTTTCTTTCTTTCTTTCTTTCTTTCTTTCTTTCTTTCTTTCTTTCTTTCTTCTTTCTTCTTTCTTTCTTCTTCTTTTTTTTAATTATTACTATTCAAAGTGGTAATAATTTCTTTGGAGGAGTAATGTTACACTTGCTATTTGTAAAAATAAAATTTCAGCAAATACAGTAAATTCAGTAAACATTGTAAAGTTTATCTATATTTCTAGGATCCAGAAATAACCATTTTATAATTTGGTTGCATATTCTTATAAATGCCATAGGTAGGTAGGTGGATAGATAGGAAAATATTTACAGTTGCAGCCATGCATATTATTTTTGATGAAACTGTGCTCCCATTAAGCATACACTTTTAGCTGATATTTAAAAATATATATATAATTATATATAATTTATAACATATATAATTTAATTTTAATTTATATTTACATATATGTGTATATATATGCATTATGTGTGTATATATATAATTCTAATTATATTTTAATTCTCATATATATATATGATGTCTTTCTGAATCGCGATTTGCAGATCTTCCCACCAGAAAATTACAGTGCCCTTGCCACCCTGGTCCCTGTCCTGTTTCTCTGGGACTCCATGCCTGGCCATGCTCTGTGAATCTTTTCCCTTACCATCTGCTTTGACGCTGTGACCAGACCTCCACATAATTAAGCATTACCTTAGAACAGTCCTTTCCCACTTATCAAAAAAACAGTTCTGCCTTTCAGAGCTATATGCTGAGATCTAGGGACTCACAGGCTTACCTCTGGTCATCCTGGATGGGACAGAAATGTTAGCTCTTAGTATGACCAGGGAAAGGAGCATTGTCCAAGCCCAGGGCTCTGAGTCCACGCTCAGCAGGTGGTGGTTGTGTCAGGGAGACACAGAAAGGAGTGCATCAGGAACAGCTGTTCGTGGGAGAGAGTGGCCTGTGTAGCAACGAGTGGAGAGATGACTGGTTCTCTGTGAATAGCTAAAGCCTGAAGAACTTCTGAGTCATCTGGAATCCTTCCAATTAAAAAGGCTTGGGTGTGGGAGTACCAGAAGTTTTAGCAATTATATTATTAGCCTGGCATCACCTAATACGAGTCTGTGCCAGAGTCTTAGGAGTACTTATCATTACTTTGAACAGATTCATTGATTTTTCTTCCTCCATTTAGAGGAATCTGGCAGAAGGAATTGTCACATTGTCAGGAACTATTATGGAGAATAGAGGCCACATGGGCAGATGATTGAAATCATCCATCCCTTCATTCACTCACTCAGCAAATGTTAGTGAGTCTGTACCATGTGGCTGACTCTTCACTAGGCACAAGGAATCAAAGATGCACTGTACTGCCTGCTGAATCTCCTTGAAACTGGGAACAGCAAGTGTGCTTTGTTACATACTGAAGTCAGTTTCTCGTGAAGCCAAGAGTGTTAAATATAAAGGGAAGTTTAGGATACAGCTAGAAATAGCATTGCTGCAGTCTGCAAAACCTACTGACATGAAATTCTCATTTAAGTACATGAATATTGGGAATCTGGGGCATACATAAATAAAGAATTCACCTGATACATTTCAAAAACTGCCTTCTGAACTATTTAATTAACAACCTATGAAAAATATACTCTTGAGACCTAAGTGGATAATAGATGTCACCTTTGTTCTATAAAAATGCTTTGCTACCCGTAAAACTTAATTTTAAAATGAACAGTCAGCATTTGCAACAAGCTGTGTCTCTCAAAGTTACACCTATCCTGGTTTGACACAAATAATGAAGAAGGGCAACATTTACCCTCATTGCTACGGCAGGCAATTTTATTTATCATTGGATTGTAAGGTGTAGTGTTGTCTCCAGAGTATGAAGATTGACAGGGCAGATGGTCTTTATTGTTCCTAAAGGTCTCTTTAGTAAATGACACTCTAATTCTTTAGTACTTTCATCTATCTACCCTCCCCATGCAATTAAAATTTGGTGACACATTTTTATGGTCACTAAACGGGCATAAATTAGCATTAATTAGGGGTATTGTAAGGTAATTCCCTAATGGAGAAGTTACATGCAGATGGGAGGAGCACAAGGACTACTAATAAAGTTCTCAAAATCACCTCTAACACTTTCACAGCAGAGAGGTTATGCTCCCATCTTCATAGGGTAGGCTTTGCAAAAAAAAAAAGAAAAAAAAAAAGTTGAATTTTTGTACTGATCGTATGTTTTCAGACATTCATAGTCTGTTCCCGTCCCCGTGTCACCTGACACTGAGACACATAGATCTTTGGTAAGGAACACAGGCTCTTTGGATTAATTAATTCATTAGTTAATCAATAGGAGACATGCCTTTTAGGCTTGCATTCTGGGTGCCTGTGTCTAAGGATTCTTCTGCAGAGCATAATGGCTTCAGGAAGCCATTAGGTGGAAACCACAGTGAAGCATTTAAAAAGGTTGTGAAATTAGATCAGGGGCTAGCTGTCATCCTTAGGAAATTCCCTCCTCCTAATATCCGAGGTATCAGTTTAAATTGCTGCTATCAGATGGGCAGGAATTATTTTTACCTTTTAGCATCCTTGTGGTCTTATAAAGTGCAAGTGGCTGACCTCCCAAAGAGTCATTCAGTGCATTGATATTAACCAAAGGAAATTAATGGTAAATCAGCTGTTTATGTTCCCAAATATAAACCAAGTGGTGGGGTAAGGAAGTCTTCTAGATAAAGAAAAAGAGACAGGGGCAAGGCCTTGTGGGATATGCTGTCCCAGTGTGTCCCAGCACTCACCCAAGTATCATGTGACCTCACTTTCCAAATGCACAAAGCAGAAGTATCCCTTAATGACGCCATGGAAGGAAGCAATGCCATTTTGTAGCAAAGTACTACCTTCACTTATGCCAAATGCCATTCTTGACACCCTAGTTAGAGCAAGGAAGAGGAAGGCAGGTGTGTGTTCGAAGCTTACCTTCGCTTTTGTGCCTAGTACACGCAGAAAATTTCCGCCCTCTTCTAACTCATCTGCTCATGCCTATGTGTCCACATTTCCCCTTCCAACGATAAGATTAGTGGTCAGCAGCCTTTTATAAACTGTTTTCTCATCCCCTTCCCTTCCCTTTCAAGGCTGTGTGAACTGCATACACAGAGAGTATGAGTTTTGGACATGGAAGAGGTAATAAAGGGTCAACGAGGTGGATGCCCAGGTCTCCTTTATAAAAGCATTTAATCTCATTTCTTCTTCATGGTCACTTTTTTTTCCACCTCAGCAAGTAGGAGACAGACTAAATATATTTTTCTTGGTTGCAACCATCTTGAGTTTGAACAAAAACATGTTTCTCATTTTAAGCAAGGAACTGGGAATATTCAACATGTACCCATTCAGAAACCCTAAATTTGTGTCACGAAATATTTTGTATTAAGCTAGTAGTCTTATTTAACTTAAAATGCTGATTTCAAGGTTTGTCCCTCAAATAGAAGTTTTTATGCATTTAGAAGTCTCCATGCTTTTAAATCTTTTATTCTGTCCACTTTTCCACTCATCTGGCTTACTGGAGCTCTTGTAACTCTTTGATATGATTTTTACCACTTGTAACCTTTATACCTCTTAGAATTTTGTGCATGATGCTTAGTCCTTACCTTGTCAACAAGAAATAGCCGTACTGGTTTCTGCTGTTGAATATTTCATATTAAAATTCACAATATTTAATGTTTCTTAGGGAAGAAATTGGCACAACATCTCTATGGTGCATCTGCTGGGTATGGCTGTCAGTTATTATAATAGGGTTTCTAACAAATGACACGTCAAAGCCTTGACTTTCAAAGCCCTTATGCAGAGTGTCAATCATTTACTCTCTGCCTGTTCAAATGAGCATTCTTCCAAGAGCACCTTTAAGGAGTGTGTGCCCTGACTTTTCATCAAAAATTCTTTCTGTCCTTATTTTATCTTGTGGAAAATCTCCCCTGTAATGGAAATGTGGAAGGACAAAAATGACCAATTTTGAGTCATAAGGAAGCATTTTTAACAATAATGTTTAGTATTCTTTGTTCTAAATTCTGAGCTGGGCTGTTTGTTATCTTGTCTTTCCCTCACCGTCCCCTCCAACATGTACTTTCTAAATATTCTATAAAATTCAGATAATTGTTTACATTGAAAGTTTATATCAAATTGAGACAGTTTCACCTTTAAACTTAAAAATGGAAACGTATATATAAAGAACAGAAATAAATAGAAGCTGTAAGCGCTTTTTAGTTAGAAACCCTGAAAAATTTTTTGATTCACCAGGATTCCGAACAATAACCATGATTTTTTTATAGTCAATACTACATGGCATGGTAGTGATGGTTACTGGAATACAAATATGGACTTTGATTGGGAAAGTGGGTATTAATTTTAGAAAACTATTCTTGCAGATGGTTAATTAAAAAAGAAAGCGTACTATATTTAAAAAAACATAATTTTACTCTTTCCGTTAACTGTCATTAAGCAAATATTTTTCAATTTGATTAATGAATAATTTATATACTGAATTTCTGGAAAAAAAACTAAAAAATACTTAAAAAGTAAATACTTTTGAAATCAATAAAATGTTGACTTCCTTTCTTCCTTCCACAAACAGATTCCATCCCTTCAATGTGCTCACTACTAGAAATGCATGGACTCTTGCCATACATCTTAGCAGAGATACTGATTTAAACAAAAGTGATGTTAAACATTGAACACCTTTGTTAATAGCTTTTCTTGTATCTTTTTCTTTCCTGGAAGCGAATTGAAGGTGGTTAGGACAACCCAAACATAAAAACAAACAAACAAAACTATGTGCTCTACATAGAACACAGAACTAACAATCATTTTTTGCAAAGGTGCCATCTCATCTTATTGTACTCAAGAGGTATACATGTAGACTCCTGGGTATTCTTTTTTTTTTTTTTTTTTTTTCCATTAAAGATTTTATTTAGTCCTTAGAACAAGTTGGGGGTGGGGGAAGGAGAGGGAGAAGCAGACTCCCCACTGAGCAGGGAGCCTGATGGTGAGGCTTGATCCTAGGATTCCCAGATCATGACCTGAGCCGCAGGCAGACACTTAGCCAATTGAGCCACTCAGGCGCCCCTGGGTACTCTTTATTAAATATATAATGTATTTCATTTAGTTGGCTCAATAGGCAATAAATGTGTTGGCTTCATTTTTTTTTTTTTTTTTTTTTATGTTGCCTGGTTCTCAGTAAATACTGGATAACAAGCAAGAAGAATAAACTGAAACAACCTATTGATGATGTTTGGTGATGTTTAGGACATGCTACTCCAAATATGGCACTTTGGCAGATTATCTTAAACTGATGGTTTGAGAAAAAGACAGAAGCAGGAAGGTCACTTTGACCTGCCCACCCTTGCCCTTCTTCCCTGAGAGCAGTAAGTAAATCTTTCCAGTGAAAGTTCCCCTCCCAGTACCAGGAGGATAGAAGATCTCCTTATCACCAGAGAAAGAATTTAGAGCCCCAAAGTCTGTTGAAACAAACCTTGTTAAACTAACTCTTATCTTCTAAGTTACTTCTTTACCACTTCCGACCCCCTAGCCCAGACCTCCTTGTCTTGTCAATGCTTCACAGATTTATTGTTTGTTTGTATAAAAGGTATAAGAGCTTCCTGCTAGGGTCACTTCAGGTCTTTATTCTTTTGTGAAGGCTCTCATGTACATGTAAAAATTCAATAAAATCTGTATGATTTCTCCTGTTCATCTGTCTTTGTCTATTTCCTTTACAAAGCCTCGCCAGAGACCCTAAAGGGGTCAAGAAATTTTTTTTTCTCCCCTATTCTACTCTATCATCACAAAATTTAACCTTTTAAAAAATATACTTCTAAATTTTCTGAACCTAAGATACAAATCCGGAGTGCCAGACTCCTGCAGGAAACTTATTCTTGACTTGCAAAAGTATTACCAGAAAACCTGAAGAGGAAGCCTTCAGACAAACTTTATGGGCTCAAGAGATTTAAATACAATCTGGAAAACACTTTTTTGCTTTCTTATCTAAACCAACCCTCTGAACCTCATGAGGTTTGGCTTTCACTAATGTTTATTCCTTTTCCTTGGTGACAGGCAGCAAGTACCTCCTCAGGAAGCACTAAGTATGCTTTCAGCATGTATTAAGAAGTAACTGTTTATTTACAGATATTTCTGAGAGTGTGAGTGAGCAAAAAAGGAAATAGAATTGGGCATCTCTTGCCAGAATCTGACAGCTTGAACTTTATGAAAGATTAAAAGTTGTGTGTGTGTGTATGGGGTGTGTGTGTGTGTGAGAGAGAGAGAGCCATGGAAACCTTGGTTTATGGTGTGAAAAAATATTTTCCATCCTCAAAAAATCTGCCCATGAATAAAAACCCTCTTAATTTATATGAGAGAAAGTAACTTAATTATGTAAATCAACAGGAGATTGACCCTGCCGTGAATTTTTAATAATATACTAATTGCCTGATAAGGAAATCAAATTAGACTTTAGTGGTGAATTTTTGTCTGAGTGTGCTGGGAGTTATAGAATCAAATTTGTTTTTCAATAATGGTCCTGGAGCTGGTATTTAGTTTGTCAGATGAAAATACTGGTCTCTCTTCTGGTATGTGTTCTCTTGATTAAGTATTGACTTAAAATTTCACTGAGTCCATCTCAGCTCTTTTCTAATGATCTCGAAAATGAATCCCAGTTGTCTCATCTGCCTGTTTACAAGACTGTAGAACAGTGACAATTGGTTAACCATGAAAGCTGAGAATGACTTTTTCCCTTAAGCATTAGTAAGAAGGAAATTTTGTTCTTATACAGTCAGATTCGTGCACAGGAAAAGGGGTCATTTGCCTGGTGGGTTTTTGTTATGGAAGAGCTACTTGGAACTTTGAATAACTTTTGCAGAGTACAAAGCTCTTCTCAGTCATATTTCTGTAAAATATGATTTTTTTCTCCTCCCTCTGTCTTACTTCAAGAATCTTAGTGAACAGATCAAAATAATTTCAGATAGAAGAACACCTTGACTTTTTAAATGGCAAAACGATTTTTTTCTTTTCCTGTAAAATCAAGACAATAAGTGGAGGGAAAAACTTAAACCTAGATTTATAACAGGCAAAATTTTCAGGAGACTTAATATGAAAATATATTGAAGAGGGAAGAATTTTCTTTTGCTAAATTACTCTCACTTTACCGTACCTATTTTCTTAACATGTAGATCTTCCATTTTTGGAAATGGCTAAGCACTGGATGTAGCTGATTTTACAAAGCATTTGGTCATTATTTAACTAACACTTATTGGGGTCTGCTTAGTTGAAAGTTATAATATTAAGGGGGATAGGAGTGGAGGTAAAGAGAGGAAAGGAATTAGACATGTTTGCTCAATTCGGGAAGGTTATAAGTTGGCAGAAAAAGATAAATGCTGTTACATAAACAATTAAACCATGAAAAACATGCAAAATACTCTGAAGCAGACATATAGGTATTAGACCAGTGTATTATGGGGGTTTACCTAAGCCTGGGGACTCAACTTTTCTTAGCAAGTCAGATAAAATCTCAGACCAAGATCTGTAGATATTTGCTAGAAGGAATTAAAAAGGAAGATGTTCTAGTTTGAGGGAACAGCATGTGTTGAAGCTAGCAAGCCATGCTGGAGAAACACAAATCCTGTGTGGCTGGAATATACAATACACAAATGAAGAGCAAGGTAGGAGGCTGAAAGAGACTGGAGGAGTGAGATCACACATGACCTTGCAGGGACAAAATGTATGTTTAAGCATGGCTTAGAGTGACAAAAACAAAGACAAAAACAAAACAAAAAAAAACATGGTATTTCCATTTCAGAAAATATCCTTAAGCATCCATATGTGAAAATAATTCTGAATAATAAAAATTGTCTCATAAATTATTCTTACTCTCCAGTGCTGTGTTTTTGAGAATATTTGTTTAAAACAGAAAAGGCTAGGGGTCTACTCAGCCCTCAAAATGTGGCATTTCCATATTTCTTCCTTGATTTAAAATATTATGAGAAGAGGGGCACCTGGGTGGCTCAGTGGTTGAGCGTCTGCCTTTGGCTCAGGGCATGATCTCAGGATCCTGGGATTAGGTTCTACATCAGGCTCCCCACAGGGAGCCTGCTTCTCCTTCTGCCTATGTCTCTGCCTTTCTCTAGGTGTCTCTCATGAATAAATAAAAAAATCTTTAAAAAATTAAAATATGATAAGACCCTTTTCTTTCTCAGATAATTTCTTATTAAGTTCATCTAAGACATTTTGGGAGCTCTGCAAAGACCATAACTCTGGAAACTATGGTGTTAGGAGACACTAACTCTCTTTAAGGCTCAGTTACCTTATCTGTAAGAAATGTGAAATAATGCCTTCTGTTCAGTTTCTGTGAGGTTTGCCAACAGTTTAGGTGATGGCCTACACTTAGTATGGTAAATACTGTTCTAAATGCTATTCATGAGAGATTGATTTCTTTTATCCTTACTACCGCACTATGGGGTAGGAGTTATTAATCTGTACTACAGATAAGTGACTGAAACCAAGAGAGGCTAGATAAATTGCTCCAGATTATACAGCTAGTAAAAAGCTGAGCTGGAATGAGAACCACCGCACTGTACTGCCTCTGTCACATAGTAGAATAATAACAGCATATCCAGGATCTATAAATTTAATTTGTACATTTTTATTAATGCTTATATATTTTTTAAAAAAAGACAATCTATTGGCTGGTCAGATATTTTGGCCTATCATATATTTCTTCTGGCAAGTTAGTAAATAATCTTAACTGTTAAAACCTTGAGTGGTTGGGTGAGGTCAGAGCCTTAGGTTGCTGTTTTTAATTGTTCAAAGGAGGGAACAAGGCTGACCATAATGGTGCAAGGATCAGGTTCCATACTTCCATACTTGGAAATCAGACGTGCAAATGTGAAAATATACCAGAGTTCTATCAATTGGTAACTATAAACAATTTTTATTAAACAGAAAAGACAAGGGATGAAAACCTTGAGATCTTGGGGTTAGCTCTCTTACTGATGAGAGTCCAGTGAGTTAATTAATACCAGTAGAAGGTTTAGAAGTGAGTGCTCAATAACAGTAACTATTGTTACTGTTTTTTGGTATTGAATTCCATCCATCTTTTTTCCTAAACAGGAGCTTTAGTTATCGTGGACATTAGAGAAAACCGTTTTCTGTGTTCTTTTTTTTTTTCCTACTCTAATATCTATGCTCATGAGAAATCAAGAAACAGTAGATGAAATTTTGCTCTAAGAAAATGGGTCTCTCAGATGCCCAAAGACTTGCCATAAATAAATGGACAATTGTTGTATGAGGGAGGCATTCCCTGTCCCTGGTAGAAGATTTGCAATTTGAAGAAAAAAACAAAACTCCAAAAGCTAAAGAATAAACGTTGGTATTTACCATTCAGAAAGGATTTTTAAGGCTTAAATCAAGAAGGGCAGGAAAAAGGAGAGATGACAGCAACAACATTGTGGAAACTAAGCCATGGATAAGCGGGAGGAGGTCGTAGAGACTCAGAAGCAAGCTGGTTCACCACAGAATGCCAGAAAGCACAAGAATCAGAACCACTAATTATTTCATAAAGTGAGGGAACAAGGGAATTATAAACAGAGTTATGTGAAAGTTGATCTCTAATATATATTTAAATATATTTAGGCAGAATTTAGAATAATGATATGCAATGATAAGAAAATTAATCCCTTCAAGGAAAGCAAAAAGATTGTAAAAGAAAGGTGGTTGTGAATATTAATACGTAAATTATAAACTCAACTATAACTATACTGAAGGATAAGGTGCAAAAACTGTGTGGGGGAGGGAGGAGGGAAAGAGGGTGAAGTCTTCATTTCCATAGTAGGAAGTCAATAGATATTACCTAAAATGGGGGAAAAATAAGAAACAGGCCAACAAGCGTGTTATTTAGCAGCATAAAAGTAGCTACTGGAAGAAACAGTCAAGGAGCTGAGAGTAGTTACCTCTGGGGAATGCAAATCAGGTTGGCGATAAGAACAGCTACATTTTATTTCAAGTCTTGGGGAACTATTTGATTTATCTAAAACCATATGTGTCTATACCTTTGATAAATATAAAAATTGCATTAAAAGGAAGAACGAATACTCTTGTACAGTAGGACTAGAAATTCTTTCAGCAAAGTAAAGCTAAAACAGTGCTAATAAGTACCTGAATTAAGGTAAAATAAATAAGGCTTGTAGTGATGGGATACATCGGGGAATGTGGGCAAATGTCAGAGGGAAAGTGGCAGAAAAAGTAGGGAAAGGGGTTACACAAAGATATTTAACACGCTTCCGCTTCTTTAGTGCTCTGTGCTTGCAGGAGCTTTAACATACTTTTGGCTCTTGACAACCAGCCTGCTGATAATGGGCAATGCAATAAAGTGGTCTAGTCCAATGAGTCTGGTCATATATCACATTAAATCCCTTGGCATGTAGAGTTGGTCACAGCTTGTGCAGTTGCTATTTCCTGTAAAATTATGGCAGTGATATATGTAGATATATTTTCAAATATGCCCAAGAGTAAAATTTGTATTGTTTTACAAGACAAATAGCTTATCATATAATCAGAGAGTTGGAATGGACATTAAAGGTTATCTGGTTCTACTCTGTGTAATTCTTACATTTCTTGAACAATATCCCTAGTTAGTGAGAAATGCTTCTACTTGTCATACAGAGTTCCCTTCTGGTGACTGTATGGGGACATCTTGGTTCAAGATTGTTCGGGTTTGAAGAGGATGTGAACAGAGTGACTGGTTACCAGGAGGCACTATGATGATCATGGCATGGTCCTTCTAAAGGAGATTGATATTAGCTTATCAGTGTGAATGGCAATATGAACAATGATAAGTTGTAGGTAATCATTTTATGAAATTATCGGTCCCGTTAATTTAGTTGATACCAATATTCACTTTAATCCTTATTAATATAGCCTCCTTATGAGAGTCTTAATTTTGAGATGTCTATTTTGGGCTGTAGACAAGAGTAGTTTTCTCAAGAATCTACACAGCTGTCACATTGAGTTTCATATGTAACAGGGTCTTCTGTTGACTTCAGAAATAAATGAAAATAAGCTGGTTAGGTATAACATTTTGGGCTGTAGGCATGACATACTATGCAACTATTAAAAAGAATGACAAAAATTTGCATGTTCTAATATAGTAAAACAAGCTGTTAACATATGTATATGAATTTTATTTTAAAAATGCCAAATAGTGCATACAGAATAATATAAGTTGAGATGCTAATTTTTAACTTTGCACGTGTTACTTACATCTAAAATAACTTTAAGGAAAAACATAAAAGAAATTTCAAGCAAATTTTTAAAAACAATATTCTAAAAAGTAATTGAGTAAACCATTTTTGTGCCTCTGTATTAATTTGATATTCTGCTTGTTTACCTCTATATATTTTTCTTAATTTAGAAATTTTAATAAGGGGTGACTGCGTGGTTCAGTGGTTGAATGTCTGCCTTCGGCCTTCGGCCCAGTGGATTGAATGTCTGCCATGCTCAAGAAGGCGTGATCCTGGAGTCCTGGGTTCAAATCCCACATCGGGGTCCCTGCAGGGAGCTTGCTTCTCCCTCTGCCTGTGTCTCTTGTCTCTCTCTTTCTCTGTGTGTCTCTCATGAATAAATAAATAAAATCTTTAAAAAAAAAGTTTTATCTTGTAAACATTAACTTCTTCAGTTTAATAGAAGTTTTTGTCTTTTTTTTCCTGGTGCATAACTGATTATGGCTTCGATTATCTCTTATTTTTCCTTTGAGAACACATATATTTTATTGTTTGAAACACCATTCTAAGTCCATCAGAATGATCACTTTCTTTTTCTCAATGTTCTTACTCCTTTTTTTTTAAGATTTTATTTAAGTATTTATTCATGAGAGACAGAGAGAGAGAGAGAGAGAGAGAGAGGGAGAGAGAGAGAGAGAGAGAGAGAGAGAGAAGCAGAGACACAGGCAGAGGGAGAAGCAGGCTCCATTCAGGGAGCCCGACGTGGGACTCGATCCCAGGTCTCCAGGATCACGCCCTGGGCGGAAGGCGGCGCTAAATCGCTGAGCCACCCAGGCTGCCCAAGGTTCTTATTCCTTTTGTCTTTTCTACGGTGTTCTGGATGGGGTGTTTAATTGCATACTACCCATAATGAAGTTGTGCTTTACAACATCTGATCTCTCAGCTGGCTCAAATGTAGATTGTTTTCATTGTTGGTTTTATTCCCTTCTTCTCTCATTTAATATATTTCTGTCTTCTATTTTGCCTTTTGGTAATGAATTCACTCAATGTGGCTTCCTCCTCTCATTTCTAAAGGCGGTAGCTAATTGATATAGCTGATGACAAGAAATAAATATCCTAAAATATTCTATTTTATGGGCAATTCATCTATATGCACGTCCACACACATGTGTGCACACACACACACACATATATACACATGTACACACACATATATTCCTCTATGCTAGGTAATAGCTGTTTCTTTCATGGGATAGTTCAAAAAGACCAAGGTAAATTTTAATTATTCAAAATTAAGCCATGTGTTCTGTGACATTTGCAAATAGATTTTTAAAAAAAATTCCATTTGCACTTCCCTCCTCTGACTGTGCACCTGGATCCTGACAGATTACCTTTCCCAGAATAGATAGGCTTTGTTCATAAACTAAGTCCTTGGACTTCTCAGTTATGTTTTTCTGTTCCCTTGGGCTGAGGCTCTTTGGTTGTCAAGTTCATTACTTTTGCTAGAGTAACATAGCCAGAATCCAATACTTCTTTGTTCATAACAGAGAATGGGAAAGACTAACTCTCAACATCCACTATTCAGAATATTCATTATATTTCTACTCTTATGCAAATGGTATTTTTCTATTAAACTCTGTTCACAAACTGGGAATATATATCCTTATTTCCTTCTTACTATTATACTCTTAACTATCATGATATTTTTACTTTGATAGTTTTCATATGTCATATATGGCTCTAGCTTACTAGAATATACTTTCATCAGTAGAGAAAGTATAATATTGACTCATAATACCTTATTTTCCTGTTCCCTAAGATGTGTTTATTGCACCACATGCTAAAATCAATGTCCTTGTTACATCTTATTTGTGTGTTCACTGTTTTTCTGAAATCTGTTTTTGGAAATGAATAATGGAACCCTTGCACACTCTTGGTGGGACATAACATGGTGCAGTCATCAGGAAAAACACCATGAGGGGTTCCTCAAGAAATCGAAAATAGAACTATCATATGTCACAGCAGTTCCACTTGTGGTTATAGATTGGAAGGAATTGAAATCAGGATCTTGAACAGATATCTGCATTTCCATGTTTGTTGCAGCACTATTAACAATAGAAAGGATGCAGAACCAACTTTAATGCCATCAGTGGATGAATGGATAAAGAAATTGTGATCATATACATGAATAGAATATTATTCAGCCTTAGAAAAGGAAATCCTGCCATAGGTGACAATATAGATGAGCCTGGAGGGCATTAGGCTAAGGGAAATCAGACAAAGAAAGACAGATACTGCAAGATTCCACTAACGAGGTATCTAAAATAACCAAACTCATGGAAATAGAGAGTTGAATACCCCCTGCTAATTGCCAGGGGTTTATAGGAATTTGTTCCATTGGTATAAAGTTTTAGTGATGTATGGTGAATGAGTTCTAGAGATCTGTTGTACAACTTAGTGTGTAGTTAATAATGTGTACTTAAAAACTTTACAAGTATAAAATCTCATTTGTTCTTACCCTAAAAAAAAAAAAAAAAAAAAGGCCTGAGGAGGGGAGTGGTACAAGGAAACTTTTTGAAGGTGATGGATCTGATTATTACTTTGATTGTGAAAAAAGGTCATGAGCTTATCCATATGTCCAAACTCATCAAATTAAAATATATATTTCTTTCAAAGTAATTGAGAATTTGGGAAGTAGGTTGGGATACAGGTGAGCTACCTGAGATTGGGAGTAGCTGGGGTGATACTTTAGGAAAGGAGTTTGGCCCTATTAGTAGTCATTCAGGCTAGGTGAGGGTTCATTATATCATGTACTGTACTTTTCTGTATGACTAAACTTTTTCTACCTTAAAAAGCCTAAAATATAAATTAAGAGACATAACTTAGGGGCAGCCTTGGTGGCCCAGCAGTTTGGCACCTGCCTTTGGCCCAGGGAGTGATCCTGGAGACCCGGGATCGAGTCCCACATCGGGCTTCCTGCATGGAGCCTGCTTCTCCCTCTGCCTGTGTCTCTGCCTCTCTTGCTCTCTCTCCTTCTCTGCCTCTCATGAATAAATAAATAAAATCTTAAAAAAAAAAGAAATATAACTTAGATTACTGATAAAAGGGGCCTGAATTTTTAAATAAAAACAATTTTTATTTCTTTTTTTAAAAGATTTTATTTATTCACAAGAGACAGAGCAGAGACATATATATATATATATATATATATATATATATATATAAAATGATGTGAGATATATATTTATAATGATATATATCACATCTTTATCCATTCATCAGTCAACAGACATTTGGGGTCTTTCCATAATTTGGCTATTGTTGATAATGCTGCTATAAACATCAGGGTGCATGTATCCCTTCGAATTAGTATTTGTGTATTCTTTAGTATTGTGTATTCTAGTACTGCCATTGCTCGATTGTAAGGTAGCTTTAACTTTTTGAGTAACCTCCATATTGTTTTCCAGAGTGGCCGCACCAGTTTGCATTCCCACTAACAGTTTTAAAAGGGTTCCCCTTTCTCTGCATCCTTGCCAACTTTTGTTGCTTCTTGTATTGTTAATTTTAGCCATTCTGATCCGTATGAAGTGATATCTTATTGTAGTTTTAACCCTGATGATGAGTGATGCTGAGCATCTTTTCATTTTTCTAACAGTGGCCATCTGTATGTCTTTGGAAAGATGTCTGTTCACGTCTTCTGCCCATTTCTTAATGGGATTATTTGTTTTTTTTGGTTTTGAGTTTGATAAGGTCTTTGTAGATTTTGGATACTAGCCCGTTATCTGATATGTCATTTGCAAATATCCTTTCCCATTCCAAAGGCTGTTTTTTAGTTTTGTCGATGGTTTCCTTTGCTGTGCCAAAGCTTCTTATCTTAATGAAGTCCCAATAGTTCATTTTTGCTTTTGTTTCCCTTGCCTCAGGAGACATGTCTTCTAAGAAGTTGCTGTGGCCGAGGTCAAAGAGGTTGCTGCCTGTGTTCTCCTCTAGGATTTGATGGTATCTTGTCTCACATTTAGGTCTTTCATCCATTTTGAGTTTATTTTTGTGTATGGTATGAGGAAGTGGTCCAGTTTCATTCTTTTGCATGTCATTGTCCAATTTTTCCAACACCACTCATTGAAGAGACTCTCTTTTTCCATTGAATATTCTTTCCTGCTTTACCAAGGACTAATTGGCCATATAGTTGTAGGTTCATTTTTGGATTTTCTATTCTGTTCCATTGATCTATTTGTCAATTTTTGTGCCAGTACCATACTGTATTGCTCAATACAGCTTTTTAACATAGCTTGCAGTCCAGAATTGTGATGCCTCCAGCTTTACTTTTCTTTTTCAACATTGCTTTGGCTCTCCAGGGTCTTTTGTGGTACCATACAAATTTAGGATTTTTTTTTTATATCTCTGAAAAATGCTGGTGGCATTTTAATAGGGATTGCATTAAATGTGTAGCTTGTCTTGGATAGCATGGACATTTAACAGTATTTGTTCTTCCAGTTCTTGAACATGAAATGTCTTTCCATTTATTTGTGCCATCTTCAATTTCTTTCAACAGTGTTCTATAGTTTTCAGAGTACAGACCTTTTACCTCTTTGGTTAGTTATATTCCTAGGTATCTATCTTATGGATTTTGGTGTAATCAGAAATGGGATTGATTCCTTGGTTTCTCTTTCTGCTGCTTCATCATTGGTGTATAGGAATGCAACAGATTTCTCTATGTTGATTTTGTATCCGCAACTTCACTGAATTCATTAATCAGTTCTAGAAATTTTTTGGTGGAGTCTGTTGGGTTTTTCCCCATGTCATTTGACATGGGGAAAGTTTGACTTTTTCCTTGCTGATTTGGATGTCTTTTATTTCTTATTGTTGTCTGGTTGCTATGGTTAGGACTTCCAGTATTATGTCAAAAACAGGGCAAGAGTGGACATCCCTGTCTTTATACTGACTACAGAGGAAAAGGTCTAAGTTTTTTTCCCATTGAGAATGTTATTAGCTGTGGGTCTTCCATGTATGGCGTTTATGGTGTTGAGGTATGTGCCCTCTATCCCTGCCTTGTTGAGGATTTTTATTATGAATATATGTTGTACTTTGTCAAATGTGTTATCTGTATTTGTTGAGAGGCTCATATGTTTCTTACCCTTTCTTTTATTAAGATTGATTTGTGGATGTTGAACTACCCCTGAAGCCCAGTAATAAATTCCACTTGATTGTGGTGGATAATTCATTTAATGTACTGTTGGATTTGATTAGCTAGTATCTTGTTGAAAATGTTTGCTTCCATGTTCATCAGAGATATTGGCCTCTAGTTCTCTTTTTTAGGGGAGCCTGGTTTTGGGATTGGGGTAATGTTGGCCTCATAGAATGAGTTTGGAAGTTATCCTTCCATTTCTGTTTTTTGAATAGTTTGAGAACAATAGTATTAATTCTTCTTTTAAATGTTTGGGAGAATTTCTCTTGGGAGCCATCTTGTCCTGGACTTTAGTTTGATGGGAGAATTTTGATTACCAAGGATTTAATTTCTTGGTTGGGTATCAGTCTGTTCAAGTTTTCCATTTATTCCTGTTTCAGTTTTGGTAGTTATAGATTTCTAGGAATTTATCCATTTCTTCCAGATTATCCAATTTGGTAGCATATCATTTTTCATAATAATATAATTGTTTGTATTTCTGTGGTGTTTGTTGTTATTTATCCACTCTCATTTGTGATTTTATTTATTTGGGTCCTTTTTGATAAGTCTGGCTGGGGAGTTATCAATTTTATTATCTCTTTAAAAGAATCATCTTCCGGTTTCATCGATCTGATGTTTTAGTTTCTAAATTATTTGATTCTGCTCTTAATTTTATTATTACCCTTCTGCTGGCTTTATGATTCATTTATTTTTCTTTTCCTAGCACCTTTAGGTGTAAAGTTAGGTCGTTTGAGATTTTTCTTGCTTCTTAAGATAGGCCTGCGTTGCTATATTCTTCCCTCTTATGACTGCTTTTACTGCCTCCCAAAGGTTTTGAACTGTCATGTTTTCATTTTCATTTGTTTCCATATGGTGTGTGCTGCATGCACTCTGCTGCTGTGTTTTGGCTTCCCTATCCTTCAAGTCAGTTGTCTGAAGAAGTTCTCCTTTCCTGCAATGGGCTGTATTCATTCAGACTTTGACTGGAATGTGGCAAGTTTTAACTAGGTGTGCTCTCGTCAGCTTGTTAAATGAGACGTATTGCTACTTCCACTAGAACTGAAGCTTTGCAGAAAGCTATGGTCAGTAGACATGGTGTGTGAGGAGTTTGTCCTGGTCTCCTGGGCAAGGGGCCCACTGGGCTGGTACTTAGGCACGCTTACCTGGGAAAGGAGTCCCAGCAAATTGACAGGGGATTGGGACTTGGTATCAGCAGGTTAGACAACCAGTAACTGAAATTAGTTTATGCTGAGGGATGGGGGAGGGAAGTGATGCCAACCAGCTCTTTAATCCCAGCAGAGGGGAGTTCATACTTGCCCTCCCAGGAAAGTGATGCATTTCCCCTCATGCATCCTAGGCATTTTTCAGATCACTGTTTTCACCCTGTCTGCTTCCAGATTGCTTGCCTTCCTGGAGCAACACAGCACACCTTGGGCTCTATCCCAGCCAGGCTGGATGACTTTTAAAACTCCAAACTTCCGTTGGGCTCCCTGCATGGAGCCTGCTTCTCCCTCTGCCTGTGTCTCTGCCTCTGTGTGTGGTGTGTGTGTCTCTTGTGAATAAATAAATAAAATCTTAAAAAAAAAAAAAAAAAAGGCAGCCTGGGTGACAGCGGTTTAGCACGCCTTTAGCCCAGAAGGGCCTGATCCTGGAGACCCAGGATCAAGTCCCACGTCAGGCTCCCTGCAGGGAGCCTGCTTCTCTCTCTGCCTGTTTCTTGCCTCTCTCTCTCTCTGTGTCTCTCATCGATAAATAAATAAAATCTTAAAAAAAAAAAAAAAAAAAAACCTCCAAACTTCAGGGAACTGATGTGGTGGGGACCTGCACTGGTCTTCTGGTGGAGTGTCTCACTGTCCTGGGACTGATGCAGGTTTGACCCAGAGGGCAGTCACACCAGAGCACAGGAACATGGGATTTGGAGCAAAGCTTTGCCAAAGAGCCAGTTTCCTGGTTAGGTACCCTCAGCAGGTGTCTTGGCACCTATGCTGTGTGTGTGTAAGGGTCGGGGGGAGGAATGGTGCCTGTTGGCTCTTTTGTACCTGAAGAGGCAATGCTAGGTCTCACAGATGTGCTCAAAGAATTGTCTCTCCCTGTGTGCCTCAGATCTCTCTGTCTTGGTTCTTTTTCTCCAATCTCTCTTCCTCTCCACTCCTCTCTCCTCTCTTTCTCTCTCTTCTATAACCAGAGCTCCTCCTGCTCCACAGCACCAGTGATTCATTTCTCCTCCAAACCATGTCTCTGTACCTCTTATCTATCTCAATGTAGCATCTTTCTAGTTATGAAGCTTGCTTTATCATTTCTCAGGTCAATTTCTTGAGTATTCAGAATGATTTGATAATTATCTACCTGTGTTCAAGATACAAGGCAAGCCTAGGGTCCTCCTACTATGTTGCCATCTTGGCTCCCACCATTTTTTTATTCTTAAGCATGGTTTGTCCTGCTTCTCTAGCACTAGGGAGATGTAGTCTGGGTTTGTTATTCAGTGCAACTTCTGATACATTGTCTTGGTCTCAGAGTTAAGGATGAAGATATGGCTATATAAAAGATTTTATAGCCACTCCTTTATTTTTATGTTTTATCAGATAATGTTTGTCCTTTTACCAAAAAAAAAGTTTTCTAAACATACTGTCTTCAAAATTATAGTTAATAAAAATTCTCCTTAGATGTAGTTATATAGACTCATACCCACTATTTAATTTTGATATGTCTTCTTTCTTTATGATACATACAAAATTTTAGTTTATAGGTATTACACTACCCCCATCTTATCCTAACACACATGTACATATACACATGCATGGAGACATCTTTGACCCATTTCCGTTTCTTCTCTTCCTTGACTCTTCGTAGAGTCTGGTCTTGCCAGATAGAGCATTGAGCTTTTGTGCTAGAGAATTAGTATGGAAAAGAAAGGGGAGAACAGTAAGAGCCCCCTTTGGCAAAGGTTGTTGTAAAATGACAATTCTCCTTAGCTCCCACATTTTTACATCTTGTGAGTGAGGGACTCACTGTTTTTTGTTCTAGACTGTGTTTGAAATAATAGTTAGTGTATCACCTTGGAAGATACATTGGCTCCCTCTGGAGCAAAGGGGTAGTGTGTTGAATGTCTAGCTAAATAGAGATAAAGTCTCTGGAACAAAGGGCAGGTGTGTGTTATAAACCAGTTTAGTTCCCTAAGTTCATTTTTCCTCTCCTATAGTGCAATTCACTGGTTTCTTACTTGGCATTCTTTGCATAACTTCTTGAAAATTGGGACTTGGGAAATACGCACAGTAACGTGGACACTTTGGCTATTACTTTAGCTCTAAGTGACAAAGTGTTCTTTATCTCTCACTCAGGAAGTCTCCCATCTTTTGTCATCATACGTGAAACTGTGGAGGCTAACTTTTTAGCTTAAAAGTAGGCTAAAAGCTGAGATGCTTTACACTTGTTGACAGTTAAATAAAATTCTTTTGGTTGAGGAGATGAATTTCTGATAGAACAGTTGGGGTACGTGAAGGCAAAAAGGAGGAGAAATGAGAAATATTCGAGGTCTGTGTTTACTTTGTAGTCATCAGGAAACACATGTAAAGGGTTTTCGTTGAAGGCTACCTTCTGAGATGTGAAATATATGTGTAGGTCTATGTGCATGTGTTTTCTTTCAACTAGAAGACCATTTCAGGAATGATTTGGTTCAGAGCTTTATAAGCATTACATGGGGTATCTTTTTTGGCATTTTAATGGGGAGTTGGAAGAAATTCAGGTATTGCTAGCTGGGTACCTGCTTAAGCTGAAAATGTCATGGCTCTATTTAATATTTAATTATAGTTTCAGTAGCTCAGATTCTATCTTCTTCCATCGTATCATTATCAGCACAACACTTTCTCAAAAGAAAATAAAGAACATAATCTGTCTCCAAAACTTACACATGTATGCATGCATTATCTCCTGTTTCCCAGATTTACCAAAGGAAAAATAGTCACTTAAGTAGTCTTTATTGAAAGACCATTGGTATATGGAATTAATCAGACATTTGGAGATAATATCTTATTTTTTCCTAGAGGTTTACAATTTAAATCTTTAATTGTGATCAATTATTGGCATTAACATATACAAACCTATATTAAAACAGAGGGTTGAGTGTTGATGTCACTCATTATGCATCCAACACTAAACATGAGTAACATAAATTAGGCTAGGGAATGTCAATGCCAATGAATTTACCACCTATTCCACATTTAGTGACTGATTTTTTAAGTGTTTTCAGAATTGTAAGAGGGTGAAACATATAATGTTTTATGGAAAATTGAACAAAAGCAGATTTTGAAAGCCATTTGTGTATGCAATTTAGCAAATTTTAAAAACACTTATTCACATAAAATATGCTTCCTCTGTGTGGAACTGCTTCTTCCATCTTCAGCCAACTGTCTTCTAACTTTTAGCTCCCTTTGGGGAGCTCAGAGAAAGTGTCACCTTCCCCAAATTATCTTAGCCTTCTTTCTGTGCTTCCAGGGCCACTGTGCCTCCTACTCTCACAGCATTAATCATGATATACTGCAATTGCCACTTCTCTTTTTGCTTTTTCTATTAAACTGTGATACCCTTGAAGGCAATGATTGTCTTGCACACCATATAAATACACAGTATATATTTTTGAATTAATTACTCTATAATTTAAAAAAAATATAATAATGCCAGGTGCTGCTGTGAACTCAGTCCTCGAACAAGTGAAAGGGCATTAGTGGAAAAACTACTGATATCTGAACAAGGTCTATTAATAGTTACGTGCCAATGTTATTTTCTTAATTTTGACAAATAGTTATGTAAGATGTTAACATTATGGAAAGCTGTATGATAAGTATATCAGAATTCTGTACTAAAATTACTCCAAAATAAAAAAGTTTATTTGAAAATGATGGGAAAGTACTACTACTACTACTACTACTACTACTACTACTACTACACTCCTGCTACATTATCAGATGACATCCACAAAACCACAATCTGAATGATCCTGCACCTCACCTCCTCTAGGTAGTAATTAAAAATGTTGCATTCTTTTTATCCCATCTCTTAGTAAAGACCATTCTTTCCCCACCAACTCTATCTGGCTGTGTACGGAAATACTCAGGGGTGATGTACAAGTGATCACACACAGTTTTGCTTCATATTGTCCCTTCTGGTGGCTCACAAGCTGTTGCCATTAACCTTTTGGAAGGAGTCCCCTTTCTCTGCCACTGATGCAGCTTCTGGGAGAAGGCTGCTTTTCTGAAGGCCCACAGAGCAGTGCTGCTGAATTCTGCAGGCATTAAGAGAATGCTCCTCTCACTCCTTGCTCTTCTTTGTCACCCTGCCATAAAAAAATGGTCCCATCAGCTTTACTTTGCGCTTTCTTCTCCATAGTGTGTCAAATCTTGGTCCTGTAGTCTTAAGAGTAAAGTCATATAATTTCATTCTGATTCAATTTGGGATAGTCTTGACCTTCCTTTAGTCAAAAAAATAGTAATCTCTAAGCCTTCAACATGTCTAGAAATGGGCAGGGGCCCTGCTTTATATGCTCAGACCACTGTGCTATAGTTTAACTTCTAGATCTCAGGTGAATAGGCAAGTCAAAGAGGATGCTAATTTTAGGAACTTGACTGTGGCCAGGACTTTCAGACTGGGATCAGTCCACTTGGTCATCCTGACCGGAAAACTAATGACCAGTGGGAACCATGTAACACAGCACCTATCTGCCTGTCCATATTGTCAGAGGGGGAGAGGCCTCCTGGTCCACTTTAGGAACTCTATTCAAAAAGAAATTCTGTCTAGAAGATGTTGTTTACTGTAACTCTACACATTTTAAGGAGTTCCTGAACACTAGTGTCTTCTATCCCTGAAAATAAAGATCAATAGGTGTAATTTTGGATGTATGCTTGGAAAGCTTGAAATAGCTCTGAGGTGAGTATGGGTCATTTTCTACTTTCATGCATTTAACTGCTCTTGTCACATTCCTGTCAGTTTTTGCTGAAAGCTGAGAGCCTTTTCAAGTTCCTTGCTCCATAGACTCACGTGTGTTAGCCAAACCGGACAATGTGTGGTAGAATTTTGGTTAATTTCCAAAGCAAAAGATGTTGGTAAACTTGAATATCTAAGTGGATGTGGCCAGTGGACATGAGAAGTACTTCTTCTTAAACCAACCCTTTTATGCATGTTTCAGCATTCTGTAGTTTAATATTTCCCCTGGATTCATCCTACTGTTCTTTATTCTTGGGTTATAATCACATTGATTTCACTTCTCAAAAGAATTTCCATTTGGAATAATGCCAAGGGATTTAATGAATATAATTTGTTCTTAATGCCTTTTCTAATTGCCCTGGTTTCCCTAATATTTTATCCCATGTTCCAAGAAATTAAAAGGTGGTTTTATTCCATTTTCACATCATCTTATTTTAAAGTGTAAAGTTTTTGAGGGCCAATATAAATAGGATACAAGGCCTGAAAAATTTAGAGTAAACACAAACAGGAGAATTTTATGGCTTATCAGAGAAAGGATGATGACATTTAAATTGGAGCATGAATAAGAAAAAGAACTATATTATACCTGCTGTGAAATGGCTATAGTTTGTCAGTACCTAAGATATTGTCGGTGCTCAATAAATATTAAATAATAACAGTTACTCAAATGACAATTTAATGAACCAATACCTTTATGCAACAGAAAAAGAAAAATTGCCTCCAGCTATTTCACTCAATTTTGACTAAAAAGCCTATATTCATTTACAGAACAAGTATTTAAGACTACAAAGGAAATCAAGGGAAAACAGGTTTTACCTCCAAATTAAAAATAAAAACTAATGGAAACTAAATTAAATTAAACTTCCATGTATGTCAAGATAAATCTATTTATTTTTCTTTCAAAATTATGTTTTAATCCTGAAATTTTTCCACTTTGGTGTTATTACTCATTTCATATAATTCAGGGTCCTTCGTACTTAAGATTCCTCAACGGTTTTGAGATGCTTAACTAGCCAAAGGCAGAGAGATTCTGATTGTGTTTCCCACAGCTGGCTGCATATAAGAATCATCTGAGGATTTATTCTGTTCTGTTTCGAACACAGGTTTCCAGAGCCCTCGCTTAATTTGCAAATTAGAATCTATGACATCAGGGTACAGGAATCTTTTTTTTTTTTCCACAAGGTCCCCAGGGATTTCTATTCATTGTCACTTGAAAATTACACTTCATTATCATTAATAAAAAAAAATTCAGTGAATGGGGTCCCATAGTAACTAACCTTTTAAAATCCAACAAGGAAAGAAAAAAACAAAAAAAGACCTTCTAATATATTTTTAAATTAATCCAGCTCTGCATTTTTAATTTTTTTTTTTTCAAAAGAGGATAGACATTTCTCTATGTGCTCAGCCTTAGAACTTAGAATAAGCATTTTTTTTTTCCCTTCACCTGCAGGCAACCCCTTGGTCCTGTTGATTCTGTTGTCCTAATGTCTTCTGAATCGGTCCCATTCCCTTCTGTTTTCTATTACTAGTGCCCTAACTGGGTGATCATTATAGTTCTGCTTTGAACATTTAGTTAATTTCCCATTGCAAATAACAGAATTCGTGCACTTGAGCATGGCCAAGAAGGGGTCTTTAGTAGTTTGGGTCTAGTGTTTCTCATTAGCTCTGTCTTTAAGTATTCATATCATCACAACAAACCACACTAAACTGCTGCTTTTCTTGGTTTTATTTTTCTGTTAGTTTTGGGGTCTAGATTCTACATGGGCACTAGTATAAGAGACATTTCTGAGGACTGTGGAAAAAAATGTGATCTCAATAAATTTAAATTTATAGAGGATGAGTAGGATTTTCTCTTAGGAGGGAATAGAGAAAAGCAGTTGTATGTCCAAGGCTTCCAGCAATTCTTCACTTTTACATCTGCAACTCATCCTGGGTTGAACCTAGCTCAAGATAACAGCCAATTCTATCATAGATTCTGATAATATTGAATATATGTAATCCCAAAGATATTTCTGACAGTAGAATGGATTAAAACTGGCAAGTCCATTTCTAAAAATCTGCCAGATTTGTCTATGACCGTGCTTGGATACTGAAGCTCTTCCACCAGATAAAAATTTGGGTTATATTTTTGAGGAGTGCTGTTTTCTCCCTAGATATAGCACGGAACTCTTATTTCCTATTCCTGACCCCTAATGTCTCTTGATATATCTATGTAAGTATGCTTCTTATTTCCTAATAATGTCAGCAATCAAAATTTTACATAGCATAACTGAAGATAATATATGGCACAGGTATTCAATACATAATAACTTCTGGACTAAAATTTATAGACCAAGTAAACTCAAAAAAAGAACACTATAGTGTTATCTTAAAACCCTCATTTTAGATACAAAATCCAGGGTATAGCCGAACTCTGACTGGCAACATGTTTTATTACTTACCTTTTAATTTTTTTCTTTTGCTTAGGGCAAAAATTTTCTCTCACCCCTTCCCTGAGTCCATAGCCACTGGACTGCTTCCCTTCTCTTCTCTAGACCTCATCATGGGTATATGCAGCTTGGTTTCTAATTACCAACTGGGATGCTCTGAGAGAGTAACACTTATTTCTCTTATTATGGTACTTAAGTTCTCTCATTTTAGGTCTTAAGAAGGCATGTCCTTTCCCTGACCCTGATTCTGTTGTCCTAATGTCTTCTGAATCGGTCCCATTCCCTTCTGTTTTCTACTACTAGTGCCCTAACTGGGTGATCATTATAGCTCAAGCTCACATAAAAATCTAAACACTTGTCTACCTCTTGCTACTTTTCTAGCTTCATATGTCACTATCAAGCATCATATCCTGTTTTTTTAAAACAAAATTTTATTTATTTTATTTATTTATTATGAAAGACACAGGAAGAAGGAGGCAGAGATATAGGCAGAGGGAGAAGCAGGCTCCATGCAGGGAGCCTGATGTGGGACTCGATTCTGGGTCTCTGGGATCACACCCTGAGCCAAAGGCAGACACTCAACCACTGAGCCACCCAGGTGTCCCCATATTTTGTTTCTACCTAAGATGACTGACCATGTGAGTTTGCCCAGGAATATGTATTTCTTAAGGCAGTACCTTGAAAAGCAGGGATGTTGATTGCGCTACCCTCTCTCTATGACTGCTGATATTCAGTCAGTGCTTGAAAAACGAAGTAGCTTTTGTTCATCTAACTTATTCCTTCCTTCCCACTCTTTTTTTGAAATAGTTTAGATAGAACCTTCCAGTAATTTGTCTCTGAGCTCCTAAATCATTTGGTGTAAAATGTGTTTTCTGTGTACTCTCAAAGCACAGATTGTCATCTTGACTACAAAGTCCATATCGTCCCTCAAAGTGTAACAGGAGTTCAAGAAATACAGTTTGTGTAAATAAAGCATTTCTGTCCTTAGAGGAAAAGTAGTACTCTTGGCCTCCATACTTTCTAGCATCCAGTTAGTGGTAATAGCTGCCATGTAATGAGCACACAGTGTCCCAGGCACATTTCAACATGACCTTGTTTACTCTCCCCACATGCTGTAAGGTATCATTATTCTGGAGGCAAGTAGAGCTGCTTATCCAAGGTCAGGGTGTTCATAAACACAAGTACACAGAGAAAGGCCCTGCCCTTCCTATACACCTTTGTGAATCAATATATTTAGGAAATCAAAATTGTCCAGCTCTTAAAAAGTGCTGCAGTATATGTGTTTTAGTATATGGAACACCCTAAGGTAGTTTAGAAAAACCCTATAATTAAGCACATGAATGGATACTCATAGTAAATGACATACATAAAGGCCTCACATCAATTCAGATTAGGTTTTGTTGCCAAATGTATTTTAGAAAAGAAAAATGATTTTTTTTCCAGATTTTTTTTATGAAGGGACTGTTCATGGACAGGAGATAGATTTAGGATTTGCAGTTAGACCGGTCTGATGTGTGAACCTAGAACCTCTGTGGTGTATTTCCTGACAATTTACTTTGATTAACTGTGATGTTCTATAGAGCATTTATTTCCCAGCACCTTAGCTCTTTTAGTCTGTGTGTTTCCTGAAAAAGGAACTACTTTCTTCGACATAATAATATATTGCAAGCAGGTTGTTGTAAAAATTATTTTTAAATAGTCAATACACTTGTCCTATAAGTACTAAATCAAATGGATGTCACACTTCTAATATTGGTTAGATGTACCCAAAAGTTTTTGGAATTTCAATATCTTCTTCATCAATAATTATTTAAACCGACAACTGCTATACAATAGTCCTACGCCAAAAATAGAATTTGTATTCTATAACTAATGGTTTCTTTGTTTTGTTTGGTGATTTCACATACCAACACTTAGATCTTTTAACATGAATTTTATCTTGAGAATCTTTTGAGGGTTTCCTTACATCCTTTGGGAAAACTTAGAGCTCCCTGGAGTCACAGCAAGCAGGCCTCATAAACCCGAGGATTGTCTAATATGCAGTTTAGCACATGTTGATGATTTGTCATTTGAAAGCCTAAATGCATATTTTGTTTAAATTGTTCTCATATTTTGCTTTACTTCAACTACTGCAGGATTTGTCAGTTCATCAATCATGTTTATTATGATTTCCAACCCTGGAAATAATCTCCTGTTGATCTCCAATTGATTTAATTTCAATCCTGACTTTTTGGACCATTCCAGGGAAAAATTAATACATCTTGATTAAGTAGTCATTAAAATAAAATGAGAAAACAATCCTTGAGAGAACTAGGCAGGATTATGTTGTGAAGGCTGGTTATTTCCCTGGTTCATTCATCTTTTTCCTTGTGGCCCAGTTCTCAGTGACTGTCCCATATCATGTTTGGTAGGAATAATATTGTGGACAAAGGATGTAGGGGGTTGGAGTTCCCAATATTGTTTACTGATTTTGATTTGTGTAAAAAAGATGTGTGGCCTTTAGTTTATTTACATAATAAATATATTGGCTAACATTGCTAGGTGTTAGATCTTAGGTATGTGATATTTTTTACCTCTTAGCTGGAACAACATAAAAATGGCTCTTGACTCTGCTCTTTAGTCTGGTTATATTTTGCTTTGTTATTACAATTCTATGTATAATAGATACAAACTTACTTTTCACGTTTCGGTTTAAAGTATAAAAAATACATTCAGCCATCCAGTTGATTTCAAATGTCCAGATGTTTGGCCTCTTGCAGACAAGCAGCCTAATTAAATTTCTCTTTTTCACTGGGATGTTTGTCATCGTTTTGACAAAATGTTGTTAGAACATTATTTGCAGGGCCAGAAGATTTAAAAGTCCCCTTTAATTCATTTGCTAACTGCAAACTGCATGACTATGGGCCCATGAAATGGTTTTTGGGGGTAGTTAGTGGATTATAGAAAGTGGATTTGAGGGACACTCAACCACTGAGTGTCTACGTTTGGCTCAGATTGTGAGCCTGGGGTCCCGGGATCGAGTGTTGCATCAGCTCCCCATGGGGAACCTGCTTCTCCCTCTGCCTGTGTCTCTGCCTCTTTCTTTCTCTGTGTCTCTCATGAATAAATAAATAAAATCTTAAAAAAAAAAAAAAGGAAAGGAAGTGGATTTGGTTAGTAGAAATAAGAGCCAATACTCCAGGTATATTCTTAAAGAAGTCCTTTATCTCTCTGCCCCAATTGTTATATCCATAAAGTAGAGACAATAATGTCTAACTTAAAGATTCTTGTGAAAGTTTATACTGACAATATAAGTAAAATACTCCATATGAGATATGTAATAAATTCCCAGTTGGAGCTTGTTCAACATGGACCTGAATCTCAGTTTCATCAGCTATAAAGTGGGAATAATAATCATTCCATGAAGCTCCCATCTATGCATGCTTAGCATTTGTCTGTTTTTCTACTTTCTCTCCTTTTTCCTTTTATAGAGTGTATATGAGGATGAAATAGTATACTCTTCATAAAAATATTTAAGAAAGGTGTAAAATGGAGGCACCTAGGTGGCTCACTCAAGTTTAGCATCTGTCTTTGGCTCAGGTCACGATCCTGGGGTCCTGGGATTGACCCCTGCATGGAGCTCCCTGCTCAGTCAGGAGTCTGCTTCTCCCTCTGCCCCTCCTCCTCTACTCATGCTCTCTCACTCACCCATTCTCTCTCTCTCAAATAAATTAAAAAAATCTATTTAGATAAGTATAAAACTTATCTAAATAGAACATGTTAATATGTAGCCTACGCATTTTATTTATTTAACCTACATGTTTTATAGTTTAAAGTCTTATTGTTCTATTTTTTTACTTTGCCTGCTCTTTGGTTTTCCAAATTTGAAACTGTTTTATGAGTTGGCAAGAGACTATTGGGTTGTTCAATTTGAAGGATGCTAGCTAGATAAAACCTTTTAAGTAAAAGTATTTCCAACATACTTACCCAGGTCTCAATGAGCAAATTTAGGAGCTCTTTGTTATTTGATAGCTTGTAATTATTAAAATGCAAATATTAGAGTGGTCATGTTTTAGACTTTTATGGGTTACTCCTTGACTATTTATTAGTTTGGAGCCACCTGAGAATATTGATCTGGGTACAATTTAGGAAGCAGAAGAAAGGGTGCTAATGGGAAACTGGGAGGGCCCCAAACATAAACTCAATTATCTTGAACTGTGGAAGAATAACTAATTTTCTTGTAGTATCTTTGAATTGGGTCTTCACTTGAAAACTAGCTTGGCAATTATTTAGTAGCTGGTTTGTGGAAGTTATTTTTTAATTGATTTCCAGATAGTGGTTCTACCAGGAAAGAATTATAGTCAGGATTTCCTATCTGTTCTAAATGCTATCCAAATTTATATTTAAAAAAATCAGTCCAGCATACATTTTACACACACTCTATCTAGATATATGACATTTTTTTTGAATCTATATATGATCCACTTAATAACAAACAAGTTTAATTTGGGGTGATATAGTTCTAATGCTGCCCTAGTTTACAGATGGAGGACATGGGATTTATACTTGTTATACTATAAATTAAATTAATTAAATGTGATTTTAATGGTTAGCCTGAAATTCATGATCCTAATGTTTTTCAGAAGTGCCTAAGAATTCCTGGATTTCCAGCCTGGAATCTATGTTGTATGACAGACATTATAGGGCATTGTGTACCAGGTTAGGAATTAGAAAACCCAATTTCTGATATTTGTTCTCATATTATCTTTTTTTTCCCTTGTGCAAATCATTTTATCTCCATAAGTCCCAATTTGCCTATAGTTTAAATTTGCAGGAATTTGCTATGCAATGATATTTTGAAAAAAAATCTAAATTACTAACTTTAACTATAATGCTAACTTTTTTTAGCATTTAAATGTTTACAATCAGTTTGTATATATTTTATCTTGCTTTATCTTGGTATTTAAGTACTTGGTTTATTGAAGCTGCTCACTCCGCTACTATCTTGCTCCCTTTCCATTTCCAAAGTTGTTGGCGAAAGTCCCCACTAATATAACTGAGACTTCAGTATATTTCACTCTTGTTCTGATCCTAGGGGAAGGACTTTGTGAACTTTCTTAGCTCAAGTTGTTTTAACCTGGATGTGACGGAAGGGAAGTTTGTTCAGGGCCAGTTTTTCTAGTAATTTTATGAAGTATTACATAATCCTGAGACTGCTGAGGTGCACTTGCCCATGACTGAAATTTTTAGTCATTATCCAGGCAAGTTTGTGACCAGGATTGACCTGCCTTTTTGGAAAGAGACTGGGCTTAAAGAGTAGCATTTGTGCTGTCAGAAAATCTAAGGTGATTTTCATTGACTCAGATGTCATTACCTGAACTGTGTGCCCTCTGCTGAGACTTCTGGGATCCTGAAGCTAATGCCTTCCCATCTCAAAGAAAGTCAATGTTCTGATCAGGTTTTCTCCTGCATCTAACAGATAAATAAATCTTGTTAAATTTATCCAAATGATGTTTGTGTCAGGTTTTTTTTTTCAACAATCTGAGACTAATATTGTCATTTGTCAATTTGATGATTGAAATTTTACTACATGAAAATAATGAACTAAACACTAAGATACAAATATCTTTGTTTTGGGACACCTGGGTTGCTCAGGGGTTGGGTGTTTGCCTTCGGCTCAGGTCATGATCCTAGGATCTGGAATCGAGTCTTGCATTGGGCTCCCTGTGAGGAGCCTGCTTCTCCCTCTGCCCTCTCTCTCTCTCAGTCTGTGTCTCTCATGAATAAAAAAATACAGCTTAAAACAAACAAATATCTTTATTTTGAATGATAATAGATGACACTTTTCATCTGAATTTTTTTTCAGGTACCCTTGTAATAGATTCACCTTGAAGAAAGATTGGGTCTTGTGTTTGACTATAGATCCCAACTAAAATAACTTTTTGTTTTATATCGATAAAAATGTGGCTCTTTGAATAAAATAATTGCATTTTTATATAAAAAGTAAATTCTTATCTGTTTCCTTAAAAAAATTTAAATTAAAAAACATTACCTGTAACTGTAGGTCATCTTTCCATCTTGAACTGATAATATAACTAGGATAATGGGTTGATGCTGAGACCACCATTCTTTTCCTCTTATTTATTTTTGACCACCAGCACCTAAACACTTTTGTCATATTTGTGAAATCCCTCATGTTATCAGGAAGAAACCATCTTTTTTTCTGAAATGCAAAAATGCCAGAAACTCAATTTTCTGGACTAACCTTGCAACTAGAATATGAATCTGTGACCTACTCCCCAACAATAAGATGCATCCACTCCAGAATCTGAATGTGCCACTGGTGACACAGAGAAGCAAGCACCAAAGAACTAGGTGAGAGGACACAATGATATCCAATATCCATATTCAAGATAGCTCTGGTGGTAACCTCCTGCAACAAATGTTGACAGAATCAGCAGGATAACCGTGCCATTTGTCCACTGATTTTGGCAGAGCTTTCTTCCCAAGATCACTTTTGTTTGGAGTTAGTGAATTGTTCTTAATTGGGTATTCTCCAAGAATTTTTATGGATTGAACAAGCTACCTAATATTTAAAACTTAGTTCCCCTTCTGTTTAGACTACCTAAACTTGATTTCTTTTCTTAAAAATTAAGATGTTTAATCTTAAAGATGCATAATTTTCTGCAATGTCCACCTAAAATTTGATGTCTGTAAAAGTTTCCATGCTTGATACGTCTTATTGATGATGGTTTAAATCACTCTCACTCAGTAGTCCTTACTAGTTTGAGTTCTCATTACCCCCTAAGCTTGACTGCTGCTTCATGTGAGGGAGGAAAGATATTTCAATATTTCTATATTTTAACTGCTTTGTTCTTTTCTTTACGGTGGCAGAGAACATGAGCTATCAAAATCCCATTTACAATTCATGCACACATCTCCATTCCCCAGCCCCCTTTGCAGGTAGGTGTAACAAGTTTCTAAATTCTCTCTAATGAAATATGTATGTAATAACTATACAGTGACGTGTGCATGGAAGATGTGAAAAACTTTTCACTGAATTCCTTTATGACATTTGTCTTTTCCATTGACCTTCCACTGTGACCTTGGAAGCCTAGTATTAAAGACAGTAGGATGGTTATGAGCCTTGTGACCTGTGTGACAGTTGTCCAAAAAACTTTTAAAGTTTTCTTCAACTTGACTGAACTTTAGACAAGCTTCTTCCAGATTCTAGGCTCATGACTGCCCTTTTCTTAGAATATTTGCTTTAGAAAACTTAAGATTGTAAGTTCTTTGCCCCTTTGAGATGTAAATCTTTTAAAACATTTCTTGCCAGTTTTACAACCCAGGGATGTCTTTCTCAAGGACTTTCCTTCTGAAATGTGATCATAGAGGAACATACAGCTGCTATCTCCCAGTTTCTAGGGAGGTTAAGGCCTTAATTTTGCCAAGTACATTCCTCCAAGTTGTAAAACTACCTCCCATCCTGAAGACAACAAATTTACTTTTCTGTTGTATAAAACCAGTTAGCAAAAACAGATGGCCTGTATTTCTCCACTCACCCAATTCTTAAAACACCTTTTGTTTCAGCAGAGTTGAGTTCAAAGTGAATTTTGATCTCTTTCCCCAACAATAAGTAAGGTGCTTATTGCTTATTACATTGTGAATGTGTCACCAGTGGCACATTCAGATTCTGGAGTGGATGCATCTTATTGTTGGGGAGTAGTGCTTATTGCACTCAATCAGCACCATGACTAAGAAAGAACATCTAGTGTATTTAGACACTGAGATTTGGGAGTCTATTGAAGATTAGAAGCAAGCAAACCCTAACTACTGTAATGATGTCAATAACTTGAAGTAGGATACAATAGTAATTTAAAAATGTAAAAATACTAACCTGTATTGCATTAGCTTAGTGGTCATACAGGGGTAATCATGGGTATTAAGATATATAGCGGGCTGAAAATCTGAGGACCTGTATCATGGTGGGGCAAAATATTTGGTAAAAATGTGCCCATGACAACTTGGAAGAGGGCATAACTATTTTTCAAGACTGTAGCTCTGTGGAAGGAAACTGGAAAAAAACAGGAGATTATTGTGCATCAGTGACTTGCAACTTTTGGCAGGGTATCGCAGAAAAGGTAGTTTCAGGAAATAATTGGTTGGCTTTCAGAGATTCAAGAGAATGCAATATCCTTGAGACTAAGAGCCTAAGTCACTGGAAAATCCATGGGTTGATGGATCCCCAAGTTCAGAAAATAAAAGTAAAAAGTGCTTTGAGAAACAGAGGTCCTTGAAGATCTCTCAGTTAAAAAAAAAAAAGAGAGAGAGAGTCAGTCTTATAGCAAGCACAAGAATAGGTATTCATGGGATCCCTGGGTGGCTCAGTGGTTTAGCGGTTTAGTGCCTGCCTTTGGCCCAGGGCGTGATCCTGGAGTCTTGGAATCGAGTCCTGTGTCAGGCTCCCTGCATGGAGCCTGCTTCTCCCTCTGCCTGTGTCTCTGCCTCTGTCTCTGTGTGCCTCTCATGAATAAATAAATGAAATCTAAAAAAAAAAAAAGAGTAGGTATTCATAAGGAGGTTCCTGTTATACTCAAAACTCAGACAGCACAAGGTAACCATGATATAACAAATTGAGAGAGAATGAGAGAGAGTGAAACAGTAATGGACCATGGAGTAGAATCTGAATTTAATCAAAGAATCTTCCCTTCATTGCCAGGGAAGGGGTTTATCACAGTGTACCTACCCAGTAGGAGTCCATATGTGCTAAAAGTCTGATAACTGCTATTTTTTTTTCTGATTTGCTTTTTCAGAATAGGAGTATTTACTACCTTTATCCTTACTTTGCCCATTATTATGTATACATTACATGTGGGAGAAGGTAGAGAGCTTGTATGTATTTTATAAGGTATTGGACCATGAGAAAATATGACCAGACCTGAGAGAAGAGATAATGAATTACCCAGAGACTCTAAAATTTTATATGGTTGCAGGTACTGGAAAGGACATTGGTTCTTCTCCCCTGAGAAGGGCCTATCTATGATATTTGCATAGAAAGAAGGGTACACATAGATATTGGGTGGCTGGAGGGTCTGCCTGTGGCATAGACCTTTGTTGTCTACCAATATCATGCTCCTCTTTCTTCATACAATCACTCTTAGATCCTTTGCAAGTGGATGTGGAAGGTATTCCACTTCACAATGGATTGAGAGCAGCCTAGCCCATAAAATACCCTTCCAAGATGGAGCTCCATCACACTTTTTATAAGCTAGGCTGCTCTCACATTTTTTATATCCTCATAGCAAGTCCAAAAGAGGGAGCTCTGTGTGTTCTATGAATATTCTAAAGCCAAGAAAAGTTTCATCACAGATCCAGAAAATGGCAGACCTAAAAGTGAATTTAGAAATGTTGGAATCCAAAGCCCATGATGCATTAAGTATTGCTCTGAACATATGTGTGGTTGCTTCTAAAAAAAAAAAAAAAAATCCAACTGAAATGGAAAGAAATTTTATTTTTTCCTCTTCTTTCAAAAGTCTGTTTTTCATATCATTTTTCTCTATGTAATATGTCATTTATTCATAACTTATTCTTTTTCAATATGATCGCATTGCATAGTATTTAGATTATTTAAAATTTTTAATTCATTGAGCAGGATAATATTTCTATGTCTGTGTGTTATACTTGGATTCTTCCCACTTGAAATGGTTCTAATAGTAGAACTTGCTATCTCTAAGCAATGCTGCCTTTACATAGTAGCCTCAGAGTTGATCAATTCACCAAGAAGAAAAGGTAACAAAAGTACAGCCAACATAGTATGTACATTTTTCTACTGTGGATATTTAAGTGATACTGGGAAGACAGTGTATATGATGTAGATGTATGTAGTGGGTATCTATCTGTTAGCGGTGAGACTGTGCCTACTCGGGCGCTCTCCTGGTGTGCTGTTCAGCAAAGGTTGTGATTATACCTCATTGAAATTTCACCCTCTGGATTTGTCTTTTCAGAAAGTGCTGCATTTTAGCTCCCAAGGCTCCATTTTAATTAAAGCCAACCTTCCTTTTTCCCAGGATTCCTCTGCTCTTCATCTTGAATTTCACCATTACATGAAATACATTTAATTTCATTCTGTGCTTTGCTTACCCAGTGTGAGAGTTTCTTTCTTTTTTTTCTTTCTTTTTTTTTTTTTTAGTGATTTTAGAAATAAAGTTTATAACTGACCTTGTTCAAGCCTTCCATAAATAGGCAGGAGGTTTCCTAAAATACACATAACTGCCAATAACAACTAAAAATGGATGAACTAAAATTACTTAGTTTGGTTTAGGATTCAGTGATGTCTGATATATAAAATAGAAAAATACTATCCAGGCAAACTCTTCCTGTGTCCTAGGCAGTCATATAATGTATTTTAGAAAGTACGTATACTAGTTTTAGAAGCATAGAACAACTTAATTCTATCAATATTTAACATTCTTTCAAAGAATAGTATTCCAAAAGTATTTTATTACATATAAATGTGACTACTTTTGTTTTTCCTTATAAAACTAATAGTGATTGAGTTTCTACTGTATGCAAATCACTGTATTCCGTACAATAATTTATATACAATAAATATAAGACAGTTAAGCTGCTTCTAATTCCATCTAACAAAAAAGCTCAGATCAAACTGGTTAACACCTTAAAGGGAATTTATAAGACTGAAAAATCCAAAGGTTGATTGGTCAATAAGAAACTTGACCTTTTTCTCATAAGGTTCTCAAAAGTCTGCTTTTGGTTGGATTTTAACCTTGCTCTGACTGGAAGATGACTTCAAGCAGCATCTAACTTCCTTAGCCACATAGGTAAGAGAGGCAACAGCTCTCTGCACACCGTCATACAATATCATGCTTCATGTTGATTACACACACACACACACACACACACACACACACACACACACACCAGTAGCCTGGGATACCATCATGTATTTGTTGGCTTAGATCTCATGAACCAATCACTGTGGCAAGACCCCTCCCCCCACACTGGGACTAAGAGAGGGTTGTATAGTCCACATTGCATAGTTGCCACAGATTGCGGAGAAACTTAAAGGATGCACAGAAGCAACAAAATGACAGCTATGTATGGTACTATTACTATTATCATGTAATGGTGGTGATCTAAAGACCAGCAAATTCAAATGATTTGCCTACGTAATAAATTTCAGTGTTTGTACCTGAAACTAAGACTGGCTCCAAAGAGACCACTAGTAGTCAAATCACTCTTTATTTTCATTTTCTCTTACTTTCTATGTTAATTAGGGAAGAGAAAGAGCAAAATAAATATAATTGTGTTTTTCTAGTAGCCCACCTTACTTTCTCTTTTGTGTCACAGCAAGGTAGAAAGGGAATCCGTGTCAGTGTTATATGAATAAAGTTTAAGTGCCTAATCATGAATGTTGGGACTCCATTTATATAAATCATTCTGAGTTCCTAGTACAGTGGTATTTGCTAGTGGCCTCAAGGTTAAAAAAGTTGATAACAATAATTGAAATAGTAATAGCAAATAATTCTATAGAATTTAGTGTTTGCCAGACACTCTTCTGGGTGCTTTCTACTTACTAGGTCATTTAATTCCCAGCACAATACTGTGAAATAGTGTATTAGTTATAGTACAAAGATAGGCTGAGCTTCTAGAAGAAGAAAAAAATGATAGCACCTAAAGAAGACAAGTTTATTTTTCTCTCTCCTTTTCAGTTGTTCATGGTGGGGATAGGGACTCTTTGTGTTCTTAATCGAGAAGATTCAGCCTAGCGTAATGGCTCTGTCATCCTCATTAAGCGGTTTCCACCTTTAGATCCAGTGCAGTTGCTATAGTTATTGCCAATTACTAACCAGTGATGGAGGAAAACAGAAAAACTCGGCAAGCTACTTGTCCTTCAGAGGAGATGTAGAAATAACATCTATTATTTCTCAAATACTATTGACCAGAATTCAGACACACGGCCACACCTGGTTGTGAGGGAGCCTAAGAGTTTCACTCTGCGGGATGTTGCATGACTATTTGAAACTCATAGTTCTTTGCTACTGAAAGAAAGGGAAAATGGATATTGTGAAACAGAAGATTTTGCCTCAGTGGGCAGTCTTTTTCATTTTGCAGATAAAAAAACCTGATGCATCAGTCCCATGCCTATGGGAGGTAGAACCAAAATTTATTCAAGATAGAAGTCTCTGACTTCAGAGACTGTGGTCTTAATCACCGTGCAATGTTGTCTACATTAAAAATTTTAATATATAGATTATAAAAGGGAAGTTTTTTTTAAAAAAAAAACTCTCAGAGATGTCAATTGCCCCAATTTAACGGCAAACCTTTTCCCCCCAAGTATTTTAGGGAACCACTGGTAATTTTTATTCCTTGGAAAGGGGTATGGGTATAGGTTTGTGGGTGTAGGTGTGTGGGTGTGTGTATAATTATTTAGATTTTCTTATTTTAAGTTAATATTTAGTAAAGCAAAGAGAAATCTTGAATTTAAATTATGTCGGCCTTCCAACCCATTTCATTTATTTTTGAAACTGCATCGTTTCAAGTTGAAATTTATTAAATGTGTAATACACACAAGATGTTAAGTAGGCTAGAGTTCTTCCTTATAATGTGTTTGTTTACTGTTGAACTTTTACATTTTCTTATAGATTGCTGAGTCTACAAACAGTAAGATCATTTGATATAGTACTGTTTCCATTCTCTCCCTTCCACTACTGCATTGTTAATGACCAAGAAAGCATCATATGATGAAAAATTATAGCCACAATAATTGCCTGCATGATTCTTGATGATAGGGTTGTTATATCTTTTGGGGACTTAGCACAAATGGAGAAGTGTTGAATTGATCACAGCTAATATCTATGGGATTAAACTATAGATGATGGCTGCATGTTCAAGATAAATATTTGAACATCAAGACCAACGCTTTTCCCAAGTATAATTTATCATAAAGGCTAGCTTGTTGAATAACTCATGAATACTGGACCTGAAAACTCACTTCTTATAGTGATGCTATGTGTTATGCTCTAAGGTTATAGGATTCCCTAGTGCATTGATAGGACACAAGAGATAGTGTAGGGCATTGGCATCTCAATATGATTTCTTCTGGTTTTCTCTCTTCATGGTTTGGTAATGTCTCAGAGGCTCTTGAACGTGGTGTGAAATAAGTAAATCAGCTTTCATAATGTTACTTCTATACTTAAGCCACTTTTAGTTATTTATTCATCATCCACTCATTTTGCAAATCTTTGTGCATTGCATTACTTAGTATGTCTCGAGTATAAAATGTGGAAAACAAAATAAGGCCCACTCACTGTTATTGAAGAATTAAAATATATTTTTGAACACAAGACATACAGACCTTAAAAATTAATGTGAAAGATAGATATAATTTGCTAAATAATTAAAACTGCATTTAATTATGTCCATAGTGGATCAACAATTAAAGAAACCATTCTTGGTTGGCATCCTTAGAGAATGATTCCTGGAAATAGTGAGATTGTATTTGAGATATGGTCAAAGCTACCAGAGGAATGAGGGAATAGTAGAGGTTTGTGAGCATGAATGGAAGAATATGTGAACAATACCACAAGAATAGGAAAGAGAAGGTTTTGGTGGAAAATGAGTGAATAAGCAGACTAAAAGGCAGGTTCCTGTTAAGGGGTAGAAGACATTCTTGTCCATGTGATTTGTAACAGGAATTTCAAAAGCCTGAGCAACTTATATATGATGCTTACATTGTTTCCCCTCCAGCCCCCCATTAACTTTCATATAAAATACTTTTATATACTATATAAATATGTTTATGTAAATATATACACACACACACACACACACAAATTCTAGTATTTGTACTGTGAATTTTTCTTGAAAGTTTCTATTTAAAGACCTGAAAATGTTAAATTTCATTGGGTTTCTTTTTATTTTCCATTCTATATTTTTTATTTTGCCTTGAGCTCTATACTGCCTTGGGTTATAATATCATTACATATTATAAGCTAAGTGTTGCTAATTATGAGTAGTATTTGATAAGTATTCTCCAGGAAAAGCTACTATGTTTCAATAGTAAATATTAGACATTTGGAAATTATAGGGTACTCATAATTAAATGTGAATCTTCATCAGAATGTGTTTTTTTACTTAATTATGTGTTGAATCTATTGTATGTCATCCAGATATCTACGCAACTAAATAGAATCAAAACCTGTTTCAAATCAAAACCTACATAGTTGCCTATCTTCAGTGATAAGAAAGTAACCAGATTGTCTTTGTTGCTTATGAATTATCTTAAAACTGATGGTGTCCACCATACTGACTCCTTACTGTGTATGCTCATTTTGGTTAGTTATTTCATATTGCACCTGACTAGATTGCAAAATCTTTGAAAACATGAACAATATCCTATTCGTCTTTTACCTCTATCATCTAATAGATTGTAAAATACAACATAAATGCATAATATATGGAGTTAAATTCAGCCAAATCAAATTGAATTGCTGAAGGGCCCATAGCTACATGATTTAATCACCATATTCAAATTTTGCTATTACTTTTAGATTATAAATTTCTGTAATTGAAATCTCACTTAGATATAAGTATACCAGCTTATTTATAAAATGGAATAAACATTCAAATGAAAAATTATTTAAAAGAATATACAAATTAAATATCCAGTAGAAATAATTTCTTTTGATATATGAGATTTCTTTTGTTTCTTCCATAAGAATCACTGGGGATAAAAAGTAAATTCTTCAAATTACTTTTCTCTTATAAACAACAGATGACATAACAGAGAGTACTTTATATGTGTCTTATTTATACGTTATAAAGACATTGTAAAAATATCCATGTAAAGACAATGTGATAGAATCTTACACCAGTGCTTGAAGACTTTTCATTTCAAAATCACTTAAGAGGATGGGATACTGGATTCCATTTCAGCATAAACAAAATACCTGTCTATATAAGTGCTAGTGGAAGACTCCAGTCAAAAGGACATCCTATCTGTGGTGGTTTGGGAATCTGAAGAAACACCACTAAGACTTATGAAACTGAAAACTTGAATTGCACTATCATAATTGAGTAAGAAAGGAAGAATTATAGTGTGATAACATTTTTAGAATTGATGGAAGATGATGAATTATAAAATTTGATGACCTCTTTAGCTATGCTTTATGTTAGACCATGATTTAAGGTTAATTTGTTATTTTAAATACTGTAAGGAGGATCCTTTAACACCCATATGAGGAGATGGACCTTTACTCCCACCCCTCCAAAAAAAAAAAAAAAAAAAAAAAAAGGCTTGTTTTGTTTTGTTGTTGGACTTCTCTGTTGAATAAACACTGTGAATATCATATTCCTAACCATGGTTTTGCCCATTAATTTTAGTATATTTTGATAATATTCCCTGACACTGTTGTTACCATGGTGTTTACTAAATGGTGATTCTCTTTTTCCATCATTTCTTCTATGTTAATTGGAATTACACTGTAGGGAAGAGCTTTCTCTTTTCCTCCATTAATGAAGTTACGTAATTCCATATTTATATCAGCACATAATTATAAATATGTGAATTCACATATGATAAAATCTGTACTTTTAAAGTGTACAATTAAGCAGTTTTAAGCATATTCACAAGGTAATGCTACCATCACCAATACCTAATTCCATAACAATTTCATCATGCCAAAAATAAGCTGATTGTCCATTAGCAAAAACTGTCTATTCTCCTCTGCCACCTGCTCTTGGTAACCACTAATTTATTTTAAGTGTCAATGGATTTGCCTATTCTGAACTTCATCTCTGCACTCCTACTCTCTCATGACAACATACACAAACATGCATGTACACACTCCCATACACGGGCACATTTTCTTTTCCTTTAAGAATATTGTAAATAATGATTTTCCCATCGGGATGATCCCCAGAATCAAAATTTTTCTCAAAACCAACTTCCTCCTTGAAGCTTTCCCCCTGGCCATCTGAAACATGATTATATTTTTCCAATAGTAAATTTCTCACCCTTGTGAATATCAACAATTATATGGTAACAGATGAGAAGTCTGGGAAAGCAATACAATAATTTATCCATGACCATATCTGTACGATCTTTGCATATAATTGTGTCTATGGTACTTTGATTTCTCTGACAAGTAATAGGAAAAGTAGATTGCTGAGGGACATTTCACATAAGGAGAACAACATGACAAATTCTTCATTTCAATATAGGGGTGATTTGTTTCCTATTCATGATGTTTTGCATTCTTTTAAAATGTAGCTATGATTATTTGCAAATGAGATAGCTGCAGCCAACTGTATTTGAAATCTAGTCCCCTTGTTTACTAAAATATGTGCTATAATAGTGTAAATTATATTTCTAGAATTTGAAAATTCAGTCCCATAAGAGTTGAACATTATTTTTAAAAAGAAAGAGTAGATACTTAAACAGTCAATTTTAAAATGTTGCTCTATATTTTGAAAATTGGAATAATGCAGACATTCAGCTGTAAGCTCTCGACGTAGCCAGTAACCCTAGTAAGCTCTTTAATTATCTGTTGCCTTAAAATATTTTATAATTTCTAACTAGTAACAAAGTTTTGTCTTTTCCAATTAAAGTACTTTCAGCTATAGAACAAACTCACAGCTAGTGTTTTGAAATATTGAGCCAGATGTTTAAAAATATTTTGTTCTTAAAATATTTACCCAGTTAGCAATTATAAAAAGCATCCAGATAGAATGCACTAACATTGAAAACCTTGTTGATGAAAAAATGACTTCTATTCACACATATAAAAATGTGTGACTATGGACAGACTTCACAGTTTTTTTTTTGTTTTGTTTTGTTTTGTTTTTTGTTTTATGCGTGATTCAATCAGAAAAGCCAAAATCAACTACTTGGAGACATATTTGGCATGTAAATTTCTCCCTTGTCCAGCATACTGTTATGTGGAAATATGTAGTTTTGAGTAAACAACAGTAATTTAGAATAAGAAGTGAGTCACACCCACTGAGTAGAGAGCCTGGAGGGGCCCTCCACCATTGAGAGGGAGCAGCAAGGCTGAGTGGTCCAGCAGCAGGACTCCTTTGTGCAGGCCTTCAAAGTGTGGAAAGAGAGCTGAAAGAAGCCAGTGGAAATGGTGCAATGTGCCATTTTGGTTGCTAAGTTTGCCATCTGTGTTATATAATTTTAGTTTGTAACCTGCACAAATGGAAAACCAGAACAAACATAATAACCCTTGAAAGCAGAGCATGTCCTGTAATCACATGACTTTGCATCTCATTATCAAGCAAGAATTTTGTTTTCTATGTGATTTGTCAGTAAGTAGTTGGCTTTTTCCTTTGCTTCGACTCCTGGCTTCACTATCTCTACAAGAGGCTTTACCTTCTTTCTGGTTTTGAAAGATTATCGAATCTAGAGAGGTGTTTTTCATCTTGAACTGGACATAGAAACTTCCATCTGTGCAGTTTTCCCTGGCACTTTCAGGAAAATAGCAACACTATGAAATACCTTTCCAAATACAAAGAAATGCTTGATTTTAGAATTTATTAAAGGGACTTAAAGGGCAAAGCCTTTACTCTTATGTTTATAAGTCTAAGATAGGTCTTTGAATTGATTTTAAATAATAAAGGTTGTCAACACTTTTTGTAACAAGTTTTAATCAGTTACTCTTTCTGAACTTCTAGTTAAAGCAATCCCAACTCTTTGCCACACATACAAGTTAACAAATACAATGTTTGACTTGTTAAGTACTTTTTGTCTTGAAGCTGCTGCTTCAAAGCATAAATTTGTAAGGTGCTTGCCAAAACAGTTAGGTTCCCTATTTTTAGGGGAGGAGGCAGGAGAATAAAAAGAAATACCTGGATTAAGTTTAGACCTTTGAAACAACCTTGAAGAGAAAAAAGAATCAAATCAAATGGCCTACAAGATTTCAGGTACACATATACTTTTCCAGCAATGAATCCAAGACAATGAAATATCAGTGCTAGATTTTGTTTTTAATCTTTAATACAAATGTTTGCCGCACTGATCTTATTTATAATTGGATTTATTTCAGAATAAATGCTATAGGTCCATGCTAATAATTATCTGAAAGATTGTCTTTGAGGATACTCTTATGAACCTTAGGATTGTGAAGAAAATGTATAGCACTTATTTTTTAAAGATTTTATTTATTTATTCATGAGAGACACACAGAGAGAGAGAGAGAGAGAGAGAGAGAGGCAGAGACACAGGCAGAGGGAGAAGCAGGCTCCATGCAGGGAGCCCCACGTGGGACTCGATCCTGGGTCTCCAGGATCATACCCTGGGCTGAAGGCGGCGCTAAACCACTAAGCCACCTGGGCTGCCTGCACTTTTCTTATTTGAAGGAAACTCTACTTTATGCAGATTTTCCAACCTCATGTTTCTATTGGTAGTAAATAGAAGAAAGAATAGACTACTAATTATTGTGGGCCAGTGTCTGGTGGTTTAAAAAGGATGATGGTTTTAGGTTTCTCCATACAATCCTAGATGATGTTTTCTTAATACTTCAGTATTTATTTACAACAAGAAAAAGTACCAGCATCAGTTTCCAATTAGGCCAATATTTTAGGGATGTTGAATGATAATAACAATAGCCTAGTTTCAAATATTTTCAGATTCTGTGCCATTTCTATAATCACGAGAAATCACATGCTACAGACAAATTCTCTATATACCTCCTAATTTTGTTTTCTCTTAGATGGCGATGATCATTTTACATGTATATGAAAGCTTACTCTTATTTTAGAAAAGGATTTTTACCCAGAGAAGGATAAAGAAGAGGAATGCAGCCACAAAAGAAAAGAAATGAAGCATATTCCTCATCTTAACATAAATGCTGATATAAAAATGATATATTCACTTTTCTAATGACAGATTCACCCATTAATAGGTTGGAACAAGTATTAGCTGATCGTGTAGTACTTCTCTTTGGTGTCTTGATGAAGGTTGACATTTTTGACATTAAGGGTTAATTAGTTGCCACTCAGAATGAGGTCACAAATGGCTAATTGCACCTTCAGCTAGGTAATTACTGTCATGTATCAAATTCTCATTCCATGTAATTATACAGGAATCAGGTGCTCTGACTGTTCACCTAGGGATACGTTTGCCTTCCAAGTCCTCTCTGTGGGAATTCCAAAGTTGTACATAGAAGGTGAATTCACTTGCAATTTGACCTGATGACTAATTTGATATGCAGAAGATTCCATGCCACCCTTTAAAAATTGTGGTCCTAAGGATGTCATCTAGTTACACTTTAATGTTTCTGGCTTCTCTGATTCTGTAATTTTGCTGCTGTCAGCTCCGATATTTCTGCTTACAAGTTAGATATTCATTAAATTCATCTGGGCTATTCCAAACCTTCATCTCCTTTCCCCAAAATAACTGTGGAAGCTTAGCTTATCATCAACATTTACACAAAATGGCTGGATGCCTCTTAAATAAAGAATCAGGGTAGGGCGCAGGTATATGAAGTGACGATTTCTCCAGTAGTGATTCTATATGCCATGGGACTGGCCAGTGCCTTGATCTTGCATCATTGCTCAAATGAGAATGAAGTAGTTCAGGCATTTTATGAGGAGGAGGACATAATGCTTCTAAATTTATGCCTCTCCTCACATCACTGAAGTATACTCTGGGATAGACTGGGGAACACATTTTCCTGGTTCTCAAAGGACAGGGTGTAGGTGATTAATTTAGCAGATTCTGTAATGTCTAATCTGGTGCAGCAGTCAATATTAATAGTTAGAAGCATTAAGTTCTGCGCTAATAGGCGTTCCTCCCTCATTAACCAGGATGTTTAAATATCTCACAGGGCAATCGAAACTTGAAGTTTATAGTTAGGCCCATCAGCACCCTTTCTCTGACTTGAAAAGGAAAAAATGTCTTGATTCAGCTAAAGAGAGAGAGAGTGTGTGGTGTGTCTGTGTCTGTGTGTGTGATTTCAGTGTGTCCTATACAGGTTTACTTTGAATTTCATGATTAGAATACTTAAATTTGTAATGTCGGTATGTATATTCATACTTTGTGCATGGGAAGGTCAAGCGCACTTCTAGTTGCTGCATGAGCATGATCTTTACAATACATTTCCTCTAGGTTTAAAAAATGCTTTCCAAACCAGTCCTTATGCTAGCAGATCTCCCATGAAAGGTGTAGACAGTCTCATAAACATGTTTCCAGGCTGTGACCATTGGGGACATGAAAGAGAATTATTTCATCCCCTCTCTTTCTATAATGGACATGCAATGACTGACATCTGTATGGTTTTGAGTTTATAAAGAGCTTCAAGACATGTTATCTCATTTAATCTTTACTATAAACCTGGGAGGAAGGACTTTTAAAGATATGACATACTTTACAGATGGGATATAGAAAGTAGGTACCCAGTTTATTATTTCTAAATCCATACTTTCTTCACTCGGAGAAGCTAGTCATCTTTAGTTAGATAGAGGATGTTTTGAAATTCTTGATCTAATAAAGCTGTTGGTTTCCATGTGCATTTCTTATATTAAAGAATACATCATGATAGTCTCCATTATTTTTAATTTGGTATCAGTGGAAGTCATCCTAAATATTAAGCAATCAACTATAAAGAATATTTTTAGGGGATCCCTGGGTGGCGCAGCGGTTTGGCGCCTGCCTTTGGCCCAGGGCGCGATCCTGGAGACCCGGGATCGAATCCCACGTCGGGCTCCCGGTGCATGGAGCCTGCTTCTCCCTCTGCCTGTGTCTCTGCCTCTCTCTCTCTCTCTCTCTGTGACTATCATGAATAAATAAATAAAATCTTTAAAAAAAAAATAAAGAATATTTTTATATGTTTTTTTCTTTTTTTTAAAGATTTATTCATTCTCATTCATTCATGACAGACAACACAGAGAGAGAGAGAGAGAGAGAGAGACAGAGGCAGAGACACAGGCAGAGGGAGAAGCAGGCTCCATGCAGGGAGCCTGACATGGGACTCGATCCCGGATCTCCAGGATCATACCCCGGGCTGAAGGCGCCACTAAACTGCTGGGCCACCGGGGCTGCCCAGATATGTTATTTTTCTAATCAAACACATAAAAAAAGTATGTTCTCCAGGTAACACTCTTTGTCTTAAACTGATATGCACATGGGAAAAAATACCACTGAACTATGGGTCTTGAGGACAAACACCACATAATTAATATTCAGCTCGAAGTGAAATCCCTTATTGACTTCTCATTAACAGGCATCAGTACTACTGAATTCCTAGCACATAGAGATGGAAACTTGGAAGTTATTAGGGCTTTCTGATGTGTACATTTTAGTAGGAGAAACTGGCCTTGAACAACAGGTAATTCAGTTGATTATTTAAGTATGATTCCAATAAGGACTCTGGAGGAGAGATAAGTGGTAATGAGAGAACGCACAGCAGAGACAGGAGATTGGCTTGGGAAATGTTCTTTAAGGAAAAGCCATCTCATCCGAAATCTAAAGGAAAATTGGAAGAAGGTAGGTGATGATGGGAGTGAACATAGAAGGGAGAAAAAACAACAGATACAAGAAAATCTGCCTGAGGATAAAGCATAGTAGAGACTTAAAAAGGCTAATATGGCAGGTGTAGAGAGTCTGGGAAAAGGTAGCCACAGATAGAGTAGATAGATTAGGCAGGAACCAGATCCTATGGATTTAAGAAATGGTTAAACCAATTTCTATAAATTAAGGATGACAGTTTTGATAAGGATTTGCATCTATAGCTCCTTTTTGAAAATATTGCTCTCTTAAGATTGAGTTTTTCCAGTGATGGGATTTTGCACCATTTGTTTAGATATTTAATTTTCTCTCAATATTTTATACAGTTCACCATATAGGCCTTTCTCAAATTTCATCTGCAAATTGTTCTATCAACTTTAAAGGAATCTTTTGTCAAAATTGTAAGATATTTAAATTGCACAATTGGGTAATTCGATATATGCATACATTGTGAAGGGATTCCTCCCATCAAGTTAATGAACACATCCTTTGCCTCACATATTTACCTTTTCCCCCTTGATTAAAAAAAATCAAATTAAGTTCTACTTTCTTAGCACATGTCAGTGATACAATAGTGTTGTCAACTGTAGTCACCATGCTATACATTAGATCTCAAACCTTTCATCATCTTATAACTGAAAATTTATAACCTTTGCCAATCTCTTCTCCTTTCCCCTACCCTTCAGTTGCAACCACTTTCTTTATTATTAATTTTTACTGTTTCTGAGTATTTTCTCATTCATTCTATGGTTAGGAATCATTCTGTTAGTTTCTGAATCTCTTTCAGAGGGAATTGCTGTCATGAAATGCCATACATTTATGGCATCTGTGGCAGAAGGAGAGCCCAGGATCTTCCTATGTCACCATCTTGGTTGACTCTTTAAACCTTGTGCTAGTAAGGGGCCTGACAGGAGACAGATGATGGCATATCAACTTTGTACTCCCATAATAAATCCTACTTGGTTATGGCATATCATCCTTTACATATGTTGTTGCATTTGATTTAATAATCTTTTTTTTTTTGTCTATAGATTTCTTTTCTATTGGTATCTTTGGATTTGCTGTTATTTTACTTTTCTATTGCTACTCTAACAAATTTCAGCGAATTTAGTGGCTTAACACATATGTACTATCTCATTTTCATGGGTTAGGGTGTCAATTGGCTGAATCCCTTATTCGGATCTCACAAGCTAAAATCAAAATGTCTCTTGGTTCTGTGGTCCCCATATGAGGTTTGGGTTCTCTTCCAAATTCTCACATTATTGGTAGAATTCACTCTTTTGCTATATTGTAATGCTGAGCTCCCTATTTATTTTATTATTTTATTTTATTTTATTCTATTTTATTTTATTATATATATACATTTATTTATTTATTTTATTTATTTATTTTTTGATTTATTGCTGAGTGTTGGCTGAGGGTGAGTCTTAATATCTAGGAGCTGCCCTTTCCACCTGTAGTTTATAACATAGCTATTTCCTTTTTTCTTTATGGTCAAAGGAAGCCATCTCCTTGAATTATTTTTCTGCTACCAGCTTGGAAAAAAATGCTTTGGGGAAGGGTTCATGTGAATAGATCCAGCTCCTTGATATTCCTAGTATTTTAAAGTCAACTGATTTGGGATCTATATTACATTTTTAAACTTGCCTTAATAGTAGTACCTAAGTCACCATTTGAAATAGAGTAGGGAATCTGAGGAAAGGGACCATCTTTATAATTCTTACCACACAGCATGTCTTAGTCCTTTTGGACTATTAGAATACCATAGACTGGATTACGAATACAAAACATTTATTTCTAAACAGTTCTGGAAGCTGCCAAGCCACATTATCTAGGCACCAGTTGCCTGGAACTTCCCCGTTCACAGACAACTGTGCTCTCATTGTGTCCTCATATGCCAGAAGTAGCAAAAGAGCTCTTTGGGGTCTCTTTTATAAGGCCACTAATCCCATCAATGAGGACTTTACTCTCATGATCTAATTACCTCCCAAAGATAATTCCAAATGCCATCATACTGGGAATTAGATTTTAACCTATGAATTTTGAGGGGACACACTTGAGAAGTATTCCTCATCTTGTATTTTCTCAAAAAGTTTGTGTAAGATTGGTATTATATCTTCTTGAAATATTTGATAGAGTTCACCAGTGGAGTCATCTGACCTGGGCTTTTCTTTCTAACAAGTTTTGAAATCATCAGTACTACTACTTTACTTACAATAGCTCTATTAAGATGTTCTATTTCTTCTTAAGTTAGTTTTGGAAGTTTATATCATTCTAGGAAATTGTTCATCTATGTTTTCTAATTTTTTTGTACAATATTATATATAATATTCCCTTAAAATCCTATTTTTTTTCAAGGTTGTTAGTGGTACCCTCTCTTCCAAAACTGGCTTTGAAAGCTTTTGTCTTTTGAAATTTTTTCATGTTTATCAAGCAAAGATTTTTTAATCAATTTTGTTGATTGAACCAACTTTTGATTTAACTTCTTTTTTGTATTTTATTTTTTTCAATTTTTTTTAAAGATTTATTTATTTTAGAGAGACTGAGCAAGTGGGGGGAGGGGCAGAGGGAGAGAAAGAATACAAAGCAGATTCCCTGCTGAGCTCTGAACCTGTCACAGAGTTTGATCTCATGACTCTGAGATCATGACCTGAGCCCAAATCAAGAGTGGATCACTCAACTGACTGATTCAGGTGCCCCTCTATTTTCTTGATTTCTACTATATCTCAATATTTTTTCTTATTTGCTTTGGGTTAATTTGGTCTTTCTAGTTTAAGATAAAAGTTTAGTTATTTATTTGAGAATATATAGGAGTTTAGTGCTCTAAATTTCCATTTTAAGTCATGTTTTACTTGCAGCCTTTCGGATATATTGTATTTGCATTTACATATTTTTTCTAATTTATGAGGGCTATCCAATAGAATACTCCATATCAGTTATAATGAATGTGTATTGTATGGTCAGTGGGTGGAATGTTTTGCATATATAAGATCAAGTAAGTTAATAGTTTTGATGAAATCTTTATCCTTGCTGATTTACAGGCTTGTTGTTCTTTCCATTATTATGGAGGTAATATAGAAATCTCCAAATCTAATTGGTGATTCCATATTTCTCTTTTCATTCTGTCATTTTTTTTGCCTTGTGTATTTTGATATATTTTTGTTAGATGTTTATATAATTGTTATATTATCTACCCTTTTTCTCTGTATTCTTCAACTTGGATAATTTGTATTACTATATCTTCAAGTTTACTGATTTTTTTCTTCTGTCCATTCAATTTTCTGTTCAGATTATCTACTGTATTTTCCATTTTGATTATTTTAGTTTTCAACTTTAGAAATTCCATTTGCTTTCTTTTTATGGTTTATATTTCTTTTTTTAAATTTTATATATTTATTTATGAGAGAGAGACAGAGAGACAGACAGACAGACATATGCAGAGAGAGGACCAAGATCCATGCAGGGAGCCTGATGTGAGACTCGATTCCAGGACTCAAGAACCATGCCCTGGGCAGAAGGCAGGCATTCAACCACTGAGCCACCCAGCCGTCCCTTGTTTATATTTCTTTATTGAAAGTCCATATTTGTTATTTTAGTAATATGTTTTTAATGCTTGAAACATTATTTCCTTTAATTCTTTGGCCATAACTACAGCTGATTTGAAGTAATTGTTTACCCCAAATCTGGTCCCACTGGAGGTCAATTTTATTATTTTGCGGATGGGTCACAACTTCCTGAGTTTTTGCACTTGGATAGTTTTTTATTGACAAATGAATCTTTAGATATGATAAAATAGAAGTTCTACTTTCTGATTTCCCCCCTGAATTTGTTTTTAAAAAAGTGCTTGTATTTAATTTGCAAATTCTTTCCTCCTGCCATGCATAGCCATTGATACCTCTTATCAGTGCTTTGGTTTTGATCTTATTTTTAAACATGACTTCCTAGGGATTGCTTTTGTGTGTGCATAGCTTAGCAGTTAACCAATGATAGGGAAAAATAATAACTTCACCCTTGTAAGACTTTCACTCTCTAACTATAGATCAGTGTGTGGGTTGAGGAGTGCATTTAAAGTTCAGGCAATTTTAATAACTACCTCAGGTTTTACTTTGTGCTGGGGCTCTTGGTTCTTCTTAGGGCATACTTGTCATTTCATAGTTATCCGGGTATAATAGGTAAGAGTTTATCTAGCCCTTCTTTGGATCTCTCATTAACTGGAGATCTTTTAAATTTTGAATTATCTACCATGCATCCTAACTGGAACTTCTACTTGTTCCCTACCCAACTTGCTACTTTTACTAACAATGCTGCTGGGTGTGGATTTTGTTCTTTGCTTCAAGTCAGTTCACCCTCCTCTGGCAGCAAAGTTGCTGATTTTCAGAGTTAGTCCCACTTGGATAGATCTACTCTGCCGTCAGAAAGAAACAAAGCCTGATAAATATACTGTGCTGTTAGAAACAAAGCCAGATCCTAGTTAATGTCTGTAAAGACAGATTTTATTCAAACTGTTCTAGTAGGGGAAAGAGACTTCAGTATAGAGATAAGCTCAATTCCAGTAAAATAAAAAGCAAGACCTTTTAAACACCTTTTAACACAGAGTGTGTTAAAGAAGAGGCTGTGAAGGGCTGGCTTTAAGGGCTGGGGTAGTGTTGGTCCATGTGATTAAGCAATCTGGTTTGTTAATTGACACCATACAGAGGAGAAACAAACTTCTTGTATCTTCACGACAGGAGGCAGTTGTCCATATTGAAGCAAGGCACACAAAAGTTAGGCACTTCTCCTTTCACAGGGACTGGGAGGGGAGAGAGCAAAAGTTCTCTTTCTAGACATTTGCATTTTGAAGGGATGGCCCCTTGGTCTTTGAGATAGTTTGGGATGGTGGAAGATTTACATCTCAAAGATGCAAAGAAAGAACTTAAAATTGGAAGCTTTCTCAGACAGGCATTTTAAATAGGACTGGGGTCAATCTAGGAACAAGGTTGTAAGCTACTAGAAGTCATAATAGAATTTGGTCCAGCTTCTCAGTACAGGGATTTAGATAGAGTTATTGTGTGCCAAATATTTTACAGTTTTCAGTGCCATATGAGGTGGTTTAGAAGAATGAATGCAACTTCACAGAGAAAGGACAGAGACTGTTACTTTTCTTACCTGAAGTTTTAGCAGCTTTTTCTTTGTAAGCACTTCTCAATTTGTGGTTTGCCTTTGTTTAATTTCCAGAGTCCTAAATTTGTTGTTTTGGATAATTTGGTAAAGTTTAATACTTGGGTTTTATTTCTGTTTCTGTTTTTGCTTTTTGTTTGTTTGTTTGTTTGTTTTGGTAAAGAGATTTGCTGGCCAAATCCTTCTACCATAGATTACTTTCAGTTTAATCTCTCCCTTTTTTTTTTAAGATTTTATTTATTTATTTGACAGAGAGGAAAGAGAGAGCACAAGCAGAGGGAGAGGGAGAAGATGACTGCCCCACTAAGCAGGGAGACTGATGTGGGGGCTCGATCCCAGGACCCTGGGATCATGACCTGAGCCAAAGGTACTTAACCAACTCAGCCACCCAGGCACCCCGAATGCTTTCAATCTTGAATGAAAATGTTTTCGAGGGAGGAGGAGTATTGTGGCTCTTCTTGAGTCTATCTGATAAGCTATAAAGAGTAATGGGTTAAAACTCAGAACATTCTTACCCTGGTAATATTATTAGTAAACTTGTAGCCTTGAGTGGATGACTTAACCTATTGAAGGGCTCTGTTTTATGTAAAGAATGATATTATAGATACTTAGGAGTTTATTGGAATTTAAGTATGAACTAGAGAATAAAATTATCTAATGTTTCATGTTTATTTTACTATAATCTCTGAAACATCTCAAAATTTGACATAGCTTTGACATATTTTACATAATTAAAGTGTGGAAAATAATGTATGTGTGTTGTTTACCTTACATTTATTCATCCAATAATTTTAATTCCATCATTGTTCATATTTCATAGGATTTTAGAATTTTAAGACAAGAAGTAAAATTATTATCAGATTTATTTCTTCTTCTATTATTCTAGAAATTATAAATTATTTGCTATTTGTCTTTCTTTTTCAACCTAAATAGCCTTGTTAGACATTGACCTTACTTTCCATCTGGGAAATAACCACAAATCTGTTTCAGTATTGTAGAATGTTTCATTTCACACCTTGAAGAAAAATAGGGCTTAAGGGAAATTTTCACTCAAGTGTTATAGAAACTAAAGAACTATGGCTGAATATAAATTATATTAGAAATTTCCTTCAAGTTTTTTTCTACTTGCCAAACTCTGGATCTTGGGAGAATAACTGCTGTTGTCCATGACTTAATTTCCCCCTCCCTATAATGAAAATAAGTAGTAAATCTGTTCATATTAGTAATATTTAGAATTGGGAGGAAAATCATTGAAATGAAACCCACAAGAGTTGTTAAGCCCCGTTTAACACTGTGGGGGATACAAATACACATTCTGATTTCTATTAAAACATCATTGTATACTATATATATAGAACTGTTTGTAGAACAATTAAATATAAAAACAGCCACATCTGCAAATTTATTTAATCAAGTCCAGATTGAAAGGAAGACAAGAAAATGTTAAGATGTTTTATAATACTTTTTTGCACGCATTTCCTAGTGAATTAAAAGTAAATGGTGTGAATTGTGTATGCTTTTCCAAGATTTTCTGAAGACGATGGCTTTAGTGTCATACTTTTTAAAGATGAACAATATGCCAAAACTTTAGAGGGCATATCAGAGTTGTGTGAATTTATAGTATGTTATAAACATAGTATTTAATACTAGAAAGATTAAAATAAACATTTAATGTCACTTCTTCACAATCTTTCTCCATTTATTTCTGAAGTATCACTATCCTAACTTCTAAATTGATTGGTTTCAGGGCACCTAAGATGGTTTTTTTTTTTTTTTTTTTCCTTTAAGATTTCACTCATTCATTCATGAGAGACAGAGAGAGAGAAAAAGAGAGAGGCAGAGGCAGAGACACAGAGGGAGAAACAGGCTCCATGCAGGGAGCCTGATGTGGGACTCGATCTCGGGGCCCCAGGATCAGGCCCTGGGCCCAAGGCAGGCGCTAAACCCCTGAGCCACCCTGGCTGCCCACCTAAGATGTTCTTAAACCAAAGAATATCTCTACCCATTCTTTAGCAGTTCTGTGTGTTTTTCTTTTATTTAACAAATCAAACCAACAAAAGCAGGTAAATAAAGATCCAGTACCTTCTAGTCAGTGATTTTTGATATAATTCTATACACTTGTAACAGTCATTGCTCAATGAGGTCTTCAGGAATATCTTAAAATCAGAATGGGCACCATTCCAATTTTCTTCACAAACTTGATTTTCGTTAGTTTGCAGAGATTGCCGGATGGTTATAGACTATATCCAAACATTAATTCAGTCGTGGTAGAGATTTACAGTTTAATTTCTGGTGAATGCCTGATGGTGTAGAGAAAATGAAAACAAAAACAAAAACAAAAACAAAAACCTCCCCTTTAGGAGAACATAGTAATTCCCTAACAATAACGTAATATTTCTTTGTAGACCTTGTTACTCATCTAGATGAAGGAAAACTTAATGTCATATATACGTCCCCTCCAAAAATAATACTTATAATAATTCAAAAATGATTGCTATATTTTGGAGTTTATTGTATGTCTACAGCCCTGTTACTATTGTCAGTAAACAAATAGCTTCTATAATTTTAGAAAATAAAGCCTTTGATTGCTTTTCTTTGAAACATAAATCTATAAAGAAATTTCTATACTGTGAAGATAAGACGTGATGCAAGCTGAGAAAAGGCACTTTGACTTGGTGACACTCTGAACTCTGGTCTGCTTTGTTTTTGTATTTAGGAGGTCATTCAACAGGTGTTTATTCTCCCCACTTAATTAAAATTGAAATTCAAATACTGACTCATAATAAGATTTCTACACCTTAAAATATCCATTTCACATGAGCACTGACAAAGTTTTATGTAAATTAACAAACAAGAGAACAAAATCTGCCATTATATGTACCATTCTGACAATTGTTTAGATAATTCAATTTTACTCTTTTAGCATATTCAACAATTACTTTCTTGAGTAGCTAACTGTACTATAAAGCTCCTGGGCTCATGAGATTAGTATTTAAAATGAGAAAACCAATGTTTCAACAATAGCTGCCACTGATTAAGCTTATTTCTTTATTTATTGAACAATCATCTTGGAAATTAAATGGGAAGACATAGCAGTGCAATGAAAGGCAAAAATGCCATTTATAGTTTGTGAATCTTGCTACATAATATTCAGCAAAGGCTGAGTACAGTAACCTCTCACTTCCAGATATCACTTAGAAGCAACCTTAACAAACCTGACAATACTTTCATAAAAGGGAAGAGAGTATGTGGACCAAAATAATCTTTGTAGTTAACAAAAAGCAAGAGCTCCTCTGACCTAAAGTCATTTCTCCTATTTTAGACTACCCATAATAAAAATCTTCACCAAAATTCCTAGTTTAGAGAAGAGTACAAAGAGTAAATTAATTAGGAAGAGCTGGAGTTTCTAAAATTAGCAATATTCAGGAGCTAATAACACCAATACATATCATTTTATAGTTTTACTGGTGCTTTCATAGACTTCATTTGTTTTCACAGCCATTTTGTGGGAAAAAAAATTACTGTTAGGACAACTTGCCTTAACCTCTTATTTCAACAAATTACACAAAGTTATATACATATATACTGAAACTTGGACTTTTTTGTTTGTTTTAAATCAAGTATGTATTTATTTAACTAAACTAACAAAGCAAGAATTCATGCTGAATAGCCTAACATTAAGAGAGGAGAATGGAAAAGCCAATGCATTTCAAAAACCAAAGAGCCATCATACACACAGACATATGCATCCCTGTTTAGAGGTACACTGGGATAGGAAGCCCCATGTACCTCTATAACTTTAAATTGTAGAAATATAAGGTAAGAGTTAATATACCTAATGATGATTGAGCCATTAGGGATAGATTAAATTATTTTGTTTTCTTAATTTAAGAAAATAGTAAAGAACATATTTTAGAAAGATTTCCATATAAATTGTTACTAAAGATAAAATTTGGAATCTTTAATTGAAATCTTCTACCAGGTGTGTGGTTTTGCCCAAGTTATTAGTGACCCCTCATTTTGTTAGTTCTAGTAGTAGACAGTACTTGACTTTATCCTATATCTCAATTTTAATGGCATCCGATTCAGCTGATTCTTTCTTCTTTAACACTCTTAAGTAAAATTCTCCCAGTTATTCTGTCTTATTGAACATGCTTTCATTTCCCCCCCGCCCAATGGGATATCCTCCACTTTGACCACAAAATATTGAGGAAACAGAATATCTGTCCTAAATTACTCCCTATCTATACCCTCTCAAGGCATATTCATGTAATACCAAGCTTTAGGTGATGATAATAATTCATAAATTTGTATCTCCAGGGCCGACTTGTTTTTATACTTAGAACTGAATCCAAGCTCTAAGATTCCTATGCCCTAGACTCTGTCAAACTTTTCAACATATTTCATGACATTATTTCTCTCTAGTTATTCTTTCCCTTCTAGAACTGAATAAAATGCTCTCTCCCATGTCAGAACCATTGTACTGGCTTTGTCTTCTGGGATGTCTGTATTCACATGAGTCCTAGGATCTTTTTACACTCTGTCCATACATACAATTTTAAATGGTTTCCTTAAGTGATAGATTTCCCTGACAGCCCTTGTGGTTGTCCCTGGTGATGTCTATCACAGCACAGTGTTCATTTCTACATAGCATGCATTCATGCACACAGAGACACACACATAAGGTCTAGAGTTATATAGTGTATTTTCTTTGAGATCTAGATTTTGTGCTCCTTGTATAAGAATAAATAAATGCACTGTCTCACTTTCCATTTCATCACTAGTATTTATCTTACAGGAGCTATTAAATATATATTTGGCAAAAAAATGAGTGAATGAAAGATTTCATGATTGGCTACATAATGAGTGGTGTGGCTTTTAGTGAAAAAACAGAATTGCATGATTAAGTGTATTTTTGAGATAGTTATGACTATATTTTATTTTTTATTTAAATTCAATTAGCCAAGATGTAGTACATATAAGTTTCAGATGTAGTGTTCAAAAGTTTATCATTTGAGTAGAACACCCAGTGCTCATCATATCACGTGCCCTCCTTAATGCCCATCACCCAATTAACCTATCTGTTCATCCACCTTCCCTCCAGCAATCCTCAGTTTGTTTCTTATAGTTAAGAACCTCTCATGGTTTTTCTCCATCTCTGATGACTTCCCATTCAGTTTTCCCTCCCTTCCTAAATGTATTTCTTAAGGAAAATAGTAGGCTGGTTTGCAGTATACTTGATTTTATGTTAATTGTGGAAATATATGAAATCTTGAAGAAAGGTTTAAAATCACACTAGGAATTCAACAATAAAATTAGGACTACAAATGTATATTTAGCAATTATTTATAAAAAAGTGACAGTTGAAGTACTAAATGTAGTCAAAATTGGCAAGGGAGAGAAAACAGAAGAATCAGCTCCATGCTAGGGAAAAACTCATTTAGCAGGGATAGGAGTTTGAAGAGGAGTCAGAAAAGTAGAGAAGGAAGAAAATTGCATTAGTACTATAATTTTTATGGAAGAGGTGTTTGTTACCCTTATGAAATATAGTTTTCTCCTTTACCAACAATTCACCATATATTTATACAACCAAGATAAGTTCTATCAAAACTTGGAGGGGGGCATAAGCAGGAGTCAGTCTATAGAATCTAACTCTTAGGGGTCTCTCAGAGCTAAAAGATCTGTCTGATTGCTCCTGTTCCTGTAAATTTTAGGTACTGTGACTTGCTCAGTATTCTTGAAGACCTTCTATTAAGACTTCTCAGCCAAATACAAGGATATACCCTGATGTAAATATGGGACTCAGGGTATATTGTTTTCTAAACAGATTTATTTTATAGAGTGGGAGGCTAGGTGTTCATCACTGCAGTGATGGAAAGAGGGATAAGCCAAGTAAAAGGAAATAGTAGATTATGACCCTCTTAGGGGACCGAACTGTTAATGTAGTAATAAGTCTGCATGGCCGAAGCCTGTTTTATCCTGAGGGTGTTTTACCCTGAGCCAAATTCACTCTCTCCAGTGTATTTGAATAGGAAAGAGCCTCTCAAAATCAGAACCCCAACTAATCATGGTCCAATGTCAGCCATGAGTTAACAAGATGGGAAAAATGTGAAAATGTCAACAAGTACGTGGTCAGGCTAGGATGGATCTCACTTTGGGATTTAAAATTCAGGACCGTGGTTTTAGGTTCTCTTTATGATAGAAACTCAGGCTTTACTACTTTTACAACTATACTAGGTTTCAAATTCTACAACTTGATTAATCTGTATATTGTTTTTCTAGCATTTTACTTCTTGAAATGATTTATCATTTGTCTCTTAGCTGTTTGTGGGAGTCATCCACAGGGGGCCATAGACAAATCTCAGCTTAAAGAACCTTGATTATGGATGGCTTCATGGTTATTCAATGCTTATATACTAGTTATTATATTTGTTTCTTAGTTTGTGAGTTTTACAACATGTAGGTAACATGTTCAGATTTCATTACTAGACTGTGCAGTGTTAAGTTGGAAAGTTCTCTGTTTTAACATGTGTGTTCAATTTAGACTATTGGGAATGAAATTTTCAATTCCTGCCTATGGTTAACACACACAACGTAAGTTAAACCTAAAAATTAAGTTTTATTACATGGAACATTTATGCTGCACTTACTATACTCTCTATCATTGTTTTAAGTATTTTATATCTTTTCCCCACTGCTTAAAATGTAGGGAACCACTTTCAATTTTCTACTATTTTTGCAACTGCAGCATGATACAGGCATTAAAATCCTGGAACTAGCATATATAAGCTGCCTCTTCAGTCCTGTGAGATGTGTCTGTATGTGACTTGCTTACCAGTTTATCTGTATGTATACTCTTTTTCTGGACCACAAAGAACTCCCTTTCTCTTTTGTACCTTAGAATATTCCATCTAGCACTGTTATATGTTTGGGCTAGGAGAGGAGATCTTGCCATCTGCTCATTCTACCTTTCTGTCCAGGAGCTCAGATAGAAATATGAAGTAAAAATGAGAGGAATAGAGAATAGTTCCAGATGTTCCAAATTATTTTTTAAGAGATATAAAGGAATAAATAGGAGGTAAGGATGAAATGCTATATTTGAACAAAATACGTACCTAGAATTTTAAGAATATAAGCAAGACATGAGCTCAATGCCAGGATTGATAAAAGAAAACCCACACCCTAACCACACCTTGATGAATCTTTAATGCATCAAAGATAAAGATGAAATGCTAAGAGGTATCAGAGGGAGAGGTAAATTAGCATAAAGAAATGAGAAATAGAATGATATCAGAAACAATAGATGCAAGAAGACATGAGATAATATCTCCAAAGTGCTAAGGAAATATAACTTTTAACTTGAGGTTGATTAGCCACAGCTACTATTCAAAAATGACTGTGAAATAAATATGCCTTTAGGCATACAAACATTCATAAAATTTGCCAATCACAGACTTTAGCCTGAGGAAATACTAAATGCAATTCTTTAAGAAAATAAAATTTGAAAGAAACAACAACTAAAGTAGTTGATGCAAGAACCAGTACATCATACTGGGTAAAATCTATGTAAGGTGACAAAAGCTAGACACTGTGGTGATCATTTTATTATGCATAAAAATATCAAATCACTATGTTATATACCTGAAACTTATGTACATCAATTATACTTCAGTCATACTGACAAATTTAACTTAAATATATGTGTAGTTTTATGACATTAACAAGTTGGAAATAATGGTGGTGAGAAAGGATAGTTTTGAAGTAAATGAAAACCTGTTATGATTCCTGCATTGTTTGGAGGAAATAATTAACTCATAATTATCAGTACCAGAAAAATAAAGTTAATTTCCTACCTCATACTATGAAAAAGGCTCCATACAAAATGGGGAAAAGAAAAATAATGAGGAGACATATGATTATTATCTTGGATCCACCTAATTCATCCGTGCCACAGATACCACTCAGCTATCACACAGGTACCTGGCTTTACCTTTCAAACAGAACTTCCTTTAATGTTTTAACATTGTAGATGAAAAAAAAAATTCTACCATATACGGACCACATTGTAAGTATTCTTGCTTTCAAGATCTGAATAAGAATCTTTGTGATAGTAGTTGCAAGACCTTGAGCTTAAGTCTGAGTTATCAGATCTGATGCTACTAGTTGTGTTACTTTATAAGACAGGTAAGGATGTCTATCTCTGGATTTTCAAGGACCTCTAATATCCTACAACAATTGTCATTGGAAACCAAAACCCTCTTCTTTCATTTTAAAAGCTATCACTGAACAAGAATAAAGCTTTTGACTTTAAGACCTTAAGGTGTAATGCCAAAAGCCTACTATTTGTCTCTCTGTGAGCATACAGGCGGGAAAATAGATACTCTTTTATTGAAAATGCTGTGTTTTTATCTGACGTAGGACTTCTGCAATGCCTATCATTTAATGCACTTTGGTTTGCACTAATTCAATGTGATGAAACCCCTTTGAGACTGTGACTGTGTCTATAAGAGCGTGGAAAAATCAAATTAGACCATAAAATTTGGCCCATTCAATTTACATTAAAAGAGAAAAATGTGCTAAGCAAGATTTTCTGTTGCATGTTTATTTTGTCAAGGCTTTGAAATATTTGGAGGAGAATTAATTGGTGAAGTTCTCAAAGATAGGTCTTTGAATATGATTAAACAAATATCAAATATATTGATAATCAAATAATTTGGTTTTAAAATCAATTCTGATAAAATACAATTAAAATGAAGAAAATAGAGGAAAAATAACAGGTACTCTGGTCTTAGCCTAGTCAGTGAGGCAGAAACCTGATCACCTTTGAGTTTAAGAAGAGATAATAGATGTGACATTGATTGACCTTGAGGCACCATACAAACTTGTCTTTTGAGAAGTTAAAAATTATTTATTTTCACCACACGGCACCTTTGGTATATTTTTTTATGTTTAATTACATATTTTATAGCATGTTTTGTCCTTACCAAACATCTTTCCTTGAAAAACTTGAAATTCTGTACATACTATTTTCCTAGTATATATTAGAAATTTGAGAAGCCAAGATGTAGTGAGGGAATTAATTTCCCTGTGGATGCCCAAAAAAGGCCTAGTGAGACTGCCATTCAGGATTCAGTGCTAATGCTGGATCTACCAGTCAATAATGGAGTTGAGAATAAGATATAGATCTCCCAAAAGGAAGAGCTTAACTATTAAAACAAAGAGTATCCTTTACTTGATGGGATTTTGAAATTTCATTCTTTGGGATGAATATTCATATAACAAGGGTGTATGTAGGAAGCAATAGATATGTGTTAAATTATCCATTTCTTTAATTTCCAGCAAATTATAAATTTTCACTGATTACTTCAGAAGGGTATGTAACTTGCTAGGAAGCCAATAAAAGTTATGTTCTGGGAATAGAATATAAAATATATTTTTCACACACCAAATGAAATATTCCACTAATATTAAAGCTGCAAGGTTGACAAAGGATCACGATAAATGAAAGATGAATATTTTAAAATTCACCAGACCATTTTATCCAAAGCATTGGTTTAAGATAATTAATATTTCCATGCATTGACTATATTAAATGCATGGAAATGACTGTTATGACCATAAAATTCTCAGATTCCATAGGAAAACAAATTCTTACACCTTATCATCCTTACTCTACTCCCAGATCTGTAAAATATCCCCACCCTCAAACCCCCAAAAATTATTGTTTAGAAGATCTTGGTAGCTAACTGAGACAAAACATTTAACATTTATATGCTTAATTCATTTTTATCCTAAATCATTCAGCTGACTTGCCAAAATATTCAATTCTACACACTTTTTTTTTCTACACACCTTTTAAAGATTATATATTCAAATAATTTTGATGTAACATATATAAACATACTTATGGTATGACATAAAAATAAAGAAGTAGGAAAAAATGAAAATGAGAGTTAAGTAAACCAGGATAGAGTAGGACAGAAAGATTTATAACACAATGTTTTATTAAGTTGCTAGAGGTCAACATCAAATTTGGTTCTCTGATCCCTAGCAGCCAAGGAAAGAAGAAAGCTCAGACATGCACAAGATTCAGCATCAGTAAACAAAAAGCACCAGTGACTCATGAAAGGTAAATAATTTTTTTGGCACTAAAAATTAAAGGAATGAAACCTGGGGCTTTTCATAAAGATGAGAGTAGTCAAGAGCCTCAAAAATGTAGTCAGCAAAATCTTATAAAGAAAACCATACAACTATAGATCTAAAGCATGTCACAATTTTCCTAGGTTCCGTTGCCCTAGCAATGTAGACTAGGTGCATGATAACCCAGCTAAATAGTAATGCTGCTTCACGACAACATTTGCAAAGATGCTATTCAATGAAGATGTCATTTCAAATATTATTTTGAAGAAAACAAATTACTTATCATACACGCATTCTCTCTCTCTCTCTCTCTCTCTCACACACACACACACACACACACAGACACACACTTATCCATATAAATTTTTCATATTAAGACCAAAGTGCTTAAAATCAAGATGATTAACAAGGGTGCTAATCTGCATGTCATTTTCTCCAAGGGTGTGAGGTGATTTAGAACATAGATGTAAATATTGGATATAGATACAAATACATAGATATAAAATGTAGAATTTTAATTAGATCCTAGAAATACACCAAATAATTTTTAGCTAAAATAAATTTTTTTATATTGGTTGAATCATTGGGAAAGTTGGCCTTAAAGGTTCTATTCCATATACAAATTATTAAAATATAAAGTTATTAGTTGTAAGGGTATAAACATTATTATTACTATTATTATTACTATTTTAAGAATACGGGTAATTTCCATTAATTATATAACACTCAAAACCAAATTTACTTAATTTAGAAATTTATATAATGATGTAAATTACATAAAAGGTAATTTAATTTTTATGTAATTACAAATTTCACAATGAGAGAAATGCATAAAATGTTTCAGACAGAATGAGGATAACTCCTCCAAAAATGCCTGTGTCCTAATTCCTATAACCTGTGATTTTATTAAATTGCATAGCAGAGGGGAATTAAGATTGTAGATGGAATGAAGATTGTAAATCTGCTGACTTAAGGTAGGGAGTATATCCCAGATTATCCAGGTGGACCCCATGGTAATCACAAGGGTTCTTCAAAGTGGGAGAAGGAGGCAGAAATGGTCAGAGTGATGCTATGTGAGAAAGAGTCAACATATCATTGGTGGTTTCAAAGATGGAGGAAGGGGGGCCACGAGCCAAGGAATGTGAGCAACTTCTACTCTCTAAGCTGAGAATGCAAATAAATGTATTTTCCATAGATCTTCCTGAAAGGAATGCAGCCCTGCTAATGCTTTCATTTCGTCCTGAGATCATTGTTAAATTTCTAACCTATGGAAATGTGAAAAAGTAAATTTTTGCTTTTTAAGCCACTAAATTTATAGTGATTTGGTATATCAACATCAGAAAACTAATACAATATGCTTCATAAGATATTATGCCTTGTGTTTGTAATTTTTATATGTATCTATATCATGAAGAGCTCCATTAATGGTAATATAGATTTCCTGCATTGATAGTATAGCATATAGATATGCATATAGACAGTTTCCTTTCATACTTAAATTAAGTTTTTATGTCAACTTCCTGATTTTTGATGGTTGGAAAACTAACCCTTTCAATTGATCTCCAAATATTCTCCTGCCAAAATTAAATAATAATGTTCATTGATCATTCTATCACTAGACTTAAACTATTCCAGTTGAGTCTTTGGACACTCAAAAACTAGTTTTTTTTCAGAAAAGCCTAAAGATCTGTTAGTTTCAGAGAGCTACAATTTTAATATCCAAAATGTTTTGAAAGAAAATGCAGGTTTTAGGGTTATTACTGATTTAATGGTAATTGATAACAATAAAAGAATGTTTTACAGACATGAAAAAATATTGACTAATGTTGTTTTAGGTCATTAGAGAAGTATATCTCATTGGAATATTGTGAATATTTTGGTACTAACTTTGCTACCTGGCATTTGGGTATTAATGCTTGCCTCTACTGAGTTTTTAAAAACCAAAATCATTCAATTTCTTTTTGATGATTTCAATATGTATCTATAAAAGAACTGAGTGATTTGGTCTAAATAATGTGTCATTATGTGGTAAAACTACAGAGACTCTAAGGAGACCTTTTCTTATCTGTTTGTGCCATTATTAATCTTGACATTTGCATGATAAAGAAAATTATAATTAAGGGAAAAAATGTATCACCCTCTCGCATGATGATTGTAAGAAAACAATCAAGGGAAAACAAATCTAACAGAAACAGAATATCAACAGTAAAGGGGACAAAAAGAGTGGGGGGATAATTATCCATTCACAGATAAATAAAGTAAGGAAAGCAAATGAGCAGATGGAAGAAAAAAAGTCCAGCAAACAAGCTAACAAAGCACAAGTCCCAGAGATGTGCTCCGCCTCCATTGAGACAAATTATCCTAACTTTTCTCTCAGCTCTAAATGAAGGCATGATTTTATCCGTGAAGTTGTTTTTTTTCTTAGACAACCTTAAGAAAGGCTTTCCCCTCCTTTTTAAAATCTATCCTGTGTAACAAAAGGAGCACGTTACTTAGTATTTTTCAACATTAAACTTAGAAAAATCCACTCTTTATACAAATGAATATAGATATAATTTTAGATTCAGTCTTTGGAGAAAGCGAAATAAGAATTATCAGTCCTATTTAAAGTTGATCAGAATTGATAAATACAGTAATTCTAATCAGGTAAAAATAAATTTCAGATACAAAAATTCCAAACAGCTTTCTCAAATGCCATGATGCTACTTTGTAAGCAACAATTGGTTTGTAGGACTAAGGATATACATTCTGTGAAGGAGTAACTATGCCCCTTGACCCTGTTCACAGTGATGAAAATAGCTATTTCCTAGGCAAGTGATCATTTCCCTGAAGATCCAAGTTACCCATCCCTAGCAACTCAGCTTTTGTCTTGGTCAGGTCATACTTTTTTCCTCACCATGGTCACTGTCATCATTCATCCTCAATTCCTCCTGCCTAAATTATTCTAATAGCTTCCCAAACGGCCTTTAGTCTCTATTTTACTCCTGTGCAATCTGATTTCCATGCTCACTTCAGAATAATCTTTCAAAAAGACAAATCTGGATGTTTATTCTCCCTTTTTGTAGGCCAGCAGTGACTCTCATCACCTTCAGCTTCGACTCCAAGTATGGTGGCATGGCCATATAAAACCTTTATCGAGTAACTCCTTCCCGTGATTCCCCTTCCACACCAGCCTTCCTCAGCCAAACTTCTGTTTCTCCAGAGCTATACTGTTCAGTGTGGTCATTTACTCCACACTTATTGAACATATTCTCTAGTAACTCTGTATCTTTGATACATTCTATGTTCTGTCACATGTCTTTATCCCTTTGTCTGACAAGTTCTCTCTCATTCTTTAAATCTGAGTTGAAATATCATCTGCCTAGTGAATAGTTCTCCATGCTCATTTTGGCTTCTGGGCAGAGGGTTTATAATAATCTATGATGCACTTAGATTTCAAATTAGTGCTGAAGGAGGGGCCAATTGGTTGCCAAATATTACAATGGGATGACTTTACAAAACATGCTACACATTTTTTGGGACAAAATGAGCCTGGGATCTCTCACCTTCTATGTCAAGCTGAACCATTGTGGAAGGCAGATGTTTAATAGAGTCCTGCCCCAAACTCCCTCCAATTAATTAGACCAGACTCCTTATCCATGGTGGGCCAGTAAGCCAATAAAATTCACTATCTCTCAATTGGAATTGGGACTTATTATGGCTTTAATTTCTTCATCCGTAAAATGGGAGTGCTAGTGATGCTTCATCAGATTCATTGCAAGTATTAGGCAGTGAATGGAAAATAACTAACCTAGAGTAGGTACTGGTCACTGACTTAACATATTTATCTCACATGTAGTTTCGTCAGATGAGAAGCTACGTCTAAGCTTATGTCTAAGCAATTTACAGATTGCTAAGTACTATGCTAGTAGCTATTATTTTCTGATGCAATATATTTTTGATGTAATACCATACTTTTAAAACTGGTATGTGTGAATTCCTGTCACTAAAATGCATAGTGTGTGGACCACAGACCAAAGGGAGCCATTGAACCCTTGGTGCATATTCTTGTGATATAAGTAGTAAAATTTCCATACAAATAAATGTGTGTGTGTGTCTGTGTGTGTAGGTTTGATTGGGGGAGGGGAGGCTGGCTAATAAACAACTGGAATTTTCTCCACATTCCCCAATGTCCTAGTGTATGAATTTATTCTCTCCTATTCTGAACAGAGCCTTGGTGAAAAAAGTTTAAAATAATTATCTAAAATGTTATGAAATGAACAAATAGCACACTAGTTGAAAAGTTGCTTCACTTCCTCAATTCTTGGATTGATGAATTAGAAATAAACAAAGGGAAGACTTCTGAAAGTCTACATCAGGAAAAATAAAGTCAATTTCCTACACTACAGTTATCTTGTTCACTTGTAATTTATATTCCAGGAACTTATGAGGATTTACTTTTTTCTGTCCTCAAGGGCGTTGAGTTAGCAGTCTCTGAAATGCAGAAGTGGGTCAAACCAGGACAAAGAAAATAAATCACAGTTCAAGGTCTAGGAAGACCCTGGCTCTGTTTCTTCAGAAAAGAAGGAAGTTTCATAAAACATCAGGCTGAAAGATATAGGGAAATATCAGGAATCTGATATGAAATGTTGATGCAACTCTAACAGCTGAATTATATATATATATATATATATATATATATATATATATATATATATATAAAACCTGCAGAGGCCTCAGTATGAAGTGTGACATTTTTATTAGAAGGGGCTCCTGTGGGCAGCCCAGGTGGCTCAGTGGTTTAAGCGCCGCCTTCAGCCCAGGGTGTGATCCTGGAGACCCGGGATCGAGTCCCACGTCAGGCTCCCTGCATGGAGCCTGCTTCTCCCTCTGCCTGTATTTCTGCCTCTCTCTCTCTCTCTCTTTCTCTCTGTGTCTCTCATGAATAAATAAATAAAATCTTAAAAAAAAAAGGGGGCTCCTGTTATGTAAGGTAATGGTACAAAAATACTATGAGACTCACTAAGATATTTAGAAGAAAACAGAACAGGCAGGAGGTAGCAGCTGCATCAAAAAAAAAAAAAGATAGTGTTTGATAAAAAGTATAAAAGTATCTTTCATTTTTTACTTTAATTTCCTTTATTTTTGAGTAAGCAGGGCTGTCACGTTGTTCAAAATTTAAAAGATACTCAGTGAAAAATCTCCCTGCCACGCATGTGCCCAGCCACTCATGTCCTGCCTGCAGAAACAACCAGTATTATCCATTTCTTGTATTCTCTTCTGGAGAGATTTTATGCTTATATACACAAACATGCTTCTATTATTTTTATCCCTCCCCTTTTACACAATTGGTATCACGTCATAATGCTGTTCTGCCCCTTGCTTCTTTTTTTACTTATCAAGAATCCTTCCATTATATTATATAGTTTTCTCCCTTTTTAAAGGCTGCAGCATATTCCATTCCATGAGTACATGATAATTTTATTTACTTAGTAAATGTAATACTTCTAGTTTTTCTTTCTAACCATTCAATTCACATCTCCTTAAAAGAGAAGGGGTAATAATTTGCTGATTAGCTGATCAGCTGATCAGCCCAAGAAAGCTGATTCTACTACCTAGCACGCATTGGAATCATCCATTCTCTAAGGTCTAAGTTTGGGGAGGAGAGAAGGTGGAGAGCTTCCTCTTCCAAACTTGTTCCATCAGGAATGAAAACCTGCTTCTGTACACTGATCCTCTAAGTAACCCTTGTGCCTGTTCACAAAGTAAGCTCACCAAGGTGATTGGTTGAAGGTCCCCCAAGCCCAAATGAAATCACCCATGGATAATTACATATTTTTGCTTTCTTCAGACAAGATCATAATGTAGTTTCATCAGGCTACACTGTTCTTCTGGAAAATGAGTAATTGATTCCATTTTGAGATGCAGAAAGTTATTAAAACATTTTCATGATATTTATATTTTAATACTTTCAATTATTTCAAATTAGATATCCCACTTTTAATTTGGAAGACAAACATCTGTCTCCTATTTCCTGAATCAAGTTCTAGTTCAAAACTTTCAAAAAATCAACAATTATGTCAATTACCTGTGTGAAAGGAAACCTACAGAAAAACCTCTCAGAATAAGCCATTGGGAGAGACCATTTCTCCTTGGTTATTTACAAGTCTACTTAAACACATCTTCTTATTGGTAGAGTCCAATTTGATAAGGCAAACAAAAACATCTAAATTATGAATTCAGAACTTCAATAATAATTATAGCTAACAGTTACTGAGTGTTTACCATAGCACACATTTTTTTTAACATTTAGAAAAGCCCAAAGAAGTACCATTATCATTTCCATTTCACAGATGAATTTTCTTAGGATCACACTATTAACTAATATCAATAACAGAATCCAGATGTAGATACAAAATTGTCAATAGCAAGTGCTGTGCTTTTAACCTCCCTAAACAATCATTTTCTTCAGTTTATATAAGTGTTTCCCTTACACATATTTTAGTTTGGCTAATCAAAATTATTCTTATGTTGCCTTAGAAGCTAGTATTTCCTTTTATATGGTATAGGAATTAATTTAAACAGATCTTTGCAGAGTATAAGGCAATTTGCTGGATGATCAGGAGGAGAAGTGAAGATCGTTGTCAGGTCCAGTAACTTTAAGAGCTCATCACTGACCTCCATGTCTACTCTCCATGTGCACACTCCAGTCATCAACCCATCCAATTAATCATGTGTTGCTTAAACTTTTTTTTTTTTAGAGTAGGGTTATAGTAATTAAAAATTGTGGGCTTTGGGGGGATTTCTTGCATATGTATGCATCTTTTACAAACATATGTATGTGTAAAACATTTCATAAAATTACAGAGTACTGTCTAACTAAGACTAGTTATTAAAAATGTGTCATGTTAGGAAGAAAGATGCATGGAGAAACATAGAGTCCTGAGAAAGCATCCACTTGGGAAATGATCAACCTGGATTCAGGCTCATTGCACACCTACACAGTGCTGTCAGTGGATTGCAAACTCACCCACTCACATTTTCCTCTCCACCCACTGCAATGGCTGGCACTTAAAGCCTACAAGTGTGCAGTAAGGGGATGGTGCTTTTGTGCCCCTCTCTCCAGATGATGCAGGACTGAACCTTGGTGCACAGCCTCCTCTATATTATACAGTCTATGCACCTGAACATTCTGGCCTTATCTGAATTTAGTTCTAACTCTGCTACTTAGAAGTTGGTTGATCTAGGTTGAGGCGCTGCTTGTAAAATAAGTAGTTGGATTCTTTGATTCTCAAGGCTCCTTCTAGCTTTGACTCCTGTGAATCACAAAACACCTTGAAGCACTTAGATGTGTGTTGACAATAGGTCTGCAGTCAGGCTGAACACTGTCAAGGAACATGAAGAAATCGTATATATTAGGAGGATATAAGCTGAATGTAAATAGTAATTTTCCTTGTGTGGAGAACTTACAGGAGAATTCATAGGATGTGTGCATCTACAGATATGTGCATAATGAAATTATATATAATTTGGGGGGACTTTCTTAATATTCTGAATTGAAAATTTATTACATTTAACAATCAGAATGAAGCAATAAATATAATGAAAAAACTAGGAAAATATTGAAAATGAAGTAGCCACCACATGCAGTTCTGAGGAATCTCAGTCAAAATAAACCATGAAGTAGTTGGTATTTAAAGCAAATGAAGAAGTTCAGTGAAGGAAGCACAGTAGAGTAAGAAATGTCGAGTATGGGAACGAGCCAACACAGAGACCTGATAAGGGACTTGGAACATCTCTTCAAAGTGGTCACATTAGGGATGGAGGGTGTAATAAGGCATTTCACAAAAAGAGTTCTCAGTTTTCTGATTATATGGCTCCTTCTTTTGGCTCATGCCTTCCTCCTTGTATATTAGGTATTTTTTTTTTTAAGATTTTATTTGACAGAGAGAGAGAGCACATGAGCAGGGAGAGTGACAGGGAGAGGGAGAAGAGGGCTCCCCACTGAACAGGGAGCCCGATACCTGGGCTCGATCCCAAAACCCTGAGCCTAAGGCAGACATTTAACTGACTGAGTAACCCAGGCACCTATGTATATTAGGTTTTTAGCTCCAGACACTGAGGCATTTGAGAAGGCAGTAAAGATGATGGAAAACAGAAAGCAAGCACTTTCTTCAACCAACGTACCCTAGGGTAAGTGCTTTGATTGTCATCTTTCTGAGGAATGTATAGGATGAGGCAACCAAGAGATGTTTTCCTATGTTGTGGCACGTCAATGTCAGCAAATGGTTATTAACGGTGAGGACCATTAATATATTTGAGAGAATTGTCTGGGGCAACAGCTTCCATCACACTGTCTAGTTGGTCACCTACTCGGCCCATACTGGAAACCGAGTCAACAATCTTATGTACCATTGGCAAACGACTTATGTCTGTGCAAAGGAGATATTTATGAATTTAATCTTATGAATTAGTCTATGTTAACTTTGTTAGAAATCCAGTGATGATATTGTCATTTTAATATTTAATTTCACCGTGGGGATTCTGGGCAGCTGTCAACAGGGAGTATCACATGGCTTTAGGAGACACTAAGTCCTGTCATTTTCTGTTTTGAAAACTTTCACGTTCATTGGGGTGGCCTCATGGTCTCCGATAATTTAAATCCTACACATTCCATTTATGTGACAAACCCCTACTGTTTTAGAAGAATCTCAGGCACAGTTGTGACAGGTGGCCATGTAATTCAGACAAGCTGTGGTGGTTTTCAGGTCAAACTCTGGAGTCTTAACTTTCTTAGAGTTTCCTTTGATGCAGATGTTGCATTCTTTTTTTATTGCTTAGGTTTTACCTGTGGAAACTATCTTGGTTTATTTTCTACAAGTGTTCCTTGAGGCAATAACAACAGGGAGGGTTAAATCTTTACTTTTCACTGTCAAAACTGATAGCCTATAAAATATCCAGGCTTTTTTTTTTTTTTTTTCCTCTTGAAATGTGACGTTTACACAACTCCATATCACTGCTGTGGAGTTGGGAACTTCATAGAGCACACAGGGATGACCAGTGCTTCTCAGTCTGGATTGTGAAGCGTGAGTATCCATTGACATGTGGAACACAGTTGGAATTTAAACCAGTGTCAACTGGGATGTTCTCTAGGTGCTTAGCAAGAATTTTACTTATAAAAATTCTCTGTGAGAACATTTAAATAAAAAAAAAAAAAAGACAAACAGGATTTAACCATATTTGTTGACTAGCAGAATTGATGGAAGGAAATATTTTAATCCATTCTTGGTAGTTTATTTGCTAAAGGGAAGATAGCAATTTTTTCCTCTAAGTAGACTTTAAATAGTAGAGGATAGAGTTAATTTGGAGGACGTCTAAGAATTAGAGTAGCTATGTGATGAATATTACGTGGGTTAATTACTTTGATTATGGCAATCATTTCACAATATCCATGCATATCAAAACATTGTACACTTAAATATATACAAACGTTGTCAATCATACCTCAGTAAGTCTGTGATATTTTATTAAATAACAAAATAAAATAAAACACTTAGGGTAACCAGTCTTTGGTCTGCCAAAGAGTTTCCTAGCTTTACCACGGAGAGTCCCACATCTGGGAACCCCTGAGTCCTGGCAAACTGGGAAGGTTGGTCACCCACTCCTCTTGTCCTTTGCCTGTTTTTACCTCTTCTTATAAAATTCTTAACACTCCAACCCAAAGCAAACTCCTCTTGATTCAATCACTAAGTATTTGATAGAACTGGATTTTTTTTTTTTTTTTGAGCATCTACACTGAGCATGGATTGAGAGTTAAACTGTGATACCCATTTGCCAAGACCCTTTAAAGTACCTGTTCAAAGAGATGGTGGCCTTTCTAAGGTATGGTGTGGAAGCTCTTTTTCACCTTGAGAAACTCAGGCTTGAATCTGCAAATGAGTGACTGAGAGCATAAGCTAATGAGTCTGTGAGAAGATAACTGCCAAATTGCTCAGCAGCATGCTAGAAGGCTACTTAACAAGCAACTCCTGTGAGTCCTCGCCGAGCCACCTTATCAGGGCTTTTAAAAATGAAAGTGCCTAAAGACAACCTTTCTGAACCTGAGCCTTATTACTGGAATATGTGTGTGCTATTTTTTAATGCTGGGTTTGAGGAAGGGTGCTCTGAAGACTGTGAGGAAATCACTCTCTGTCAGTAGACAGAGCCACGCAACCTTCCTAAATCCTACCTCTGGGTTGAAGTTGACAGGAAAATCTGTGGAAAAGTTCCCATTTTATCGGGGGAGCTGCCGCAATTCGGGAGAATATAATAGTTTTCAGTATGAATTTACAGCACAGCAGCCGTCAGAGATAGATAACTTGGTAGGGGTCCAGTAAGTTCAGTTATTCTGAATATCTAGGGTGCTGGAAAACTAGAAGCAAGATGAGCACAGATGTTGTTCCTTAGGTGACTTATGCTGACAGAATTCACTTTTTTTATTCCCAGTGTCAAATCAGGGAAAAGGGCATTTATGGCAGCGTGGAAAAAAAATAAAAATCAAAACAGCTCCAGAGTCAACAAACTTGAAAGCTTTCATTTTAGACTTGGCTGTTACAGTGCATAAAAAAAGCATAGTTTCTTTGAAGATTAATAAGCCATATTAATGCTATAGGGAGATGTATTTGCATCTGTAAAGCCAACGTTCCTATGAAAAATCTAGGGGACTGAAGTAAACTTCAATATTTGTTTCAAGTGAAAACAAAATCAACAAAAACAAATGGTGCATGTATTGGGGACTTTCTTTGCTTTGAATCAAACCGTTAGGCTCTAAAATGAGCAAACTATTTTAAGTAGATAATTGCAGAGACCGTCAGAAACAACCCCTCCCTGCAAAAATGAATTGTCTGTAGTGATTTCAACTGAGCAAAAAGATTCAACCCCGACCCCAGTTTTGCTTACTTAGACTCTTACCTCGTTACCCTTTTAAGGAATTTTCTACAAAATCATCTCAAAGGAGAACTGACAGTTGCCTGGATGAAATTGCATCAGTGGTCTTGAGCAAGGTAACTTAGATTCCCTTTGTAGAAAATTCTTAGTATGAGTCTGTCTATATTCATTCTGGAATACACCAGAGGATGGTTTTTTTTTCCCCTGTTAATCCTCAATTTCCATTTGTTTTCTGCTAACATAGTACTGATTCTTAGAAGCAGATTGTAGAAAAATTAATGTTAATTAAATATCTCATACCACTTAATGTCTCAGTAAAAAAAAAAAAAGGCAACAAAAAACAAGCTCTAAAGGGATTGACAAGGTTGTGAATTTTGATTTTTATTAGAATTTCTTGTGAACAGAAAAGAGGGAGAGGTAGTGTAATTCTCATTAGGCAAATTTTTGTCTTTGTAATTATGGCACTGATATTTCTTATATTTCTGATATACATTAATTTAAATTTTATTTTAAAAATATCTCTTAGAGTTTGAAATTAGGAGGGGGTAATATCAACGATTGCATCAAAAGTCCCCTACATCACATGACCTTAGCAAAGGTTAACGGTATAGAAAAATTATAGGGCAAGATTAATGTTTTCTAGCCATAAGCATGGAAAATGTCCTAAAGAACGTAGAGAATTCATATTTCAGGAGAGAATGAAAAGCACTCAGATGACTCTAAACAAACATACACAAGAATGTTGTGGCCACTCTGTACTCTCCCAGCTTGAATAGTCTCATGGGCAGTTCTTAAAAAATTATGTGACCAAGCCATTGGTTACTCATCGATCAGGCATATTATAGAGGGTAGCACTTATGTTTTATTTATTTTTATTTTTTTAACTTATGTTTTAAAACACCCTATGACAACAAGTTGAGATGACATAACAAAATTGATCCTATTGACAACAGGATAACATGTCAGTTGAGTATATATTGATACTGAGACTGTGGAATGTACAAAATAAGCAAGCCCTGCATTTTTATAGAAGTGTCAGAATTCTTGTATAATTGTCAAAATTACATATATATATATATATATATATATATATATATATATATATATATACACACACACACATAAATATATAAAGTCAAATAATTTTTCTACAGATCTGGCCATCCCTAGAAGTTATGTAATTTTCTAGAAGATTTGTTATTTCTGTTCATTTTTTTTTCTCTAAAGAAGGGTATTTTAAAAATTGACCACAATTTCCCTTTTTAAACATTAAATGGAAAAATTGCAAAGAAAAGGAGCTTTTTGAGAAAAAAACATGACTTAAAAGACTTAAGAAGTTGTAGGAAACCCATAGTGACATCTACCTAAAGAATTGCACTTGGTGCAGAAAAATCCATATACACATTCATTCATCCATACCTTCCAGAATCTGACTTTTTTTTTTTTTTTTTTGGTCATTCAGACCATTCTGGCACTTGAAAAAATTGGCCTTTGCCAAATTGCCCTAACTTTGAACAAAACATAGCACACATGAGATTAGTAATATAAAGACTTTCTAGGACGAATATCATGTGAATGAAGATGCAAAAATTCAGAGCAAAATATTAGCTCATCAAATCTAAGCATATATGAAAATCTTAAATGAACATGGAAAAGAGTTGATATTTGAATCTGATTATTATCTTTAGCCTCTTGTCACAAGGTTCCCTCTGTGATATAGAGAAGGAATAATGACTTTGTGATATTTTATCCATATCTGAGGCTTGGGTTCCAAATCCCAAATCAGGCCACGAGTCATGAAAACTCTCTGAAATCCTCATTATCTTAAGTTTATTTGGCTTAGTTATCTTTAAAACAAACTTGCTAAAAGATGTGCTCTATTTTATATGCCATTAACTATCCCCATCATCACAGAAATGCTCCCACCCGAGACACAATATCAGCATCACAATCAAAAGAAAGGCTTATTCATAGCAGTCATACCATTTTATATTCCTGCCAGCAGTGCACAAGGGTTCCAATTTTTTCACATCCTTCACATATCACACTGGCTCTTTCCTGTTGTTGTTTTTCTTTTTAATAGCTATCCTAACAAGTGTGAGGTTATAGCTCATGTGGTTTTGATTTACATTTCTCTGATGATTGGCATCTTTGCACATGCTTGTTATCCATTTTTCTGTCTTCTTTGAAGAGATGTCTATTCAAGTCTTTTGTCCCTTATTTAATTGTGTTACTTTGTTTTCTGTTATGGAATGATAGGACTTCCTTATGTATTTTGGAAATTAACCTCTTACCAGGTATATGATTTGCAAATGATTTCTCCCATTCCGTAGGTTGCCTTTCTATTCTGCTGATTGTTTCCTTAGCTGCATAGCAGTTTTTTTGTTTGGTGCCCCACTTGTCTATATTTGCTCTTGTTGCCTTTGCTTTTAGGGTCAAATTAAAACAAAACAAACAAAAAAAAATTGCCAAGATCAATGTTATAAAACTTTTCCCTTATTTTTTTGTATTAGTTCTCCAGAGAAATAGAAGAAATAAGGTAGGTAGGTAAGTAGATAGAAGTTGAGGTTCATTATGGGAATTGGCTCACAGAGTTATGGAGACCAGAGAACCCCCAGGTTGGCCATCAGCAAACTGCCGAGCCAGAAAAGCCAGTCAAGTCCGAAGACTTGAGGATCAGGGGCCAATAATGTAAATCCTTCCCTGAGAACCAGGAGTGCTAATGTCTGAGGGTAGGAGAAGATAGATGCCTCAGAATCAATCTGCCCTTCTTTCATCTTTTTGTTTTATTCAGTCCCTCAACGGATTGAATGATGCCTACTTGGATTGATGAGGCAATCTTTTTTCTAGTGTTCAAATTTTTCTACTGTTCAGTCTATTGATTCAAATGCTGATCTCTTTGAGAGATATTCTCAAAAACCTATCCAAAAATGTTTACCAACCATCTGACATCAGTCAAGTTGACACATACGATTAACCATCAGTTTTCTTCCAGGGGTTTTATAGTTTCAGCCCTTAAGTCATTAATCCATTTCAAGTTAATTTTTGTGTGTGGTATAATATAAAGATCCAGTTTCATTGTTTTATGTCTGGACATCCAATTTTCCCAACACTATTTGCAAAAGACACTCTTTTCCCAATTTTTAGTTATGGCACACTTGTCAAAGATCACTTGACCATATAGGCATGGGTTTAATTCTCTGTTGTCTATTTTCTTCTATTGATCTCTCTATTTTATGTTGTTGTCACATTATTTTGATTACTATAACTTTGTAATTTGTTTTACCTTTTAAAAAAAATGTTTGCAAGGTTTCATTTTAATTTCACTTAGTTAACCTACAGTGTTATAATAGTTTCCAGTGTACAATAGAGTGAAGTGTATTCCTTAATCCCTGTTATCTGTTTCATCCATCCCCCAACCACCCTCTCTTCTGGTAACCATCAGTTTGTTCTCTGTAATTAAGAGTCTCTTTCTTGATTTGTCTCTTCTCCCATTCATTTCATTGTCTTTTAGTTTTGTTGTTTGCCTTGCTGTGCAGAACCTTTTTATTTTGATGCAGTCCCACTAGTTTATTTTTGTTCTTGTTTCTCTTGCCTCAGGAGACACATCTAGAAAAAAGTTGCTTTAATGTCAAAGAATTTACTATCTGTGTTCTCTTCTAGGATTTTTAAGATTTCAGGACTCACATTTAGGTCTTTAATCCATTTTTAATTTGTATTCGTGTATGGTGTAAGGAAATGATTCAGTTTCCTTTTTTTGCACATTACTGTCCAATTTTCTCAACAGCATTTGTTGAAGAGACTATCTTGTTCCCATTGGATATTATTTCCTGCTTTGTCAAAGATTAATTGACCATATAGATACGGGTTTATTTCTGGATTTCCTATTCTGTTTTCTTGATCTCTGAGTCTGTTTTTGTGCCAGTAACATACTGTTTTAATTACACAGCTTTGTAATATAACTTGAAATCTGGAATTGTGATGCCTCCAGGTTTTCTGTTTTTCAAAATTGCTTTGGTTATTTTCATCTTTTATGGCTCCATATAAATTTTAGGATTGTTCCAGTTCTGTTAAAAAAAAAAATGCCATTGGTATTTTGGTAGGGATTACATTAAATCTGTAGGTTGCTTCATGTAGTATGGACATTTTAACAATATTTATTCTTCCAATCCATGATCATGAAATGTCTTTCCATTAGTTTCTGTCATTCTTGGTTTCTTTCATTTTATAGTTTTCAGAGTACAAGTCTTTCTCCCCTTCGGTTAGATTTATTCCTAGGCACTTTATTATTTTTGGTGCAATTATAAATGGGATTGTTTTCTTAATTTCTCCTGCTGCTGCTTCATTATTAGTATATAAAATGTAAGATTTCTGAACATTTATTTTGTATCCTGCGAATTCATTAAACTCATGAATTCTAATTGTTTCTAAAAGTCTTGGGTCTGCCATGTATCGTCTCATTATCTACAAATAATCAAAGTTTTATTTTTTTTTTTCTTACCATCTTGGATGACTTTTAATTCTTGTCTGATTGCTGTGGCTGAAACTCGACAACTGTGTTGAATAAAAGTGGTGAGAGAGGCCATCCTTATACTGTTCTTGATTTTTGGGGAAAAGTACTTTGTTTTTCCCTATTAAGGATAACGTATAGATATATCTATATCACCTATATCTATATCTATATCTATATCTATATCTATAATCTATATCATCTATCTATATATATATACATACACACACATATATATCTATATATCCTTTATTATATTTCCTCTAAACATACTTTGCAGAGAGTTTTGATCATGAACAGATTTTGCACTTTATTAAATGCTTTTTCTTTATCTATTGAAATGATCATATGGTTCTTTCCTTTCTTTTACTGATATGATATGTCACATTAACTGATTTACAAATATTGGACCACACTTGCAACTCAAGAATGAATCCTGCTTAATCACTGTGAATGATTTTTTTAATGCATTGTTGAATTCAGTTTGCTAGTATTTTGTTATAGATTTTTTGCATCTATGTTCATTTATCAGGGATATTGGCCAATAGTTCTCTCTTTTTGTGGTGTTTGCATCTGGTTTTGGTATTAGAGTAATGCTGGGCTTGTAGAATGAATTTGGAACTTTTCCTTCATTTTCTATTATTTGGAATATTTTGAGAATAGATATTAACTCTTTTTTTTTTTTTTTTTGTATTAACTTTTCTTTAATGTTTTGGTAGAATTCACCTGTGAGGCCATCTGGCCTTGGACTTTTGTTTGTTGAGAGTTTTTTTTTATTACTGATTCAATTTCTCTCCTGCTATTCTGAATGATAGCCTTGCTGGGTAGAGTATTCTTGGCTGCAGATTTTTCCCATTTAGCACTTTGAATATATGCTTCCATTCCCTTCTAACTTTGAGAGTTTCCACTGAAAATTTTAGCTTTAGCTTTACAAAAGGGTTTTCTTTGTAAGTTACTGTCTTCTTTTGTCTTGCTTTTCTTGATTTTTTTTATCACTCTATTTGCCAATTTAATTACAATATTTCTTGGTGTGGATCTGCTTTTGTTGATTTTCATGGGAGTTCTCTATGCCTCCTGGATCTGGATATCTATGTCTGTATCCAGATTAGGGAAGTTGTCACCCATTATTTCTTCAAATACATACTCTTCCCCCTTTTCTCTCTTTCTTCTTGTGATATGAATGCTATTATGTTCATTGGAGTCACTAAGTTCCCTAAGTCTATTCTTATTTTGACAATTATTTTTTTCTCACTTTTGTTCAGCTTGGTTACTTTCCTTTATTGAAACCAAGAGTCAGATGTTTAACTGACTGAACCACCCAGGCACACCAACCCTTACTTTAAATTATCAGTTCATGGGGACGCCTGAGTGGCTCAGTGGTTGAGCATCAGCCTTTGGCTCAGGGCATGATCCCAGAGTCCTGGGATTGCATCCCTCATCAGGTTCTCTGCATGGATTCTGCTTCTCCTTCCTCTTTCTGTGTCTTTGTCTCTGTGTGTCTCTCATAAATAAATAAATAAATAATCTTTTAAAAAATAAATAATCAGTTCATGATTCAGTTCATCAGATTTGTCTGTTAGTTCTCTGACTGTGGCCTTGTCCTGTTCTTTCATCTGGGATAAATTTCTTTGTCTTGTCATTTTGTCTAAGTCTCTCTGCCAGTTTCTCTGTTTTAGGAAAATCCATTTTGTTTCCTGTTCTTGAGAGTAATGACCTTATGAAGAAGAGTTCCAGTAGTGCCCTGCTGTGTTTTGTGTCAACTTCCCCAGGGTCTAGTGCTTTCAGGAGGTCTCCAGTATGTGCTACGTGTGCTCTGCTCCTTTGACCTGGCCACTTTATCCCTCAGGCCAATTGTTTGTAGAGGTTGTTTGCCTGTTGTAGGTAGTGTTTGGTTCCTGGCCTGAATGGGAAGTGTTTTAACCAAGCGTGCTCTTCTCTGTTAGTGAAATGACACCTTTTGCCATCACCAGAACTGGTGCTCCTCTGTAAAACTGTTTGGGAGATGAGGGGTGATCAGGGGTTTGGGCTGGTCTTCTAGGAGGATGGCACCCACTATGCTGAGATTGAGGACATGTGACTGGGAAAGATGGTTCTTCTGTGGTGTGAGGCGGCCACTGTAAATATGTTTATATGCTTGGTGTAAGCATGTTAGGTAGCTAGTGTGCACACTGTACCGGTTCCCACAGGCGACCCTGTGCTTATGCTGAGGGGCAGGGGAGCAACATGGCCTCAGCTAGTACCTTTATTCCCAGAGGGGTCTCTTCCTTATTGCTGTCTCTCTGGGATGTGCTCTGAGATGAGCGAATCAGCTCCCCATTATGTGCTCTAGTCCTCTAGGCACTCTTCAGATTACTGTTTCCAAGCTGCATGTCTGAGAATTGCTTACCTATCTTCTCTCCAAGAGTGATGCAATGCCCTGAAGTCTCTATCTCAGCCACGCCCTCCCCCCCTTGACATTCCAGGTTTTAAGCCCTGCTGTTTGCCAGAAGTCATGAAATTCAGCCCCGTCTAACTTTCCAAACCGGTTGTGATGGGATTCACTTTCCCCATGTGCTCCCCTGTGTGTTAGTCTGTCTCTTGCCCTTCCCTGTGACCATGGCTCCCTCCCCACTGCAACAGCTACAATTTCTCCCAAACCATGTCTCTGCACTTCCTACCTTCTTCAGTGAGGCCTCTTCTCTGCTTTTGGTTGTGGAATTTCTTCTGCCAGTCTTCAGGTCAATCTCTGGGATATTTAGGATGATTTGATAGTTTTTGTCATTTATTCAAGGGACAGGGTTAGCCTAGAATCTTTTTACTCTGCCACCATTTTATTAACCAATCTGTGATAAGTTTTAAAGTCAGGAATACAGAATGGAGGTTCCTTTACAAAGTTAAAAATAGAACTCTCACATGATCCATCAATTCTGCTTCTGGATATTTTTCCAAAATAATCATAAATAGGATGTTGAGGACTTATTTGCACATCTGTGTCCATTGTAGCACTATTCATGATAACCAGGATAGAAATGTGGTATACATAATGAATTATTATTCAGCTTTTAAAAAGGAGGAAAACCAGGATGCCTGGGTGGCTCAGTTGGTTGAGTGTCCGCCTTCGGCTCAGGTCATGATCCCAGGGTCCTGGGATAGAGCCCCATATAGGCTACCTGCTTCTCCCTCTACTCTCCCCTCATGATCTTTCTTGCTCTCTCTCAAATAAATAAATAAAATATTTAAAAAAAGGGAAAGCCTCATCATATGCTATGACATGGTTGAAGCTTAAAGACATTATGCTAGGTGAAATAAGTCAGTCACACAAGGACAAATACTTTATAATTCCACTTATATAGTGTATCAAAAGTAGTCAGACTCATAGAGGCAGAGAGTAAAATGATGGTTACCAGTGGCTGGAGGGAGGGGGAGATGGGAAGTTGCTCTTCAATGGATATAGAGTTTCAGTTATGCAAGGTGAAAAAGTCTAGAGATCTGTACAACGGTGTGTATGTAGGTAATGATACTGTATTATATACTTAAAAATTAAGAAGGTAGATTTGTGTGTTTTAGGTGTTTTTTACCATAATAAAAAAAAAGGCTTATCACATCAATCATACATTTCTATAACAAGGTCAGCCAGAGAACAAGAGTGAGTAGTATCTCATCATACTGGTAAGAACCAAAGGAAAACAATTGATCATTTGAGGTCAATTGTTAATAATGGAGCTTATTGATTAAATATCAATATCTGAAAATCTTTGCTCCTATAGCATACCAATAACTAATTAAAACTATAATGAAAAATACCAAAATATCTTCCTAATCATAACATCAAAAATATAAAACACCGTAGGGCAAATGTACTAAAATATGCATAACTACATTAAAAACAACTATACAACTTCACTTGGGAAAGAAAAGATAATGGAGGTTGATATCTGCATTTTTGAGAAAATAAGTATTATTGACTGTTTCCAATGTCATTGCATTTATTTCAGTACAGGCTGAAGTACTCTAATAACCATCAAATACAGTGACTTGAATAGAAAGAAATTTATTTTTCTCAGTCTTACCTTCCAGAAGTGAGAGACCCTGGGATATCAGAGTGGTTCTGTCATCCTTTGTATGTGGCTTACAAATTTGCTTTCTATGTTCTACTTTCACTAAGCTAGAAGAAGATAGAGACATTAAGGCACGTCTTATTTAAAGAGATGTCTCAGAATTTGCACACATCTCCTTGGCAGGAACCTGATCATGTTGTCACATCTGACTGCCAAGGAGACTAGGAAGTGAATGTAGTCTCTATTCCAAAACAGGGTGGAATTTCTACATGCTTAATAACAAAACAACCTAAAACTTAGTGGCTTAAAAGAACAACAATCATGTTATTTCCCAGACTTTCAGAAGCTTAGGAAATGAGACGGTTTAGGGTGATTTTGGCTCAGCATCTCTGCCACAGTTGGAGTGAGAAGATATTGGGACTTAGAGAAGAGCTATGGGGTGATGGAGCAGCTGGTGGTTGCTCAGACATTCCCCTGTCTTGTTATCCCAGAACTTTGCCATGTGGTCCCTTCACATGTACCAGCTGGTGCTTTCTCTCAACATGGCAGCCTCTGGGCAGTTGGCTGGCTTACATGGCAAGTGTTGATGTTCCTTAGGGAGGGTTTTTATACCCTGTGAATGTCACAGAAAATTCATTATCTTAATAAATCACTTTAAGAAGCCTTAAGAAATCACCTAGTGTCATCTCTATTGTACTATTTTGGTAAACACCAACAAACCCCACCAGATTCAAGAGAAGACATAGAACATACTGTCAGTGAAAAAGTGTCAAAATTCTGAGACCAAACTTTTAAATTGCCATGCTTACTTAAAGGAAGAATGAAAGAATAGAAACAAATATTTCTTAGTCTGAGTCCAGACACTTCTGTCCCATAATACACATGCTTGCACACACACACCCATACCCACACACCCACCCACACACACACACACACTTACACTTTATTTAGAAAGTTAACTCAGGGTGCCACACACTTTCTGCATCTAGCACACAGCTAAAAAGTTTTTGCTTTTTTAGTTGCATCCATTCCAAGAATGAGTTCTAGAAATTGAGGAACTAATAATATCAAAGACACCAATATTAATGGAAGATTAGGAGCAGAAAAGGTTAATAACTTCAATTTGGAAAAGAGGAGGTATGGGAACCTTTAGTCTATTACAGATATTAAATCCTGCTTGACAGAAGACTCCTTGCACCAGAGGGAGTGATTTCCTGGGTTAATCCCTATCTTGCCAACCCTGATGATTTATAGAAGGAACTTCCTTCTCCACAGTCCTTGATAGCCCCTACTTGGCCCTTTCTTTGCAGGTTCTCCCTCACTGATTATGCCCTGCAGCCACTCTTTCAGTGGCTATTGGAGAATATGGAGGCTTCATGACCTGAGAGTTGCTTTGGAGGCAGAGCAATAATAGGCTTCTGTGGTTAGGTTTGTAATTTATTTGGTAATACAATTCTCTCCAAAATTTAGTGGTCTCTGGTCTACTTCCTTCTAGTAAGTTCTGTGTGAAATAACCATTCACAAAGATCTCTTCTGGTAACATTTCCTAAGCTTACTCAGGAAATGCTCTCTTCTAATGTTGGTTGGCTTCTGAATTTAGTCATCCCTCTCTGTCCTGTAATGGGAACTCCCTTGAGGGATTTGTAACCATGACTTCATGTCTGAGGGCAACATCCTTAATCTGCTGTTTGCTTTCAGTCTGCTTTTGAACTCTAAACTTAATTCCTGCTGTTTCCGTACAGAAGCATTTGGAACTTCCAGCCTGTTAAGGCTTCAGATTTCTGAACATTCAATCAATTTAAATTTCAGGCCACTGGCAGACAGAGCCTCCCATAAACAAAGCTTGTTTTTTCTCCATCTCTGCTTGCAGACTGGCCAATTTTTGGTTACAAGTCTCTTTCACTATATTTTACTGAAAAATAACAATGAGCAGACATGGTAATCATTTTCTCAACCAGTTCCTTGATTAGTATGGCTTTGGTGGACAATGAGCCTACCTTTTAGGTGATCACAAGAAAATGTTCTGCCAAATGCTTTTCCTTTCCATAAAATGGGTGACTGGATAGAGGGACTATAGGATTATCCATGTTCTTTCTAGTTACTAAACATTTGCTAAGCCAATCCTTTATATTCTGGTTTTTGTAAGCTTCCCACATCCGAGAATACAATTCTGTTTGTTAGGTTTGGGGACATTGTGCTACAAGAAATATCATATGCTGTCTTAAATAAAAGAGAAGGTTTTTTTTTTTCTCTCATGTATCAATTATAAGATGAGTGATCTAAGACAACTGATTATAAAGAAAGGACTTAGAAGTTACACTCATTACTTCCACTCACAAGTAAATTTTTTTGAAGATTTTATTTACTTATTCATGAGAGACACACAGAGAGAGAGAGAGAGAGGCAGAGACACAGGCAGAGGGAGAAGCAGGCTCCCTATGGGCATCCAGATGTGGGACCCAATACCAGGACCCCAGGATCACGATCTGAGCCAAAGGCATTGCCAAACCACTGAGCCACCCAGTTCTCCCCACAAGTTAAAATTTAATCACATAGTCATAGAGAGTTAGCTTTAAGGCTAAGCAATCTGCATGCTGCTAACATTTTGGGTCTTTTATTGCAAGAGGAAGAAAGGAGAATAGGTAATAGGATATGATTGGAAGTTTCCATGACATTCAGGTAAAAAACTAACAAAAACTTTTCTGTTTCTTGGGAACATTAACCAAATTATTCTAAAATTGACCTGGGATAATAAACATGTGTGAATAATTATAGCAATCCTTAAAACAAAGAGTAATGGAGTTAGGGGAGGAAGTTCAGAAAAGAATTTTTCCAAGAAAGATTTAAATGTGTGAAATAATTAAAAGAATATGTTGTTGAAACAGGAATAGACAAATAGCCTAAGGGATATAACACAGATTTGTATCTCATGATTTATCAAAATATGGCATGTACTAAATATGATATTTCAAGTAAGTAGTTAAAGATTCATTATTAAATGATATTAAAATTAGGCATATAAAATAAAAGTATAAAAGTTCTAAGACAATATGTAGCTTAATATTTCTATAATTGTAGAGCAAGGAAAAATTTTCTAAGAGTGATAAGGAATGATAAAGAATGATAGAAACTGCACAAGACAATATTGATAAAAATGATTGACCAACTGTGCAAGTAAAACATGATATTAAATCATCTTGAAATGCAAATGGAAATAAGGAAAATCTGTGTAATTTATATATTATATAAAAGATGTATATCTTTAAAGAGTCCACAGTTATTGATCAACACTTTTATGGAGTAATGGCCAAAGACATAAGTCTCACACACATACGCACACAAATAAATTGTTCTAGAAACTCTTTTAAAATTTAAATTTAATTAATAAAGTGTAGTATTAGTTTCAGAGGTAGAGCTTAGTGATTCATCAGTTGTATATAGCACTCAATGCTCATTATATCAAGTACTCCTTAATGCCCATCACCTAATTATCCTATCCTTCCACCTACCTCCTCTCCAGCAACCTTCAGTTTGTTTCCTACAGTTGAGAGTTACTTATGGTTTGTCTCCCACTCTGATTTCATCTGATTTTATTTTCCCCTCTCTTCCCCTATTTCTTAACTTCCCTTATTTCTTAACTTCTACATATGAGTGAAATCACATGACAATTGTCTTTTTCTGATGGACTTATTTCGCTCAGTATAATACCCTCTAGTTCTAGCCACATCATTACTAATGGTCAGATTTCTTTTTTTGATGGATGAGTAATTTTCCATTATACACACACATACACACCCCACATCTTCCTTAGCCATTCAGTGATTGAAGGACATCCAAGCTCTTTCCATAGTTTGGCTATTGTGGACATCACTGCTATAAACATTGGAATGCAAGTACCCTATCAGCTCACTATGTTTTCATCTGCTGGGTAAATACTTAGTAGTGTAATTCCTGGGTTTTAGGGGATCTTTAACTTTTTAAAAAGATTTTATTTATTTACTCATGAGAGACACAGAGAGAGAGAGGCGGAGACATAGGTGGAGGGAGAAGCAGGCTCCATATGGGGAGCCCAATGTGAAACTTGATCCTGGGACTCCAGGATCATGCCCTTAGCCAAAGGCAGATGCTTCACCACTGAGCCACCCAGGTGTCCCAATTTTTAACTTTTTGAGGAACTTCCATACTGTTTTCCAGAGCAGCTGCACCAGCATGCATTCCTACCAGCAGTATAAGAGGGTTCTCCTTTCTCTGCATCCTCACCGACATCTATTGTTTCCTGTCTTGTTAATTTTGGCCATTCTGACTGGCGTGGGGTGGTATCTTATTGTGGTTTTGACTTGTATTTCCCTGAAACCAAGTGATGTGGGGCATTTTTTCATGAGTTTGTTGGCCATGTGCATGTCTTCTTTGGAGAAATGTCTGTTCATATATTCTGTCCATTTCTTGACTGGATTATTTGTTCTTTGGGTTTTGAATTTGATAAGTTCTTTATAGATTTTGAATACTAGCTCTTTATCTGATGTGTCAATTGCAAATATCTTCACCCATTCTGTAGGTTGTCTTTTGGTTGTGTCAGTTGTTTCCTTTGCTGTGCAGAAGCTTTTTATCTTGATGAAATCCCAATAGTTTATTTTTGCCTTTGTTTCCCTTGCCTTTGGAGATATGTCTAGCCAGAAGTTACTGCAGCTGAGGTCAAAGAGGTTTTTGCCTATGTTCTCCTCAGGGTTTTGATGGATTCCTATCTCACTTTTAGGTCTTTTATCCATTTTGAGTCTATTTTTGTGTACAGTGTAGTTTCATTCTTCACGTGGCTGTCCAATTTTCCCAATATCATTTGTTGAATAGACTGTCTTTTTGCCACTGGATATTCTTTCCTGCTTTATCGAAGATTAGTTGATCATGGAGTTTAGGGTCAATTTTTGGATTCTCTCCTCTGTCCCATTGATCTATGTGTCTGTTTTTGTATCTGTTCCATACTGTCTTGACGATCACAGTTTTGTAGTATAGCTTGAAGTCCAGAGTTGTGATGCCACCAGTTTTGGTTTTCTTTTTCAACATCTCTGTGGCTACTCAGGGTCTTTTGTGTTTCCACACAAATTTTACGATTATTTGTTCCAGATCTGTGGAAAATAGTGATGATACATTGATAGAGATTGCATTGAATGTGTGGATTGCTTTGTAGCATAGACATTTTAATAATATTTGTTCTTCCAATCCATGAGCTTGGATGTTTTCTCACCTCTTTGTGTCTTCCTGAATTTTCTTTCATTAAGGTGCTATACTTTTCAGAGTACAGATCCTTTACCTCCTTGGTTAGGTTTATTCCTAGGTATCTTACAATTTTTGGTGCAATTGTAAATGGGATTGATTCCTTAATTTCTCTTTTTTCTCTCTCTGTTAATATAGAAATGCAACTGATTTCTGTGCATTTTATTTTCTGCCACTTTGCTGAACAGCTGTATGAATTCTAGCAATTTTGGAGTGGAATCTTTGGGTTTTCCACAAAAAGTATCATTTCATCTACAAAGAGTGAGAGTTTTTTTTTTTTTTTTTTTTCCAATTTGGATGCCTTGTATTTCTTTTTGTTGTCTGATTGCTGAGGCTAGGACTTCTAGTACTATGTTGAACAGCAGTGGTGATGGTGGACATCCCTGTCATGTTCCTAACCTTACCAGAAAAGCTCTCAGTTTTTCCCCTATTGTGAATGATAGTCACTGTGGGCTTTTTGTAGATGGCTTTTATGATATTGAGGTATGTTCCCTCTATCCACACTGTGGAGGATTTTAATCAAGAAAGGATGCTGTATTTTCGCAGATGCTTTTTCTGCATCTATTGAGAGGATCATATGGTTCTAGTCCTCTATTTTATTTATGTGATGTATCACACTGATTGATTTGTGGGTGTTGTACCTACCCTTGCAGCCCAGGAATAAATCCCACTTGGTCGTGGTGCAATTGTTCTAGAAACTTAAGGAAAATCTAAATCCTACTAGTTATCGAGGAAACAAAACAATGAGAATATTTTTTCAATTATCAGGAAGTGACTAATTAAAATATCTAATGTTGACAAGTTTATGGTGAAATGGAAACATTTATGCAGTGATGAAGGATTTTAATTTAATAATTTTTAAAATATAGTATATATAAAAATTCTTAAAATATTCACACCTTTTCAATGATCAATTATAACCCTTGAGGAGTTATAAAAATGAACGGAATTGGAAAACTTTATTAAAATGTTCATCTGTATGCTTTTTGTAACAGGAAAACACTGTAACTTCATAACAGCTCCTTAAGATGTTACTTAGGTGGTACATGCACACAAGGAAATCCTGGACTACATTAAAATTTATGCTACAGATGTATTTATACAGAATGCTAATAAAGATTTTCAAGTGAAAAAAAGTTCTGACATGATATATAATGTGCATGTATATACATGTATAAAGCATATATATTTTTTATTTTTTGGTCTAAGATGATACATACTTGAGGAATTTTATGGATTTGGGGGAAAAGAATTATGTTAATTGGATTAGCTAGCTAAACCAGGTAAAAAAGAATACTCTTGTGAATAAATTATCTGCTGAATACAATTAGCCATGTAATTGGAATGATTAAGAAGGGATTTTCTTTTTTTTTTTTTTTTTTTTTTTTTTTTTTTTTTTTTTTTTTTATGATAGTCACAGAGAGAGAGAGAGGCACAGAGACACAGGCAGAGGGAGAAGCAGGCTCCATGCACCGGGAGCCCGATGTGGGATTCGATTCCGGGTCTCCAGGATCGCGCCCTGGGCCAAAGGCAGGCGCCAAACCGCTGCGCCACCCAGGGATCCCAAGAGGGATTTTCTTGCGGCAGCTGAGTGTTTTATTGAGATTGTACTTAATTTTATTATATTGGTTAAATTTATATCTGAATTTAAACTGAATCAAAAAACATGAAAGTGAAACAATACTTAGTTACACCCATTTACAGTATGTACTATACTATACATATTTTACAATGTTCTCAACTTTCATTCTGAAAAAAAGCATAAACATTCAGAAATCATATATATATATAATCATATATATATATATATGATTATATATATATATATATATATATATATATATATATATATATATATAAAGTTGAAAGAGATACTGAGTGATTTTACTTTTAAATATAAACCAAGGCTGCTGCTGTTAGCATCCTATAGTTTGGTTAAGATTAACCATAGCATTCTATGCTCTAATAGCCATCTTCAATTTGAAATGTGTAAGGTAAGTCATCTAGTTAAGTGAAAGCTTGATAACCTAATGTAACAAGCTTGAGCATTAGAAATCAGCTAAAATCTTTTATGTGACAATTGGCTCACAAATGTCTGCCTGGGCAGATGGTATTGGTTTTAAAAGAAAGACGTAGTTTGCCTGGAGAATTTCAGAGAAATCTGGGCATCATTTTCAGACTCTGGTAAAGGAGAAAGGTGTCATTTCCTTGACAGCCCCAGCGGTTTTCCTGTTACTGTTTGCATGACAGATGCCATGAACAGATTGATGTGTAAAGAAAAGCGAGGTACAAGAAAATCATACATTAAAACTCATTAGCTGGAGATAGACATGCTCTGTTGGGAGCCACTCAGAAGCATTTTTTGATGTATAGAGAATGTTTAACATTCTTAATATATGTGCTTTTTAATGTGGTGGGACTAGATTTACATATGTGGTGCTTGCTTAAATGGGAAGAAAAACATTGTAGCTTAAGGACAAGTAGACTTCCATGAATATGTAGCAGAAATGAATCAATCTTAAATACAACTTTCAGTATAAAATATACTTTATTATTTTATTTATTCTGTTGGTCTGAATCTATGGAACTAAATAAAGCCCAGCAGTGGGACTATCTGTTACTGTCCAGACAAATAAACAAAAACAAAAACCAAACATTCCTGAACATGTAACATTAATGAAGAAAAATATTTGAAAGCCATATTTTTGTATTTTCTGTTTTCTTCAACTTTTATTTCTATTATTTTCCCAAGAGTGTAGAATTGAGGAAGGTCTGATCAATGGGTGAAAATAATACACTTATTTTTGCTAAAGTTGTTATGTCATTGACCTAGGATTATTTATAAGAATATTTTCTGGTGGGATCCCTGGGTGGTGCAGGGGTTTAGCGCCTGCCTTTGGCCCAGGGCGCAATCCTGGAGACCCTGGGATCGAATCCCACATCAGGCTCCCGGTGCATGGAGCCTGCTCCTCCCTCTGCCTGTGACTCTGCCTCTCTCTCTCTCTCTCTCTGTGTGTGTGTCTATCATAAATAAATAAAAATTAAAAAAAAAATTTTTTTAAAAAGAATATTTTCTGGGGAAAGGACAACAAAAATGACTGTTAACTATTAACCCAGAGAATAGTTTGACACATGTACAAACGTATAGATTTCTGTTATCTACACCATGCCTGAATGAATATTTTCATTTACAACAGGAAACAAGTTTCTCAACTCTAACTCTAATAGTGATACACTGATGTCTATTTTTTTAGAATATTTTATTTATTTACTCATGAGAGACACACAGAGAGAGGCAGAGACACAGGTAGAGGAAGAAGCAGGCTCCATGCAGGGAGCCCGACATAGGACTCGATCCCGGGTCTCCAGGATCAGGCCCTGGGTTGAAGGCAGGCACCAAACCAGTGAGCCACTAGGCCTGCCCACACTGATGTCTATTATAACGAGCACTATTTAAAAACAAAGCACTCTGGGGCACCTGGGTAGCTATTAATTAAGCTTCTGACTCTTGGTTTCAGCTCAGGTCATGATCTCATTCTTGGGATCAAGCCCCCATATTAGGCTCCTTGCTCGGTGGGGAGTCTACTCGTGTGTCTCTCTCTCTCTTTGCCCCTCTCCCCAACCCCATTTGCACATGCTCTCTTTCCCTAAAATCAATCAACCAATCAATTAATCTTAAAAAAAAAAAAAAAAACAAAACTGAGCACCCTACTTATAACTTAGCACTCTATAGTAAAGATAGTCACAGATGCTCAGCCAGCAAACAGCCATGATACTGTATAGCCTACAATCCTCAGAAGAAGAATGGATAGAAATGCCAGGCTGCATTTACCACCCAGTAAGCATCAAGGCTGATTTGTCTAAGTGGCAAGTGAATGCACCACCCCCATTATTCACACACATGAAAATGAACCTCCTGTGAAGAGTTTCTACAAATTATTTATAGAAATAGATCAACTACAATCATGTATTGACTAAGGTAAATGTTAATGTACAGTAACAGAACATAAATGATCTTCATCTTCAATTTCCTCTTTAACTTGCTTCCACTGTGAATATTATTCTTAGCAGAGAAAATGGAAGCTAAATAGAGTATGCTTATTTGTGTTGCTTCTCTGTCATCTTTTAACATAACAATAGTCTCTCCAGACAATGGAAGTGTCACTTCTTACTGAGCATGGCAAGATGCCTGCCTCCAAAGCTGGGTCTTCAAGAAACACTACCCTCTCTCCTCCACCTTTAAGCATTGCTTCTCTTAGTTCTTCTTGGTGGAGGTTTTTATAATCTCGCATTTCATGTACAATGTACTGCAGTTATACTGTTACCGTTCTCATACCTGCCTGTGTTATTTCTTAACCCAAACTGTCCACTTTTATAAATCTGCATCCATTTCTGAGGCTCATTTCATCTAGCTATGACACCCTCAAAATACCTTTTGCTTTTCTTTACCTATGTCCTGACTATTCTCTTATTCATTATGGAATTTGTCAGCTGGCTAAACTTTTGTGGATGTCTACGTGGTTGACCTCGGAATCCAGAGTTGTTTGATCATCTCAATACCAACAACCCTTGTCATCTGTTCTTATATCCTTATCTTGGATACTGTTATCTCTTATTAATGCTCTAACTCAATTTCAGATATAAAAATGTTTAACCACAGCCCCCTACACACAATGATTGATGTTATATCTTTTATATCTTTTATATCTCCATCAATCACCTCCTCTATGGCTTCATTGCCTTCTTGAACCTTCAGCTAAGGTCCCACTCCTTGATCTTGCTTGTCTGAGACAACTTCCCTGAAAACTCTTAAAATTTGCTGTATTTACTTATATATCTGGACTGCTGAAAGTTGCTCCATGAAATCACGTACCCATACATTTCTATGCCACTAAAAAATTATTCCAATTTCCTTTGGGTCTGTAATATTAATCAGCTAAGATAACCCCACCTACTCAATTTATCCCAGTGGCTGTGTTAATTAGGGCTTTTCAAAGGAAAGAGATATAAATAAGGTATCTAATGGCTCATGTATTTAAAAAGTCTAGATAGTGACTCTCAGATTGTAGCATTCCTGAGAACCCCTGTTGGTCGTCTTAAAATTGTCAGGCCCACTACAGAGTTGTAATTCAATAGGTCTAATATGGGAACTAATAATTTGATTTTCCAACAAATTGCCAGGAGTGGAAACCATGCTTTGAGAACCACTAGTCTAGGCCCCTAAATCTCTTCCAACATGTTGGGATACAGGTGCTCAACAATATAATAAGGACACAACTGTTTTCTCTCTTCCTCATCCTTCCTCTGTGTTGGCTTCATTTTCCAGGCAATGTCTTCTCCTATGACAGAAAAAAATGGCACCAAGAGTTCCAGGATTGAATATTCTTTTTAACTTATATACCTGGAGGAAAAAAGCCTGTCTTTCCCCATAACTCTTACAAAATTTTAGAAAATAAACTGGAGGGAATCAGCCTTACTGTAGCTAACCAAGATGAGTTATATCACTAGGAACTGGAAAGGAGAGGGCCTCCAAAGAGAGGATGTGGGTTAGATTGATGTCTTCTTTAGTGTGTTTTACATCTCTTTACTATGCTCTTAAAACATTCCCACACTGCTATCTCAGTCTCTCTGAGTAGAGGATCTAACAATTTAACAGAAGCAGCTAACAAAATAAGCCACCCTTCACCTCTTGGCCCAAACATTTAACTAAAAAATATATGTTTAGGGCCTGTAAAGTACCTGTGGCAGAAGGAAAGCTAGAGAAAGTCAGAGTACTAGAGAGGAAATGAATGGAGAAGTAGCCTAAGCTGGAGAGCAAAAGTTCCAAACAACGACAACCAAAACAAAACAAAACAAAACAAAACACAAAGACCCTCAACTTGTTTTCTCTGGGGTCAGGAAATTATTGGATCACATGATATAGCCTCACCTTCTTTACTTCCATTTGTGAGTAAAATGTTTCCTTTTTTATAACACAAATGCTGTAAAAAGAGCTCTTGTTTCCAAAGGGAATTTCATTAATTAATTTTCCCTTCACAGTTCTCTATTTGTAAACCTCATTCTTTTACTATAACAACTTCTAATAAGTCTGAATTTAGTCAGATATATCCAATTTACCATATGTGATTGTATGTTTATGAGTTCAATAAAAAAATTAGCTTACAGTGTATTTGCTTTTCAAAAAGCCAAATACCACTTAGATATTGACACAGTAATAAATATCTATTTATTTCATCATTTTAAAGGCTGAACATCATTTTGCTCTGTAAATTACAACATAAATTACTTAAACATTTCCTAGTTGAATATTTAGGTTGTTTCCAATATTTTGTTACCACAAACAATGATACCAATGACATCCTTATTTATATTGCGATATTTTTCTGTTTAGTTCTACAGTATAACATTCCAGATTTGAAATTGATGGGTCGAAGAATTTACACATTTCAGGCTTTGGGTCCATGTAGTTTCCAGAACAACCATACTGTTCACTTGAAATTTAAGGGCTCATGGTCTCATCTATCTGCCTACACTGGGTATTAATCATTCTTTTTTTTTTAAGATTTTATTTATTTTTTCATGATGGAGAGAGAGAGAGAGAGAGAGGCAGAGACACGGCAGAGGGAGAAGCAGGCTCTGTGCAGGGAACCTGATGTGGGACTGGATCCTGGGTTTCCAGGATCACACCCTGGGCCAAAGGCAGACACTCAACCACTGAGCCACCCAGGCGTCCCTCATTCTTTTAATGTTGACTAATCTGCCGGGTGTAAATTATCCCTTGGTGTCAAATTATTTTGCATAATTTTGAGCACTTCTGCAGTTGTAACATTTTTCAAATGTCTACTATTTGCCATTTTATTTCTGCTTTATTCTTTTGTTCATTTGAGGTGTACTCTTAACAAAAAAAATAATAATAACATTTATTGAGACTCATAATGTTTCAGATTTGTCCTAGTCTTTTACAGGTATTATTTCATTTAATCATCACAATAACCTTGTGAGTATACACTATGATTCTCATTTTACAAATGAAGATCCAAGAATGGGCAGATTAAATAGTTTTCCAAACACTGTACTGTAAGTAGCAAATATAGTCAGTACTCAAGCATAGATGTGCCTGAGACCCAAAGCATATGGCCTTTATCATTCTATTGGCTTTTAAATTCCATTTTGTCCAGCTTACTAGTATTGCCTTTTCTTGGACTGTTTTTCTACCTCACATGGACTCTTGTGGAAGTCTTCTTTGACTCTAGTCCTACAGGACTCAACTTTATCATGCAGTATGAATATGCATAGATAATTCTGTAATTTCAGTCTATTTTAATTCTCCTTGGGCTAAAATCCCTTAAAGGGTCCCACATTTCCATGCACCAAAGCCCAAATTACTTATCAAGACCACAAATGCTTCTATGGTCTGGCCTTCATTGGGTACATCTCTAACCTTGTCAGATGCACGAAACTCTTCTCAGTCTTACTCTGTTCCCCAGCATAACAAAGCAACTTACATTCAGTGTCTTATGACCCTTCATGTAAATGTTTGCATTTGCTGTTGTATTAAGTACCTACTATCCTGCACTATACTGTGCCAACCAACCCCAAGTACACATACATTCTCATTCTACAATGTCTTTCATCAAACTGCCTCCCTGAAGCTTTTTTAGTACTATCCACTCTTTTTTTTTTTTTTTTTTTTTGCCTCTCAAGCCTATTTCTTCCTATTTAACCTATTTCCCACTTCCTCCCTAGTACAGTTTATTTAATAATTTGTCAATTTCACTACATTTGATTTTAGTTTTGAATAACAAAGATCTTGTCTGATTCATTACCATCCTGGATTTCTAGAAAAAGTTCTGCAATATATAAGTACTTTGATGAATAAATGAAATAATATATATCTATATATATATTATGAGTTCAATTGGCCAACTTTCTTCCAAAGCTCAAAAGACAAAACTAATTTATCACTTTTTTTTTTTTTTTTTTTATTTTTTATTGGTGTTCAATTTACTAACATACAGAATAACACCCAGTGCCCGTCACCCATTCACTCCCACCCCCCGCCCTCCTCCCCTTCTACCACCCCTAGTTCGTTTCCCAGAGTTAGCAGTCTTTACGTTCTGTCTCCCTTTCTGATATTTCCCACACATTTCTTCTCCCTTCCCTTATTTTCCCTTTCACTATTATTTATATTCCCCAAATGAATGAGAACATATAATGTTTGTCCTTCTCCGACTGACTTACTTCACTCAGCATAATACCCTCCAGTTCCATCCACGTTGAAGCAAATGGTGGGTATTTGTCATTTCTAATAGCTGAGTAATATTCCATTGTATACATAAACCACATCTTCTTTATCCATTCATCTTTCGTTGGACACCGAGGCTCCTTCCACAGTTTGGCTATAGTGGCCATTGCTGCTAGAAACATCGGGGTGCAAGTGTCCCGGCGTTTCATTGCATTTGTATCTTTGGGGTAAATCCCCAACAGTGCAATTGCTGGGTCGTAGGGCAGGTATATTTTTAACTGTTTGAGGAACCTCCACACAGTTTTCCAGAGTGGCTGCACCAGTTCACATTCCCACCAACAGTGTAAGAGGGTTCCCTTTTCTCCGCATCCTCTCCAACATTTGTGGTTTCCTGTCTTGTTAATTTTCCCCATTCTCACTGGTGTGAGGTGGTATCTCATTGTAGTTTTAATTTGTATTTCCCTGATGGCAAGTGATGCAGAGCATTTTCTCATATGCATGTTGGCCATGTCTATGTCTTCCTCTGTGAGATTTCTGTTCATGTCTTTTGCCCATTTCATGATTGGATTGTTTGTTTCTTTGGTGTTGAGTTTAATAAGTTCTTTATAGATCTTGGAAACTAGCCCTTTATCTGATATGTCATTTGCAAATATCTTCTCCCATTCTGTAGGTTGTCTTTGAGTTTTGTTGACTGTATCCTTTGCTGCGCAAAAGCTTCTTATCTTGATGAAGTCCCAATAGTTCATTTTTGCTTTTGTTTCTTTTGCCTTTGTGGATGTATCTTGCAAGAAGTTACTATGGCCGAGTTCAAAAAGGGTGTTGCCTGTGTTCTTCTCTAGGATTTTGATGGAATCTTGTCTCACATTTAGATCTTTCATCCATTTTGAGTTTATCTTTGTGTATGGTGAAAGAGAGTGGTCTAGTTTCATTCTTCTGCATGTGGATGTCCAATTTTCCCAGCACCATTTATTGAAGAGACTGTCTTTCTTCCAATGGATAGTCTTTCCTCCTTTATCGAATATTAGTTGCCCATAAAGTTCAGGGTCCACTTCTGGATTCTCTATTCTGTTCCACTGATCTATGTGTCTGTTTTTGTGCCAGTACCACACTGTCTTGATGACCACAGCTTTGTAGTACAACCTGAAATCTGGCATTGTGATGCCCCCAGATATGGTTTTCTTTTTTAAAATTCCGCTGGCTATTCGGGGTCTTTTCTGATTCCACACAAATCTTAAAATAATTTGTTCTAACTCTCTGAAGAAAGTCCATGGTATTTTGATAGGGATTGCATTAAACGTGTATATTGCCCTGGGTAACATTGACATTTTCACAATATTAATTCTGCCAATCCATGAGCATGGAATATTTTTCCATCTCTTTGTGTCTTCTTCAATTTCTTTCAGAAGTGTTCTATAGTTTTGAGGGTATAGATCCTTTACATCTTTGGTGAGGTTTATTCCTAGGTATCTTATGCTTTTGGGTGCAATTGTAAATGGGATTGACTCCTTAATTTCTCTTTCTTCAGTCTCATTGTTAGTGTATAGAAATGCCACTGACTTCTGGGCATTGATTTTGTATCCTGCCACGCTACCGAATTGCTGTATGAGTTCTAGCAATCTTGGGGTGGAGTCTTTTGGGTTTTCTATGTAGAGTATCATGTCATCGGCGAAGAGAGAGAGTTTGACTTCTTCTTTGCCAATTTGAATGCCTTTAATGTCTTTTTGTTGTCTGATTGCTGAGGCTAGGACTTCCAGTACTATGTTGAATAGCAGTGGTGAGAGTGGACATCCCTGTCTTGTTCCTGATCTTAGGGGAAAGGCTCCCAGTGCTTCCCCATTGAGAATGATATTTGCTGTGGGCTTTTCATAGATGGCTTTTAAGATGTCGAGGAATGTTCCCTCTATCCCTACACTCTGAAGAGTTTTAATCAGGAATGGATGCTGTATTTTGTCAAATGCTTTCTCTGCATCCAATGAGAGGATCATATGGTTCTTGGTTTTTCTCTTGCTGATATGATGAATCACATTGATTGTTTTACGGGTGTTGAACCAGCCTTGTGTCCCAGGGATAAATCCTACTTGGTCATGGTGAATAATTTTCTTAATGTACTGTTGGATCCTATTGGCCAGTATCTTGTTGAGAATTTTTGCATCCATGTTCATCAGGGATATTGGTCTGTAATTCTCCTTTTTGGCGGGGTCTTTGTCTGGCTTTGGAATTAAGGTGATGCTGGCTTCATAGAACGAATTTGGAAGTACTCCATCTCTTTCTATCTTTCCAAACAGCTTTAGGAGAATAGGTATGATTTCTTCTTTAAACGTTTGATAAAATTCTCCTGGGAAGCCATCTGGCCCTGGACTCTTGTGTCTTGGGAGGTTTTTGATGACTGCTTCAATTTCCTCCCTGGTTATTGGCCTGTTCAGGTTTTCTATTTCTTCCTGTTCCAGTTTTGGTAGTTTGTGGCTTTCCAGGAATGCGTCCATTTCTTCTAGATTGCCTAATTTATTGGCGTATAGCTGTTCATAATATGTTTTTAAAATCGTTTGTATTTCCTTGGTGTTGGTAGTGATCTCTCCTTTCTCATTCATGATTTTATTAATTTGAGTCTTCTCTCTCTTCTTTTTAATAAGGCTGGCTAATGGTTTATCTATCTTATTAATTCTTTCAAAGAACCAACTCCTGGTTCTGTTGATCTGTTCCACAGTTCTTCTGGTCTCGATTTCGTTGAGTTCTGCTCGAATCTTTATTAACTCCCTTCTTCTCTTGGGTGTAGGATCTATTTGCTGTTTTTTCTCTAGCTCCTTTATGTGTAAGGTTAGCTTTTGTATTTGAGTTCTTTCCAGTTTTTGAATGGATGCTTGTATTGCGATGTATTTCCCCCTTAGGACTGCTTTTGCTGCATCCCAAAGATTTTGAACGGTTGTATCTTCATTCTCATTAGTTTCCATGAATCTTTTTAATTCTTCCTTAATTTCCTGGTTGACCCTTTTATCTTTTAGCAGGATGGTCCTTAACCTCCATGTGTTTGAGGTCCTTCCAAACTTCTTGTTGTGATTTAGTTCTAATTTCAAGGCATTATGGTCCGAGAATATGCAGGGGACAATCCCAATCTTTTGGTATCGGTTCAGACCCGATTTGTGACCCAATATGTGGTCTATTCTGGAGAAAGTTCCATGTGCGCTTGAGAAGAATGTGTATTCAGTTGAGTTTGGATGTAAAGTTCTGTAGATATCTGTGAAATCCATCTAATTTATCACTTTAAAGCAGCCTTTGAACTTATACTTTCAGAGATTATAGGTTTGCACTTCATGGACCATGCTATCATTTTAAAATATTTGAAAGTAAGCAACAGTATATATCAATGTATATTATGACTAAGTATTCCAAAATAAGACATATTAAAAGACCTCCCAAATTAAATAATAATAATATCACAATCATGGAAAATAATTGGACTAATTACTAATTAAAGTTGCTTTTTTCCTTGTATTCATTTCAGTACTTGCTTATAATCCTGACACTTTTAAATGTTCATTATTCAATCATTTAAAAATAATTTCTCATCTACTGCATAATAGTAAAAGTGCGTATTATTTATCATAAATTCTTTGTAAAGTTTTTAAGTGTGAAAGTCAATTTTAAAGTATATTTGTTGCGGAAATAATTGTTTTATCTAGTTACTTTTATTTAGAATTCTTAAAGCACTTTTAAAAAGATACACTGAGACAAATTGTTTTAGTAAAAATATGTAGACATTAAATTATTGAGCTATCCATGCATAATTTAGATAATTGCTTTTAGGAGATATCCTGTTTGATGAAAGTCTGTAAAAGGGAGATTAAATACTGTGTATTCTTAGAAGATTTTCTTTTCAAGAATTTGTGGCATGTTGTGATAATTTGCATAAAACTATCAATATTAGGCCAACTTACCAATGCTGCTGTGAAGAATCTTATGAGCTGCTTATGAAAATTGTCCCATTTCTACTTCAGATTCCCGGAGAAATTGAATTACAACTAGTCAATTTGTACATTAAAAGATACCTTGTGCAATATTAATTATAAATGGAAGTCACAGAAGTCATGAAAGCAGACACTTATTCCGTGTTGCATGGTACCAAAATAATCAGTCAAGTGAGGAAGTAAGGGAGGGAGGAGAAGGTGAGGGAGTCAGGGGAAGGGAGTTAGACTGGTAGTTGCATACTGTAGATAGCATCCCTTGGTACAGGAAGCACTTTTGAGTTTTAAGGTGGATGCGGATAGAAGTCATTAATTTAGCAAAAAAGTTATTGAATATCTACAGGTTCACAGTTTTTTATACAAACAGTTGGGGAAGAAACATGGAAATTTAGAATCTTTCAGATTTTATCAAGGTAACATGGGAAATATACTTTATGATATCTAACATCTCAGTGGAGACTGAGACACCCCATAATTGAACACTTTATTTGTATAACATACGACTTTTGAAATACCATAGAATAAAGACTATAAGTAATCATATAGCAATTTGGGTTCAGTTTTGCCAGCAAATAGGCAATTCATTTCTGGTGAAGTTGGATTGTGCTGTCAAATGAGAGTTTCAAAAAGAAAGTAATAATTTAAAAAAAGCCCACAACTTGTTTTTTGTTTTTTGTTTTTTTTTCCAGAATTTAGACCTTAGGAGTTTGGTAAAGGATTACTGCCCCATACTGAATGCTTGTTTGTGCAATATTAGGTATATACCCTAATGTCTGTTGAGAAGATTTATATATCTGAAAAAAAAAATAGACTGTATCACTATAACATATAACCCAGGGCTTCAGTTCTGTAATTCAGGTAGTCTGACAGCAAAGGTAAACTATTAAGTCAATGTGCATGGAAGGACATTCAAAAGTAAAATTTTTATATTGATGTGAATAGGGGGGCTTGGCATGCAAAATTCCAAAAGACCAAGATGAAAGTACTTGCTACATTTGCACAATTTTGCAAGTGGTTTAAAAAATCAGCAGAGATCTGATATCTCCCTTCTCTAGCCATCTCCAGCTGAGGTCCTGAGGATGAGTAAGAAGATAATGATGATAGCATATTATAAGTGTCATATTAGCCATATACGTAACTTCTGTGCAAACTGAGGCAGCATCACCAAACTTTGCCTTAGGACTAGAGAAGGCTTTACTGAAGAAGTTATGGTTGAGTTGAGTTTTTGGTGGCTCAGTTGTCTTCTACTCAGACCCCTTAAGGACTGCCACTCTGCTTTCATGCATGCAGTAGGAAACCAGGGTGCTTGACATGCTTCTACTGTTCATATTGAACCCTATGACTCACCAACAATGGCTGAGTCTGTACAAATGAGACTGGGCAGACCAGTGTGCAAACCACATCAGCCCTGGTCGTAGCTGTGGTTGCTACATCGAGTACAATGACATCATTAATGGTCTGGATTCTGTTCCAGCACTTTTAGTATGTTCACTCTCTTTTTATATCTTCTATTTCTCTCATTTACATTCACCTGCATTTTTAGGCCATGTTGGGTAGAGTGATTGTGAAATAGGACTTAGAATTTATGGAAATGATTGAAAAAAAAAACTCTTAGTGTTTTATTAATAAAGAAACAGCCATGTGAAATATAGAAGAGGATGAATGAACTTGGGTTTCCCCCATAAAAATTACAACTTGTGAGCCATGGGTGGATATCTCAGTTGTGGATGACACAACAGCTTCTTGTCAGTGAAAAAGAGGAACTCAGTATAGGCAACAGTTGTAGTCACAATATTTGCCAAATCCAATACACATAAAATAATAATGGAGGCAGTCATCTCTAAAGGCTGGCAGACAGCAGACCAGCTGAGCCAAAGCAGTGAAAGAAAAAATACTTTTTCCCCCCAAAACAAAAAGAAATTGGGAATCTGCCAACCCACTGGTTAAGAATAAAAGCCTCAGTTGGTAGATAAGTGGGGAGCATAAAAGCACTAGTCTGATGGTCTAAACAAATTTTCTTTTTAAAAAAGTGTTAAAAAGAAAAAAAAGAAAGAGATTCTAAGACCTTAAACATGTCTATAGCTCCTCAGGGTAAAGGGATTTCCCCACTAAAGGTGACCTTTAGAATGTTTCCATATCAATACAATTTAAAGGAAAACATCTAATGTCTACCAGGGACAGTTTGATTTTTATTTCTTAAATCACTGCTGAAATTTATCCTGAAGGTCTATGTTCTTTTCTGGATAGTGTATGAATCTAAACCATTTGATAGACAAAGCACTGAAGACACTGAACTCAGATTTAGTGAGCCTTCATTTGGTATTTAAGAAAAGAATAATAATTTAGTATGTTCTGCCAAGAACATGTTTTAGACATTTAGGTAGACAATGGGTGAATCCAAAGGTGTAGCCTTATTTGCTTTAACTTTTTTCAGATTATTTGCTGTAGCTTAAGAAATTCCTGGGTAAAATAGTGGTAATTATTTTGTATTGTTGGTCAATCCAGGTAGGGCATATAGTTCTTGGTCTCGTGATGGTATAAAAATGGGAATCAGATTTAGGATTCTTACACTTCAATTGACATAAATTTAATATTTTCACCTTGAATATCTAGATTCATATTCCACTCAATATTTAAAAATCAGAAAAATTACATAGAAAAAAAACACTTGAGGTTCTCAGATTATATTTACTAGTAAATTTATGTAATTTTAAATGATCCTAATTATGTTTTTCGTAAATGTATTCACTAAAAATTCCACTGAAATTGTATTCCTAACACTTCTACAGTTTCTATAAACTAGAACACTCTCATTTGTTGAGTCACTCGGGGTGAACTAGGTGGTCATACTTTCAGCCTCATTTTTTTCCCCTCTATTTAAAAGGAGTGTTGACTGTCCTGGGTAAAGGTGATAGAATGACCAGATTGCAGAAGGTCTCTCACCAAAATCTGATAGATCTGAACACATGAGTAGAGTTTAGCAAAATGTTTTTGTTCTTTTTATTGCTGAAGTACAGTCATTCTCCCTAAAATTGTGGATAAGCAAAGAAAAATCTTTTCCTCATCAGACTGGATCCCACTTCCCTGGCTAGATCTCCAGAGGCTGTACTGGAGAAAAGGGGTAAGCAAAAAAAAAAAAAAATAATAATCCTTGCAATCTTCACTAATAGACAGCTCTCTACAAAGCACATGTAATCAATTAAAATAGAAATGGGCTGGCATAATAGATGGAAAACCACCTAGAAATAGAATATCCTATCAATAACTAAGAATGTCAATATCTCCGTGTTTCAGAAATAGATGCAGGATGAGATCTGGGAGCCTCCCATTTCCAGGATTCCCAGCTGGGAATGGTCCAAGTTCAGGTACTCTCCTTAGACATATGATACATTTTTGTCTGTGTTTTAGGTAATACTCTTTTTAGATGATTTAGCAGCATCCCTAAAATGGTATGAGTCGATGTTCTCAAAAAAAAATTTAAAAAAAATTAAAAGCTGTATATAGCCTTGACCATTCCTTATATTCCCTGCCCCATCCCCTTAGATTACAGAAAATCAAGAAGCTAGAACAGATTTCAAGTTGCAGATTAGAAAGAAAGACTTTTTCTGATAAGGTTGAAAAATTTAAGGGGAAAAAGAACTCAACTTAATATTACTAGACCAAATAGAAGATAAAATTATCTCCTGTTTATAAAATATACAAGAAAAGGAAGAAAAGCGAAAGAGAAATATAACATTATAAAATACTGAAGAGGAATACAGTGTAGAAAAAGATTGAAGAAAAGAAACAGAAGAAAGCCATAACAAAACAATGAATTAAGAATAACAGTTTATAAATAAGACAAAGCAACAGCATGAGACTATATACATGAGGTATTGGCACTACATATACTCATATGTAAGGACACATGTACACACAATAATATGTGCACATAATAGTACACATACAAATAAAATTAGTAAAATTCATTTTCTTTTAGAGTGAGGGATTATTTAAAATTAAACCTTAACATTTAACATGAACGTATAGGGATCCCTGGGTGGCGCAGCGGTTTGGCGCCTGCCTTTGGCCCAGGGCACGGTCCTGGATATCCGGGATCGAATCCCACGTCGGGCTCCCGGTGCATGGAGCCTGCTTCTCCCTCTGACTGTGTCTCTGCCTCTCTCTCTCTCACTGTGTGCCTATCATAAATAAATAAAAGTTAAAAAAAAAATTAAAAAAAAAATAACATGAACGTATAATTACAGTTCTTGAGGCTTAGATATTTATTCTCTTAACCTTAGAAGAATCACTCTCCTCTAAAAACAAAGCTGCTGATTCTCTTTTAAAATAAAAATACCCCCTCCTGGGGCACCTGGGTGGCTCAGTCTGTTAAGTGTCTGCTCTTGAGTCAGTTCGTGATCTTGGGATCTTGGGATTGGTCCCCATACCCAGCTCCCTGCTCAGCGGAGAGTCTGCTTCTCTCTCTCTCTCTCTCTCTCCTCCCCCTCACCCCCAGCTCAATATCTCTTTCTGTCTCAAATAAATCAATGAAATCTTTAAAAAACACAAACAAACAAACAAAAAAACCCCAACAACCCTCCTCTGGTCTACATGACCGGACACATGGCTACCACCAGCTCCTGAGTGTAGCATCTTAAAGCTTTATTACCAGATATACACAGCCTTGTGTCTTCATCACAGCCCCAAAATCTCTTAGGAAAAGGTCACTGAGTCAGATTGTATCAGTAGTTTACTCCTAGTTCATTGGACATACACAGTTTTTGTTTTGTTTTGTTTTGTTTTTCTCATTAAACATACATGCCCAGCAATTGGTCCCATTGCAGTTGTATGCCTGGGGAAGATTAGATATACCAGATAAAAGAGGACTCTAGACTGCTAAACTCCTCAGGTCTCTACTACTACCTGAGTTTTCTACCTGTTTCTGGTGGGAATGGTGACACTTGTTAAATCCATTAAGTCCTTTAACTGAGTTATCCCTAAACACGACTGCATATACAAACCCAACCTAGCTGCTTCTCTCCCTTCTTGCCCAACCTTCTCCCTACTGCCCTCTGCTGCACCCTTTTACTGTCACTCCCATACTCTCTTCCTGTTCCCTTGAATCCATCGTTCACTATAAACTTACGCCTTAAATCCAAGCCTCTGCACATGATTTTCTCTGAACACAGTTGACATAATTTAACTTTGGCTCTCAGCCTCAGCATACTAATCTCCCCTGCAGCTCTCCTAAAGGGAACACTGTATTCTCTCATCCTCCTACACCACTGAGAACACAAGAGACTAAGATGACATTGGCGTCCTCCCAGGTCCCTGTTTCCAATTTCAGATGGTTCTTCTACTTCCCTCACATACAAAGCACTTCCCTCCTGAGGCTCATGACTGTAGACTACACCATCTTCTATCACTACTTGTAACTACTTCTACAGAATTCCCATCCTTTATTCATAATAGATGTTGGCACCTAGCTCACATTATTCTCTACTCCAAGAACTTTAATCATCAGAATAAATGTGAGCAATCTCCCACATTGAACATTTCTTTACAAGGAATCAATCAGTTTAACCCACTCATACTCTTTCTTATCTTTGGGAAGCCCTGGGCTTTGTGAGCAGCCCAAACTATTATACCTCTGTAAATTTAAACTCTAACGTATAACCTCTGATCACAACTTCACTTATCTTCACCTCTTTCAATTCGTATTCTAAGTAAATCTCTTGGATTTCACTGAAGCTTTAAGTTTCTCCAACTCAACTCCTTTTGTTCCTATCAACTTCCTAAACTAGTACAGACATCATGTACATTCAACTATTCTGTTGTCACATATTCAATTCTTTGTACCCTATTCTCTACTATACTTATTGTAACTTTTCTTCTTGGATCAATATAGCCATTCAACACTGCTAATCTTACACCCTGGCCAGTAAGCACTTTTGGAGAAAATCACATGGTAAATGGATCAGAGCCACTTTAGATTCAAGGTATTTACTCTTGGTTTGTCAATATTACTCACCAGCAATTTTACCTATTTATTATCATCTTTCTTTTCGGTATTTTGTGGTAAGATTTTCCAAATATTTACCATCCTTCACAAATATATATTTAGAGGCAGATTCTTAAGAATTATGCCATCTAGAATTATAGCCAGTCCTCATTTATGTGGATTCCTGCTTGCTAAAGTGTACTTGTAACCCTTAAATTAAAAAAAAGTACTTTTACAGTCATTGAAGAACATGCACAGTGGGGCAAAATTTCGAGTTGCCAGACCTACAGGTCATCAGCTAAGGAGAAATAAGGTGACACTGCCTTCTTATTGCAGCTCTAATACTAAACAACTGTCCTTCTGGTGGCCTTTTTAGTGCCTTATTTTTTGTGCCTTCTGTTGGTGATGTCACTGTATAACATGGTCCTCAAGCACGGTACTAAAGTACTGTCTAGGGATCCTAAGCCCAAAAAGGCTGTGCTGTGCCTTGCAGGAAATACAGAGAAATTCCTACTCAACCATGAATTATAGTGCTGTTGTTTATTAGTTCAATGTTAATGAATCACAAATATATACTAAATAAAGTGTATTAAGCATACATAAAATAAGATCATATATTGGTTAGTTGATGAAAATTTTGTGACTAGAGGATTATAGTACTGGTTCAATATTGACTAATTCAGTGGTCATGGAGACTTGATAAAACATGGTTGTCTGAATAATGATAATATACTACAGGTATTTGAGGAGTTGTGATAAATGACCTGCTCTTGTATTCCTGGTGGTGACACAGACTGAACTACTATTTATGAACAATACCTACCAATAACTAGTAAGTCACTCAAAATATCAGATGGATGAATTTATTATGACCAATAATCTGTTTATTGGGCCATCAATCAAAGTCTCTGATGGTTTTCTTGTCAGCTTTCTGTATGTGAGCCAAATGGCTTAGCAGGGTAAAACAGGAGTCAATCTTCCTCCAAGTAGATAAAGGATTCTTAATAAATAACACAACTCAGCATTAATATTCTCTAAATAAAAACCACTATATCCTAAAACTGGCTTACCCCCCAAATAGCAGAAGGTAACAGAGATTCTCAAAAAACTCATGGGGAAACTAAGATGTAGGAAATTAAAATTTAATATGATCACTCTACGGATAGTCATGTGTTAAAATTTTATATTATTTCCCTTAGCTATGACTTCCTTTTCATATCAATATTATTAAATTCATTTATAGATGAAACAATAGAAAAAATTAACAAAATATGAGTTTACCCAGCTAATAGATCTAAGAGTACATTTTAGCAACTATTATTATTTGACTTCAGAGATCAAATGCTTTTAACTTAAAATTCTAAGATTTGTATTCTGTTTGCTTCTTACCTCTTATTTGTCTGAGAGGCTTCAACCTTCTTTTAAAAATGTGATTCAAATCCTTTTAGGAATTATGAATAGTACTCTGAAATATATGAAGAATTAATACAAAGTAAGAGAATCATTTTCCTGTGGGACTTCCATTAGAGGACATCTGCTTTTTAAAACTTTCATTGCATTACAAAAGTCCATTTTCAAGTTGCTTGATTGTTCTTTGCCTTTATATTTCTCTTAGAAAAAATTATAATTGATGGATAGACATTCAAGTACAGAATATACTATTTAATCAACATTATACTTTTGTCGATGCTGTATCATGAAGCATTACCCAGTATGTTTCTTTAGGTAGATGAATTTTGAATTCCAAGTTGCTATAGCAAGAACCATTAACCTGAACTCATAGAACACTCAGAAACTCCTCATTCCAACTTGCTAAATAGCAGAAAAGGAGAATTTTCTGATTCTTCCTGGGGCAAGACTTGGGGGGTAAAATAGAGATTGAGGAATTGAACTGGAATACTTCTGAGATTCTCATTTGCTGCAGTGGACTAGGCTGGGTTTTCTCTAACCCTGGGCCCCAGCTCACTGCTTGGCAAACCATGTAGTATGTCACATAGATGGGCCCTTAGTTACTGGAAAAGTGTCTAGACAGTTAGTTGGAAATTTGTGTTATCTGACTTATATTTGTCTTTGGCATCAGTACTACAAATGCTTTAAAAATCTGGATATACCACAGAAATGTATCCAGAATGTAAACTTCTTCCTTAACAGTGAATCTCATAGAAAAAAAAAAAAAAGAGATTGAGAACCTTGATAGTAAGAAACTACTTTGTAAACATTAGTCCTAAAAATCCAAATATAATGTCTATATTCTTATTTTAGTCTCTTACACATTGAATTTATTACAAACTGATTTACTGCTTTCTTAGATTACATACACACAAAACCTCTGAAGTAGTACATTTATAGATTATGCATGTGAATAATTCTAAATTATGGAAATAATGATGAAGAATCAATGTATGTGTGTGTATACACACCAGAGAGGAGGAGTTTGTATATAAAAATGGCTGCCATATGTAGAGCAGGCGTAGTATTGTTTCAGTCTGATGCTAAACTTACAAAGTTTCATAGAATAATACATGTCAAGGATCCCTGGGTGGCTCAGTGGTTTAGTACCTGCCTTCAGTCTGGGGTGTGACCCTGGAGTTCCAGGATCGAATCCCCCATTGGGCTCCCTGCGTGGAGCCTGCTTCTCCCTCTGCCTGTGTCTCTGCCTCTCTTTCTGTCTCTCTCTCTGTTTCTCATGAATAAATAAATAAAATCTTTAAAAAAATAATACATGTCCTGGCATTTACATAGATTAAAAGCAACAGAAATTGATCATTCTGTCTAATATTTAGCTTGAAATGTTGACTAGTGTACCGGATGCATATTTCCATTGAGAGAGGTACAAAGTTCTTGTCTAGAGGCTAACCAAAACCAACTTCTTAAAAAAATTATTTAAATTCAATTAATTAACATGTAATGCATTATTGGTTACAAAGGTAGAGATCAGTGATTCATCAGTCCAAATAATCCCTAGTGCTCATTACATCACATGCCCTCCTTAATGTTCGTCACCCAGTTGCCTGGTGAGTAAGAGTCTCTTATGGTTTGTCACCCTCTCTGATTTCACCTTATTTTTTCCTCTCTTCCCCTATGATCTTCTGATTTTTTCTTAAATTTCACATGAGTGAGAACTCACGATAATTGTCTTTTTCTGATTAGCATAATATCCTTAGCATAATATCCTCTATTTCCATCCACATTGTTACAAATCCAAGATTTCATTCTTTTTTTATGGCTGAGTACTAGTCCATTTTATATATATTTCACATCTTTATCCATTCATCTGTCAATAGAATCTGAACTCTTCCACACAGCTCAGCTATTGTGTACATTGCTGCTATAAACATTGGGGTGCAGATGCCCCTTCAGATCACTACATTTGTATCTTTGGGATAAATACCCAGTAGTACATTTGCTGGGCCATAGGGTAGTTCTATTCTCAACTTTTTTAGGAACCTCCATACTGTTTCCCAGAGTAGATGTACCAGCTTCATTCCCACCAACAGTGGGAATTCTCCCTTTTTCCACATCCTCGCCAACATCTATCATTTCCTGACTTGTTCATTTTAGCCATTCTGATTGGTGTGAGGTGGTATCTTATTGTTTTTTTTTTTTTTTTAAGATTTTATTTATTTATTAGAGACAGAGAGAGAGAGGCAGAGACACAAGCAGAGGGAGAAGCAGGCTCCATGCAGGGAGCCCGATGTGGAACTCGATCCAGGGTCTCCAGGATCATGCCCTGGGCTGAAGGCGGCCCTAAACCGCTAAGCCACTGGGCTGCCCGGTATCTTATTGTGGTTTTGACTTGTATTTCCCTCATGCTGAGTGACACTGAGCATTTTTTCATGAGTCTGTTGGCCATGTTGGCCATGTGTATGTATTCTTTGGAAAAATGTCTGTTCATGTCTTCTGCCCATTTCTTGACTGAATTATTTGCTCTTTGGGTTTTGAGTTTGGTAAGTTCTTCATAGATTTTGAATACTAGCACTTTATCTGATGTGTCAATTGAAAATATCTTCACCCATTCTGTAGGTTGTCTTTTGGTCGTGTCAACTGTTTCCTTTGCTGTGCAGAAGCTTTTTATCATGACGAAGTCCCAATAGTTTATTTTTGCCTTTGTTTCCCTTGCCTTTGGAAACGTGTCTAGCCAGAAGTTGCTGCAGCTGAGGTCAAAGAGGTTGTTGCCTATGTTCTCCTCTAGGGTTTTGATGGATTCCTATCTCATCCATTTCTCATTCATCCATTTTGGGTCTGTTTTTGTATACAATATGAGAAAATGGTCCAGTTTCATTCTTCTGCATGTGGCTGTCCGATTTTCCCAATACCATTCATTGAAGAGACTGTCTTTTTCATTGAATATTCTTTCCTGCTTTGTTGAAGATTAGTTGACCATAGAGTTTTGGGTCCATTTCTGCGTTCTCTATTCTGTTCCATTGATCTCTGTGTCTGTTTTTGTACCTGTCCCATCCTGTCTTAATGATTACAGATTTGTAATAGAGCTTGAAGTCCAGAATTGTGATGCCATCCAGTTTTGGTTTCCTTTTTCAACAATCCTTTGTCTATTCTGGATTTTTGTGTTTCCATACACATTTTAGGATTATTTGTTCCAACTATGTGAAATAAGTTCATGGTATTTTGATAGGGTTTGCATTGAGTGTGTAGAGTGACCTAGGTAGCATAGACATTTTAATAATATTTGTTTTTGCAATCTATGAGCATGGAATGTTTTTCCATTTCTTTGTGTCTTCCTCAATTACTTTATGATGTTCTATAGTTTTCTGATTACATATCTTTTGCCTCTTTGGTTATGTTTATTCCTAGCTATCTTAAGATTTTGGGTACAGTTGTAAATGGGATTGAATCCTTAATTTCTCTTTCCCCTGTCTCATTGTTAGTGTATAGAAATGCAACTGAGTTCTGCACATTGATTTTATATCCTGCCACTCTGCTGAATTCCTGTATGAGTTCTAGCAATTTTGGGGTCAAGTCTTTTGGGTTTTCTATATAGAGTATCATGTCATCTACAAAGAGTGAGAGGGAGCATACCTCAATATCATAAAAGCCATATACAAAAAGCCCACAGCGAATATCATTCTCAATGGGGAAACACTGGGAGTTTTTCCCCTGAGGTCAGGATCATGGCAAAATGTCCTCTGTCACCACTGCTGTTCAACACAGTTCTAGAAGTCGTAGCCTCAGCAATCAGATAACAAAAAGAAATAAAAGGCATCCGAATTGGCAAAGAAGAAACCAAAACCAACTTCTAAAGAAACTACAGAGTCTCTTTCTTTCTTTTGACTTTCCTTTTTAAAAAGTACTGTTGTCCATTATTTAGAGGAAATAGTTCTCATGGCTTAGTGTTACAAAGAGCAGTTCAAGGACATCTGTACTCTATGTGTATTGGTTTTTATTTTAATTTTATTTTTAAAAATATTTATTTATTCATGAGAGAGAGAGAGAGAAAGAGAGAGAGAGAGGCAGGCAAAGACACAGGCAGAGGGAGAAGCAGGCTCCATGCAGGGAACCCAACATGGGACTCAATCCCCGGTCTCCAGGACCACACCCTGGGCTGAAGGCAGCAGTAAACCTCTGAGCCACCCAGGCTGCCCCTGTGTATTGGTTTTTAGACAAGTTTTTTGTAACATACATCATTTACAATTTTATAATATTCATGCAGAATTGGATATATTTTTTAAATGTGTGTGTGTGTGTGTGTGTGTGTGTGTGTGTGTGTGTGTGTCTAAGAGAAAATAATAAAAGAAGCATAACTGAAAAGTCACTCTCTGGTCTTTGACCCAGGAGTGTACAGCTATCAGTTGTACTCTATAAAACCCTCACCAGAGTGGAACAATCAAGCAAAGAGATAAAAATAAACTGAAGTATGTTAGTGGGAACATACTCATTTCAAAAACATTTGAATGTGTATTACAGTGACGGGTCCTTTTTATCATTCTTAATGTTGATAAATACTAAAAGAGTTTAGTTTCAGATAGCTAAAGTGTTTGTATATTTATTGCTGTTTAGGTAACTCTATCACCATTAGATATCCACATAAATAACTATTTTTTTCACAAAAGTATATTGATTCATAGACTTTATGGATAGATACTATTACCAAGGAGTTTACTTTCCAGTGATGAAATTAAAAAATAAATATACAGCACCATGAGGTGGGGTTAAAATAGAGGTATATACAAAATTCAAAGTTATCATAGGACACAGACCTCAAGTTTGTCAAGATGATGGCATAGGAAGATCCTGAAATCACTTCCTCTCACAGGCACACCAAATCTACAGCTGCATGTGGAACAGTTTCCTTTGAAAAAGACCTGGAAACTAGCTGACAACTCCTCCACAACAAAGGATAAAAGGTCCACATCAAAACTGGTAGGAGATGCAGAGATGTAGTCTTGCTAAAAATCCTACTCCCTGAGTGGCAACCATTATTTGGGAGGGATTTCACAAACATAGAACTTTTCCCTGAGGAGCAAGGTGTTCATACTCCACATCAGGTAGCCCAACCCTTGGGACCTGAACTGGAGAGACAAGACCCTAAAATGTTTAGCTTTGAAAAAACAGTGGGGCTTATTCCAAGAAACCCAAAGGGCTATAGGGAACTGAGATTTCACACTGAAAGGGCTCACATAGTAAGTTCACTCTGAAACTCAATACAAAAGCATCAGTTTAGAAAGTGCCTAGATCACGTATAAAGGAAATTAATTTGCTAATCTTAGTGTCTGTAGGAGGAGTAGGGATCTGTTGGGACTCTCTCTGGGGATGGAGATACTGGCAGGCACCCTTTTTGTGCTCTCTACCACGTTCATACTCATGCTAGCATACACAATTTTGCACTCTCTTTTTACCTTACTAACATCAGTGGTGATGCCCTACTCCTGTGCTCTCCTGTGAATGCGCTAAAACTGGCAGGCATGTGCACAGTCCATGAGTCCCTGGAGTGGCTGGCTTTAGTAGCCAGGGCCAAAACAATTGGAGACACAGCTCCTGGCAGGCTGCCACCTCTGGGCATGGCACAGACAACAGACTGAAACAAAGCCCTAGTCTTCAGTGAAAATGTCCTATTTACTTGGCTTGGAGCATCAGCCTGAGGGACAGCCTTCAGGTTAACATCTAGAGGCTTAGAGGTGATCCCAGGAATGTAGACTGAGGGTTACCAGCATTGCACTCTCCCTAGACCTTGCTATAGTTCACTGATATCCAAGAAAGGAGCTAATGTACTTGTCTGGAAACTTATTTTGCAACAGTCACCAGGAGATACATCCAGATTACCTAGTGTAGAGGCCAGCAGGATTTATGATTGTAGTCCCACAGGACACAGTGTGTTTATATTTGCACACTTTAAAAGCTGCTGCTTAAGGATCTGGCTTTCAGTGAGCCTGAAATGAGGTGCTGACTGATATCCCTCCTTTTAGAACACTGACAGGTCTTGTTACACCCTAAGCAACTGGGACCTTTCAAGACTAAATCAGACAGCTTAGACAACTGTAAAGGTTCAAGAGACAAACAAGAGCTAGGGGAAGTTTGAATGATAAGATTCGTCTTCTGCATGAGGCCATTCCTTCAAGACTGGGAAAGGTAGCTGTTTCACCTAATACATAGAAACCCATAGAGTCCTGTAAGAATGAGGAAACAGAGGAATGTATTTGAAATTAAAGAACAAGATATAGGGGTCCCAGAGGAAGAGAGACAGGGCAGGAAACTTATTTAAAGAAATAATGGCTGAAAACTTTCTTAACCTGATGAAGGAGACAGACATCTCTAACAAGCCCACAGAGTTTGAATTAAAATGAACCCCAAAAGATCCACACCTAAACACATTATGATTGTTGAAAGTTAAAGAGAGCACCTTAAAAGCAACAATATAAAATCCACTTGTTACATACAAGGGAAACCTCCATAATGTTATCATATTTTTCAGAAGAAATTTTGCAGGCCAGAACGGCATGCCATGCCATATTTAATGTGGTAAAAATAAAAGAAATTTCCCTCCGAGAATAATTTACCTGTGAATATTATCACTCAAAATTGAAAGAGAAATAGTTTTCCAGATAAGCGAAAACCTAAAGGTGTCCATCATTTGAAATCTTTTTGACTACAAGGGTATGAAAGTTGAAATCAGTTAAAAGAAAAAGACTTAAAAAATACGTGGAGACTAAACAAAATTATACTAAACAGTAAGTAAATAAAGAAATCAAAGGAGGAATAAAAAATACCATGAGACAAATGAAAATAGTACCAAAATCTATACGGTACAGTGAAAGTGCTTCTAAGAAATTTGTGACAATTCAGGCTTATCTTAAGAAACAAGATATATTTCAAATAACCAATTTCACTTTATACCCAAATGATTTAGAAAAAGTAGAACAAAGCCCAAATTTAGAAGGAAATAATAAAAATCAAAGCAGAGATCAATGAAATAGAGACGGAAAAGATAATGGAAAAGATCAATGATATTAAGAGCTGGTTCTTTGGAAAGATAAGCAAAACTGAGAAACCCTTAGCTAGACTAAGAATAAAACAGAGAGGGACCAAATAAATAAAATCAGAAATTAAGGATGAGAAGTTACAACTGATACCACAGAAACACAAAGGATTATTAAACACTAGTAATGAACAATTATATGCCAACAAATTGGACAACCTAGAAGAAATGGGTTAATATCTAGAAAAATACAATCTTCCAAGATTGAGTTATAAGAACATAGAAAATCTGAACAGGTTGGTTACCAGTAAGGAATAATTACACCTGATTACTAGTGATTAGTAATCAGAACCTCCCAACAAACTGCAGTTCAGGACTAGGCACTTCACTGGCAAATTCTACCAAACATTCATAAAAGATTTAATACTTATTTTTCTCAAACTCTTCCAAAAGATTGAAGAAGAGAGGATGCTCCCAACTCATTTTATGTAGCCAGCAATACCCTCATACCAAAACCAGACAAGGACACCACACAAAAAAGAAAATCACAGGCCACTATCTCTGATGAACACAAATGGAAATAATCCTCAACAAAATATTAGCAAATTAAATTCAACAATTCATTAAAAGGATCATATGTCATGATCAAATGGGATTTATTCCTGGGGATTCATGGATGGTTTCACATCTGTAAATCCAACAGTGGGTTTATCACATTAACAAAATGAAGAATAAAAATCATTATGATCATCTCAATAGAGGCAGAATAAACTTTTGACAAAATTCAACCTCTATATATGGTACAGACTCTCAACAAAGTGAATATAGAAGGAATGTACCATAACATAATAAAAGTCATTTGGAGAAGCTCATATGTAATATCACACTCAACAGTAAAAGGCTTTTACTTAGAAACTTTTTTTCTAAGATCAGGAACAAGACAAGGGTGTCCACTGTTGCTACCTTTATTCAGCATAATCTTGTTAAGTCCCAGACAGAGCAATTAGGCAGGACAAAGAAATAAAAGGCACCCAAATTGAAAAGGAGGAAGTTAAACTATCACTATAAGTGGCTGACATGATTTTATATATAGAAAACCATAAGTACTCCACCAAAAATTTTTAGAATAAATGAATTCTAAAGGTTACAGAGTATGAAATCAATATATACCCCAAATAAATCATGAACTGGTGAATGGATAAAATGTGGAACCCATTAAGCCTGTTACTCTTTTAGTGATAAGGGATAAACCACCTATATATGCCCCCAAAAGTATAAACCTTGAAAACATTGTGATAAGTGAAAGAATCCATATGAAATACTATGTATTATATGTTTTTTTAAATCCAGAAGAATGGCAAATTTATAGAGATAAAACATCTTTTTTTTGTTGTTCTGGAGGTATGGTAAATATGAATATTAATTTCAGATAGGCATGAGAGAATTTTTTGGAGCAATGAAATTTTTATAAAATTGGATTGTCAGGATGGTTGTGCAACTATAAATTTACTATAAATTGTACACTTACAATGGTTGGATTATATGGTAATGAATAACAGCACAATTAAGCTGTTAACAAGCATAAATCTTGGTAAGAAGAGAAAAAGAGTAAATGAGAAATCAAAGCACATAAATTTCATAGTGCCCAACTAAATTGACTTTGTTTTGCTGTGTGAATTAGTCTGAGTCAAAGTCCTGCCTCCAAGTAAGCCTTTCTAAGCAGGATATAGTGGATCCTTTTGTTGAGTCTGGTCTTAGGAACTAGAGGAAATATTTTGGAGTGGTGGCTCTGCTATTTATGAGCTGAATGATTTGGGAAATATTTCCTAAGCCCCAGTTTCTTTATATGATGTCAACTATTTTGAAGAAGATATGTAAAGAAAAACAAGCACTAAAATGCATGTTAAAAACCTAACATTTTTCCTTCCAGTAATAATTACCTCCTTCACTATTCCCTATAACTGTGAACCAAATGTCAGAGTAGAGCATTTCTCCATGGTACTTGAGAAGTATATGGAAGGTTCTTCCCACCAAACATGCTCTACTGTCTATTAAACCATCTACATTTCTTCATTTGACACCAACCACCCACCTACCCACCCACATGCAAACACCTTGGATACAAAGATTCTTCAGCTTTCAAGAGGTTACTATTAAATAGAAAAGTTTAGCTAAATTTAGACTCTGGGGATCTGTGACAAACAGGGAATCCATAGTACTGTGGAAAGTAATGAAGACCATCCTTCAACTCCTAGTGTAGGGTCACACAGTTCTTGCATGAGATCAGGCATTCCCACAATGAGAGTCCCGTCTGGTTCTGAATGGCTGAGAATGCACACAGTTTTGCCTCTTCCTTCCTAAATCTCATGAAGGAATGATGATTATGTATAAAAGTGACTATTCATTAAACACTGAGGACAGAAGCAGGATCAAGAGCATTTCAGAAATTGAAACGATGAATCTTGAGAACAAAAACCAATTGGTTCATAGTGTTTAAAAGGTAGAGACAAATATTTCTGCTAAACTGGGAGATGTCCTTTTCCAGCATAGCTGTGAAGGAACATCAGGCTTGAAATGGGTGGACATTCTCTACAGCCACTGGCCTGGTATACCTAACATGTATTTTCATCTTCCTTGGCACTTACTCTTCCAACATATACATACATACAGATCAGGAGGGGGAGGGAAGGAGGAGAAAGCAGCAATGGCCTTTACTTCTAGTTAAAAGGAAACAAAACAAACCTTGCTCTAGAAAGAAATTGAATAATCTGCCAGGAAAGACCAGGAAAATATATTTTTAGTGTAAATATCAATCCCACCAAAAATCCTTATTTTGGCATTTGAAAAAGGATCACCTCTCTACCCCATGTGTGCAATCCCCTATTACATTCTCCCCCAAAAAATTAACAGTCAGTAATCCCTCCTATTTCCCAGGAACCTATTATTCTCTCTCTTATGGGGAAGATCAGTCATGAAAAAAGGGCCTACTCCAGGTAGAAAGGTTTATTTTATTAATAAAATGGCTCTTCATTTATAAATATAAACAGTAGTTAACAATTGTCAGGCATTTATTTATGTAAGCCAAAAGCCAAAAACAAAGCAGAACAGTTGATCCGGGGAAGATCAAACATGTTTTTGGTAAAAGAGAAAACTCTTTAATAAACATTATAATTTAGAGGAACTATTGATACACCCAGTAAAATAGATGAAGCTCAGATGCATTTTGCTAAGTAAAGAGGCCAGATTCAAACAAGATACCATATGATTCCATTTATATTCTGGAAGAGACAAACTATAGGGCTGGAGAATTTATCTATGGTTGCCAAGAATTGGGGGTATGGAAGGACTGCAAAAGGGAATTTTTGGAGAGACGATGAAACTGTTCTGTATCATAATTGAGGTGGTAATTATAAAGATCTATCATATTTCAGAACACATGGAGCTATAAACTACAAAGAGAATTTTGCTTTATGAAAATAGAGAAATACATTTTAATTCCAAATTAGCATTCTCATAAAGATTAGAGAAGAAAGCATATTACCTAAAAAAGAAACTACTAGAATGAAGAAGCATTCTGAAACAAGAACAAAATATAAGCTTCCCAAAATGTTACTGCCCAAGTTAAAAGAAAAAAAATCCCTTCCTGTCCCTTCTCTTTCTGTGTGTGCATGTATGTGCTTGTGTGTATTTGTTTGAAAGCAAAGTTTTGAGGAAGTATGTTAGGTAAGTTAGTACAGTGGTTGTGGAAAATTTAAAAGACAGAAAAATAAAAATAGGACAATTTGAAAGCAAAAGTAAGAGACCTGGATAATCTTATTTAGCATATATAACATCAATATGAAATATATTATCAGAAAGACAATAGAAAAAAATAGAAAAGTAATCCATTAATAAAAGAAAAAGCAAACCTCAGTTTCAAATTGATATTTCAGTTAAGTGCTGAGCCAGGGGAAACAAACAGAGTCTGTAAATTAACACATATCGTTGTGAAAATGTTAATGCCAAGAATAAAAATGCTTTCTTTCAGAGTGGAAAGTAGTTTCAACAGGAAAGGCTAGCTAAGTAAGAAATGGTTTGGGCGTGTGTTTTATCAGTTTTAAATTTCATCAGATGAATTTGCTTCCTTGAGGTGTAGACACCATGACTAACACAAAAGATCACCTTTAGTCCACTTCCAGAGCTAATATTATCTTTCTAGAAATTTAAAAGGAATCTCAGGTATAGGAATTTTATTTACCGCTCTCCGGAGCAAATTAGTCATTTAAAAAGTAAAAGTGAGAAGTCTATTTTTCATCCAAATTCCATGTGCCCCATAAAACCTCTCCCAATATGATGTCTTAATAATTAACAATTTGGAAGGTTTAGTCTGTCATTGAGATCAAACACTCTTTGTATGTGTGCCTTTGTCATTATTTGATCTCGTCATATAAGCAACACTATGTTTTAGTCTAATTCTCTGAAAAACACCATAATCAACGGAAATGATGATAATTAGATCAAAAAGCTGTTTTGTTTTTGTTGTTGTTTTTTTCCTGACAAAGAGACTGTAGGCAAAGACTCTGATAGAGGCTACCATTATTAGCAGGTGCAGCGAGCTCTCTATACTTTTCACTGAATTATAATACTGGAGATTGCTTTGGTAATAATACATTTTTTTTCAGGAGCTTTTGATTTGAAAGAAAATATGGAATGTAGAACAATATGTAGCATGTTCAACTTACCTAGTTATTTCAAATTGCAGATACTTACAAGCTTGTAATCACACATGACATAAAAAATATTAAAAGAATCATGAAAATAATAGTGACTTTTAGTACCAAGCATACAACCAAATAATAAAATTAATAAAAAAATGTAACCGGTACTTTATCAACCAGTTTTTGGCATTAATGAACTGTTTTTTTCCAGTCTCTAGCCCAATGATATCCTTAAAGTCTTCAGAAGTGCTTGCATGATTCTGAATAAAAGAGATGTTAATTGCTCAGTACTTCCAGTTAAGGCTTATTAGCACCATAACTGGAGATCCACTTGCTCATAGGTTGCCAAATGGAAGCTTATAAGCCAAGAACACAATTCTGTGTCATGTTGTGGTAGGTAATGTGCAAAACACTGAGTTCTTAACATTTAAAAACTAGGATATTTTATCCAAAAACCAGATTTTTTCTACTTCTTTTGGTGAGTTTGCAAACTTGTGATACTGGACTTGCTTTTCTACAATAATTTGCTGCTAACTAGCAGCTGGCCTTGTTTAAAATGACATGTGCTTACTAGTTCTCTGCAGACTTGTTCCCACTGCGACTGTGTTACAGTGGCTCTTTTTGCTCATTTACATTATATTTGGCCCCCATAGCACTTGAATAAGTGACTTCTTAAGTTCTTTCTACCCATCAATAGGCAGAGAAACAAAGGCAGGTAGGGAAAGTGATCTACCCAACCTGACTTCCAGCTCTAGAGCATGGGCAAATCTCTGTACTAAGGTCTTTCCATTCACAATTCCACCTTGAAAAAAGATCAAGAATTACTGCATTTTGTTTACACTTGATAAAAACCTATATCATTAGTCTTCCTGAAGTTTTTATATATATATTTTTCTGGAGTTAGTTATTATAAACAAAAGTTTATAATCACTGTGAAGATAGAGAAGAGACATAAGAATAAGACTTGGCAAGAAATTTATATCGTAGCTTAGTTCTTTATCACTTGAAAACCATAAGAGACTCTTAACTGTAGGAAACAAATTGAGGGTTATTGGAAGGGAGGTGAGTGGGAGGATGGGATAACTGGGTGATGGGTATTAAGGAGGGCACTTGATGTAATGAGTATTGGGTATTATATGCAACTGGTGAATCAGTAGATTCTATCCCTGAAAATAATAATACACTATATATTAACTAAGTTGAATTTAAATTTTTAAAAATATCCTAGCAAGTACAGTAATTCGCATCATCAGAGTTTCTACATGATCTTCACTGCATGTCCAATTCCCTGCAAAACACTTTCTAGTGATTATAAGACCATAAGAGGGAATCATCTGTCTGAATCTGGCTTCTTATAGCAACTGAATTTTTCCCAAACCAAACTCGAAATATATGAGAACTAAGTTTGTTTTTCATAGAGTCTCTTTTTAAATAGGTAGGTAGGTAGGTAGGTAGGTAGGTAGGTAGATAGATAGATAGATAGATAGATAGATAGATATTCTTACCCATAAAGCAATACTTTCAAATCAAAGCAACTATTTCCAAGGTAAATAGCAACTATTTCCAAGGTAAATAAACAGATGCAGAAATACATAGGGTTTTTTGGCACTTTAAGTTTTTGTGTATACAAAAGTAATAGCAATTAATTTTTTTTAATGGAAAAACGATTGGGAAAGAGCACCATGGATATGTTCCAAAGCCAACTTGTTTTAAGAATTGATGGGTAGAAATGCAAAGTGGTATAGTTGCTATGGAAAACAGAATGGAGATTCCTCAAAAAATTAAAAATAGAACTACCATATTATTCAGCAATCTCACTTTTGCATGTTTATCTAAAAGAATTGAAATTGAGCTCTCAAAGAGATTTTATCACTCTTATATTCATTGCATATAGCCAAGATACGGAAATGACCTAAATGCCCATTGATAGATAAAGAAAATGTAGCATAAAATTACAGTGAAATATTATTCAGCCTTTAAAAAGCAAGAAATTCTTCAACATGCTACAACATGGATGAACCTTGAGGACATTGTGTTAGTGAAGTAAGTCAGTTACAGAAAGACACATACTGTGTAATTCCACTTATATGAAGTATTAAAATAGTCAAATTCATAAAATCAGAATAGAATGGTGGTTTCCAGGGGCTCTTTTAACTCAGGCCATTGCAGAAGTTGACAGATTTATTTTTTAAGGATTTTTCTTTAGTTCTTTGCCTGAATATAGAAATGAATAATGAGTGTCTGCAGTAATAGAACTTCAAATGGTTCGTAACTGTGGGGCTCAAGGAGTGTATGTAGTAGACGTAGGGTGAGAGAGGGAGGAGGAATAGTGAAATTGTTATTTAGCCCTAATTATGATCACATCATCCCATGTTATCCAGCCATCGAGGGTCAATCTACATTGTAACATCCAGGTAACTATAGTCTCAGCTGTTATCTTGTAAATAAAAATAGGAATCTAAACTTGTATGGATCTTTTTCCTCCAGAAGTAGGTACCCAGGGAATAGATTCTGGTTCTAGAAATCCATGACAGTTGTGAGTGGTCTGCTCAGCCAGACCTCCCTCTCTAGATATCTGCTTTATATTTCTAAGGCTGTCATCTGCCATCATGTGATGGGCTTCTCTAGATTTGCTTCTATTTTGCACATTTTATTTTTGTGCTAGATATAATTCTCTCATACACAGAAATATAAAATTCACAAGCAAAGGTACTTACATTTTTTAAGATAAGATACCACTTTTAGATCCACAGATAATGGGAGTTCTCTATAATTGGTTTCTCCTTATTCCCCAATCTGCTACATTTAGCAGGGGCCAGCTCCCCTTTCACTAACAGAAGAGCTTTGGAACTTAAACCTAGTTGTAAACTGTACCCAACTTATCCCAGAAAGTGTTCCTTTTCATCCTCTGTTCAACAAAGGCCTCCCTCATTTTCTACTCTAGGTGATACCCTGAAAGAACACCGTTCACCATGATACACAAGACATGTTTGATTTACATGGTTCCACAAAAGCTATCAAACCAGTTGCTAGTACACTTCCAAAGTCTGGATTGTTTAACTTTAAATAACATACAGGGAAGGAGGTGCCAACAGTCTAAGCAGAGACATGGCGATCCAATCTGAATCCTATTCACAACGTTCCTTCCATCATAAGGTCAAGAGAAGATCTGTCCTCGGGATTGGCAGATTACCTGTGTGACATTTGGTTAAAAACAACAACAAAACCCACATTTTCATGGGCACTTACATTTAGATCTTTACTCAGGGCACTGATTTTGTAAATCTGTTATGGTATACTCTGGCTACCATGGACTAAATATTTATGTCCCTCCCAAACCACCAAATTTCATTTGTTGAAATTCTAACCCTCAATGTGATGGTGATTGGTTGGCTAGGACTTTGGGAGGTATTTGTGTCATAAAGGTGGAGCCCTCAAGAATGAGATTTATGCCCTTCTAACAAGAAAAATGAGAATGAGAGCTTGTTCTCTTTAGCTCTGCTCTCCACCATGGGGAATGCAAGAAGATAGCTATCTCCAAAACAGGAAGTGAGTGGGCATCAACAGACACTGGATCTGCTGGCACCTTGAAATTGGAACTATGAGAAATGTTTCAGGTGCCTAGTCTCTGGTGATTTGTTATAGCAGCCCAACTAAGACACCTGCTAAATGCACACCCAACTCATATTGTTAAATAAAACATATAGCATCTCAATGTGAGCTTCTATATAGTTTTATATTTACATTTTCTTCAGGAGAAAACAGATAAATGAAGTGCGTACATTTGTGTAACTAAACACACCATTGTGGTTATTTCTTTATATAAACAGTGCATAAAAGCAACTTGGTGCTACTACTCCAGAACACAGAAAAATAATTTATGTTTTATGGAACACTTATGTTTTTAATTTCAAAACTGAACCCCTGCCATTGTTACTTCATTACATTCAAAATAAAATAGAGAATAATAAAATTTGTTATAAGCTTGTTCAACTTCTCCAAAAAAGAAATTTCTTGAATCTATATATTTGCTGCTCTACAGTTCAGGATAAGAATGGATTTCTTGAGCACTAAATCTCAAGCACTGAATGAATTTCATTCAATCAAGAAATATTTATTTAGTACCTTCAAAATACTGGGCTCTGAAGGACATGAAGCTAAAGCTATAAATAAATCAGAAGTCATCACTGCCCTCCTGAAACTTCTAGTGTAGAAATTATCTAAGACTGTAGTTATGATGTTATTTGAGTTATTTAGGAAATGTTATCAAGAGCTCAAATTCCAAAATTTAAAATGTAATTTAGAAAAGAGGCAATAAAATAAACAAATGTTCAGTTAGACTGAGCTCAATGACTCCTATTCATTTAAGTCTTTGTGTTTCAAAAATCATTTCTTATAAAAATACTTATATCTTTTTACAATAATGCTGTTGGTGGATCAAATTGTTTCTCCTGTTATCACATGAATAAAATGACAGATTAATTGACTTGCCCAGGTTTATATAAGATGAGATATAAATTTGGAACTTGAATCCATTGTACTAATTCCATGGACAGTTTTCTTCACTTTGAAACATGCCAAGAGGAAATCTTACGTTAGTAATATTAGACTGGATTTACTTTACTCAAACCCCCTTAGGGTCCTGTGAGATATTGTCTCATGGTCATTACTGATCTCTCCTTGTTCTTAAATCACTAAATAATTAAAAATCACAGTTCATGTAAAACTACCTTTCACTTTGCTAATAGCAGTTCACTTCCTTTCTCATTATGAGAGGTAACTGTAAAGAACAAAGGAGGATAATAAGTGGGATGATAATCATAAAAGAAGTAAATTTCATAGATGATTCACTTACTGCCTCAGTGGAATTTGTTGTTTTAGTCTATCTAAAATCCCTTTTCTCTTTGTTCTGGTACAAGTCCTGACTCACTACCCCAAACAGTAGAAACCCCAGTACCCAATACCGCCAATATTACACAGGATGAACAAATAACCCACATGAGGCAAATCACATTCATTCATCCAACAAGCCTGTGGACTGCCTGGAATCCATTTTTCTTGTTTGAACAATTTATAATCAATTTCTATTACTTACATCCAAAGAACTATAACTGACGCTAATAATTCTGTTACTTTATTGGGAGAAAAAATGCCATATTATAGTCTTATTTACATGGAATTTAAGGGGAAAAGGCCTTAAGTTACCTTTTTTGATATTTTCAGTTTTGACTTGAGTGTAGAAAAAACTGAATATCCTGAGAAACTTCTGCCTTTTACCTAATCTTTTCTCTCTCTTCATTGAGAGTGGAAGGTAATTAAATACATAAGATATTAGGTGAAAAACTTCATTAAAGATTACATGTTAAGAGAGAAATGCTAGTGGCTAGTCCAGTGAGTTTTCATCAGAGATATTGTAAGTAGGTAATTCTATCAGTCTAAAATTTAAGTCATTCACTCACAACTGTGTGGATCATTCTTTCACAACTAAGATCACTCACAGAGACAAAATTGATTACCCTTTCAAAATATATCTCCAAATATATCTTCTACACTGTGAATACACCATATGCAGATAAGTGGCAGATAAGCATGTGATTGAGTTACGTAACTGCTCCAAAACTGCTCTATCAGTAGACCCACCTGATGAACAGATTGCCTAATTGTCCTATATGTAACCCCTTTCTGAAGTTAGGAGGTGATTTCAGCTACTGAATTGTATCGTATTAAGTGCAGCATTACATAACTTTTTAAAGTTTGTTTTGAGTTTTAGCTACAGTATCCTAAAAGAGTATGCGTAAAAGTCTGGCAGGAATTCTAGATTAAAGACCAAAAAAATAAATAAATAGGTAACCAACCCAAAATCAATGAGATCATCATTTCTACATACCAGCAGATGTACTGAAAGTTAGTTTGCTTATTGTCAATTTACTGTCAGTATCATTATTGCTTCTATTGATACAGACTTTTAGCATTACAGTGCTTTTTCTTTTCATAGCCTGGAAAGAATGTACTGGTATCGCAGAATCAGCAGAGGAGACAAATCCCTGTCTTATGCATTTCAATGCCTAACCAAACTTCAAGACAGAAAACATGTACATGGTACAATAAGAGCAAAAGAAATTCTTTTTCTTTTAAGAGTTTAATTTTTTATTTGGGAGAAAGAGAGAGAACAAGCAGGGGCCATGGCAAAGGGAGAGGGAGAATCAGACTCCCCACTGAGCAGGGAGCTAGACATGGGGCTCAATCCCAGGACTTCAGGATCAAGACTTGAGCTGAAGGCAGATGCTTTACTGACTTAGCCACCCAGGTGACCCTCAAAGGAAATTGTTTTAAGGAAATGTGGATTATAGCCATGCAGTAAAGAAGGTCATTCATAAAACTTCTGAAGAAGTTCTTTCAAACAAATTTAAACTGAAGTTTTATTGTTAAGAGAATTATATTTAAAGTCAACGTGTTTTTTATTCATTTCATGTCTTGAAACATATGAAATAATTTACAGTCGTCATTGTTATGTCACTTTTTTTTTTCTTTTACAAGCAGGGTCTTTTTTGGGCTACCAAGATACTAGAATTACAATGAGCCCGTATGTGGGAAAACGGTTCAATAACGTATGCTGTGAAAAATACGCCTTAAAGTTTTCATGCACAGTTTTAACTTTTCAGTATATATGAACCCTATAGTTAGTTGAATACTTTGAGGATTTTAATTCATGCTATGTATGCTATGATGAAATTGTTTTCTTAAATCTAAGATTTTAGTCATGTAAAAATATACCAAACTGTAGAGTTAAAGAGCCTCTGTACCTTTTGTCAATTCCCCTTATTTCTCCAAGTTTCTTCATTTATAAACTGGGAATACTGCCCACATCCGTGCTGCTGTTAGTCTAAAATATAATATGGAATGTGAAAAAAATTCCGAATAGTTTGCTCATGAATTGCCTCTTGCAATTACTCCATAGAGACATATGCTAGGAATCAATGAGGGAAAATTCTCCTCGCTCTACATATAATATGTTGCTATTGACATAGAATAGTTACTTATATCTACTGCCAGGCCCTTTATTAGATTCTAAGAATACAAAAAATGAAAATTATATAATCATCACCTTCAAAGATCTCACAGTGAATCAGGGAAGATAAACTCTTATACAACTAACAAAGAGTTAAGTACTATAATAATATTAGTAAAAACTTGCTGTGAGAGCTCATAGATGGGGATTATTTCTGACTGTATTATCAAGGAAGTTGTCATTGAGATGGTGTTTTTAAAGCTATGTTTCACTGGATAAGCAGAATTTTTCCTACGGAGGAGGAAGAAAGGACATTTGAGACAGATGAATTATCTTGAGTAAAGGAATAAAGACACCTTAGGAAGGATGGTGTATTTGGGATGAGAATGAACATGCAAATGACAAAATTTGATATTGGATTTGCAAAGCCATATGAACTTCAACTCCTATGCAAGAAGCACCAAGTTTTGGCTTATATCATGTAATCTGTCAATGTGGTACTATTGTTCTTTAACCCATCAAAGCAGAAATATATTTTGAATGACCAATAAATTCACTACCCAAATAGACTCTTTTGAAAATGAAGCTAATGGTACTGCAATGGATAGTATTTTATCTATATTGGGGAACTTTGTGTTTCTACCACACAGAAAAATATATATGTACTTACTGACAGAAAGGGTTTATATTTAAACTTAACAAAGAATTACTTTTAAGGGAAGGAGTCATAAAATTAGGTGTATGTTGTGGGGGGAAAATCTGGTAGAACTGATTTGTAGAGAGAAACTCAAGACAAAGCAATTAATTAATTCAGCATAGAGATAATATAGTTCCAAACTATGGTAGCATGTGCAAATGAAGAGTTGAGAATTCTTTTTTTCTGTTTGTTTGTTTGTTTAAGAGAGAGCAAGAGAGTGAGAGCGAGAGAGCACATGCACACACACCAGGAGAAGCAGAAGCAGACACAGGTTCCCTGCTGAGCAAGGAGCCCAATGTGGAGTTGATCCCAGGGCTCTGGGATCAATACCAAAGCTGAAGGCAGACACTTAACCAACTCAGCCACCTAGGCACCCTGTGTTCAGTTTGTTTGATCAATGTTTAAATGGAGACTTCATTGGCTAGGGTAAATAATTGAATGGGAGAAACTAGCAAATGTAGAAAAAAATAAATTTTTTTAGCTTGAATAAAGTTATAAAATATAATAGGAACACAATTTGGACAAATAAAGGGTTTCAGACATCTTTGAGTGGCATGTGGACATTCAGAGATTGAGTTGTTTACTAGCAATGGAAAATAATATAGTCTATACTATGTTGAAATGTCTTCTGTGGATTGGGGTAAGAATATCTGAGAGAGATTGTGTCAGTTGGCTGATTGTGCCTCTCAGCCCTCAACAACATAATCTAATCTCTAATGAGTCTAACAATAAGCATTTATTATTTTTTATTTATTATTATTTATTATTACTCCATAGTCTAAGAGTTACCTAGGTAGTCTTGCTGATCTGAGTTAGGCTCAGTTGATATCAGATGGGTTTACTTATGTATTTTTAATTAACTACCAGATTGGCTGTCTAGAGGATGGCTTTTCCTAATATGATCTCCTTCACATGTCTGGCATTCATCTGGCTCTCTATATATGCATGAGATGACTTAGTTCATCAGGCTAGCCTATACTTGTCCTTCTGGTGGTTGAACATAGTTCCAAGAAAGTAAGCACAGGTGTGGAAGCCCTGGAAGCTTTGCCTTTTGTCTGGCAAATTACTTTTGCCATATTTTATAAAATAAAGCAGGTCACAAATCCAGCCCAGATTTAAGAAATGAGAATGGGTTCTACCTCTTGATAGAAAAATCTGCAAAGTCATATTACAAAGTATGTGGTATGTGGAAGGATGCAGATTTGGGGCCATTTTTTGCAGTGAGCTAGTTGTTAAATTCATCTATAAATATATAGTTCTTTAATGTTAAAAAGTAATTTAGTGGATAATCATCCCTTTAAGAAAAAATTCTCTAGCCAATTAATCATGTGTGCAAAATGCTTAGAGCACAGAGAGCCTGCATAAAGGCCATATATAATTATTTGATCAGAGCCATGTGATAAAGTAATTATGTAATTATGCATTAATTACTCAACAGAGAAAATAATTTGTGTTTATTTTTAAAATTCAGAATTGATCACCTGTTCTTTCAGAATCTTTTAACTGAAAGAGAGCTAAAGTTCAACAGTACTTCAAATGGTGTCACGGTTTACTTTTAATTTTAACTAGTGTGGAATGACAAGAGTTTTACCCAGTGTCATCAGTGAATACACCAGATAAATAATTAAGGATGAGACAAACCGATCTGTAAAATGTGGGGAGTACAATAATTCTAACGATTAGATGTGCTCTAATCCTGCACAGGCAGCATGCTAAACAAACATAGGATTAAACAAAAAAAATGTAGAGTGTTTAGGGAGTTAGACACTCTGCCTGGAGAAGAGGTAACCTATAGGAACTGAACAGACCCAGGGAGCAAAGTTCTGCCTTGGTGGGGTGCAAAAGAGTGAGGACGGTAATGGTCATCACTAAAGGTCTGGATATGTCTGGAAGATCTAGGTCTTTATTAATAAAAAGAACTCAAGGCACATAATAAAATAGAAGATTGCTCCTCCATGAAATCCTCGCCATGAAGACGACCCCTCAAGGGCTCCAGGGCTGACTTGGCTCTTCCTTGGCTTTGATGTTTTAGAGAGGTGAAGTCTTTAGTTTCTCAGAGTAGACTGAACTCAAGTTGCTGACTAATGCCTAGAGAGTTAAATGATTATTTACTGCAAAATTAGTTTGGACTTTAGCAAACACTCAGAAAAGCAAAGTGAATTAGCTGTGAGATTCAAATATGTAATCGCTGCAACTCTAATAACTGGGGTATTTATCTCCTTAATGATACACACCTGCGAAGATACCCATACAAAGAATTTGTAACAACCTTAGAAGATGCTCTCTGCCCAAAGTATTGCTTAAGGAAGCATCCAGAAGCTTTGCTTTTAAGATTGGCAGTACTCATGTTCCCCTTCTGATTGACTTTGTTTGTTTTTTAATTGTTAATATGTCCAATCAGAAAAACAGTTTGCTTACCCCAAGACTTATTCTTTCCATAATTTTAAAAATAACTATTCTTCTGTTCCATACACTAATGTTGATGACTACATAGTTTGATTTTCAAAACATAATCTTTCTTCCCTGTTGTCCAAATTCTTGGAGGGTAGACCAAGAACACTTGTTTGTTGACCCCATATTTAGACTATACCCACAAGCAGTTAGTTGTGAGCTTTATTCTCAAAAATAAATAACTTGAGTGGAAGTAAGATCTGGTTAATATAATCTCTGCCATAGTCTTTCCTTGTTACCTACTTTATTTCTGAATGAGAGAGAAATGAGGAAATGGGAAAAATATGTTAAAAGGAAACCCAAGAGGGATGCGTGGGTGGCTCAGAAGTTGAGCATCTATCTGCCTTTGGCTCAGGGCATGATCTCGGAGTCCCAGGATCAAGTCCCTCATTAGGCTTCCTGCATGGAGACTTCTTCTTCCTCTGCCTGTGTCTCTGCCTCTCTCTTTGTGTCTCTCATGAATAAATAAAATCTTTAAAAAAAGGAAACCCAAGAAAACCTTCATAGTTATTGAACTCCCTTTACAAATGATGAGTAAAGGAGCTAAAGAAGGTCAAATCTTTTTTCTAAATTAAAATGTACAACTACCCTGTGATTTGTAAGTTATAGGGATTAGTCCTCTATTTTCTTCCCTATCCCTAGTACCTAGAATAGTACCTAGCAAGTACTATTTATTAAGCAAGTACTTAATAAATATTTATGGAAATGATTTTTTTTTGTTTTTTATGCTTTTTGTTTTAATTCCAGCATAGCTAAATATAGCGTTATATTAGTTTGAGGTGTACTATGTAGTGACCCAACAATTCTGTACATTAGTGTATAGGAATGCAACAGATTTTTGTACATTGATTTTGTCTCCTGTAACCTTATGGAATTCACTTATCAGTTCTAATGATAATTAATTAATTAATAGAACATTACCTTAGGTTTTGAGTGTCGTATTTTAGATGGAATAAAAGTACCTGAAACATGTCAGAAGATGAAAGAATAAGAGAGAAAAGTAGAAGCTCTCTTTTAAGAAGGCTGTCATATTTAGCATAGAGAAAGAATACTTGGGATAGAGCAATATAAACACTGTCTTCAAGTATTCAGAGATCCACTCAGTAGGTGACAAATAAGCATACCCATTGCCCTAGGGGATGATGAGTAGAAGTTATAGAGGATTTCAGGTTTACATAAGAAAGAACCAATTTGTATCCATATATCAATTTCTATTGATGGGTAATATTTTACCATGATCAAATCTGTGGCTTTCCTTTAAGCTTGTCCTCAAAATTCTACGCATAAGATTTTATTTATTTAGCCATTAAATTATTTTTTGTTATTAAGGGTTGAACATAGTTCCCTGTAGTAGTTCATGATTATATACCTATTTCTAGGGTGAGAAATTGGATTTCTTTGTTTTGATATTAAAAACCATTTAGAAAATGTGCGTAGGAAGATTAAGTATAAAGATATTAATAATAGTTAATACCTTTACACTACCTTTATCAGAGAAGTTCAATTATATTTCTATAGTTTTCCAAGGAATCCAAGTCTTTTTTTTTCTTATTTAAAAATATTATTTGATCAACCCTTAGTTGGAATGTAAAAACACAATACTAATCAATAATAGAATGGAGTCCAACTTTAATAATAAATAAATTCAGTTAACAATTTAGATAACACTAAAAGTTATGGCATTTAGTAAAGCTAATGTCTAGTGCCATGAATGTGGATGGGTGTAGCTGATTTAAAGAAAGCTAGACAATGGGGCACCTGAGTGGCTCAGTGGTTGAGCATCTGCCTTTGGCTCAAGTTGTGATCCTTGGGTCCTGGGGTTGAGTGCTGTATCGGGCTCCCCTTGGGAGGAACATAGGTTCCTCTGCCTATGTCTCTGTCTTTCTGTATCTGTCATGAATAAATAAATCAAATATTTTTAAAAAGAAAGCTATACAAGTAAGTGTAATACAGAGTTCTCAAATAGTCACAGAAGTGGAAAATTCAGAAATAACTAGCAATTTGGGGTGCCTGATGACTCAGATAAGCATCCAACTCTAGATTTTAACTCAAGTCATGATCTCAAGGTCCTGATCAAGCCCCTTGTAAGAGTCATCACTGTGCATGGAGCCTAATTAAGATTCTCTCTCTCCCATACCCCAGCCCCCTACATGTGTGCCCTCTCTCTCCCTCAAAAAAAAAAAAAAAAAAGGAATCTCATTAAGAGATTATCTCCCATTTTCATGTTGTATCTAAAACATTTTGACAAAATTTTTTTTTTCATTTTGACAAAATTTATATTCATATTCACTTTTGAAGGATATACCTATTTTGTAAGATGAGATGCAATTAATTTGGAAATAAAATAGGCAAGTTTTACTTTAGCAAACACTCACACACCCACCTCTGCCTAATACCAATGTTTAAAGACTTCCTTTAGGTAGTCCAAGTTCTGATATTTTCCTCATATTTTTCTTTAAACTTAAGGAGAAATTATTTTTACCTTCCTTTTATTTCTTTATACCTATTCACCCCTCCACCCAGCTCAGTCTGACTTCCGTTCCCATCATTCAAATAAATAGATTTCCCTAAGATCGCTGATAGATACATCTGTGCCTGTAAGTCCAAATGTCACTTTTCACTATTCATCTTACTTGACTTCTATTGACTATTCCTTTCTTGATTAAACAGTCTTTAATTTCAATAGCCCTATTTACTGACTTCTGCAGTTATAGATCCTTCTCCCTGGACATTAAATATTGGAGTTCCTTACATCTTGGAATCTGGCTCAGTCAAATCTTTACCGAAAATCTCATATTCAAGAGGTCTTATCTGAATCTACACTTTTAGTTATTGGCACAGATTTCTATCTCCAGCACCAAAATGTATGTCCACTCGCCTACCTAGTATCTTTCTTTGTTCAAAGGCATTTCAAACTCAATGTTCCTAAAATGTACTTTGTGATCTTTTCTCTTCATCTTATGCTCTAACATTTTTTTTTGTTCTAACATTTTCTAGGATGATGAGTGTACCACTACCATATACACAAATCAGAAATGTAGGTGCTGCTTTTGTCATCTTCTCTCTCCCCATCATCAAGCTCTGTCAGTTTTCCTTCTTAAACAGATTTTTATTGTGTTATATTCTTTTCTTCCCTACCACGACCACTCTAGTCCAGGCTATCATCATTATTTCCCTGGAGTATAGCTTATACCTGCTGTATTTGCTCACATACATTCATTTGCTTTCCATACTGCTACAGCCTCAGTTAACACACAACAACAACAAAAACAACAATAAAAAAAATGTTACTTTTCTCTGCCCTATTTAAATATTCCAATCACTTCCCATTGCTCTTGGGATAAATGAAAGACCCTGTGATATTAAAAAACAAAACCTATGTCTTGTAAGTCTTAAAACTTATTAAAACATTTTAGACACAAGACAGAAGTAAACTAATAGTTATTTTAATTTGATATTCATTGAGCACTATGGACATGCATTATAATAAACTTTCAAAAGTGTCTCATTTAATCTCCATAAATCTAATAGAAGGAATATATATCACTTTTATAGAAAAGAATATTCAGGCTTCATAGGTCATGATTATAGAACCCTGCTTATTTCTTTTTTTTTTAATTTATTTTTTATTGGTGTTCAATTTACTAACATACAGAATAACACCCAGTGCCCGTCACCCATTCACTCCCACCCCCCGCCCTCCTCCCCTTCTACCACCCCTAGTTCGTTTCCCAGAGTTAGCAGTCTTTACGTTCTGTCTCCCTTTCTGATATTTCCCACACATTTCTTCTCCCTTCCCTTATATTCCCTTTCACTATTCTCACAGAGGAAGACATAGACATGGCCAACATGCATATGAGAAAATGTTCTGCATCACTTGCCATCAGGGAAATACAAATCAAAACTACAATGAGATACCACCTCACACCAGTGAGAATGGGGAAAATTAACAAGGCAGGAAACAACAAATGTTGGAGAAGATGCGGAGAAAAGAGAACCCTGCTTATTTCTACAGTTTCACTACACACCCTTCTTTTCCTTATTGTCTGCTTTAGTCCTACTGCCCTCTATTCAATTCTGCATTCTAGAGAGACTAGAGACTTTCCCACTATGTTCCTTCTGACCACATAAATTTTGATTGTGTTGTCCGCTCCCTATGAAACCTCCTACCTTTGTCTACCAATCTCTCAGCCAGTTCATGTTCCTTAGGTCTTAAGTCAATTGTTACTTCCTCAGAAAAACTCTCCCTCACTTCTCTAACAATGAATTTCATCCAAATATAAGCTCCTTTAGAAGTATTATTTAGTTGTATTTATCAGAGTTATAATTCACATTTTTGCATGAGATCCTTTGTTTTATCCATCTCTGCTAGCCCATAATATGCTTCATGAGGGCATAGCAATTTCTCCTTTTGCTCAACACTTTAATTTTAGCACCTGGTTTGGTTGTTGAATGAATGGGTTATGTTAACTTGAGAAGTCATCCATTGACAATCACATAAGTGTGGATTTTATCTTTTTTGTTCTTTTTTATTCTTTTTGTTTCCTTTTCTATTCTTATTTCTTTTTATCTTTTTTGTCTTGGTACAGAAAATAAGGCTTTGAGAAAATGAGATGGAGAAAAAGCTGAGGTTTCTGGACCTGGGTAGGTCCCCTTAGAGCATGGAGGCAGTAGCTGAGTTATAGAGTAAATAAATGGTAGGGGTTATACCATGTGTTTGTGGGGAAATAAGTCATGATTCAGTTAAATGCAATATACATTTTTAGAAACCAGAGCTTACTCTATGGCAGCTCTCTTAGTGAGCATTGTGAGAAGTATAATAAAAATGTAAAAACAAAAATATATAAAACCTTTGATACATCTTTAAAAATCTTATCAAACATTTTAGAAACAAGACATAAGTAAACTTATAAAAGTTTTTTTTTTTTATTTGACATTCACTGAACTACGGACATGCATTATAACTAGCCTTCAAAAATATCTCACTTATTCCTCATAAGTCTAACAGAAGGAAGACATTAATACATCAGTTTTACAGGGAAAAAAATGAGTCTTGAATTTTATGAATTATATCCTAGCCCCTTACAGCAAGGCTGCTATTTAGAATATACCTCAGGTCTATCTTAATATGAAATCGATGAATTAAAACTTAAAACTATTGTTTGTCAAATTTTAGTAATATGTGTACCCTCATTAAAACATCAAAATATATCTGAGGATTCCTACTGTAGAATTAAATTAACATTACGATAATGATACTTAAATAAATATAGTGGTGAAACTCTTGCACTTATAGATTTATGAAACCTTAAAAGTAAAGTAATATTTGGTTTTATAAATTTTACAAATCACACAGAGCCAAAAGCGACAAAACATAATTCAAATTAACAGCATTATTGGGTTATGTTATTATTTTTTAAAACAAAATTACTAAAATGTGAATTCTGTATTGATAGCTATTGCTCGGGCTCTTTGTTAGTCTGTATAAGTAGATTTTGCTACATCGATAACAAACTTCAAATCTCAATGACTTAACACATAAAATTCTATCACATAATCTATGTCAGGTGACTCTCTAGTGCAGTTTTCACCATACAAATTTAGGATCTCCATGCATAATGTATCAAAGCAGAGAAATGACTGGAATGATATACAGAATAATTTTCACTACCTCATCTTTGAATATTAGTAAGCACTAGTCATGCAGCCCCATCTAACTGTACGATGACTGGATGTTTTAGGTCCCAATGTTACAATATACATTGGTGAGTACAAATAATGACTATCACAATTCCAGAACTGAAATATTATACTCTAAAATGGCCTAAAATTATATTACTATGAACATAAAATAAGTTTAGTTTCTTTTATTGGTAAAGTGTTGCATAAATACAAGAAAATACAGATGATTGTAATTATCTTAACATTAGAACTATGGGCAGTAAGATATACCTCTCAGTATCCTGACACTGCCATTTCTATAGGTGCTCTGTTGGCCTCAACATAATTATAAATACAAAATGCAAGAATGGGCCATGAACTCTTAGATAATAATTGGTAAAAAGGTTATTCAAAATATTCAAAGATTATTCAAAATAAGATTAAGATTATTCAAATAAGATTATTCAAAATAAGAATTTTTTATTATCTTCTATGATTCAAAATAAAATTGGATAGACAATTCATGGCCACATGTGAGAATATACTGCCCACCCCACTGTTTGAGAAACAGTATTGTATACAGCTATTCTGACTGTAGAGCTATGTGTCAATATGAGTGGAAAATAATAAAATGTTCAAGAATAAGATTATTGTGAACCGGAGTGGAATTATTTAGGTTCAGCCTTGAAAAAATGATAGGACTTAAACAGGCATGAAGGAGGAGAGAATCGAACTATCAGCAGATTGAACATCATATAAAAGAAGAAAGGGAGATACCAAGGTTGGTTCCTGTGTTAAGAAGATGAGCTTATTTGGAAGGAAGAGTTTGTTATGAGTATTTTGTGTTTTCTTTTATGTATAATGAAAAGCCAGAGAAAAATTCTGAGTAAAAAATATACTTCCTTGAAAACAGTGCTTTTGGACAAATAATATAACTTTACATGGCTAAGGATTGAGGCACTGTAAACTGTAATGATTACCACGTACTAAATATTTATGATATGTGGGATAATTCATTAGGCACTTTATATAAAATACCTAATTTCATAACCTGAATCCTTAAAGCAGACAATACTATCCTTGTTTTACAGATGCGAGAAGAGAACTCAGAAATGTTGGGTAGCTTCTCTATTTACAATATTAGTAAGTACCTTGAAAAAAATGGATTTAAATCCAATCTGACACCTAAATTCAATTTCTTTCTACTATATCCTATTAAATGAAAGAGGGCTGTGCATTTCTGGCCTTCTAATAAGCAAGTCCTATTCATCAGTAAATTAGTCAACCACAATGTAGTCATCTTCACTGAGGTAATTAAATTTTGTTTCTTTCACAGGATTAGGTACACACAGTTTGCAAGTGACCAACATTGCTACTAATAAAGTATACCTTTTTGTTACTATCAAGAGGAAATTAACCTAGTTGGGGCTATTTCTATTATGATAAATTAACATGTATTAAATATTGTGAGTTTGGCACTCTATTAGCCTACATTCATTTTTATCAGAATTTGGAATATATAGAATATGAATAAAAAGGAAATAATATAGATCCATACATAATGCATTTATTATCCTATACTTTTTTTTTTCATTTTCCTAGATAGAGACAAGCCAATAAAAGGTTGTAGTTTCGATGAGATAAATGATTGTGTAACTGCATTCCCAGGCCAATTAAAATTCAATCAGTTTTCTTCTCCTTTTTGTTAGGTTTTCTGAGATACTTAGCAGCTATAGAAAACTTCCAAAGGCATGAAATGGCCCTCAGACTTTGGTGGTAGATAACAAGAGCAATCAACAAGGAGACACTAGTCATCATCAAGGAGACTTCAGCAATAAACTGGGAAATAATGAAAGTTATCCTTAGGGAAGTGGAATCAATACCCAAGTTCAATAGACAATGACATAGAAACTTGATTGAAAGGTGGGATGTGAAGGAAGAATTGGTAAGTGGCAAAAGAAAACCAAAAAACTTTAGAGGAGAATGCAGTCAGTCTCAATACATCAAGGGAACCATCAATAGAACACTGCCAGGTTGCTTCTCCTTGTTATTAACTGGGAGGTGAGGGATAGAATATGTAACTTGGTCATTTTCTCCCTTTAACTTAGATATTAGAATATCAGGATGGTTTCCTACACCATATGAACTTGGGCTCATCCAACATATTACTGGTTCGCATTAGGTACTTAGTAATTCTGCATTCAACAGATAAATAAAAAGATGAACGAATGAAAGGCTAGTGAATTTCATTGCTCAGTAAAGGCTGCAGAACCATAGTTTTCCTGTCCTTGAATCTGGTGAGAGATTACTCAGTAGAGGGAATACTACAGAGAGATACCAATTTGCATTCATACAGTACCTGGTACTATATACAGGGTGTCATTCAGTATGTGTGTCATTCAAATATTTTGTTGCACTCTAAACACAGACTGTTGTGCCCTGAATACCCACCCATACTTTTCACTGTTTTAAGGATAAACCTTTGAGTTGCCAGTGTAGCCAACAAAGAAGTGTGGTCTGGGCCTTGTTTAATTCTTTAAGCATCAACTGATGGAGCTCTCTAGCAGTGCTTCTACATTCCTGACAGCTTGGCAGTTTCTAAAGCAGTGACAGAGAATTTTCTGAGAGCAGAGGAGTTAGGAGCATGTAAATCTGGAGCCAGAGTGCTTGGGATTAGAATCTTCCTTCTATAGTTTACTAACGAGGCAAATTATTTAACTTCACTGGCCCTCATTTTTCTCATATTTAAAATGGGGCTAATAAGATTATACCTTTTTCCAATGCCTTGTTATGGAAATTAACTATAAAGTGGTCAAAACATACTCCTTATCACATGCTTAACCATGTGAAACTAATTGATACTGCATACACTTCGGCAAAATAAAAATACAAACAAGTAGGGCACTCCTTCTAGGTGGAAGTTTCGGATAGACTACCCGTAAGGAAGGTCACCCAAATGGGTGGAGACAGGAAACTGGAGTGCAAGGTGAAAAAAGAGTGTCCTGTTTTGTTTGGATAAAGTAAAGAATAGACTTGAGAATGTTTATAGAAGAATGCAAAGATTTAGAACCAACAGCAAACTTGAAGATAAGGGAGGCAAACCCCAGAGAACATAGCAGAGGATGAGATCAATGCTCATCCTCTGCTATGAGGAATAATTGCCTTTAAACAGAAGCAGGGACAGATAATTGCTATAGCTTCTTTTGTGTCCCTTTATCTTTAGCCTGTATTTCTGTTTGGAAACAATGAGCTATATTGGGTATCACGACAACCTTACTTATTGAAAGACACCCTGTATCACTGATTTTCACAAATTTTCCCTACTTTGTATGCTGTTAACTTGATGTTTAATCCATACACCTGCTGCTTTGTGTGCTTAGCATGCCTTTTCCTTTAAATTTCATCTCTCCTAGACAGAGTTCTCAATTAAGTGGCCCTTCAGCCAAACAATTTTTAATTCCAAGAAACTTCTTCAGCATTTCCAGAAACATAGTAAACACAATTAAGTGGGTATTGCTTGCATTTTCGTTTCCCCCTCAGTGGAAAGTCATCACTGGTTCCCACTGCTTGCCAATAATTGCCTCCTGGAGTTAAAGTACTAACAGGGCAGTGACTTTGTCTATTTAATCTACTTCTCATATCATAGCACTGTTTTATGAGTTGTACGGGAACCATATCCCATTTGATAATGATGATGACCCAACATTTTTATATAGGAAAGCTATTAAAATTGCTTTAACAAAAGCAGGGCATAGGAAATGGGCTGTTTTGTCAGATCATGTAGAAGCTTCAACCTAAGAGATGTTAGCTTATGAAAAATCTTCAAGGGTCTTTTAATCATTGATTTAAGTCTGCAGTCTTCTATTTGAAATTATTCTGGATTTTTCTGTAATCTAGCTTTATGACCAACAGCTAAAACCATGCTAAACATAGCTTAGTCTCTTTGCATACTTTGTCGGCTTTGCTCTTGTTTTCATGATAGCATAGCTCCATCTAAGAAAAAGAAAACTTCCAAGATATGTTTGGTTTCTGTTTCACCCCACAAATGTGTATATATCTTTTATTCTCTGTAAGATGGAAAAATGAGTTTGAAAAAACTTCAGCTATATTATCAAAGAAGAACTTAGGAGTTTAGCTATGACATTCCCATTAAGCCTGCAAAAGAGAATGAGTAAAGCCGTGTTCTGACTTTGTGACTTTAACCATTAGTAATCATCAAAACACTGTGAAAAATGATTTTAAGATCAAAGTGAAATATAACAACTTCAAAGACAGATAGAGAGCTCGGTGCTGAAAAAGCAGGGTTCTCATAATGTGACCCCCATTAGAAGGTTGTCAGAAGTCAGGTAAACAAGATCTGGATTTGAAATAGACCTTTCTAAGAACATCTGCGGCAATTCACCAAGTTCATATTTCTCATAATTTTACATACTTACTTTCAAAATCACTTTCTGTTCCATTCTACAGATGAAATTTGAGTGTGTTTTGTGTGATCCTTAATCATTAAACATAATTTAAGTTGACCATACAATTTACCATTTAGACTTGTACATTTTGGGAGAGAAAGATGAGGCTATTAATAATTATACCTCAGAAAGAGTGTTAATTTGGTATGTCCTGGACAAATGAGGAAGTGTCCTACCATGGTCCTGTTACAGAAAATAGCCTTGTTAAAGATGAAATATTGTCCCATTGGCCCTAAATTAGCAATTATTTCTTTTGAAATCTTATTTCTTAGCTATTTAACTTTGGGTATTTCTCATTAACCAATCTTAATAATCACAGTGTAAGTGGTCTATTGCCTTTAAGTTATGAAAACATCTCACACCAACCTCAAGACACTTATTATATTCAGCAACAGCAAAATGACTTCCAAATATTTAACACTATTAGCATATCAAGAAGTTTTTGATGGAAAAAGTCAATGTGTCATATTTTACAGCTCATTAAATAATTGTTTGGATACTTGCCTATGGAGACCATTTTATTTACCAAATCCTAAGTCATCAAATATCACAGTTATAAAAAAAATGCACAATGAAGAACAATAAATAACTGTAAAACCTGTTGTAGTTTTATCTACTTTTAATGAGTTTATTTCAACATGAAAGAAATGTTGAATTTTTTGAAATTTTACCATTTTAAAACACAATTGTTATATATCTTTTCTTTTTCTGTCTTTATCATTCTCTGTGATTCCGTATGAGTATTTCCATTTTGCAAAGCATCCTTCTAAACATTTTTATAGCAAAATGTATATAATTGCCGTTAGAATCGATATAAAATATTTGCCCAGTTTGAATTTATTTCCATGTTATCATATAATCTATGTAATTGTGAGTGAAAGTATACATTGAGATTATGTCCTACTTTAATTCATCATTAACTTATCATTGGATATTTGGAGTGGCTCTCATTTTTTTCCACCGTGTTAACACTGAAGTAAATATTTTAACACAGCTTTTTTTTTTTTTTACAACTCCTAAAATTTTAAAATAATACCCAAATGCATGATTACTAGGCCAAATGGTCATAAGAAAGAAGAAGAAATAGTTGCCTTTAAAAAAGAGTATAAGGGCCAAGGGTGTCAAGCAAATTTAATTGTATCCTAAGTGACTTAGTAGAACTGCACCTTATTTATATATATTTAACAGAAATAGTGTGATTTAAAAATATGATTCATTTGTGATGTTTGAATAATGAAAGATTAATCTAGTTTCTGAGCAGTTGAGTTCAGCTCTCTTTTACTATAAACATAAGTATCTGACTTAGGAATCCTATAGTTTTAAGGTCTTGTTTGGTTCACTAGAAATGAATGGATACACAAAAATGCTATAGGTAAAATGGATAAGTTTGCAAATAAAAAGTGACAGTATTACTTAAGCATAAAATATGTAGTACCACAATTCAGCATCAAGAAAGACAATCTATTTATCCCAAATAACATTGTTTTAAAGTCAGTGAGACAGTGAACTAGTTCCCTCTTTACGTACAGAGATTTTTCTTTGTAACATTTTCATGTAAAGAATTTTGTCATTATTTTATTGCAAATGCTGGTTTATTATTTTTGTCCTAGGCCTGATCCAGAGGAAATTATATTTATTTATTTTTTTTAAATATTGTATTTATTTATTCATGAGAGGCACATAGAGAGAGGCAGAGACATAGGAAGAGGATGAAGCAGGCTCCTTGTAGGGATCCCAGTGTGGGACTTGATCCGAGGACTCCAGGATCACGCCCAGAGCCAAAGGCAGATGCTTAACTGCTGAGCCACCCAGGCATCCCAGAGGAAATTATATTTAAACCTATTTCTTAAACCCAAGTGTTTCCTTCCCATACCCAACTTCTCTTCTTCCTGTCTATTCATGATCTCTTCACCTATGTAGAGTTAGAGAAAGGGCTATAAAAAGGCAACAGGGAACCTATTGAGGAGAGTAAGATTTTGCTGATAAATCTCGCCTCAATTGTTGAAATAATCATTTGAGCAAAAAGCAAGGAGACTTTGTTTATTTCTAACTAAAATGTTTTGTGGTTACCTCATGTGTACATTCATAAAGTCACAAACATCTTGCTATTAGTATTTCTACTCACATCAACACGCCAAGTGGAATCAGAGAATTGTGAAAAATAATAAATCTTTTCAAGTTTGTAAAAGAAGAGGAAGCTTGAACAGCAATGTTCAAGCTATCTTCATCAAAAAATTGAAAGCATATGTCAGCAAATAATATTTTCTAGTAGTAAACGATGAAAGAAATTAATTGCTTGCATTTATGTAGGAATATTATCAAGGCAGCCAAGCATATGCTCAAAATACATGGTCATCAAAACCTGACCTAATGAACATTTCTAGTCTCATCTTCAATCCAAATCTTGTGTCCAAATTTTGCTGCAGTGAACTGGCCATCTTTCCCCCCAATATCATCTTACTTCCACATTGTGCTTTTGTTTGAATATTTACTACTTCAATTCTTCTGTTTGTGGAAATTCTCATAATTCAAGAAGGAAGTTCCCTCCAACATAATTAAGTATTCCTTTATATACTTAATCCCCATATAACTTTCTAAGCACCCTCCTCTTGACCACAGTCCAACGTTCGGTGAGTCAAATCTTCATAACAGCAGCACAAAATGACATTCTTCCTATGAAGTAAGGGGAAGATGTTTTTAAGCAATCCTGTTAGTTTATGTTTGTAATAAGGTTGAATTACACTAAATAACTAAAATTTTAAGAAAAATATGATAAGCTGGCTGATATAAATTCCGTTAACTATAAATTAATGTCCTGATTTTTTTTAAGTGGAGGGAATGAATTCCCAAATATCTTTGAAGTAACTGTTATATTCACAGTTCTATGCTAGATATATTACAAAGATAAATACACATATTTTAAAATATCCCACTTTAATGCAAGACATTTTATGTTAGATGCAATAATATGTCCCATGTTCAAAGTATATGTTTTAAATATGATAACTCCGGATTATGAAGCAGTTCTTTGACTAAGAGAATTTGACTAAGTCCTTTTTTACAGAAGAGATGTTACCACTAATCAATAAATAAATTTGTGATGATGCAGGAAAGGAGAAGAGTCACAATAGCTGGATGGACCTAATGATATGCAGAATGCAGATTCTTTTGCCACAAGGTTGCCCCTAAGGCAACCATATTTCATATACAGTATTATGTATTTACTTACAGCATTTGTGCTTACAATCATACTAAAACATTGTTCAAAAAATTCTATTTAACTATTTCATTTTAAAATAATTATTGTGTTCACAATTATATCTCTTATATGTTTGGACCATCTGCTTCCTATATGAATAGAATTCCAATTTTAGAATAATAGTCAAACGAGTGATTGAAGTTTCAAGATTTATCTCCCAGGAAAGCATTAAGTGTAAAAGATGTTTGCATTCAATATTTATATTATATTGAGTGGAGTCAAATAACAAAATTATGATTTTTACTCAAAATTTTTATACCATATCACCTTTTTCTTCCATGTAGGTTTCAATGGAAGCATGATACTGTGTTTAGCTTTACATAAAGGGAAAAGATATAATGACTTTTAAGAGAAAAATCCAAAGATGGCTCATTGTATTTTTTAGTTTCTTGAATAGATAAATTATACTGTCACCAGATGCTTATTCTTAACTTCCTATCACCAAAAACAGTATCCCAGATCCCAAAACACAAGGGGACCTATTTCCTCTAGTCCCCAGGTGTACGTACTGTAGAGGATTCTTATACATTATTCATTTTATAGATTACTGTTTCTCCAAATACCTCCACATAACAAGTCTCATTCTAGGAAAGAGAAATGCAAGTGGTTGATGCCAGAGCCCTCATCACAGTCCAGATGACTAGTGTAAACCTGGTATGGTCATTTTGACCTTCATGCCAAGCGATCATATGGTGTAACTTGTACAAATAGGCAGTAAGGATAGATGAGCTTAGTAAATTCCAGACAAATTTCCTTGTTCTGAGAGAGAGAGAGAGAGAGAGAGAGAGAGAGGAAGGGAGGGAGGGATAGAGGGAGGGAGGGAGGAAGGAAGGAAGGAAGGAAGGAAGGAAGGAAGGAAGGAAGGAAGGAAGGAAGGAAGGGGAAAGAAGGAGGAGAAAAAGCAAAGAAGACAACAAGTAAAGCAGGTGGGGGAAAAATGAACAATTTTGTTTAGAATTGAATCTGGAACACTTGCCTCCGTGTCTCATCCTGGAATCAAAACTGAGGATATTCTGACACATTAAGGATCACAAAACAAAGTATGGCTGCATTATAACACTGTCAAGTCATAAAATCAAACATAACTGTTCATCCTTTAGACTTTGTTTATTGAGATGGTAAACTACTTTAGTTTTGTGTGTGTGTGTGGGGGTGTGTGTACAGTGTGCATTTTTTCGTTAATACTTTTTAGAGCAGCTTAAAGTTTATAGCAGAACTGAGGGGAAGGTACATATATTCTCTTTTCTTGTCATTATTTTTCTGGCTTGAGTATGAGAGTAGTGCTAGTCTCAGAATGAATCTGCTTCTGTCCTCTGAAAGAGGTTGTAGACAGCTGGTATAATTTCTTATTTAAAACTTTGTGGGACAGCTGAGTGGCTCAGTGGGTGGGTGGCCTTTGGCTCAGGGTGTGATCCCGGGGACCTGGGATCAAGTCCTGCATCAGGATCCCTGCATGGAGCCTGCTTCTCCCTCTGCCTGTGTCTCTGCCTCTCTCTCTCTGTGTCTCTCATGAATAAATAAATAAAATCTTAAAAAAAAAAAAAAACTTTTCTAGAATTCCACAGGAAATCCATTTGAGTTTTTGTGCTTTCTGTTTTGGAAGGTTATTAATTAATGATTCAATAAATATTGATTACTGAGTAGTTAATGACTGATTAATAGATATAAGCCTATTCAGATTGTCAATTTCCTGTTGAAAGATTTCCTGGGAAATCTTATCTTTTAAGGCATTAGTCTGTTTCATCTAGGTTATCAAATATGTGAGTCTAGGGCTATCCATAGTATTCCTTTATGTTCTTTTTTTTTTAAAGATTTTATTTATTCACTCATGAGAGACAGAGAGAGAGAGAGAGAGAGAGAGAGAGAGAGAGAGAGAGAGGCAGGGGGAGAAGCAGGCTACAAGCAGGGAGCCCGACATGGGACTCGATCCCGAGACTCCAGAATCACGCCCCGGGCCAAAGGCAGGCATTTAACCACTGAGCCACCCAGGGATCCCCTCCTTTATATTCTTTTTAATATCCATAGCATCTATAGTGATCTCCCCTCTTTCACTCCTGATATTATTAGTAAGTTGTTTCCTCTGGTTTTTTCTTAGTTAACCTAGCTAGATGCTAATTGATTTTATTAAAGTATCAGCTTTTGGTTTTATTGATTTTCTCTACTGATTTCCTGTTTTCAGTTTCCTTGATTTCTGCTCCGATTCTTATTATTTATTTTCTTTGGTTTACTTTGGAGTTAATGTGTCCTTTTCTTTCTAGTTTCCGTAGGTGGACACTTAGATTATAGAATTATAGAATGTAGTCCTTTGTCTTCAAATATATACATTAAATGCTATAAGTTTCCCTCTAAACACTGCTTTTCCTATATCCCACAGATTTTGATAAATTGTGTTTTCAATTTCATGTATTTAAACTATTTTAAAATTTCTCTTGAGACTTCTTTGATCCATGGGTATTTAAAAATACATTGTTTAATTTCTCTGGGGATTTTACAGTTATCTTTCTGTTCTTGATTTCTGTTATAATTCCATCATGGTCTGAGGGCAGACATTGTATGGTTTCTATTATTTTAAGTTTGTTAAGGTGTGTTGCATGGCACCAAATGTTGTCTCTCAGTGAATGCTTCATGGAGGCTTGAGAAAAATATATATTCTGCTGCCTCTGGATGAAGTAATCTCTGGTTATCAGTTATACCCAGTTAACAGATGGTATTGTTGAATTTAACTGTTTCCTTGCTACTGTCCATTGCTGAGTGAGGAGTGCTGAAGTCTCCAACTATGATAGTGGATTTGGTCATTTCTTTTTGCACTTTTATTTCTGTCTCATTGTTTGAAACTCTCTTGTTAGGAGTTTCATGTTAGCATACCTGTTAAGGATTATTTTTTTGGAAAATTGATCCTTTAATCTTTAGGTAATGGCCTTCATCATCCCCGATAATTTTACTTGCTTTGGCATAGTGTTTCTCTGAAATTAATGTAGCTAATGCTATTTTCCTTTGATTAGGGTTGGCATGGTGTATTTTCTTCTATATGTGTTTTCATATTTAAATTGTGCTTCTTGGGACGCCTGGGTGCTTCAGCTGTTAGATGTCTGCCTTCGGCTCAAGGCATGATCTTGGAGACCCAGGATTGAGTCTCACATTGGGCTCCATGCATGGAGCCTGCTTCTCCCTCTGCCTGTGTCTCTGCCTCTCTCTGTGTGTGTCTCTTGTGGATAAATAAATAAAATCTATAAAATATAAAAAAAAATAAATTGTGCTTCTTATAAATATCACATATTTCGGTCTTGTTTTTGATATACTTTGATAGTCTTTGTCTTTTAATTGCTGCTTTTAGACCATTGCCATTCAAAGTGATATACTTGGTTTAATATTTACCATGTTCTTACCATTTCCTATTTGTTGCTTTTGTTCTTTGTTTCATTTTTTGTTTTGTTCCCAACTTTTGTTCTGCTTTTTGTAGTTTTAATTGAGCATTTTATATTGAGCATTTTCTCACCTTTTTTAGCATAATAGTTATACTACTATTTTTACTTTTTTAATGGTTGTCCTAGATTTGCAATATATATTTATATAAAATATATTTATATATATAGTTTATATTTATATATAAACAATATATATTTATATATATTTATAGTTAATCTAAATCTACTTTATTTTTTTTAAGATTTTATTTATTTATTTATTCATGAGAAACACAGAGAGAGGCAGAGCCATAGGCAGAGGGAGAAGCAGGTTCCCTTGCGGGAAGCCTGACATCGGACTCGATCCCAGGACCCCGGGATCACGCCCTGAGCCGAAAGCAGATGCTCAACCACTAAGCCAACCAAATCCACTTTCAAATAACACTATACCACTACACAGATAGCATAAATACCTTAAAAACAAAATGATCCAAGTTCCCTGATCCCATCCCTTGTGTCATTGCTATCATTCATTTCACTTATATATAAAAATGCATAAACATATATGTATATTTGCAACATATATAAGCATACATAATCAGTCACATTATTGATGTTATTATCATGAACAAACTGTTATATTAATTATGTATAAGAAAAACAATAGTTTTTATTTTACCTTCTTCCTTTTTCAGTGCTCTTCCTTTGTGTAGATCAAACTTTGACATTATTAATTTTCTTTCTCTCCGAAATATTTTTAATATTCCTTATAAGTTTGTCAACATATTCCCTCAATTTTTGTTTGTCAGAGAAAGTATTTCTTTTTCAATTTCAAGGCATAATTTCTCAGGACACAGAATTTTAGGTTAATGGCTCTTTTTCTCTGAACACTTTAAATATTTCACTCCACTCTTCTTCCTCACATGATTTCTGAAGAGAAAAGTTGCATGCAATTCTTATCTTTATTCTTATATAGGTAAGGTGTTTTTTGTTTGTTTGTTTGTTTGTTTGTTTGTTTCCCCCCTCTGGCTTCTTTCCAGATTTTTTTCTTTATCTTTGATTTTTTGTGGTTTGGACATGCCTAAGTATACTTTGCTTTGGCATTTAACCTGCTTATTATTCTTTGAGTTTCTTGGATCTGTGGTTTGGTGTCTGACATTTTGGGTCAATTCTTAGTCATTATTGATTCAAATATTCTCTTCTTTTCTCTCCTTCTAATACTCCCATCATATGTATGTTACAGCTTTTGTAGTTGTCCCACAGTCCTTGGATCTTCTGTCTTTTTTCAGTCTTTGTTCTCTTTGCTTTTCAATTTTCAAAGATTTTGTGGAAATATCTTCTTATGTTAGAGACGACTCTTTCCTCACCCATGTCTAGTCTACTAACTAACCCACCAAAAAGCATCCTTCATTTCTGTGATAGTGTTTTTTGTGTCTAGCATTCATTTTTACTTCTTTCTTAGGATTTCTGTCTCTCTACTTATCTTGCCCATTTGTTCTTGTCTACTATCTACCCATTAAAGCCATTAACATATTAATTATATTTGTTTTAAATTCCTAGTTTGATAATTCTAACATCTATGCCATGTCTGGTTCTGATGCATACTCTTCTCTTCAAACTGTGTTTTGTTTGTTTGTTTTATTTTTTACTTTTGTTGCCTTTAATTTTTCCTTGATAGTCAGGCATCATGTGCATGAGAGAACGGGAATTGCCATAAATGTGCCTTAGTAATGTGGTGGTGAGGTGTGGGGAGAGGGTAACTTTTCTAGAATTCTATGACTAGGTTTCAATCCTTTAGTGAGCCTATGCCTCTGAACTGTAAGCTTCATGAAAGTTTCTCTATTTTTTGCTTACCCCTTAGATGGAACACGATTGCTACAGTGGGCTGAAGTTGGTATTTTCCTTCTCCCTCATGGCTTGACTGGAATGGCTCGAGTTGGGTGTTTCTCTTCTCTGGGTCACATGGGCTCTGTTAAATACCCCAGCATGTTATACTTTGCTTCCTTTTTTTTCCCCTGAGAGCAGACCTTGTTAATAAGAAAAGAGTGCTCTGGTGTAATTAAAAATGGTTTATTTTTCCCTCTCACTGCCTGAAGTTCAGGGGATTTTTCTCTGATATTGACTCCTTCAGAGTCAGTAAAAACTCCTTCAGAGTTTTTGTCAAACTCCTTCAGATATATCTCCTCATGTTACAGGGTCCCCTATGATTGCCCACCACCTAGAGTTTTAAACCCCCAGAGTTGTCCATACTGAGACTCGAACAATTTGTAACTATAGTTCAGGTTTTCCTACCCTGGTATTGGTTCCCAGGGTGGCTTCTTGCTATAAGTGGCTGCTGTGGCAAGCCATGGCTTTCTGAATTCTCCTCTCTTATCTCTACAATCATGGGGGCAATGGTTTTCCCTGTGTCCAGTGCTTTCTTTGGGATCCAAGAAGAGTTATTGATTTTTAAGTTTGTTGAGGACAGGGTGACAACTTCTATCTTTACATAAGGAGCCAGAAGCCAATTCTCTGAACTTAATTTTTAATCCATGTTTAGTTCTGTTTTTTTGTTCCTTCTAATTGAAAATATCTGAAATGATATATATGTCCAAATAAATCATTAAAATGATGAAAAATATGTATCACTATTATTATATTAATGAGCATATTAGAGCCATTTAGAAGCCCTGGTATAAAATTATATGCCTTTGTTCATACCAGTAGTCTATATATTTCTACAAATGTGCAACCATTTCTCCAATTATATAAACATTCAAAGAAACATATTTTGTAAACCTCTAATATATATTTCTATTAACTAAAACTAAATTCCATGCAAAGAAAACTATAGTGTTTGAGCTATAAATGCCATACTTGTTTATTTTAAATTTTGCTTAACTTTATTAGAATTGGTCAAAGTTACAACAGTAAGGAGAAAATAGTTTTATTTTCTCACTTATATTTTTCCTAATTTCTTGTAATACAATCTTTTGTATTAGTTGATTTATTAGTATTTTTATTGATGAAATCATTGAGAACTGCAGTTACCAAACTTCAAATCAATGGTAAAACCTTTTTACAAGCAGTTGTACTTGAAAGCTGTTAACAGAAGTTGTATCATCCTTTAGACTTAAATGTGTTAAAGATTTTACTTCTGTTTCCAAGGTTTAGAAATAATAGAACTTGTTCTAATAATGTGAAATTATGACTAAAATGCTTTAGTACTGGAGATAGACAAAAAGATTTAGAGCAATTGTTTTAAGATTTTAATCACTAAATTAAAAAAAAAATCAATGCAGTCAATTTATAATCTACATAGATTAGAGAATTTCAAATACCCATTTGTATTATAATTGAAAGTAAATCAAGAAATAAAGAAGAGCTACAAAAACAGTTAACTTAAATTTGAAGCTTGGCAAGATATTGGACTTGTATCCTCAGAAAAATACCCTTCTTTAAATGTAAAACAAAGTATCAAAAGGCCTATTTCTCAAGAGCATCATCTTAATTCAAAAGATAACATTCAAGCCCTCAAAGCTACAGCTCTCAGAGCTCTGCAACAGGCAAGAATGACCTTAATGGATAGGATTTTTTTTTCACTTCCTTGAGCTGAATACATCTGAAATAGGGAATTCATGCAATTCACTTCACTATGGAAATCATCATATAAATGGGATAGTCAATGGAAAGTTCAGCTTATATATAGCAAGAAATTATGTCATTTACAATGATGGTACAATTTGCATCATGTATATATTTTCTATCTTGATTTAAAAATACCAAAAAAAAAGATTTTTGAGGTCATAATATTTTAACTTTTTAAAACCAAGAGTCCATTGGAACACCATTTAAACTATGCAGTTAAAACAAGAGTTTGAAATGGCTTAATACAGCAGTAAACCAAAAATTATCAAAATGTGATATGTTCAAGTGCTAGCCCAGCATTTGTCTGCTAAATTCAGGGCAAATAAGTCTTGAGCAAAAGTCATTGTGTCAAATCCCACAACTAATATCACTTCCTTCTTTCCTGAACTCTCAAAGCAGTCTTTGTCTTTATCATTTGGTTACTCAAGTGCACACTGATCCTGTTGGTACCATTTTGTTTTATGCGTGATTGTCTTTTCTTTTCAACAGAATTATAAGCTCCTCAAGAAGCTATATCCACAGCCCACATTTCCTTTGCTCCATCCACAGAATCCAGCCCACACATAGATGGCCTTGCCTGCTCAAACACCTTGCAGAATACTTATTTGTTGTATCTATTGCCTATAGAACCTGCCTCCTAACTGGTAGTTGCATTAAGGAAGATTGAGGTGCTGGCCCTTTGATAATACCTACACCTAGCCCAGTTCCTGGAACACAGAAGATATTCAATATAATAGGAATAATGAGTTAATCTTGTTTCTACATTCTCGCTCTGCTCATCAGAGTAGAAAGTATCAGTGAAAGGAAACTTATAAACAGCCTACTTATTGTTTAATTGCCAAAATGTTATTTACACTTGGCCTAGATTTTTTGGTCTTATGACTTGTATACATTTGTACTTGTTTTATGCACGAACTTAAAAGAATAATTATTATTTCCCCCAATATTTAGATAGCATTTTACCTCCCAAAGAACTCTGAGCTATTATCCAGGATTTTGAGCTTACCTCAAAATATTTTTAATGTTTCAAAAAATGTAAAATGTATATAATAGATGAGTTGAGGTTCCAGATGACTAAAGAGAAATAGGAAAAACCCCCCGAGATTTATATGCAGTTTTTTTATGCTATGCTTAGCCCTTGTGTGTTCATTTGAGAGTTCTTGGTCTCCTTGAAAATCCTGGAGACTTGGAAGATGTGAAAAATCCAGCCCAGAAGTCAGTTCAAATCATGAACTTGCTTTTTGTGGTTCACTTCCAGCTTAACTTCCCTTTATGTGCAAAGAATTATATAGCATTTTGCCACAGAACTCCACAAGCATTTACCCAAGAGAGGATTTGTTTAAGAAGTGGCATCAATTTTGGCCACAGGAAAGCCAAGTATACATGCAATGCAATCAAGTGAAGTACTTATGACTTTCCATGTACTCAATTCTCTATGGTCCTTCACTGTGGTGAATTGCTTGTTTGAGTTGTTTAAGATTATGTTTTTGGTAAAACTAACATTTTATTTTTTTATTTTTTTTTAAATTTTATTTATTTATGATAGTCAGAGAGAGAGAGAGAGAGAGAGAGAGGCAGAGACACAGGCAGAGGGAGTAGCAGGCTCCATGCACTGGGAGCCCGACGTGGGATTCGATCCCGGGTCTCCAGGATCGCACCCTGGGCCAAAGGCAGGCGCCAAACCGCTGCGCCACCCAGAGATCCCCCTAAAACTAACATTTTAAAACAACCTCAAAGAAAGATAGTGCCTATAATATATTGTTAACAATATAATAATTCTTCAAAGGAAATCCACACATGAGAATTTAAAATTTGATAAAATCAAAAGATACACTCCCTGCACATAGACCTTAGGAGACTTTTCTTCTAACTCATCAAATTTCGTAATACCAAGAAACATATAATAATAGTATTTATGTGGCATGTTTTATTGCAAAAGCTTTTGAACTTTTATTTAACACTGAAACAGTCCCCATGGAGATGCTGTCATTCCCCTTTACAGTCGCACTAATATTGTAGGAACATGCCCAAATACTCATGGAACCTCAACTCATCTGTGCTTCTAGCTTTGGTTAGTCGGTAAAAATGAATATATAAATATGTTTGTAATTAATAAAGTTCTAACATTTCATGAGGATGAATATATACTATGAGATAAATTTTGATTTGGCTTATTGGCTTTTGTTATTGCTTACTTTCTGTTCAATTTGACTAACCTACCCTTTCCTTAGGAATGTCAATGAAATGGTAGTAGATCAACTCCATTGCTCCCAGATTTCTCTGAATTTATGAGAGTCATTAGCACTTGTGCACAATGCACTGACATCTTTAGTGATAACATTATAATGGTTGGAGGTCATGTCCGAGGTAGTTTTGTTGTAGCTTTGGGTACCATTCGGTATTGTTAAGTATGCAGCGATAATACCTTGGGGGAAGGCTCATAATACTTAGTTATTTTGCAGTATCTTTAATCTTTTAAATCATAGAGATATGCCATAGCTATAAAGCCATTTTTGTGTGGTTTTAAATATAGCAGTGATTGTTGCTGAGCTCTGGGAAGAAAACTCCTCTCCTTGTCTAATTCAGAACACTAACCATTATAGGAAACAGAACGTGGTACACGTAAAGATGAGATCAAGAAAATTCAGGAAGTCCAGAACTTAAAGATATGTTCAGTGTAGTGTACAGTTCACTGCCAAGTGTGAAGTCCTTTACTGTGAATTCACCTTAGGATCATCTAAAAAAAAGAGTCAAAAACAAGCCAAATTATTTAGTACTGAGTCACTATGCAAACCCTTCCTTTCTGATGCTTCTGCTTTAATTTGTTTTATATATTATCTTCCACATAAGGTGTGGGTTGCTCTTTTGGAAAAGAATGTTGTTCTGTTTATAACATACAGAAGCTACAACTAACATTTCTTTCTCATTTAATCGTTTAACAAAGAAATCACCCACGATTATATACATGTAATCAGAGATGAACTAGAGTATCTTCAGTTTGATTCTAGTGTTTCTGTTGTACCACCTTATCTTTAATTAGAGAGCCCTTCTAGAGGTAGGAACAGAGCACAAATACAGTATTCATTAGTTTACACATCTCAACTACTGACCTTGGACAGCGTCAATATCCTTTCATGGTGTGATTCATTTCACCTTGAAAACATCTTAATAAACCCATTGCTCTACAGATATGCTCTCTTGTCCACAGTCTGTCGATAAGGACAGAAGTGTGCAAATGCTAAGCATCTAGTTCCTCAGAACTTTGGCAGCACAACAAAGTGATAGGCTGACCATCCCTGGAGTGAGGTTCCCACATGTGTTACTATCACTCCTTGCTACATGTCCTTGGGCAATGTATTTAACCCCTTTTTGCTTCAGTTTCTTTGTCCATAAAATGGTTATGAGGAATAGATAACATCTACAAAGTACTGAGAATAATGCTTGACCCATAATAAATATTCAAGTTTGTAAAATAAGTAAGATTATCACCTTACTGAGACAGGACAGCTCTTAAAAACAGAAGTACCAGAAACAACAGGCGCACGCACACAAAAACATGACTATCAGGCAATCTTGTTTGGTGTTTCAGAGGATACGAAGTAAAGGTTCTTAATGATCTATCTGAGCTTTGGTGCATAACAATGAATTACTCTGCCTCTATAGTCAATAATGTTCAGGAGTGTATCTTCTTTCTCATTGCAGTACAGTTAGCCAGTCTTTGACACTTCCTGCACTGGGCTCCTGTGAGGTAATCTATTTGGGGCCTTCCCAGAAGATTCATTAAGTTGTATTGAACGTGTCTGCTTGCCTCATGGGCAAGGCAAGGAATACCAAACACAAAACACCTGTGCTCTCAAGTTAGCACCAATTCTGTTTCTTTAGCCAATTCAAGGTTTCATTTATTATTTATAACATTCTGAATGTGTTGGGACCTAATTATTTCTGAAAGTTCCGCATCCCTCACTCCATGTCATGTCAGTTGCAGCTGGCTGGAATCTTATCTATTCTTAGATTCGAATTTGAAGCAGAATATTCTCTATGGATAGCCCTTGCCTCCTGAATGTGCTCCCCTCAGTAATCTATCAAAAGTACAAATATGAGAGTGTTTGGGTCATGATTTATGATGTCCTCAAACTTCTCAGATTTTGATTAATTTTTGTCATCTTTTTTTCTAGGATAGAAAACAATAGTGTATTTAACTTCACATAATTAAGTTGCAAAAGGTTTGAATTAATATATGCACACTAATCATTTACTTTGAAGTGAATGATATAATAGTAAAACATTAATAATCAAAGTGGTGTTTGGATGTCTAAAAAGAGTGTATCTGCTCAGATATATATTCTATCCATGAAGATTTTCTCAGCAGATACTATTGAAGACAGTGATTTAAAAATATATATTCAGAGGCCAATTCAAAACCAGAAATATCTCTAAACTCTTTAGGACTGCAGGTACCTGGCCCAGTGTAGATTCATTGATTCAGACTCTCTAGAGACGAAGCCAAGAAATTAAAATTTTAACAAACACTATAGGTGATTCCAATGTTTGAAAAATCTCTGGTTCTCAAATATGAAAGTGTTCATTTTTCCAACTTCTTTAGTTCTTCAGCTATTTCAAGCAGCTGCTGGCCAGGCAGGGTGTGACACAGATAGGATAGAACTGCTTCAGTCTACATGTGTGTATTAATTTATCATCCCTACTACTTGCCAGTAACACTGCTGGCCTCTTTGCTAGGATCTGAGAACACCACAGGGAGCAAAGGTGCAGATTTTGCTCAAGGTTTGACTTGAAACACCCAAACGGCTGCCAGAGGAACTGATGATGCAGGGACTCTTTCTTGGCAGCTGGCACGGTATACCCTGGAGAGTACTGCTGGCCCACATTCAGTATTAAAACTAAGAAGAATACCTCTTTATTTTCATCTCTCTCCCTTACGTTAATTGGATGAATGAGTCATACCTCTGGCTTGGTAACACTGATGGCTTGATTAACCCTGGTGACCTGAACAACTGAATTTTTTGTGGTTTCCACCATTTGATTAAGAAGCAATATGAGATCTCTGACTGCTCCTCCTTTGTATTCTCTGCTGGTGTTATTTTCTTTCTCCATCCTCTCCATGCAGCTACTTCTTGAAGTGTTGTTCTCGCTTCTCTCTGTACTCCCTGTCAAGAAGCATCAGTCTCTTTCCATGGCTTCCACCAACAATTCCATGTTGGTTGGTGATGCTCAAATGTTTGTCTTTAGCTTTAATCACTTTAGAAAACTGAGACTACTATCAACATAGTCTCTTCTATGTCCAGTTGTAACCTCACATTCTGCAAATCTGCAGTAGAATGCATCTCCTTACCCTCAACAAGAAAAAAAAAAAATCTGGTCATAAATTTGGCCTTTTCTGTCAGTGGACTGTGTCTCCATCCTCCTCATTCAACAACTTAGAAGTATTAATCAACTTTGGCTTCTTTAGTCCCTAGATTAGTCACTGAATTGATTTACTATTATTTACAATAATTCTTTATAGAAATCTCAGGAATCCTGGGACCTTCTGGGCACAGAAAGTATTTAACTCTAAAGGAGATAATACATTATAGTGATTATAAGCAGGACTTTGAAACAAGAGAAACTGGTTTGAATTCCGCCACATTTTGTGCTGCAGAAACACCGGTATATCACTTAATCTTTCTAAACTTCCATTTTTCTTATCAATACAAGTTTATTTATTCTTTTAACAAGTATTGTGGAGAACGTTGTCAGTTGTATTACTGTACTAGAATCTTGCTCTACTATGCTGGACAACATCTGTTCATTCATGGGGTATAGAGAGGAGTGCTTTATTGTATGTCTTAATATATGTAAGACACTTGGCACACAAAGTAAATTCCCTGAAAATAGTAATTCTGATTACCCTAAATTCTGTTAGCCTTTGGCTAACATCTCAAATTTCAGTGGGTCCTGCAGGTACTTTACTCTTTCCTCATTAAAGCTGCCATGTGTAACTCAATCTACTTCTTTGGCTTCCTTTCATCATGATGAAATGTAAAGTAAGATATAGTTGTCCCATGTTCTCTGATTCTTGTTCTTCTCAGAGAAGATTTGTCAACCACTTTTTATTTTTCCTGGAGATGCATTAAAAATCGTATTTAGTGGAGCAATATTGGACAAATTTGCAAGATAGATTTTTGTGATTTTTCCCCCAATATGAGTGGTAAGGGAAGACGCTAAGAATAGCTACTAGATTTGGGGTTGACTGGTTTGATAGACGTGTCACTAACTGAGATTAATATAAGAGGCAGACAAGGGAAAGGGGAAATAATTATACATTTATTTGGAAATACTAACATTCACATTCTTGTGGAACCTTTAGGTAAAGAGTTTGCTAGAAATTCAGATAAACAAAAAGATAAACAAGTACAAAGAGGGAAAGAGCCATCAAATGGAAATAAGGCTTTGAGATATACCAAATTGAAGTTGGTAGTCAAAACTACAGTAGTAGATTAATTTGTTTTGAAATATTATAAATTGGGGATCCCTGGGTGGCTCAGCAGTTTAGCACTTGCCTTTGGCCCAGGATGTGATCCTGGAGTCCTGGGATCCAGGCCTGCATTGGGCTCCCTGCATGGAGCCTGCTTCACCCTCTGCCTGTGTCTCTGCCCCTCTCTCTCTCTCTCTCTCTCTCTCTCTCTCTCTCTCCCTCTCTCTCTCTCTCCCCATCTCTCATGAATAAACAAATATAATCTTTAAAAATAAATAAAATAAAATATTATAAATTATTCACTTATGGTGTACTAGGCATTGTGCTTAGAGCTAAGTATTAAAAATTGAATAAAACTTGGGGTGCCTGGGTAGTCGGTTGAACATCTGGCTCTTGATTTCTGCTCAGCTCATGATCTTAGGATTGTGAAATTAAACCTCACATTGAGCTCTGCACTGTGTATGGAGCCTGCTTAGGATTCTTTCTCTTCCTCTGCCCCTCCTCCTCCCTCTCTAAAAAATAAAAATTAAAAAAGAATTGAACAAAACTCATATTGCCCCTGCCCTATTGGAGCCAATACTCTGTCAAAGATCAAAAAATCAAGTAAAAAAAAAAAAAAGGAAAATGTTTTACATTGTGATAAAAAGAAATGCTTAATTCCCTTTAAATTGAATGAATAAACAGAAATCCAGTGTACTTGAACAGAAATAGGAAAGACCAGAGAAATTTGGATTTCTGGCAAACAATGAGAATCATTGAAAAGTTTTTTAGTTTTTAACACTAAAGTGACATTGTGAGTCCCAAAGGACTGACACATTGTTCTTGTGATCATATGGATAGGCAAAAAGCAAGAATGTTTCCCCAACTTCGTTCTTGAGCTCTAGAACCACATTTCCTGTGGGTGACTTATCGTAAATTCACAAACCATGGAATAAGTGGGAAAAAAGCTGGGCTTAGATAATTTAAGGTAATAGCCAAGTACTACTAGTAGGTCATCTGATCTTTATTTCAATGATTTTAATGCTGTGTGGATTCACTTCTCTGAAAAATGTTCTGATTCCTGTGCTTTTCAGTGTTTTATGTCTATCTTTCCATGCCAATGAAAGCTTCCTTCACCAGAGTATTTGTGCTGGAATTTTCCAAAACAATGATCAGTCACCAAAGGATATTCTTTCTGAACTCCGCTCCTGTGTGACAAAGGCTGTTGGCAAAGATAACGCTTGGACTTGAGCAAGAAAGCACACAAAAAAAGTAATGGTAGCAAATATAAATGGCGTGTTTAGAATGTTCTATCACTTTTAGACACTTTATATGAATTTCTCTCAAATAAGTACTGTTGTCATCTCCATTTTATATATTAAAAAAAATAAAGCAAAACAAAACCAAAAACATAGTGAGCAGGTAACCTACTACCAGTACTCATAGCCTGAAAGTGGTACTTCTAGGATTTGAACCACAGTTACCTAAGTTCTCTGTTTTTGTGTATGTAAAACAATACCGTTGAAGTATAACACGACAAATGGTATTTGTCTTTATATTTTAATTACTGTCAGCTATTAAAATTCAGAGAACTACCAGATTTAAATAACCAGAGTTTATATCTTTTACTTTAACCATCAAAACAATTTTTTATATTTATGTGTACAAAGATTTATAAGATGTAAAAGGTGATTGTAGGCTGAGAACATAGGACAATATTTTTTATCTTCAAATACAGTTACAACCGTTGTTCAGTTTTAAGTACTAAATAATCCCTTATCTTTAAAAAATGACTCTGTGTTCAAGGACACAAAATTATTATGTCCATATTGTCTACAATTTTAGATTGATTTCCTGTCATTATATTGTTGGCTTAGTTTATAATCGGTTGCATGAGTTAGTAAATGTGACAGCTGCTTGATTTGGGGTAGGGGAAAAAAAGAGCATTCTGATAAAAGTATACTAGGAAGAAAAAAATCAAATAGTATAGTAAACTTTTCACATCAAAAGGAGATAAGGGACCTAAAGTACTTTAATGACTTAAATAGACACATTACCCATGCATTAGAAAAACCTTTATTTATAACTTTATTTAAATAATGAAAGCAGATGTATCAAAAAGCTGTAGTAAGAGCCCAGAGGGAAAATGTTCCATTTGCTGCCTTGTTACTAAATTTGTGTGGATTCTCTAGAAAGTGAGATAATATACTTAAATGTTGGTTTGTACACATATTTTAAACATGTTTTATTGTATTAATATTTTTTTAAATTGGAAGTTTTTTTATGATATCGGGAAGTAGAAAAGGAACTGTTAATAATTTATTTTTTATTTAACCATAGTTAATTTTATCAATTCTATTTTATTAGAGAAAACAATTGCTAACATTTATTGTTTCCCCTAGGCCATTGCTTTACATGGTTGAAATCATTTAATGTTCACAATGACTTTATGAAATAGGTGTTATGATTAAGTCATTATATAATGAGGAAACTAAGAAACAGAGAGCCTTAGGAACTTTCACAAATTCATACATTTAGTAAGCAGATGAGTTAAAATCTGAATCTAGTCTACACGTCTCCTGAGCCAGATATTGTAACAACCCCATTAAACTGAAATATGTCCATCTCCATCCAACTTCAGAGGCTGATGATAGCTTGCTTTGGAGAGGTGCATTTAAATTTTATAAGGAAAATCCTATTTTTAATTTGTTTTAAAGATTTTATTTATTCATGAGATAGAGACAGAGACATAGGCAGAAAGAGAAGCAGGCTCACTGCAGGAAGCCTGATGCGGGATTTGATCCCAGCACCCTGGGATCATGACCTGAGCCAAAGGCAGATGCTCAACCAATGAGCCACCCATGTGCCCCAGGAAAATTCTATTTTAAAAAATAAGTTCATACTTGTATATAGTGATCTCTTATTACATTTTAAGATATGTGCCACCAGTAAAATATTTTCTTTTTCTACTTTGAAAGAGTTCCATTTAAATCTAATAAATGGAAAGTTTTTCACGGTTGGTGTAGTCTTCAGTTCTTATATGTCCAGAGGCTAATTTTTTTTTAATAAAGGCCAGTACACTCCAATCTGTTTGTCAAAATTGACTCTCGGGAGTAGGATCCTAGTGGGTGACAAAAGTGAAGGAGAGCTTTACATGATAGTGTTTTTATTTTGTACCGTTTACTTTTTTGTACTAACCATTTTGACTTTTGTGGTTAAAACCAAGGAAAGGTAAAAGTTCCAGGCTGAGCCTACAGGGAGTATCACAGATGGTGGTTTTATCTCATGGGTGAGAAATGTGAATACTAAGAGGAGGTTGGTAAAATGATCAGGACCATCTAACCCCAAAGTCCATGCTATTCCCATTAAACTTGAAATACTAAAATCATAAAAGTAAGCAAGCAATGTAGGCTTAGAAATTCAGCCTTGGACTCCACTAGCTGCATAACTTGTGTCAGAAGCTACAGTCCACCACAATTCCTGGCATAAGTTTTTAAAGCCAGGAACTCTGTCATAATCACTTCCATTCTCATGCAACATATGGCCTACAGCTAGAATTCAGGCTACTGAATTTGAATGAATTAAACAGAGTGTTTTTATTTATCTTCAAGATCTTATTTGGCGATCTCTTGGCTTCATCTCATAGTCTCAGGTCAGGAATCAGATTTTTCCTTAAAAAAGAAACAAAGTAATCACTAACCTACTTTTCAAAACTCAGACAAGGAATTTTAATAAACACCTAGACAACCACTTTTGAAATTGGTGGGGATGAGCCGTGATCCTGCTGTTCTCCTGTGGCACCTGAGATTCTCCATAGGAACTTTCAAAGGTGTCAGATGTCTCAGAGCATTATTTCTTCTGCTTGTTTTTCTCTCTTCCCACATCTCCTTTAGCTCTCCACTTATCTCCATTGCTTATCTGTGAAGCTCAATATAAGTGTAAAAATTTTAATAAAGGCATGAGGATTACCATGAGGCATAAAATACTCTAGTTCCCTTTTCCTATATTCATATCTGAGCATTGACAATAAGGGAAAGTGTCTCAGACTTAAGGCATATGGCATATTAATTCTCTCAGTGTGACTGAACATCAGAACGATGTTTCATTCTTAAATAATTGCATATGAAAGAAAAGAAGATGCAATTCAAACAAACAGGAAAATTCACAATCTGTTAATAATGATCTTTGAGAAATACCTTAGCAACCATGGCAATTCCCACCCTAAAACTCAGTTTAAAACTGAGTGGTTTCATACATTGTGTAAGAAAATTTAAATCATATTTTAAAAACTGCCTAAGCATCCTACTTTTCCTATAATTATCTTCCTCTTTCAATATCCATTATCTTTGTATGCCTAGGGTTTCTTAAAGAATCAAGCTTATAGCCATAAAAATAGAAATGCATTTTTAGTAACTGTTGCCATTATACTAAAAATACATTTGGATCTATAAGATTTCACAATTTCAGGACTCTTTCCCATTACCAAATGCCTTGAATTTCCTACAATTGAGCAATGGAATAGTTTTGCATTGCTTTTCTAATTAAAGTGCAGAAAGTTAATAGCTTTGGACATCTCTGCAAAATGAGTAAATGTGTACACCCATCTTGACATTTCCTCCAGCATTGATTTGAAAACACTAAATGTATTTTATTTTGTGGAACCAAAGCACAAAAATCCACCTAGTAATTGTTTTCCATTGATATTCCCTCGGTGAGTTTGCATTTGTAGGATAAGAATTGGCATTTATAATTCAGAGCCAGTCAAATTATAGAATTTGTAAACTGAAGCTCTTTATTTTTATTAGGATAACCTCACAAAGTGATCGGATAATTTTGTACAGCCTACTCACTTATCTCTTATTTCAAAATTGATTAAAGAACTAACAACAACTTCTTTGCCTATACAACAAAAAATAAATTTCTTGAGCAATTCACTTAAAACCCATTTCTTAGAAAACTTATTTTGATACTTCAGTACCAGAGCGTCACTAAGATATCAACTTTACATTCAATATTTTAACAGAGGACAGTCTTAATAAAGGGTTCAGGTCTGGTCAGCAGGAGGGCTCCCTGGATTTGTGGTGAACTTAGGAACTTTTGACTTCACATAGGTGTAGAAAACATGAATAATGCCCTTACTATTGATTATATGCCAGGAGGAAAAAAGTCAGGGTAGTGCGTTTGTGGGAATGAGATGAAGCTGTGGCATAGGTCAAACTGTGGATAAATGAAATATCTGTTCGGCAGTAATGCATCCTCCTTTCCCAAGGTTTGGAGTACAGACCAGGTCTGAGGGACTCTGAAACCAGGTAAGTGCACACCGCATCCGTGTCTCATCACTTTCTATAAATTATAATTGATACATAGATAAAACCAAGTTACAAGGAACATGATGAATATTTACCCTTAATGAAAGGAGAAGTTATAAAAAGCCTGAATAGAATGGTATATGGAAATTGGCAAAGGATAATTACCATAAACTTTGTTTTGATGTTCTGGTTGTTGATGGTGTGCAATGGTTGGGATCCTCTCTTTTTCTTTTCCTTTCTGTGTGAGTCAAATAGGATGGGCTCCAAAGGATGGGATTGGAATAATTACTCCATTTTATAAATGAACATAAAATGTATAGAGTATAGGATTCTAGAGTGAGAATTTAATAGACTCAAGTTTTAAACACACAATTGATTATGATGTCTAGATACAGTTGGAAACCCTCAGCCTTGATCTTCAGCCTTGACACTTTGTTCTGAGATTAGACTCTCAACATACTTGAAACATTACTTTCCATCTTTTCTTTCTCTTGTCCTTCTGTCTACAATATTGACATCACCATCTATTTGTTCTTCTAATCTAGGAGAATCAATTGTTCTTCGCTTTGTGCTATTATACCCCCTCGATCCTCCACAGTGACTGGAACAAAGGCCTATTATGATATCTCTGACTTCTCCTTTTTTTTTTATTACTATTGCTATACTCTGTGTTCTCACCATCTATATCACAGAGCATTGCACTTATCTCCAAACTGTATAAAGAATAAAATCCAACAACAAAGATAACAAATAGATGGTGATGTCAATATTGTATACAGAAGGACAAGAGAAAGAAAAGATGGAAAGTAATGTTTCAAGTATGTTGAGAATCTAATCTCAGAACAAAGTGTCAAGGCTGAAGATCAAGGCTGAGGGTTTCCAACTGTTCTTCTAATCTAGGAGAATCAATTGTTCTTCGCTTTGTGCTATTATACCCCCTTGATCCTCCACAGTGACTGGAACAAAGGCCTATTATGATATCTCTGACTTCTCCTTTTTTTGATTACTATTGCTATACTCTGTGTTCTCACCATCTATATCACAGAGCATTGCACTTATCTCCAAACTGTATAAAGAATAAAATCCAACAACAAAGATAATGAGATAGTCTCTCAGAAAGATAATTATTTTTTGGTTTTATTCAAGTATGATTAACATATACTGTTATATTAGTTTCAGGTGTACAATATGATCCAAATATTCTATACATTTCTCAGTTCTCAAGATAAGTGTACTTTTATCTCCATTATCTATTTTACCCATCTCCCCCTCTCCACTTCCCATCTGGCACCACCAGTTCTCTGTATTTAAGAATCAGGCTTTATGTTTCCCTTTTTTTTTTATTTTTTCATCTGTTTGTTTCTTAAATTCCACATATGAGTGAAATCATATGGTATTTGTCTTTCTCTGATGGACTTATTCCATTTAGCATTATACCCTCCAGGTCTATCCTGTTGTTGCAAATTGTAAGATATCATTCTTTTTAATGGCTGAGTAGTATTCCATTGTATGTATGGCTGAGTAGTATTCCATTGTATGTGTGTATTAGTAGTATTCCATTGTATGTGTGTGTGTGTGCGCACACACACACACACACCAGGCTTCTTTATTCATCTATCAATGGACATTTGTGTTGCTTCCATATCTTGGCTGTTGTAAATAGGACTACAATAAACATAGGGCTGCATATATCTTTTCAGAATTAGGTTTTTCATTGTCTTTGAGTAAATATCCAGTAGTAGAATTAATGAATCATATGATAATTCTATTTTTAATGTTCTTCTTCAGAACAATACTTTGTTATTCAAGGTAGGGAGAAGTGGAGACTTGAAGCAAGGAGATGAATCAATAACTAGTTTCACCTGTCAGGGAATCCCCTTTGCAACTTGAAATTCTGTTAGGTCAATCAATGGAAGTGGTTTTGTTTGTTTGTTTATTCATTTAATTTGATGTTACTCAGAATGCTTTTTTGTCTTGTGACTTCAGCTTAAGGATATTTAAAATAGAGGATATTTCAGATTTTGATCACTGTTTACACCAACGTCTCTGGGAAGACATATAGCTATCTTTCTTGGCATGAGTGGGCAAAGGGCTGATAAGGCCATTTCTCAGTCTATAATAACATAATAACAGTGATCATGGGAGTAAATACGTAGAGTGCTCTCTGTCTATCAGACACTCTGCTAAGGTGCTTTACACAGACTATCACAATTGGTCCTCTCGGTAACCCTATGAGGTGGGTAGTTTTTATGTTCTCATTTTATAGATAAAGAAGTTGATTTTCAGAGAAGAGAATTAGATTATCCAAGGTCTCACAACTGGTAAATTTTAGAGATCCAGATTTGTTTTTTTTTTGTTTTTTTTTTTTTTTTTTGAGATCCAGATTTGAATGCAGGTTGATTCCAAAGATATCTTCTAAATGGACAGTGACTATGGAATCATCTGCCTGAGTTCCAATTCTTCAGAATCTATAGAAATGGAGCTAATTTATTAATCTCTGTGCATTGGTTTTCTCATCTATAACATGAGGTTAATAATATGTCTCTTATAGGGTTGGTATGAAGTTTAAATTATTTAATATATGTTTCATATAAAAAAATGCCTAGTGAAAGCAGTATACACATTAAGGTTTTTCATTTTACTGTCCCCACCTCCCATCCATCCCATATTTGTAAGTAGAACACTGGGTAGATTCGGATTCATTTAACTTTTAGAACCTCTGTCTACTATTGCCTAAATCAGAGGAGCAGACAGAGTACCGGGGTAAAGGAATCGACTCTGTTATTTCCCAGGTTAGATAAACCTGTGTAAAACTCACAAGATTTTAAAAGTTATTTTTTGTGGTTCACTGATTTAAAGATGCCTTTTGAATGGTTTACAGAATTCTCAGGGAAGGAATGGGAGTTCAAGACTAGATAAACTGCCCTTGGGAAATCTGACACCAATAATTTTTATCAGAGTGCCTCTGACCGATCATGTGCATTCCAAGTACACATAGGAAGAATAGAGATTTTGACTTCTTTAGATCAAACTTTTGGCATGCAATCACATGTTTTAAAGCAAAATGAAAATCATATTAAAAAACCAGCAAAGAAAAATTGACATATTTATTAATTATAATTCTATCCAGTATAATAGGTCATATGTTCACTGAAACACAACCTTCATATTGTTTCTGGTTTGGGCATGTGATTGTTTTTACCTTCTGTGTCCAAAATAAAATTTTCTTAGTATTTTTTTTATAAAAGGAAACATTTATACACACTGTGCACTTTTATTTAAGATGATAATAAAGGTACCTCTTTAACAAATGATTTAACTAGTTAAAGGAGGTTAAAAACTGATCCTAATTAATGAATTGTCTCATTATTTGTCCTGTGGTCTTTAGCCATGACAATTAGAGAAGACCTCGTAAAACAGTGAAAGGCAATCAAATTATCTCTGCTCATTTAATTTTTTTGAAGTAGTTCATACATCTGCAAGCTTTAGTATACAAAAACACTGCATTTATAGGATTGGATCATTTTAAATGGATGTTAAAAACACTTGACGGTGAAAACAATGTCATCCTGAGTACCAGGAGACCTGAATTTCCTTCCTCTGTTAATTGGTCATGAATGTCACTTAGTCTCTCCAGACCTCATTTTCCTCATTAGGAAATGGGCACAGTGCCTGGATAGCCCTTCATAGGACTTAACTAATTCTTCAAGTTTTAGCTTAGGTATCACTTTTCTCATTTAAATCCTATTGTTAAACTTCCAATTTCATGTGTAATTTTCTTTGAGGTACGTAACATCAGTTCAAGTTAATCATGTAATTATTTATTTGGTAGCTATTCTGCTAGTGGACAGAATAGTGGTAGCTATTCATGCTCCATATGAAGATAAGAAATAAGAACTAAGTCCCTCTTCTATAGCATTATTGCACATAGTAGGCTCTCAACTAATATAAGGATTATAATCAGGGGTAGTAAACCTAAATACTTTTAGTCTGAATGTAAGACAACATAGAACCTAGGAACTAGGTAAACTGGGGGCTGTCTGCCCCATATAAAGTTATTAAGAACACTATTTAGGCCAAACAAAATCCTTGTAGGGCCAGGATTTTCTGACTTCCAATAGTAGGTCATTCAAACACCCAAGTGCCAATAAAAGGAAACAAAACAAAACAAAATGAGAGCTTATGAGATGTGTTCTATCAGACAAATTAGTAAAATTTTTCTGTAATGTGTTTCTTACAGCTCTCTGTTGGATAATCAGCTCTTTTTTCAGTAATCTCAATTGCTCCTCCGTGGAACCATTTTTGATGAACTTGACCTTATACTGCCACTTTAAAGTATTCTATATCCCCACCAGTAGCTATATATAAAGGATCCCTAAGTTAAATAAGGTTAATAAAATAACCTAACTTTTAATTGGCTGTGGGATCTCTTTTAATAGTGAACTCATGCATTTAAACATGCAGCTATGTTTACAACTTGTTTTGCATGGGACTTTTAAGATGTCTATCTCCTTTCAAAGTGAGATGCAGCTGTATGGATAGAAATTGTGCTTCTTGAAGAGATGGAATTGTGCTTTTTATTTCTTCAGTTTCTTATTACAGACGCATGTACTAACTGTATACTGTGGATACACAATAAATATTATTGACCAAAATTGCAGTACTTTTAACCTTACTCTCAAATGTCCTTCAATAAGAAAATTTAAATAACATGAAATGTAAATTAGAGCTATGAACCAAACGCTAAAAGTGGAAAATATTTATCAAAAGAAATAAAAGCTAGACGAAAAGAAATTAGTTGTTCAATGCCCTTGACTGTGAAAACCCTTCATTTCTCATCCCAAGAGTGGTGATGGCATATAAAAGTGTAAGTCTGGACCTGTACATATTCTTCTTCAAGCTAAATATATTCTTTGAATACATTAGATTCCTTAGATAAACCATTTGTTTCTGCTATGCATAATTAAAATGATTATGGAAATAGAAATGCATTAACCTAGAATGAATAGTTTATTATTTATTTTTACAACCTTGATCCAATTGTAGAGAATTCAATGCATCATTAGTACCTGTTCCCATGTCTATTAGAAAAAGTATGGACCCACTACTAATTTTGTCCCTGAAAGAAAACAAAAGAATATAATATATGGCTTAATCTTCTGCATTTAGGGTTTTTTACCTGTAATTTGTGTTAATATAAACATGATTGTCATTAATAAAAATCTTGCAAGTGGGGGCACCTGCGTGGCTCAGTGGTTGAGTGTCTGCCTTTGGCTCAGGTCGTGATCCCGGGGTCCTGGGATCAAGACCATATCAGGCTCCCTGTAGGGAGCCTGCTTCTCCCTCTGCCTATGTCTCTGCCTCTCAATCTATGTCTCTCATGAATAAATAATAAATAAAATATTAAAAAAAGTCTTGCAACCAGCAAAAAAGATGTAGGGAAATTCTATAGCTCATCATCTAAAATAAAGAAAATGCTATTCGTGAGAGAAAATATCTTTAAAGATTAGAAAATGCATACGTAAAATGAAGTATCTAAATAAGACAAAAATACTTATTTTCAAAATGTATGTTAAAAATTCTGAGGTTAAAATAACTTTAAGGGGCAGCCCCGGTGGCGCAGCGGTTTAGTGCTGCCTGCAGCCCGGGGCGTGATCCTGGTAGACCCGGGATCAAGTCCCACATCAGGCTCCTTGCATAGGACCTGCTTCTTCCTCTGCCTAAGTTTCTGCCTCTCTCTCTCACTCTGTGTCTTTCATGAATAAATAAAAAACAAAATCTAAATAAATAAATAAATAAATAAATAAATAAATAAATAAATAAATAAATAAATAAATAAATAACTTTAAGCAACTTCTATGTATTACTTCTAATTCTAAAAAATAACTCTGAGACATAACAGAACTTTTGAGATTTACCTAAACATTTGAGAAACATTTAAGTCTTTCTAAATATAGAAACAGAGTTTTATCTAAGTGTAGATTTATTATATAAATACACTGAGGAGAAAATAATGCCACAAGTGCAGAATTCTTTCTATCTTACATTCAGTGGTAAATATCTTACATTATAAACTTCATAATTTTTTCAGGAGTAGATTTCTAGTTAATACTTTCTTCAGTGTTGACCTTAATCCACTGAATAACTTAATGCTAGCAAAACTCTTTTGAAAAAGAACTTTTAAAATTATTTTTTAAAAATAATTCTGAATTCAAACCATTCTAAAAGCTGAAGTCTAATAGAAAGCATTCCATACAATGAACTATTCCATAAGGTATTAAAGAAACTATTTTATTTATTTTAATTGTGTCAAATGTATATCCTTAATCAGGTCTTCAGTGATTTTTGATAGGAGCTATGCATTTAAAGAGCTCCTAGATCATATCTCATAACCAGGTTATGGGATGGTGAAGAAGACAAAGATGGAGACAGAAAAGAAGAGGTGAGGAGACTATGTTTTACAAACACTGGAGAAAATGAAGGAAACAGAGAAGAATATGGAAGGAAGTGGACACTATTAAAAGAAGGAAGTTTTCATTATTATGAAGCAAAACATTATTAGGAAAAACAGATCCCTCCCAATCTTTCATTTATTTACTCTCCTACCTTAGTCACGTACCCACTATATCCTTTTCTTTCCTGGACAATGAGAATATTATTGCCAATTATCTCATAGAAATTTTTCTGTGTATCTACCTATCATCTGTCTATGCATATTCCTTTCTAAAGTTATGTTTCTTAGAGAGGGAGTTATCTAAAATCAATCCCTGTGTCATTCTTGAATAAAGTCTAAGAATAAATCTTACAACTTTGTTAGCATAACCTTGACTAGTGAGCATGTAACTATACAAGCAGGAAAAATTTCTCCCTGGGGTCACAGCTCCTTGTTCTGCATGTCTTTCTGCCCTAAGCTGTTTTCCATGAAGTTGGCATATTAAAATCTCCCAACCAATGCTATAGTCTTGTTATGTTGGTCCCCAGTAAAAACCGTGCTTTCGTTTCAGTTGACTGTCATTTAAGAATCCCAAAATAATCCAATTGAGAGACAAATAACTATCAATAGTAATCTGTTATTCTTCTAGATGATTCTGAATTTAAAAGAGAATTTGTTTTAACCACCATAAGTTTTTTTTATGAAAATTTGAAATGGATAGGCATTGTTTGTTTGTTTATTTATTTACAGATAGGAGCTCTTCTAGAAATTTATAAATCATATAACATATTTCAGCTAATCTATGGACAAGTTCAGGCATATTGGGCCAAATACCGCTCCCACTTTAATTACTAAATCAAATTGCTTTCTCTTTCTCCTTGCTTGCTATTTCTCGCCACTAGAACTAGAAAATTTATTCTGTCCTCAAACCATTTCTCCTACCAAGTTTTATTGCATGGTCGGTTTTCAGTTCTAAGTGCTTGCTGCCTCTTTTCGGAAGAAACCATGTCTGTTTGCCCACTGTTGTATCTAGTACAATAGCTGAAAATAATAGGCACTCAATAAATGCCTCTTAAATGAGTGGACGGTGCATAATTAGATCTCAGCGGTGAATGAATTCTAGAGCTATACCAAATATCCTTCCTTTGGTCAATAAAATTGTTTTCAAACGGGCGGCAGAAACAGTAGTTCAAGGGTTTGCATGATGAAAGATTGACAAAGTTAAAGTCAATTGATATTGACATCCTGTGAGGTCAACAGAAGAAATAAGTGTCTAAAAATGAATAAATAACCATAGAGACAGAAAAGTCAAAAATCCAGATTGATTATCAACCATTCAGTGACTAATATTTTCTGCTTTGATGCAAACAAAAATAAGTCTTTGAAAACTCTGGAGATAAGCACTAAAATGACATGTTAATAGTTGACTATTTTAATTCAGACATGGCATGCACTAGTCTTCAACATTCCCTGATAAAATACCTTTATTCTTTCCAGTGACTTGATTTTTCAACTGCAGGTATTTTTTTTTCTCTTCATGTCATTGTCGACTCACCTATTTCCATACACAAAGTAACTAGCCAATGTATGCCACTACATTTCCAATCTCACAGAATCCTAGGTGGTATTATTGTGATTCCTTTCTCTACCTCAGACATTGTGAAAGGCATTAGTTGTAAAGTATTGTTGAGTTGACAGGTCTGGAGTTGCTGCTGACATTGTAGAAAAAGACTTCCCAAAAGGTTAAAACCTACATTTTATCAAAGAAAACAGCAATGAAAGATTTGAACTATTGTGTCTTGAATTATGGCTGGCTGAGATACTCTACTGAATCACTTAATCCTTTTAATACCCGCCTATTTTAGCTTTTATATAAGCATCTGCTCATACAAAGCCTGCATCAAACTCCAAATCCAGGAACTATTAGAACTGCTTGTAAGACTGATGGACTGTGCTGTGAGCTGTGAAAAGATTGAGAAAATGAGGGAATCAGTATCACTGAAGCCCAGGAGGTGCAAGCACTTAGTTACCCAGACTCAGCCTTCTTGCTTCTAACTTATTGGATTTCTTCTAATACCAGACTGTTTCTAACACCTAAGAACAAAATGGTGTCAGGAAAGCAGATATGTTGATGTAATTATTTTTGTTAAGCTGCTAGGCCTATCGATTGAGACTATCATAGGAAAAAATACTATAGTGGCTGTTGTGCCACGTGACTTTGAAATCAATTACAGTTGAGTTCATGTCTCATGTGACAAATCTAATGGAAAAAGATTGATCTGTTTAGTGCAAGGTAAGTACTTACTATTAAGATTTGATTTTGTTATGCTCTGAGTAGGATAAATGAGGAAGAATAGAGGCAAGTCATTCTGGTATTGCTTTCCCTCTCAAGCCTAGGGCAGGATGAAAAATACCAGCAACTCCCTCCCACTCCATTCCCAGCAAGGCAATGAGAAACTGAGAGAAGTAAAGAGGATTGAGTCAATGAAATAAGAAATCTTTTTCCCAATGAATAGAAGGAGAAAGAATAAAGAACAATGCAAAAAAAGTCATCAATGCAAATTCAGGGCTTTTTTAAAAGATTTTATTTATTCATGAGAGAGACAGAGGGGTAGAGACATAGGCTGAGGGAGAAGCAGGCTCCATGCAGGTAGCCTGATGCAGGACTCGATCCCAGGACCCCAGGATCATACCCTGAGCCAAAGGCAGACACTCAACCACTAAGCCACCCAAGCACCCCTAGTTCTTTTTTTCTTTTTAATTTATTTTTTATTGGAGTTCAATAGTCCCCCCCTCAGTGCCCATCACCCAGTAACCCCAACCCCCCACCCACCTCCCCTACCACTACCCCTTGTTCGTTTCCCAGAGTTAGGTGTCTCTCATGTTTTGTCACCCTCACTGATATTTTCAGTCATTTTCTCTCCTTTCCCTTTATTCCCTTTCACTAATTTTTATATTCCCCAAATGAATGAGACCATATAATGTTTGTCCTTTTCCAATTGACTTATTTCACTCAGCATAATACCCTCCAGGTCCATCCACGTCAAAGCAAAAGGTGGGCACCCCTAGTTTTTGTATTCATTATAAAACTATGCTGTTCAAATCTTGAACATTTGGTTCAATTCACACACAAATATACACAGTGCTATACACCACACACCAGAGTCCCCATCACCAATGCATCTTGCTAGACTCCAAAGGATTATTATAAGATATTAATTAAGAAGCAATGATTAAATACCCAGCAATTCATGCTTCCTTGTATATAAGTTTTGATAAATTTAAATCTAGGAATATGAAAACAGACATTGGCAGGTGAAGTCAGAAGCTCACGTCTAGGTAAATAAATTCTGTGGATAAGCTGTTTTAGAAGTAAAAGACTGAGCGTCAGTGTAAAAATGTACCCCTAATGTGTAATTTACACACTGTGCCCTCAAAATTGTTAGTACTTAGTGACTGTCATTTAAAATTTAAAGATATTACCATAATTTTATGGAACTGTGACTTAAATATTTTATTTTCCTTTCCTGCTATCTGTTAATGATTGACTATTATTACCTTTCTATTGTATGTTCCTATTAATGCTTCTCATGTTACTCCACTGCTTAAATCTTCAGAACATTTAGAAAGAATATGAATGATACACTTATCCTTTTTGGTTATCTCTGTATTTCACTCTAACAGGTTTTATGTAAGCAGGAATTTCCATACTGTATTCCCTTATCTAGAGAACAGTATGTCTCTCTGCTAAATTTTTCAGGCTTTATTTTTTTTTTTTGAGAGAACCATATTTGGATATTGTTATGTAAGCAAGATAAAAATGCACAGAACAGAAATGTGAGAAGTCTGCTATCCACCATATTTTCTTCTAACTCATAGAGTAGTAAAAATTCTTGATTAGAAGAAGCTGAATAAAATATTGAGTATAAAAGCTCATGAGTACCCCCATGACTTACTTCTTCGTAAATAGGCCAAGGAGACATTTCCTATCAACATATAAGTAAGGGCATCAAGCCACACACGTCAAATGAAAATCTTGCCTCTTAGAAAAGACTGTATACTAGATAATGCAAATACAATTTGGATATTCATTAGGAATCCATGAGCCATGAAAAGTCAAACGGCCACAAATGATACATTCTGAAATAAAAGTAGACGTTGCTCTATAAGAAAAAATATGGAAACATTAGGTGAAAGTGAGTAGTGGTAACCAGTTAACTTAAGATGAATACAGGTTTACCTGCAAATGAAATGTGACAATGTCTGAGCCTTTCCTCTGGTGTTCCAGAAAAGATAAAAATGAAATAATCTTCCTTCAACTTAAGTGCCACATACTCACAGTAGACTGGATAATAGAAGTGCTATTGAGACTTATTATTCTCAATAAAGTTAATGTCAAACTGGACAGCCATTTAAGCTTGAATGTGATAGATAACGGAGATTTTTTTTAACTTTAAAGGTTTTTGGGGGATCCCTGGGTGGCTCAGCGGTTTCGCACCTGCCTTCGGCCCAGGGTGTGATCCTGGAGTCCCAGGATCCACTCCCACATTGGGCTCCCTGCAGGGAGCCTGCTTCTTCCTCTGCCTGTGTCTCTGCCTCTCTGTGTGTGTGTGTGTCTCATGAATAAATAAATAAAATCTTAAAAAAAATAAAAATAAAAAAGTTTTTTTTTCTAAATTTAAAATCCTTTTTTGAAAATTATTTTTAAATTAAAAAAAAAAGTACTCTGGGTTCTAATGACAGCATAAAAAAGCAAATACAGTTGGAAGGGCTTGTGAATGACCTCTCTGAATGATGCTGTGTTCATATTTCAAAGTGTGTTGACTGGCAGTGCTCTGCATGTCTTTACTCTGACTTCTCAGAAAGAACAAAGACACGGTGCTCTCTCCTCCCTTCTAATTGTTTGTATTTCCCAATTATTCCCCTAAATCTGCAATGTCTAAGTATTGATTGAATTATCCCATTACAAGTGAGTATCTTTTTTATAGGTAAAACATTTTTAGCATGAACAATACCACCAAGTAATTAAAATACTTATCCTGTGCCTGTAGTTAAGGAAGTTTAAGAATTAAAGACCATTTGTATGCGTGTGAGAGAAGGAGACATAGAGAGAAGATGTGTCAGTGTGTTTCGTGGGGAAATTTCTGCAGAGGTTTTGTATTAGTGTGAGAGCATTCACAATACATAGTTGCAGTTTTCTGAGATATTGGCCCAGACTGAAATGTAGATGATTAAAGTCGGCTCAGGTTTCCAGTGAAAACAGATTGTATTTCAATGCTAGGATAGACCTTTCTCTCTTTATATCTTTATAGCTTTTGTGATCAAACAGAAGACTTACTTTTTTCCCCTACATTTGAATTTTAAAAAACTCTGAGAACCATGATTCTCTTATACCAGAATCTCATAATTCCCTTTAAAAATTCCCCAAGTGGACTCCGTAACATAGGGGTTGAGGCCGTGGATGAGACATCTGGAAGGATACTTTGTGCTAGGAAGAAGGGCTTTCTTGGGTTTATTATGGTGATTCATCCCTGGAGGGTCTTAAGTAGGCTAGGCAATATTTATCTGGACTAGTTGTGGTGTAGTTTCTTTCAAATACAAGAAGCGGACTATGACTCAAGCTTTAGACCTAAAGAGCTATCAACACAGACTGCACAATAATAATTAGGATGATACCTTATACAATAAGGTGTTCACAGTTTTCAGAATGCTTTCAGGAAAAAAAAAAGTGTTTGTTCTGCAAAATCTCTTTGTTCACCATTATCAACAGTAGTCTATTCACCCAAATTAGTACCCCTACATCATTACTGATGCTTCCCTCTCCCTGATTCCCCACATTTTTCAAAATGTCAATAGAATCTTTTACCTTCTTTCCATTTCTACTAGCATTCTCTTTGTTCAACTCTAATCTCTCTCACAGAGAATTTTATTAAACTGTGCCTGCTCTTGCAGACCCAAATCTCTACCTTGTATGTATGCTCTGCAGCCACTAGATCTAACATTCTAAAATGCAGTTCCAATCTCCACTGTGGCCTGGCAAGTCTTGGGTGAGGAGGACTTCTGACAGCTTGCAGGGAACTCCACACTTTTCACTGATACAATTCAGGTCCCTCACAGCCTGGATTCAGTTTCTCTGGTCCATTGTCCCCCCGCCTCCCCCCCCCCCCCCACCGACCACCACTTTTTTTTTTCTTTTGCAATATACCAGTGGTAATACATAATTAAATGTCCAATGATACTCACCTAACAGTATAATTGGAAATGAACATAACCTGTGTTTCTGATGAAAATGGGGTTCCTGGCATGCACCTCTTCCCATAGATAGATGGCCTTGAATCATTCATCATGTCAAAGAGATGTGTGTTGTGTCAGTCAGTGAGCTCAGCATTGCTGATGCAATGGGATGGTCACAGGTTAGGTGAGCAGGGGAAAGACATTCAGGCAGTGGCACCAGGTAAGCTATTGCTATCTGATTAACTCAGCAGAAGAGAGGCAGTTGGACTTGGCAGTGGGATGGAACAGAGCCAGGGAGCTAAAGGAAACACAACATAGATATGTGCAAGAAGGGAGTAGGTAATAGCTCAGACTTAGGGCTCAGGTTTAGAATTTGTGCCTCTCAGTTATTCAGTAAGCAGACTACACCCAAGTTTAGGTGGAAAAAAAATGCATATGCACTGATCAGCTTTATATACTTCCTTTGCTGATGAGTATGGCTTTTATTTTGAATTACACATGCAAAGGGCACCATGATTTTTCCTTTAACTACACCAGTTCCCAAATGGTCTTAACCTGAACCCTGTTAGAACTTCAGCACAAATTCTCAGGCCAGGGATGTTGGAAGGTCAATGATGCAGACTTACTGAAAAAGAGCTAATTAAATTATATCAGCAAAGGTCAGGATTTAGCTATTTGAGATGAAGACAGTGGTTAGACAGTCCAGTTATGGAAATTTGAGGACTCAGGGCAAATAGAGCCTTGCAAGACTTAAAGAAGACTGTACCCATCAATGTTAAGAACTGTGAAGGGTCTGAGAATGTCATGTATTTGCAAGCTAACTGTTTAGCCATCCACAGTTTTATGGATGCTGGCAAAGACAGGAAGACTTCCTGAGTCAGAGATGAAGAATTTCATTATTCCCAGTGATAGCTATAGTGAACTTGTACCAGTTCACTCAGCCCTAGCTCCCCCAGAACAACACAAAGAGGGCCAGGTGAAACCTGTTTACACAGGAGGTTGAGCTAAAATGGAGGGAAGCCATAAGTTCCGGGAACCCAAAAATCTATTAATGTCCAATAAGACCACCTGACCTCCAGTCTTCTGGAGGGAGACACTATCCTGCCTTCCAAGGCTATTTGTTATACAATCATAATTGGAAAAACAGTCTGGAACAAAGGCTCTCAGTGCCTTTGCTCACAAGATTGAGGAAATGTTGCAGACCCATGGAGAATTGATTGCCAGACATCAACTGATTTAAGCCTTTGTTTTACTGTTTAGGAAACTGAGGCTCTGGAAGGTTAAATGATGCTTCAGGAAAACACAATCAGTTGATATAAGATTTTAAGTTAGACCTAGATGGTTAGGTTTCAAATCAGGTGAATGGCAAATCCCACTATAGCTCATTGAAGTTTCTTCCATTTTCTCTCACGTAATTCCTGTATCAGGTGCATAATAGACGTATTTTAAACTTAGAAAGTAGTGATGGCTAATATTCACTGCTTCCTTCTTATTCCAGAATTATGATGCTAGTAATGCCTTTGTCTAGAGTATTTTGCAAGAGATTATTCAAATTGTGCTACTTCTTCCCCAATAGATTAAGAGGTGTACACAGATTTCCCCTCCATAGAAACACGTAGTTATTTATACAGTTTACCTGGAAATATTACACCAACTGGAAGGATCCCTCAGAAGAGTTTCAGGCACCAATGGCAGTGAATCTGTCAGGTGGTAGATGGTGAGCAGCCCTTTGAATCGTACAAAGAATGTAGTGATCTTTAGCAATTAATTTAACATCTCAAAATCATACTTTGCCTATAGAAGGAACTGTCCATACATCCTCAAAGTGGCATTGTCAGAATTAAATAGAACAAATATGACAATTCTCTGTTTACAAAAATTCACCAGAGACTGTTCTCCTGAAAATTGTGAGCAGTTGTATACTTCATAAAAGCTATCTTTATTTTTTTTAATTTTTTATTTATTTATGATAGTCACAGAGAGAGAGAGAGAGAGAGAGAGAGAGAGAGAGGCAGAGACACAGGCAGAGGGAGAAGCAGGCTCCATGCACCGGGAGCCCGACGTGGGATTCGATCCCGGGTCTCCAGGATCGCGCCCTGGGCCAAAGGCAGGCGCCAAACCGCTGCACCACCCAGGGATCCCCAAAAGCTATCTTTAATGGCAATCATGAGAACAGTAAGCTGATCAATGTGTCAGAGTTGACATGCTATTTTTCATAAGATGAAATTTCTTATTGTGTGAAAATCAAAGAAAAAGATTAACGCAATAAAAAAATACAGAAAAAAAACAAAACCAAGGTCATAGCAAGACAGTTGTTAAAAAGTTACATTTTTCACACCAAACTCATTCTTATGGAAAACAACTGACTTCCAAAAAATAAATAAACTTTTATTTTTGTAGAATGTAGGGCATATTTTATTAACTTGTCACTAATCTGCAATTTTCTCAAAATGTTGAATTTATAATGACTTAACGGTGTTTTTTTCCTTTCATTAAAATTGCTGTTTTCTATTTCTGCCATTTATATGATATTTTCCCAATTCCATTATTGTTCAGTTAGTCACTGTACAAATGGAGTCTTTTAAAAGTTCATATTTGTATGAACTATGTTAAATATATTCAAAGGTTATGACTTATACTTAATTGATAAATGAGCATAAAATTGGAGAACTACTAGAATTTAGAATCAAATTATGTCTATGACATTGCAAGAGTGTATTACTCATCCTTCCTAAACCCCAGATTTTTCCTATTATTGTCATTAACAATTCACTTATTTTTCTAGTCATCCAGATTTTGGCCTCACCTATGACTCTTTATCCCTTTTTTTGCCCCCTTATATAACCAGGGGTCACATCATTTCCATTATTCTATATTCAGTCAATTTCACTTACTAACATGGGAACTGAGGTCTTGGGATGTTATGACCCATTAGGATTATCGAAAGAGATTGTACCATGGTTGGGGCTACGCCTTCTTATCAATGTGGTCTGGCCTCCATATCTCTAACCCAGACCATCCATCTTCATTTTCTGTCTACTCTGATCCACTCTGTATGTCACTGTCCTGTCCTAAAGCACATACATGGTCATAGTCAAACACCATAAAAGGATTCCTGTGATTTACTAAACAAATCCATATGTGTATGTGTTGGCATAAAACTCAAGGACTTCTATGCCCTGGTCTCAGGTATACCTTTGCAATTCTTATGCCATCTTTCCTGTAATATAGCTCCATGCTTTTGTGCAACCTGACAACTTGACATTACCTGTACTTTCCCATCTCTGAGATGCTATTCTCTTCGCATGAAATGCTCCTCTATTTCATATCGAGCTGTCAAAATTCTACCAATACTTTAGGATCAACTCAGAGTCTTATTTGAATCTTCAATTATGTTCTCTCATTTCCCTGAGACTTTTCGTAACATTTTTTGTATCGATCTCCTTGCAATGAATAACTTCTGCCTTTAATTGTATTTACATGTGCTCTTGTTATAGTCTATCACCCAGGGATTTAAAAAAAAAAAAAAAAGAATCCTGATTATTTTGATTTTACGTTGATTCATACTATGTATGATAGATAAAGGAAATTTCTTCATTAACTTTTCAGAAGCATTTTTTTCCCTGAAATTAGTCCTCTCAAAACTGACGTTAGCACCCTTTTCCTCATTTTTCTTTGTATGTTTGCACACTGAAAAGGAATGAGCACAGCCCAGAAACCCATTCTACCCTGAGTGTCTGAAGACTATATCCTTACAAGAAAAGCATAAAAATATAAAATAACAGAATATAAAATAACAGAATCATCTGTGGGATATATTTCACATGAAACGTGAGCGCCAAACTTCAAAGGGTCACACAGAGTCAAAATTTAAAAAAAAAAAATTACAGACTGTAAATGAGAAATAGGGCACAAGCAGTATTGGTAATGGTATCAGTAACAGAAGTTGATTTGTAGGCTCTAAACTCCACTAAGGAAATTCAGAAAATCTTATCCCAGAAAGGGCACTATAGCTAGGAGAACAGGTAAATGTTGGGTGACAGAAAAATCATAGCCTGAGTCTTGAGGGAGGTTGACAGAGGCCCCTGAACACTTCAGCCCACCTCTGGCTTCTCAGAGCTCATCATCTGCATGCACAGAATCATGTTAAAGTCACCCCTGAATACCCAAAAAAATTAATTTAAGTCTGCACACTGATTACAAATAACCTGTAACTGTCACCAATGGTAGATTCGGTGGTAATTTCCCATCTCTATGGCCCAGGTCATTGGAAAAATCCACAGGCATGAATAACAGGGTAATCTCCAATCTGGTTCTCACCAAGGTTTTCTTCCTTTGTCTGTGAGTATGTGTGATGTGCTTGATCCTATTTTGTGGCTCACATCAGTCTGCAATTCACACTAATCCATACCAAATCTGGTGTGAGAGAAAAGAATTCACACATTACAATCCAATGTACATCGCACTGCATTTCATCCAGAGCAATTCAGATTTGATTTAAGATTTTCCTTCACCTTTGTTCTCTAAGAGCTGCTTCCACTCCTGTTTGCTTGTGCAAAAATCCATGAAAGCAGAGGAAATGATTCATTTGAACCAACAAATTGTGTGTGCATGTGTGTGTGCTGCGCCTGTAGGAAGTACATGTTAGGAGTCTTGTGGAAAAACAAGTATTTTTCTGGAAGCTACCTGGAAAAGTATTCTTCAATTGACAGAAGCTCTTTATCCCATAATTATATCCTGTGACTCATAAGCAAATGTAACCCCCTAAGGATACAAGTGTACATTATTTTTTAAAGATTTTATTTATTTGTTTGGGAGAGAAAGAGAGAGAGAGAGAGACCTGAGGGAGAGCAGAAGGAGAGGGAGAAGCAGACTCCCCACTGAGCAGGGCAAGCTGTTCGTGGGCTCAGTCCCAGGACTCTGGGGACATGACCTGAGCTGAAGGCAGATGCTTAACTGACTGAGCCACCCAGGCACTTTGCACAGTGTAGGTTAAATTGTCTGTTTGCTGCTTCCTTGTCTTTGGCTGTTTGTTCCATCATTATAATTTGGAATCACATATAACTGTTCTCTACATTGCTATAGCCCGTCAAGTATGCACGTCTCTATGATTATCACCCTTTCCTTCGTAACTGCTAAGCTCAACTTTGTCTCAAATTGAGGCAAGATATTTTAACAAAAAAGATTAGAAGAAATTACCGACTAATGTTTTGCAGCACTTTGAACAATGTCAGCCCTATTCAGAATGCAGACTGGAACAATGAGGAATGGAAACATGGTGAACATAGGAAACTGAGGCAGAACTTTGTCTTTTACTTTATTATTTCCTACAGTATTTTATACCTTCCTGTCCTGAATTGTCTCAATTTTCAGATCATGTTTAGCACTGGCACATCAAATAGATAAGTCTTGCAGTAGTGCTTTGCCCTTTTCTTGATTTGTTTGACCTACTACATTTCCTATATTAAGCTCCCGACAAATAGGCTACAGAATAAGAATTAAGAAGGTGAAGGATTTTTACCGATCCTGCTTATTGATATTATTTAACTGTGTGCTTCCTTAAGCATGTTTGTGGGAGTCATAAACAGCAGAATCTCCGTATTAAATATATTTTCACATTTCAAATGATTCTTAGCATTTATGTCATTCATGTTGTTTTTCCACCACGTTTATACCATTTAATCAGTCACAGAAGAAGTAGTGGGTGGTTAATAAGTTATTTACAGGAAAAGTGAGGCAAATTAGAATTAATGAAAGACACTTAACTGACATCACTAAAGAGAACCTGACAAAACTTAACTACTCAATAGTTTTAATAGTCAACTTCATACACTGTTACAGTTTATTATTCGATAAATATAATTCATTTTGTTCTCTGCAATGTTTTAAAACTTTCCAGTAGAAACTTTCACCAAGGAATTTGAGACTGTATTTCATCTTGCACTACTTATATTCTCAAATATATTTTGTGCAATAAATCTGACATCTTCAGTAGAGGTTGGCTAAGATGGCATATAATTTATCATCCAAACCAGGACACTGTTGAGAGTGTGAGGGGACACCATTAATATCATTCTGGGATAAGTAGTGTAAAACCCAACTGCCCTGGGAAAACCACAACCTGCAGACATCCTAAGGTTGTGTCAGCGAATCAGAAGTAGAAAAAGGTCAAATTTACTTGAACTTCGACTTCTTATGGAAGACAGAGCAACAAAAAAAAAAAAAAAAAAAAAGAAAATAGGGTCTAGAGATTAAGTAATTTGGTTAAAATCTTGACTCTTCCAGAGAGTAGCTGGGTGACATTGCTCAAGTTATCTATTTTAGACATTTACAGTATCTTATACATATTGCACTGTATTGGAATAATTGAATACACTAGATTGTAATCCCCTAGAGCAGCACTGTCCAATATATCTGCCACTGGCTACATGTGACTTTTTTTCTCGTGTGACTTTTTAAATGTAAATTTGAAATAAATGATATTAAATAAAAGTCAGTTCCTCAGTCTCTCCAGACACATACAAGTATTGAATGGCGACTTGTAGATACTGACTACTACATGAGGAAGTATAGATTAGGAGAGTTCTGTCATTGCCAAAAGTTCTATTGCCAATGCCGTGAGGGACAGAATCATCATTACTTCTTGCCTAGACTCTTTCAAATGCTAAGTAATTAATGTACATTCACTTTGGCATCCTTGGATCAATTCTCCAGCAGCTAGAAGATTCTTTCAAAAGTCAGACCTTGTCAGTTCACTCACCTATTAAAATCATTTAATAGTGTCCTTTGTCCCTGCCAGTCCCATTGTGGTCTAACTCCCCTGTTCCTCCCAATTGTTACTGAACTAAGTCCCCTTCCGCTTTTTCGCTTCCCTCTTCACTGATCTTGTTCTACCTCTAGCATCTGACACACTTCCTCCCTCCATGGATCCTTTGCCCCTGTTGTTTTCACAACCTTGAATGCTCTTTCTGATACGACCACATACATCCTCCTACAAATCAGCTCAAGTGTCACTTCATAGGGGAATCTCCTCAGATCTCTCTGATAGATCAAGTCTCTCCTGATAACTTTTAAATATCAAGAGTAATAATCTGTGAGTGACTATTCATCCTTGTATTTGAATTTCTTGTACAATTCCTCCATAGAGTAGGCGCTTATGGAACAAATCAATGACCTGAAGCTTCTGGTAGGTTCTACCAATGTTACTATAAAAAGCTATAGTACTTAATATAGAAGGAGGCAAAATCGATCAGAACACTAGGACGGATCTCCAGAGGTCATCGGTTTTCCTCCATTGCCTAGTGTTGTCCCTGTTTCACTTCAACTAGAATTTATTAATAGAATTTTTATGTAAATATGGACTAAAAGCCTAAGTTCCAGCTTCCAACTTTTTGATAGTTAATATAATAACCAATTATTAATTCACACCACTTGCTGGAGGGAAGCTGTTGTGAAATGTCCATCTTCTGAGAGTTGAAATACAGTTCTTGTCCCAGGAGACCAAGTCCTTTTTGGGTTATTTGATCTGCTAGCAAAAGAGAACATTGCTCTGCTTCCCCCTCAGGGCTTATGTCAGGCCAGTATTTTAATATGCTTGACATTTTTGACTTTACAGTTAATGTTTAAAAAGAAATTATAAATTAAATGTAAATGATTAATGGTGTTCAGCTTCATAATTGTATATTTTATTTACAAGTGACTTTTAAATATTTTTCAACAGGATTTTGATGATCAGCTTAATGATTCATTGGTGTGTTTTATGTCCAGTCGTACTGACCATCAAGTTGTAATTAGCAGAGTAGGAAATAAAGAACAAAATAACATGGCAAATACTTTGCTAAAAATATTTATTCTTACATTCTTTAGAGGGAACATATATTGAACTATAAAAATTAAAGTAAATATAACTAAAATAAGTGACTACTACTTAGTTATAATTGAACTGTTAAAGGTTTCCATTGGGCATTATGTTTTCCCTCCTAAATGCTTATTAACATTTTCAATAATGGAACCTTTCACTCTGAAATAAATATGCAGAATCCCTAAATACATGTACATGGTAATGAGATTTCTTTATTATAAATATGTTGCCTTCTGCCTTTCATTTTCTCTTTTGCTGTCATGCTGCCTCCTTATTCATACTTTTAGGTTTGATATGCATAAATAAAGAAAAGCTCTCCTTTGTTTCTCTCTTTAGTGTCATTGGCGGCTAGTGTCGCCTTAAGAGTTCTTCTGGGCCTTCCAAGGTGCATAATAATGCTAATGATAATGGCTTCCATTTATCGAGAACTTACTAAGCACTTTTGCATACACTTACATAGAAACATTATGAGGCATATATCATTATTTCTCTTTGAGAAGAGGCAACTGAGGCTTATAGAGATAAAGTAGCCTTGTATTAAGTCACATTAGTGGTAAGGGACAGAGGCAAGATTGGGACATGATCTTGATTTTAGTTAGATATTAGATATTAAGATATTAAGCTGTACGGCCCAATAGATGATACTAGCTAGCCTCACTGTAGTGAGAGGAGGGTGAGGGAAATTCAATTTGTATGTTTTGTCTGTTTTTACTTAAGATATTTTATCATACAACTGTTATTAAGATTTAGTAAGGCTGTAGTCCTGAGACTTGCTCAATAATGAATCATCAAAGAAAACATAGAGAAAGTTCTTTGCTTTTGATTTATTATCTCTATGCTCTGGCAATGAACCTGGCTTCACTATGGAGGATGGTCAACAACACAGAGAGGTCGAGATATCCTAGGTTTGAATCTTTGGTCTACTTCTTATTTTCGAAACTCTAGGGGGAATCTTCTGCCTTGATTTTTCTGTTTTTATTTTATTTTTATTTTTTTAAGATTTTATTATGAGAGACACAGAAACATAGGCATGGGGAGAAGCAGGTTCCCAGTGGGGAGCCTGATGCAGAACTCGATCCCAGGATCCTGGTATCACAACCTGAGCCAAAGGCAGATGCTCAACCACTGAGCCACCCAAGTGCACCAATTTTTGTCTTTAAAATGGAAATGACAATTATGCTTTCCTTACACGATTGTAGCAAAGATTATATGTACAATTCTTCAAAGAGAACCTGGTTCATACTCATCTTAATAAATGCTGCCTATTATTATTATTATTATTATTGGTTTCATAAAAATCCTGATAGCTGTTCCTATAAATAAAGTGAATAGTTTAGAAATAAGAAAAGAGTGATAACATTTTTCTTGGACCCACACTAAATGAAAGGCAATATATTAGCCTTGAAATTGGAGGGTAAGCCTTGGTTATCTGTATGTTAACAAACTTCCTACATGATTTTAATTAGATCAAAGCTTGTGAATCCTCAGGGAAGGTCAATTAACAGGTTGCAGAAAGAGTGAGGCAAGCAGAGGCCTGGAACCATAAGAAACTCCAAGAAAGAGAGAAACTGGGAAAATCAGAAAGGAGAAACTTAAAAGTAAGGTCAGACATTCTGGTGAAAATACAAAAGATGCATCTTCCATGACAGGTGCAAAGAGTACTGTTGGTAAGGCTCTGACAGGTCTTTGAAACAGTAATGCTAGCTACACAGTTGGTCTTCTAGTTGTGGATCTAAAGCCTGTGCATTGGTAAATGCTATTTCTCCAACCAGCATGCTTACTTGAATGAATGAATGAATGAATGAATGAATGAATGAAAGAAAGAAAGAAAGGGAAAGGAAAGGAAAGAAAGAAAAGAAAAGAAAAAAAAGAAAAAAAGAAAGAAAAAGAAAGAAAGAAAGAAAGAAAGAAAGAAAGAAAGAAAGAAAGAAAGAAAGAAAGAAAGAAAGAAATAGATACACCCCTTGATTTAAATAATCTGCTTGGCAAACCACCTTAAACCAGTTAAAGCTCATATCTAAAGATTCTCAAAGTTAGAAACAGATCATCAATTCGGTCCTCACCAAGAGCGTTCAGAGACAACTGACTTAGGGCATCCATGCCAAATTGTTAATAACAAACAGATGGTGACAAAAAATACCCCTACTTCCCAAATAAAATAAGACTATGAAAATTTCTCACATTTTCCTCTGATGGCTAATCTCTCAAAATTTCTTCTTTTTGTTATTAGATTGATAGGATCCTGGAGTTAATAAGTTAATAGAATCTCAGAAATAATCATAAATCACAGTATTTTCTAGAGTAAGAATGGTGACTGAATAACTCTTTTAAGTATTTTGCTCCTATCTCTACATCTGCACATATTCAGTTAAAGGCATTTTCCCTGAGCGTAGCATTCTATATTTCTGTCTCCTCTGTCTGAATTTTTCTTCTGGAGGAGGAGACAAAGAGGTAAAGTGTTTTGGTAAAACTTTCTTATTTATATCCCATTAAGCCAGTTGTCTTTCACTAATTCATCTTTCTGTTTAGATTCCTCCTCGAGTGTGTGTCTTTCCACAGGTTCCTGAGGACACACTTCTTACCTCTTGTGATCCCAAATCAGCGATGTTGTCTCTGTATTTCCTGTACCCCTCACTTCTCTCCTTGATTTATGCTTTTGAGATAGTTCTTTTATTTTAGACAGAGCGCTGCTTCCTCTTCTTCTGCTCACTGTTTGTTAATACATGCATCTCACTAGCTGGCCAAAAAATAAGAAAATAAAAAATAAAATAAATCTCTGTGCTCAACGCATTAAACATTATGATATTTTGCCTTTTGACCCACTTTGTCCTTTAGCTACTCCTTTAATCCATCTCTGCTCATCCAGTCTGATGTTTAAGGGTTCTCAATATTCATAACAACATCTTGTGCTTGGGCACCCTACTTATTTACAGCATGCTTTCAGCACTCCCGTATAAAATAGGCAAATGGCTCACTCCAGAACCACTTCTCATAATTTAGCTTCACCTTTATGTCCCCCTGTCTATACTCAGTGGAGGTCTATCTTTTTCCCATTTGGTCTTTCTCCTGTCTGTGGGTCTCTAAGCGAGATACGTAGCCTGGCTCAGCTGCCACAACTCTAGTTGTAAAAATTCACACATCTGCTAGTTAGTCTCTCTCTCTTGGCCTTTTGCAAAGATGTACTTTGTAGAAAGTGTATTGCCTAGAAGATATGTGCCAAGCTTTTTTAGTAACGGTTAAAAAAATTATCTTCTGATTATGTTTCCTCAACAAATCATATGCTGCTCTATTTCTAAAGTTTTCTAAAAGATTAAATGAAAAATCAATTTTAATGTATGAGACACTTTATAAAAGTAATCAGAAATGTCTATAAATTATTTCAGTTGATTGTGATTTAAACCATTCTGAGGTAAGTAGAGATTCTTATGTCCATTCTATGACAGAGGATATGGAGGCATTATCTCCATTTAGTTAAGTAGTTTATCCATAACCACACAATTAGTAAGTTGGGGAGCAAAACCTAGGAGTCAGGTGTTCTGACTCCTGACCAAAAGATGAGTCACATAGCAATGGTAAGAAATACTCAGGTGCCATATAATACATTTGCATCTTTTCCTCCATATCTTTCTAAAACTGCACTAGAATTACTAAAGATAAACATATTTGGGGTACCCACCACACCCACCCACTCAAATCTTACCATGTCCTTGTACTTGCCCCTAATGTAGGTCTTGACAGGATAAAACATAATAGTTCAGCTGGACTTTGAAGCATAAGCAAGAGTTCAACAGGTATTAACAGAAATAAGGAAAGAATCTTCTGGGCAGACATAACAAAAAGTACTAAGGCGCCACTGGGAGAGACGTTATGAAACAACATGCTTATATTTCCAAATCCAAAATCTGTCAACAGAGTAGGAGTAGAAAGTAGAAACTTAATTGCTAACTTCTGAAAACTCATATGGCTTAGTATTGTAGCCATATGAGAGAGGGATCTGATCTGTGATTCCTCTTATGAGTTATTGGGAATATGAACAGCTGAAAGCATGAGCAACTAACTTTTAGGTGTTGCTTTTAGTCTTTTGTCTGCGAAATATCAAAATCAGACATTCATTTTAGATTATACTGAAGCTCCCAATTTTAGAGGGCTACATAAATTCTAAAGAAGTTAACATAAATAATGTCACCAGACCCTTATCATAATCCTATGACTGTTATTACTATTCTTACTTACTTTGAGGTTTGGACAGAAAGGATCTGAAGTTTTGAGCTATCCAGTGATTTGCCTACGATTGCAGTAGAGACTCAGAGTTGGGCCTAGAAAACAGATATTTGGACTCCTTGTCTAGTGTTCTGAAAAATAAGCCAGCTCATGACATTCCTTAGATGTAAAATTTCTTGGAGGTAAAAGATAAACAAAAGATAATCAGAAAAAGAAAACAGCTATGACAGAATTGTAAAAAGGTCACTGTTTGTTTTCACTAACCCGAGATTGTTTATTCTCATATGTATTAGCATTTGTGACCACTCTTTGCTTTTTCTCTTTTCCCCCTCTGAATCCCTAATCACACCCAACCAGTTCTCCAGAGCCTGGGCTCTCCTGCTTTTTTTCTCAACCTGATTTCTTCCCTACTGAATGCCAGCGGACGAATGCAGACCACCCAGGACATTTATCCCTACCCCCACTGAAATGCATATCCGCATTGTTCTTCTTGGATTCTGATTCTGTGTGTCCTCCGAGGGCTCACCTTGGCAGGGTGACTATGTATCTTGGTTTGTCTGAGAAAATCAGGAATAATGCCTGTTATACCAGCGTCATTGCGCCCCCTTTCAGAAGCTTTCGGCTATTCTACAGGTTTTCCAAGCACACATGGTCACCCTGCAACCAGGTAATTGGATAAATGAATTTGTGCTCTTGAGAGAAAATAGGGACAGTATCAAATAATTTTCTAGTTGGTGTTCTTTATAGCCCACCGATAAGTGTATTCAATGCATTTTAAAACTGAAAGTGAAAACACAATTGCTGTATGTAACTTCAACACAGGATTTTCACCTCTCATAAGACAGTTATTAATAATGTCCCTTTGAATTATATCTAGAGAAGAACATTTTTTTTTTAAATGAGAATTGTTCCCTCATATTCAGATTTTAAAAGTCCATTCTCAGGTGCAATACTTTCTTCACTTGGCCTCTGAGAAATAGCCTCTGTTTTCCATTTACTGTATTTGGTGAACATTCATTTTCTGTTTGTTTTTTTTTTTTCCTGAGTATTCCTCTAATTTCTTTAAAAATAGTGAATCAGGTGCCCTTGGAGTTTTTTCTCTGTCTGCATGGACTCCTAACATGATCTCAATCAGTCCTGTGGTTTTATAGCAACCCTATGCCAATAACTCCTTTTTAATTTCAAACCTTGAGACCCAATTGCCTATAATATATTGATTTTCACTCAGTAAATTTATTCATTTACAACAAAAATTTCACAAAAGAAACATTTTTTTTTTCCAGCTGCTAATAATGCAAAACACTGCTCCGTGTGTGATCACAGGGAGTAAGCCAGAGCCCTTGCACCTCATGGTGTTCCCATTCTAGGGTACTCACAGGGGTCTCAAATATGTCCAAAACCAGAACGCTTAAATTCTGTCCCCCACAACTACACACACACACGCACATAAACACAAACCTGCATGTCCCAAACAAATGGTCCCATATTTCCAGATAGAACTCCACAATTTACCCAATTCCTCAGAAACATGAAAATCATTCCTACTTCCTCTCCTTCTCTTATATTTCAAAACCTATCAGCTTTACACTTAACATGCATTCGTAATCTCAGCACTCCTCATAACATTCCTCCCTGCCACTCTAGACCAAGCCACCCTCATTGATGACTTGGAGTTTTGCCATCACCCTTTATTGTCCTTCTTGCTTCCATTGACATATGTTACAATTTTTTCTCCAGATAGCAACCATAATTATCTTATTAAACATGAGGAGCCAGATCCATTAACCACTCAGGTCCCCCCAGCAGTGTTCCATAAAACCTAGAATAAAATATGACCCTCTTCATGCTTGTAACACACTATGTGATATAGCCACAACCTCCATAACCTTTCCTACTAATGTCTTTTCTCATTTTTCTCCAGTTATACTGCCTTCCTAGAACATATCAAACATAGTCCAACCTGCGGCCACTACATTTATTTCTTCTCAATCTAAAATGCTCATCTCCTGGATATCCGCATGGCTCACAGCTTTTCTTAATTAACGTCACTGCAGATGTTACCTCCACAAAGAGGCCTTCACTGATTACCTGGCCTAAAGCAGCTTCTCACCCCCTCACCCCGTCTCTATCTATTCCCATATACTATTTAACTTTGTTCCTCAACTATTGTAAATATTATACATGTATTTTTTTTTATCTTGATTTTCCAGCACTCTGCTAGAATGTTGCCACCATAATGGAAGAAAACCCAGTGCTCACTGGTGTCTGTTTAGGAGGTAGGCCATGCAGTAGGAATACCAACTAAGATATGACAAATGAATAAATGGATTAATTTAAGCAATCTTAATAATCTCCGCATCACAGGACTTTACACAGAGGTGGCTCTGACATGAAATAAGACCCCAAGCTTGATGACAAATGAACATGCAGAAACAATTTTAGAGTGTCTTCTGATGCTGTCTTGTCTGAAATGATGGGGAAGGGCGGTTTCGTGGTGTGGGAAGCTATATACGATTACAATAGGATTTCAAGTTTTGTGACCTGAAGATGTTACTTGACCTCTCTCTACCTGAATTTCCTAAAAAGTTTTACCTACCTCACAGGCACTTGTGAGAATCATATGACATAATGTGTGTGAAATGCTTAGAACAGTGCTTGGCACACTATAAACGTGCGCTACATTTCTTTCATTGGATTCATTCATTCTTTTTTTTTTTTTTTAATTCATTCCTTATGGTAGTTAGTAAGTGATGTACCAGAGATTGCTGCATCCTTCTGCTCTGCCACTGATCTTGAGTGACACTTGCTAGATGAGTCAAAATGTTTTGCTGGTATATATTATCACGAACTCAAATGCCACGCAGTTGTTTTGTGTGGGGAGATAATGGGTGGGCACTGCTCTAATCCTGTGGCTATAGAGCACGGTGTGGTTTTAATCCTGAATGGTCCATAGTCCTCCTGCTCCCGGTGGAAATGAGACAGTGCTAAGTGCTAGGTGTGCTGTGATGTGCTCAATGAATCCCTGATGAATCAAATGAGATTAGTCACAGTCTTTTTCTGCCCCCAGATATACAAACAGAAGCAGAGAGGCTCACCATATGAGATTTGAGGCTTCATTCTCTTATTAATCTCTTGCCATTCTCTGTCATTTTCCTCCCCCCTCACCTTTTAGCTTTGGAGGCTTGAAATTGCCAATTCAGCTGCTTTCGAGCAGGTGGATTAGTGGCGGTTTTATGGAACATGTGGATAACGGGGTTTTTAGTTGGAGGCTGTTTAGATTTGTCTAAAAGAGGGATTGCTGCTGCTTTTGCTACAGCTGCTTCTCTTCTCCATTTAACTCCAGACATATCAGGAAGAAGCAGTAGGGAATAATAACAAATTACTTCATTCTTTTCATGTCAAACAGCAAGATTTTATAACAAACTAACTGAACTCCACCCTCTCCCATCCCATCTGGGAGGCGAAAAAACAAAAACAAAAACAAAAACCAGGAACCTGATGAAATCCGAGGAGTATTTTCATCATATAAAAACATGTAAAAATTTTAGTCAGGATTTCCACAACCATCACTTGGAATTAAGCCATCGTCTCTTTCTGTTGCTAATACAGCAGTAACAGTGGAGGGAACATTAAAAAGTAGAGAATGTGGGGGGGGGGAGGGGTGCCTGAGTGGCTCCATTAGTTAAGTGTCTGGCTTTAGTTTCGGCTCAAGTCATGGTCTCATGGGTCAGCACTCCTCACTTGGGGAGGAGTCTGCTTAAGAATTCTCTCCCTCTGCCCCTCTCTCCACTCATGAGCTCTTTTTCTTTCTCTTCCTCTCTCTCGCTCTCTCTCAAGTAATTTTTTTTTTTTTTTATAATGTGGAGACATCACATGCCAGTCTCAGTCTTCCTATTTATCAACTTGCACCTATGAGGCAGAGAAGAGTCACCATGGAGAGCACAACTTACCTTTCATCCTACTTCCTTCCCACCAGAATGTTAGAGGACAGTGACAGCTCCAGGGAGGATGACTTTATAGAAAGGGATAGGGATTTTTAGAGCCTACTTTCTACTCTGCAAGGTATGAAAATCCCAAACCATATTTCTTTCAATAATAGGAAGCAAAATTATTACAAAGACAGACTGAAATGAGTCAGCCTAGCTAGGGTTGGTTCACCAGACCAAGAGCTCTTCATAGATCAAGATTGTCTTATTTCAGTATCTTTAATATCCAGCATGTCATCAATAAAGGTTTACTGAATGGAGGGAATGAATGAATGAATGAATGAATGAATATTCCAGTTACATTCCTGGCTGTAACTCCTGTGTGATCTTGAAATCTGTTCACTCTTCTCCAAGTCCACTGCTATGATTCTAGTTCAGGCCACCATCAAGTCTCACCTGGATTGTTCCCCCAGTTTTATAACTGGGAACTAACCCTTTCAATTTTGATCCCTTACTTCTTCCCGAATCCTTGTTCCCTTTTCTGTACTGCAGACAAAATTATAATTTTTAAAATGAAAATTTTGGGCAGCCCCGGTGGCCCAGCGGTTTGGCGCTGCCTTCAGCCCGGGCTGTGATCCTGGAGTCCCAGGATCAAATCCCACATCGGGCTCTCCTGCATGGAGCCTGCTTCTCTCTCTGCCTGTGTCTCTGCCCACCCCCGCCCCCTCTGTGTGTGTGTGTGTGTGTGTGTGTATGTGTGTGTCTGTCATGAATAAATAAAATCTTTAAAAATAAAAATAAAATAAAATGAAAATTTTATTAGGACATTTCCCCACTTAGAACTACCCAATGGCTTTTTATCTCCCTTGGTTTTAAAGTCCAGATTTTAGTTTGTACTTTTGACTTGTACTGCCCAACATAATGCCACCCTGCTAAATCACCAGCATTCTCTCTTCCCACCACCTCTGCATTCTGTGATCTAGCCATACTAGTAAACCTTAATACGAAGATTTTAAGACACATATTTTTTTTCACATTTTAATATCTCCAATATGATGATCTTGGTCAGTGATATAATTGCAGTGTTTTCTCTTTCATATTGGTACGCAAAATTGTGATTTATATTTGATGTCAACCTAGATTTAATAGATGAGATAGTATTTTCATCCTTGACTCTAAATTCCGGCCCTTGACATTTATAGGCAAACTCCCAGAGTATCTACCTGGTTAACATTCTTCTAGAGGAATGTCCTTTGGTTTTTATTGTCGCAGCTTCATAGAACATATATATCTCTTAATACAGTGTTTTTCAGTGAATGTTTATATAAGACAAAAAAAAATGCATTTCTGTCCCCAAAGTTCAATGAAACATTTTTTAACAAATGACTTGCAGGAAAATTCTTGAGTTGCAATCCAAACATAGCTGCTAGAATGCCAGGGTAACGTTTATGCAAACTGAAAAGTGTGCCAAATGTCACAAAGGTTATGTGCTCCTTAGAGACTGCTGCCAGGAAGAGATGTATGTAGCACAGTGTCTTCTCAGTGTGAACAATTCTATGTCATTGTATGCCTGTCCTGTGTTTCCACTGAGGCTTTCCTATTTACCCCTTATTCTTGCATAGATTTTGTGATAGCATTGAAGAATGTCATGGAGAAGCAAAGGGATTGAGAAAGGTGATAAAAATAGATGTTACTAACATACAGAAAACTGCATGATATAATAAGAATAACCATATTGAAACCATCTTAACTGGTAATGAGAAAGCTTTAAACACTTTACAATGAAAAATTATTGTTCTATGATGTAGTCATGCAATAGATTCTTCAGTGTCCTATTGAAATAGTAGAGAGCCATCCCTTACCATGACCTCATCATGTCGCACATAGACAAGTGATTTGCTTTGGCCAAGGTGATGATGGTAAATGCATGGTAAGCAGAGGCCTAAATGTGCTTATATATATTTTTTTTGTTTATTTGTTTTTTATGTTCTCTATATTACTAGGATGTTTTGGCATCTTAAAAAGCTTTTGGACTGGAGTGGGACAGTCCCTCTCTGGGCTAGCCAAATTTTAGAGACAACAAAGAGCTCAGCCTGAAGCATGCCTTTGATATAAGTCAATTGACCTGGGGGCTATCTCCTTTATCTGGCCTGTACTTCTGAGAAGGCAGTATTCTTCTGCTTTAATCATCCCAGGGCTCTGGGATGATCACCAGACAACTGGAGACCCCTCCTATAGTTTACAGCCAGTCAAAATACCCAAACTAGCCAATCCTAAATGGTCTACCCTGTTCTAGCTTCAGTTTTCCCTTGTAGGAATAAGGAACCACCCCAGGCTCCCCCATGTGACTTGGCATGGCATGCTGTGCCTCCTGTTTTGGGGACCTATGATAGAGTAAACTTTTGTTTTGTTTTGTTTGAGTCTCTCCTCTGTCCACTCTTGTGGGCACACCTTATTCACCATCACATAAAAGAATACAGAACAGCTTATACGGTTGGGCTGGATCTCCTGTGCCACTGCCTTTCTTCCTGAAAAAAATCATGCCTTCTTCAGTAGAGCTGATATTCTAAGAGCAATGTGACCATGGTGCAGTCTGGGACTGAACCCACTGCTTGCACTGACCCCTGTCCATCCAAGCCCAGATTAGCCAAACCTCAGTTTACGTGTAGTTGTTTATAAGAAATAAATGCTTATGTTTGTAAGCTAACTGGTTTGGGGATGGAGTGTTATGCCCAATTGTTGTGAAATAGCAAGCTAATTGCTGTTGTATAAAACATCATTTAATAATGTAGAAGAGGAAAAAAAAAAGAAAGAAAAAAAATAATGTAGAAGAGGATGTTGAGAAATGTTTGTTCAGAGCATCCAGTTTTTGGAGAGTTGCTGATATTAAGCAGAGGATAGACCAAACCATCTCATATTCTTGCTAATCAGCCTGGGTGACTGTAATTTATCTTTTATTTGTATATTTATCTCCCAATCACTTGACCTGGGCTCAGAGCCATTTTCCTATTCTTCCATGGTACTTTGTGTTCTCCTGAAATACAGCACATATCAAATGTTAATCTAGTTGTTATCTAAACTGTTCACTAGATTCTCACATACTTGGAGGATAGGAACAATTTGCATTCCCACCACTTAACATGATGTCTAGCACATAACAGACTCTTAAAAATTATTTGCTGAAATGAAACAAAAATAATTACTTCAATTCTGTCTCCAAAGAGTTTATGACTTTGAACAAGATACTTTATTTTCATGGTCTCAGAATCCTTTTTCTTTTTTTTTTCTTTTTGTAAATGATAGAGTAGATGTAAGATTATCTGTTAGATGCTACAATACATGTCCATGTGCTAACTTTAAAAAAACATCATTTATTTAACCATAACGCTTTTATAAATATATAAACTTCTATCAGAAATTCATAAAGGCTGATATAAAATTCTCACAGAAAAATTAATCTCTTATATTTAGCTGCATTTTCTTGTTTTGACTATTATATATGTATGGGTATATCCTTTTCTTACATTCATTTTCATGGATAAATATGAATTTTTATATCATGAAGACCTCATTCTACACATATGTTTGTATCTTATGTTTCATTTAAGATTCTATCATGTTTGAATATTTAAGTAGAATGCTTAGTTCATTGAATTTCAACTTAAAAAAAATGATGGCTTTTAATATTATGGATTTTTCCACTAATTGTAGTCTTGGCTGTACCCCATTAGTCTTGGCATGTAGTATTTTTCTATTTCTTTTTTTATATATAACTTTGTTCATTCATTAATTAATTTAACAGATTAGGCATTCACACTATGCTAATGTGCTGAGCACTCTTACGCACTAGAATTCCAGCTATGTACAAGAGAAATAAAGGTCTTGTCTTAACACAGCTTCTAGTATCTCTACACTAGATGATAAACTATAGCTTGAACAAGAAAATCTGGCCAATCATTCCACCTTTCTTTTAAAGTCTCAAACAAAATTTACTTGAGCTCCTATCTGCTGGTTTTCAGAACTATGCCTCTCTGTATTAAAGAAGTTTTCCTAGGTTCCTATAGCACAGGTTCTAATGAACAGGTATTAAATTATTTTCCCAGGGACCTCCACAAGAAGCCATTTACTGCTGTGGTCAGTTGGCCTCTCAAAGCAATTTACGTTATCAAGCCAGAACACTTAACATTGGAGTTGAAAAGAAAATGGTCACTTAACAGCATTTTATCCAAGAACAATGGATACTTTCCTTTCTTTACATCTGTGTAACTCGAGAGCTCCCTCAAATTGCTTTCACAAAAGTGAATTTAAGTCACAATTTGAAAAATAGCTGCCTGCAACTTTAAAATGGCAGTTTTCTTGAAACTTTTCCTATTATTTAAAAAAAAAAAATCTTTAAGAGACAGAAGCTAGACAAGACTCCACATTATGATAGTTTAATTTTCTTTTTTGAACTATAGTTACTTTGGAACTTAGGTATTTTAGTTTTAATTGTTTCATTTAAAAAATATATTTCATTGTGGAAAGCAAAGGTCTGGTAGATGAATAAATGTTTTTAGTTTTCTATAGATACTTACAAATGTATAGATGGGGTAAAATGCTGAGCATCCACCTGTGGATTCATATGTGAGGTAGTCACAAACAGGAAAGCTAGATCATCAATGTGTGTTAATGATGTGTGTGCTCAAGTATTCAGGGAAGCAGTGTACTGATGTTTTTAATTTAGTTTGAAATGTATTTAATAATTAGATTGAGTGATGAATTGATAGAGGGAGAGATAGATATGCAATAAAGCAACTGAGCAAAAGTCAGTGAAAAATACAGGTTGTGGGTTTGTGAGTATTCATTTTAAAACTCTGTTTTACAGTATATTTGAATTTTTAATAACAAAATGTTGAAAAGATGGTTTAGAGAAGTTGATAGCAGGTGAAGGTAGTGGGTTAGTACATAGATTCTTGAACTGGAGGCCAAGTATCCTAATCTTTTGTTTCAGTTTGGCCCTTGGATGAATCATCTCAGTTTTCTGGGTCTCAGTTTCTAAATCAACATTTAACAATAGATTCTCAATAAATATTTGTTGAGTTAATGCTTAATAGATTAATCTGAAAATGAAAAGAAATAGATTAGGTGACTTCTCTGGTTTCTTCTAGGTTTTCATTCATATGACAAATTTTTACTGAGATTATATCATTACATACGTCTCTAACCATGAATAAAATATTGTTTTTGGTGGTTTTTTTGATATAAAATATTTTAGTAATTTATGTATGGTGTATAATTATGTAATTCAATAGTACAAAGTTTTGATGAACTAAAATTTGCATTTATAAATGAATGATAGTTCAGAAGTAAAACGCTGGAAAAGGCACATAAGTCAGTTTAGTAAAGTCAGTGTCATATATAGCAGGAGTGTTACACCATTCTTTGTCAATGTTTCTTCCCCCAAAATTTACAATGTGAAAATAAATGTATTTATGCTCACTAAAGCTTAGAATTTGGATCTAATAGTAGTTACTTTGAAAGACTGTTCCCTTCTATGCAACACATTTGCGTGCCGAATTGTAAGCATTGGCACTAATTGAAATATAAATTGTTAAAATGCCCCTCATAATTTATCTGGTTTGAGTGACAATGACATAGCAGTGGATAATGAATAAATATCAAGCATCTCTTTGTTAACAGCTATGTTCTTACTTACTGAGTTTCAAGCTGTGTAGAAGAAAGAGATGGTTGTGACGTGACACCCACAAATAGTTATAACATTATCTTTGGTATTGAACTAATGATAACCAAAAAAATTCCATTTTTATCAGACACCCAGGGTGCACAATAAAATATTCATTTACCTTACACTGCATATAAAGCTGTTTCTTTCAACACTTTGTTTCTTATATAGGATTCTGTAATGTGGTTCCCAGTACATTAAGCACCAATGTAATTATTATCCTCCTTGTGTACAGCCATCTAAATTAAATACCATTAAATGAAATGTTCTCATAAATACTGTATATCTTTATAGAACTATTATCTACATTTTCTCAAAATACGGTGCTCAATTGGTCCATTGGAATTAGTGTTGTGTTCTCACAATAATATGGATAAGCCTAAGGCTTCATCCAGGAGGAAGAGAGCCTTATGGCTCTGAATTCTTTGGGATCACTGTCTCAGAACCATGCTTTATACCCTGCTCACTTTTCTTTGTGCATCTTTTTTTTTGTTGTTTTTTTGTTTTTTACAGTTACTTCTTTGAATCACTTTCAGCCATGATCCTTTAGGAGAGCTGGACTTTTAAAAATATCTGTGCGCACTTAGCATTTTCTCTTAGATACAGGCATTTAGCAAGATTGCCAATGCTTAGGAAATTCCTATAAAGGAGCCATGACATTGATTTAGCACAGTGATTCCCAAATTTGTGTGCACATTAGAATCCTCTGGGAACCTTTAAAAATGTTCCAAATCTTGAGATGCCTGAGTGACTCTTGATTTTGGAGCAGGTCATGATCTTGGAGTTGTGAGATCAAGCCTCACATCTTGCTCTGTGCTCAGGAAGAGTCTGCTTGAGATTTTCTCTCTCCCTCTCTCTTTCTCTGCCCATCCCCCTACTTGTTTGCACTTGCTGTCTCTCAGATAAATAAAATCTTTAAAACAAATGTTCTAAATCTTAGGACACAACCCAAACCAATTAAATCACAGTATCTAGGGATACATTGAAATCATTAGCAGTTTTTTTTAAGCTCCCCGGTTTATTCCAATATGTAAACAACTTTGGGAACAATTAGGCTAGCCGTGATGATTCAAAACCCAAAGAAAATACATATGCATCCATGGGCAGACACTTAAGCTATTTCCATATCTCAATGAGTGGACCCAGGGGCTGGTAGATGGGAGAAATAGGGAGAGTTGGTAAAAAAAAAAAAAAAAAAAAAAAAAAAAAAAAGTCTAAACTTTCACTTGTATGATAAATAAGGTCTGAGGATCCAATGTATAATGTGGTGCCTATAGCTGATAACACTGTATTGTATAATTGAACTTTGCTAAGAGAGTAGAACTTAAATGTTTTCAACAACAACAAAAGATAAATATGCAAGGTGATGATGCGTTAATTAATTCAGTGGGGGAAATTCTTTGACGATGCATACATTTACCAAGTCATCACATTGTGCATTTTAAATATTTTACAATTTTGTTTTTCAATTATACCTCAATAAAGCTGAAAAAATGGAAGGAAGGAAGGAAGGGAGGGAGGGAGGGTGGAAGGAAGGAAGGAAGGAAGGGATAGAAGTAAGGAATATGGGTAGAGAGGAAGGGAGGAAAGAAAGGAAAAAAGAAAAAATGCTATGGAGGTCGAATGGTCCAAAATTGAGTTTTGCCATCTTCAGGAGGAAACATTTAAGGATAATATGACATTATAACTCTTAGGTCAGTTTTTTCTTCTATAGATCAAAAGTTGAAGTTAAGTACATTTTAAGATATTACCTTCCCCAGGAGCCTCAGTGTCCATCAAAAGATGAATGGATAAAGAAGATGTGGTCTATGTGTACAATGGAATATTCCTCAGCCATTAGAAACGACAAATACCCACCATTTACTTCGATGTGGATGGAACTGGATGGTATTATGCTGAGTGAAATAAGTCAATCAGAGAAGGACAAACATTATATGGTCTCATTCATATGGGGAATATAAAAATTAGCAAAGGGAATAAAGGGGAAAGGAGAAAAAAATGAGTGGGAAATATCAATGAGGGAGACAGAACATGAGAGACTCCTGACTCTGGGAAACGAACAGGGGTGGCGGAAAGGGAGGTGGGCAGGGGGTGGGGGTGACTGGGTGACAAGCACTGAGGGGGGTACTTGATGGGATGAGCACTGGGTGTTCTGCTATATGTTGGCAAATTGAACTCTAATAAAGAAAAATTTTTAAAAAAAGATATTACCTTCCCCTAGAAGGTGTAAGTACTTAGCAATAGCTTCAAACTAAATATATATTTGTGTGTGTGTGTGTGTGTGTGTGTGTATATATATATATTTGTATATATGTAAGCCATTTGGGCTTTACTTCTGAAAATAACAAGCTGTAAGATATGAATAATAGTTTTAGTAGGTATTTAGTAAAGATCATGTTGGGTAACTCTAATATGTACACATATAATTCATATTAAGACTTATCCAAAACCAGCGAAAATGATCATAAAATTGTATATGGTAGAAGTTATACTATATATATATATATATATATATATATATGATTTATTTGAGAAAGTGAGCATGCATGCACCTGTGTTCATGCACAAGTCAGGGAGCGGGGGCAGAGGGAGAGAGGGGTAGTGAGGCAGACTCTGCACTGAGCATGGAACCTGACGTGAGGCTCATCCCAGGGCCCTGAGATCATGACCTGAGCCAAAATCAAGAGTCGGATACTTAACTGACTGAGGGATCCAGGTGCCCCAGATTATATATTTTAATAAAAGCAAAGACAGAAGGCATGCAATTTTGCTTTGTTGCATAACGCTTCATGATTTAATCAGTTAGGAGTCAAATTACACACAAAGAGACATGTTGTATGTGGCTTTTGGGTTTTAGAAAGAGCTATTCAGATTTTTGGAATTCAATCAGATTTTCCTTGTATGAGTAAGTAATTATGCAGGTCAAAGATATGTGGTTTATGTTCAATAGATTTTCTGATTATAATAATGATATAGGACATGTTCCTAGGTAATTTGATTCAGGGTCAAACTGGAGGTCAGAGGTTAAACACATTCTAACCCTACTACTGTTTCCCCTCACTGCTCAAGGTGAGTTGCAGTTGTCATCGTCACCATCACATTTTCCCCTTTCTTTGGTTTATTATTGTCCCGGTAACCTTAAGTCCTATCAGGGGAAAAAATATTTAAAGGGTATAATTTTCTACAAAAAATGTAAATTATATGGTTATTGTTTTGAATATTATTAGAAACATCCAGAATGTTTAGTGCTGCGACATGGGGGAAAAATGATTCTAATATGTAAATCCCAGGGGAACTTAGGAATTCTAGAAATGTGTGAATGAATGAACATTTACATGGACAGACAAGAAGATGACAGTATTGTACAGTTGCTCAGAATATAATGAAATGCTCATGAATTTTTAATATAGGCATTTGCCTCTCTCATAGGTTCCAAGGAAACACTGGGCATATCAAAGTTTTATGTACTCACCTGATCACCAAGGAAAATAAAAGTTCTATCTTGATTGTGAATATTCTTGAATTGAGTGTAGATCAGGTAATTGTGTAAATATCTTTGTTGGCTTAGTCCTGACATATGTTCTCAAAAACTACCATTTTTTTTAACCACGTGACTCACAGAATTACAGAAATTGGGTTTTTGAAGTTTCAAGGACCTTGAGGAGGAGTAAAATAACAGAGATCCTACTTCTTGGCTCTGAGGACAGACCAGATGTTGTAGAACTTTCAGAGGTACTAACTGAAGGCATATCCATCTAAGGGATTCGGTTGAAATTTTGATATTTTGCTTCCCTCTTCTATAGATAAACAAAAAGCAAAAAATAATCATTTCAGTCACCTCTCACTTGAACAAAAAAGAGTCAACATGTTTATATTAGCACTTAAGAATCTTCTCTATAAGCGTACCTGAGTGGCTCAGTTGGAAAAGTGTCCAAGTCTCTCTCTCTTTTTTTTTAAGATTGTGTTTATTTATTCATGAGAGATACACAGAGACAGAGACACACAGGCAGAGGGAGAAGCAGGATCCTCGCAGGGAGCCCAATGCGGGACTCAGTCCCCGGATCTGGGATCACACCCTGAGCCAAAGGCAGATGCCGAACCTCTGAGCCGCCCAGGCTTCCCCATAAGTCCAAGTCTTGATTCCAGATCAGTCACGATCTAGGGTTGTGACATCGAGTCCTGAGCTGGGCTCTGTGCTGAGTGGGGAGCCTGCTTGAGATTCTCTCTTTCTCTCCCTCTACCTGTACCTCCCTCTACCCCCTGCCATAAAGAAAGAATCTTGCCTGTATATGTTTTGTTTTGCACATTATAATATTTTCTAATTACATTTTTAACAATTAAAATTTCACAATATTTTAAAAATGTATTTAAATTTAAAAATGGGGAGATTTTTACACACTTATCCTGATTTCTGGTTTATCATGAGAAAGCCACTGAGCCACTGTCACTGGGCATTCAGTCCTACATGGCAGGATTTGATTGGCACTAAGAGCTACTGCCCCCAATAGCTGAGCACATATTCATTTTGGTATAGGGTCTGCCTGTCTTACCTCATTCATATACATGACCTGCCTAGATCCTTAAAGACAACTGAGTATTTAGTCCCTGGAATTTGTACTTAAAAGTGTTATACAGGTAAATAGGGTATGAATAAAAAATGGTGGTAAGTTCAGACACCCAGGATACCCAGGATTCTAAATTACACCACATTTTTTTTTCTTTTTGCCACTTGCTTCAGAGTTGGCAGTGTTATAATATCTGGCCTTTGGAATGTAAACAAAAACAAAAATACTTCAGATGGTAGTTGGAAAATATCTGTAAATCCCTAGCTGATGCCTCCAGCGCTGCCTTTCTTTGATTAGATTTATGGTTTTCTGAATTACTGAACTATCACACAAGATAAAGACTATTCCCAAACTCATTGGTCTGTCCAAGCTCATGATACAACAGCACCTTCAATTGCTAGTTAGCAAACAAGAAGGAAGGCTGACAAAAATCAGCTATTGGATGAATAAATATTGTCAGAGAAGTTCTAGAATTGGCTACTGCATCAAAAATAGGCAATGGCACTTGTATTTGACTTCCCCCTTGGTCTGCTGCTGATTTTAGATGCTACTGTAATAGGAAACTGTCTGTGAACTCAGATACCACTTTGTCCAGATGAACAGGGAGTCTGTTCATTTCTTCCTCCCAAATTATTTGACTCTGATCCCCCCCTGCCTGGCCCATGCAAAAGTACAGCCTGAAATAGGAATTAATGCCATTGAGGATAACCTTCAACCAATGAGCCTGTGGACCAGTGGACAAATACTTTAACCTCCTATCTTTCAGGAGACAAGAACATGAGGGATGGGTTATATTTTCTTTCCTTGAAAGGTCACAAAATAGTGAAAAATACATACAAACAGAAAGATTATATTCATATATCCACAGTCAGGTAGCAAGGGCATTTTATTCACTTGAAAATTAGTAGCATGCAATATATTACCAGGAAGAATGGTGCCAGGAGATAAAGTTGATGGATATCATTTCCTTATTCAGTTTAGTGCACAGGAGGCAAAGTGGTATCTCTTTCCTTTCCTTTTTTTTTTTTTTTTTTCCATTTCTTTTTTTTTCTTAAGGGAGACAGAAATAGAAAACCACAGGCAAGAGAGAGACAAGCATATGGAAGGAAAGGCCAAAGAAAGGATATGGCAAAGAGCAAAAAGACACAAATTGCACTTGACAGCTACATCTGGAGTGACATGGAAATATGTATGATAATTTAGGCAAAAGTAACTTCCTGATTAGACCACCAACATTTTAGAGCTTCAATAGCATTAATTTGGAAATAGAATTTCTCCCCTTTTTCACCCTTAAAGGGAGAAATGTGACACTGTTTTACTTTCATATATGGGATATATCCTCGGCTCCAACAGCATGCCTGGCATGTTTCACTAGTTCTTCAATAAATACATGCTGAATAATGAATGAATGATGTTTGGAGACCATGAGTTGAGATGCTCTGTTAATTGGTTAGTTCTTCAGAGTCTTTGGCCAAAACATTTTCCCAGATCTATTTATTAATTACTTTCTATCCCAAGTGAATTATGTTCTACTGATTTTGCTTTAGCCTTATCTCCCTGACAACTGAATTCAAATGAGAAATTATTGCTTCAGGGGCCAAGGAATAGCATATTTCTAATAAATTTGCCACCATTATTCATTAAATGAACAAAACACTTTCTCTTTTAAATATATATCTCAATTTAAGTACCTGTCCAATATTAGACTAAACAGAACCAACCTACTGATCTCATTTCCTTACAGGTCCAACTATGAAAGTTGGCATAGCTTCAAAATTGGGAGCATTGGTTCCAGTTTCAATAAATAATAAAAGTGAACTTTACTTAGTTGGTGTTATTATTCTTCATGTTCTTTAATTTTATTAAGTGTTGGATGTACTTTATGCATGTGGTTAAGTATTGGTATGTACAGACAAATAAGACACAGTCTCTGCCCCAGTAGAGTGGACATTGTCATCCTATATGACCATGCAATATTTGAGTTTCCTTTGTGTGTTTGGGAATGTCTCGCCACGAGGATCTTTTTGAGAGTAAGAGCTCATTCCGTATAATAGAAGCTCAGCATGCCAGATTCCCACTATCTCACTCAGACTTCCTTGTAACAGAGACTCAGGCATGTGATCTAGTTTCTGCCAATCAGTGACATTTGTGCTGATAGGGACCCAGAAGCTAATGATACCACAAAAGGGGAGGATAGATCACTCTCCCAAGTGGATAGCTGTAGTAGTAAGGTCTACAGAATGAAGTTTCACATGCAGTAGTGGCAGCAAAGAAACCCATGATACCTGGTGATTGGCAATCAAGAGTGGAGGTAATTTCTTTAATAGGTGAATTCTGAACATGGTTTTGGAAGTCGAACCTGATTCCATACATTCCATTGATGGGTCCATAGATCTCCTATTACTTTAGCTACATAGCATCTTTATTAAAAATTCCTTTCCTGCTTCTGTACAGGCATACACACATACTCCTTTGAATATAGTACCATAAGATAGATGCAGGCCTATTGTGATTTTGGTTATATTGATACATTCTTGATAATAATAGTTCTCATGATGAATAACCCACCAATAAAGGTCAGGAAACTAACATTTATTGAATAAAACCTACCATGAGCTTGACATCACACACTTATTAATATTTGCCTCATTTACTAGACTGTAAATTGGATAGCTACAAAAAGTTCTGATTTTCTTTTTTCTACTAAAGGATATTATAAAGTTAAAACAAGAGTATACATGTAGTGTGCACAACACAATCCCTGGCACATAGTGGATGTTCAACAAATGACAATCCCTTTTAATTGCGTGTAGTAATATGTTTTCAAAGCAGTTTTCTTGTTAATTTTATAGGGAGCACAATGGTAGCAGAAATGTGAGGTAGGCTTAAGCTAAACTAGCATCCAACAGGCTTAATTTGAAAATGGTGAGATTAATTATACATTGAACAAATGTACGAATGTAGGTCATTTTGTAATTAAAACTCAGAATCTCATAAAAATAATCATAGATTTGTTTGCCTCATTTTAGCAAGGAAGCATTTTTTTTAACTTTATATAAATTTTGTGCAAAAAATGTCAAGCCCAGGCTTCTCCACTAAATTTAAACTCATATATATAGCTGCCTTGTTTAACTCATTCTACTCAGTGAGTATAGACTGCTGTATTAGTTTCCTAAGGCTACTGTAAGAAAGTATCTCACTGGGTGAGTTGAACAACAGAAATCTATTGCCTCACAGTTCTGGAAGTTACAAAAATGAGATGGAGGTGCTAGCAGGTCTGGTTTATTCCGAAGGTTATGAGAGAATTTGACCCATGCTTCCCTTCTAGCTTCTTAGAGTTTGCTGGCAATCATGGATGCATCATACTGATCTCCGTCTTCATCTTTACATGGTGTTTTTCCTGTGTGTGTGCCTCTGTATCTAAATTTCTCCTTTTTATAAGAACACAGTTATCTTGGGCTGGGGCCAAGGACTAAGGACTTCATCTTAAGTTGGTAATCAGCAAAGATACTATTTCCAAATAAAGTCACATTCATGAGTCCTGGGGCTTAGATCTCCAACAACCTTTTAAAATTTTTTACTTCCAAGTATCATTCACATACAGTGGTCTATGAGTTTCGGGTGTATGATATAGTGATTCAACACTTCTATATATTACTCCGTATTCATTATGATAAATGTACTCTTAATCTCCTTCACTTATTTCACCCCCACCCCCACCCCCCCATTCACCTCCCCTCTGGTAACCAATCAGTTCTCTATATCTAAGAGTCTGTTTTTGGTTTCTCTCTTTTTTATTGTTGTTCTTTTGTTTTGTTTCTTAAATTCCACAAGAATGAAATCATATGTGTTTGTCTTTTGCTGATTTATTTCACTTAGCATCATACACTCTAGATCCATTCATGTGTTGCAAATGGCAAGATTTTATTCTTTTTAATGGCTGAGTAATACACACACACACACACCACCCCTTTATTCATTCATCTTTGAATGGACGCTTGAGTTGTTTTCATTATTTGGCTATTGTAGATAATAGTGCAATAAACATAAATATACCTATATCTTTTCAAATTAGTGTTTTCATATACTTTGTGTAAATATCCAATACTGAAATTATTGGGTCAAATGATATTTCTGTTTTTGATTTCTTAAGAAACCTCCAAACTGTTTAGCACAGTGGCTGCACTAGTTTGCATTCACACCAACAGTGCGCCAGAGTTCCTTTTTTATTTATCCTCACCAAGACTTGTTTCTTATGTTTTTCATTTTACCTATCTGACAGGTGTGAGGTGATATCTTATTGTGGCTTTGATTTGCATTTGCCTGATGATGAGTGATGTTGAGCATCTTTTCATATATCTGTTGGCCATTTATGTCTTCTTTGGAGAAATGTCTATTCAGCTCTTCTGCCCATTTTTAATTCGGTTGTTTTGTAGTATTAAGTTGTAGAAGTTCTTTATAGATCATGGGTATTATGTATTGGATGCGTGAAGATACCTCTTCCTATTCAGTTGGTTGTGATTTCGTTTTGTTGATTATTTGTTTTCTCTGCAAAAAAAAAAAATTATTTTGATGTAGTCCAAATAGTTTATTTTTGGCTTTTGTTTTCCTCACCTCAGGAGACATATCTAGAGGAGCATTGCTATGGCTTATCAGAAAAATTACTGCCTCTGCTCTCCTCTAGGATTTTTATGGTTTCAGGTCTCACATTTAAACCATTTTGAGGTTTGTTTTTTGGTTTTTTTTTTTTGCATATGACCTAATAAAATGTCCAGTTTCATCTTCTGTGTGTAGCTGTCCAGTTTTCCAAACACCATTTATTGAAGAGACTGTCTTTTTCCCATTGCATATTCTTGCTTTTATTATCAAAGATTAATTGGTCGTATAATCCTGAGTTTATTTCTGGGGTTTCTATTCTGTTCCATTGATTCCATGCATCTATTTTTGTGCCAGTACCATTTTGTTTTGATTACTATGGCTTTGTAGTATATCTTGAAATCTGGAATTATGATACCTCCATCTTTGTCCTTCTTTTTCAAGATTGCTTGGCTATTTGTCTTTTGTGGTTCCATAGGAATTTTAGGAATATTTGCTCTAGTTCTGTGAAAAATGCTGTTGGCATTTTGATAATGATCCCATTAAATCTGTGGATTGCTTTGGATAGTATAGGTATTTTAATAATGTTTGTTCTCCTAATCTATGAATATGGAATATCTTTCCAATTGACTGTGTCATCCTTAATTTCCTTAATCAGTGTTTTATAGTTTTCAGAGTATAGGTCTCTTGGGTCAAGTTTATTCCTAGGTATTTTATTATTTTTGGTGAAATTGTAAATGAAACTGCTAATTTCCCTTTCTGCTGCTTCATAATTAGTGAATAGAAATGCAAGATTTTGGGCAGCTCCAGTGGCTTAATGGTTTAGCGCCGCCTTCAGCCCGGGGTGTGATCCTGGAGACCCAGGATTGAGTCCCACGTCAGGCTCCCTGCATGGAGCCTGCTTCTCTCTCTGCCTGTGTCTCTGCCTCTCCCTGTGTGTGTGTGTCTCTCATGAATAAATAAATAAAATCTTTTTAAAAAGCAAAATTTCTGTATATTTATTTAGTATCACGCAACCTCATCAAATTTCAGTCGAAAGTTCTAATTGTTTTTTGGTGGAGTCTTTAGGTCTTCTATATATTGTCTCATGTCATCTACAAATAATGAAAATTTTATGTATTCTTACCCTCTTGGGTGACTTTAATTCTCTTTCTTGTCTGATTGCTGTGGCTAGGACTTCTACAACTATGTTGAATAAAAGCGGTGAGAAAGGCCATCCTCATATTGTTTTTGATCTTAAGTGAAAAGCTCTCAGTTTTTCACCATTGAGTATGATGTAAGCTGTGAATTTTTCATATATGGCCTTTAATAAGTTGAGATATGTTCCCTCTAAACCTATTGTGTTGAGGATTTTAATCATAAATGGATGTTATACTTTGTCAAATGCTCTTTTGGTATCTATTGAAGTGATCATATGATTTTTATCCTCTCTCTGGTTGGTGTGATGTATCATATTGATTGATTTGAATGACCTTTGCATCCCAGGAATAAATCACACTTGATAAGGTAGAATGATTTTTTTTTTTTTTTTTTTTAGTGTACTGTTGGATTCAGTTTGCTAATATTGTGCTGAGTATTTTGTATCTATGTCCATCAGAGATATTGGTATATAGTTCTTTTTCTCTATTGTCTTTATCTCATTTTGATATCAGGGTAATACTAGCCTCATAGAATGAATTTGGCTTTTCTTCCTCTTCTCTTTTTTTAGAATCATTTGAGAAAGACAGGTATTAACTCTCCTTTAAGTGTTTGATAGACTTTACCTGCCAAGCCATCTGGTCCTAGACTTTTGTTTGTTGGATTTTTTTTTTTTTTTGATTACTGATGCAATTTCATTGCTGATAATCAGTCTGTTCAAATTTTCTATTTATTCCAGATTCAGATTTGGAAGGTATATGTTTCGAGGAATTTTTCTATTTCTTCTATGTTGTCCAATTTGTTGTCTACAATTTTTCCTAACACTCTTCTATAATTCAGTGTATTTCTTTAGTGCAGTTGTTATTTCTCCTCTTTTAATTCCTATTTTGTTTGAGTCTTCTGTTACTTTTTTTAATGAGTCTGGAAAGTTTTGTTGACCTTTGTAAAGAACTGGCTCCTAGTTTCTATTGTGTTTTAGTTTCTATTTTCTCTATTTCTATAATATTTATCCCTGAGTTTTGCTCAGGTTGCATTTTCCAGATTCTTTAGGTAGAAAGTTATGTTGTTCACTTGAGATCTTTCTTGATTCTTGAGGTAGGCCTGTATTGCTATAAACTTCCCTCTTAGATCTGCTTTTGCTACAACTCAAAGATTTTTGGACTATTCTGTTTTCATTTTCATTTGTCTCTATGTACTTTTTGATTTCCTCTTTCATTTCTTGTTTGGCCTATTCATTGTTTAGTAGCATATAATTTTAACCTTCATATATTTGTGTTCTTTCCAGATTTTTTGTTGTGGTTGGAAAAGATGCATAGTATGAGTCAGCTTTATTCTGTTTTTTTTTTTTTTTTTTTTTTTTTTTTTTTTTTATGTTGAGACTTGTATTGTGGCCTAACATGTAATCTACTCTGGAGAATATTCCATATGTACTTGAAGAGAATGTGTATTCCACTGTTTTGCAATGGAATGTTCTGAATATATCTGTTATATCCATCTGGTTCAAAGTATCATTCAAAATCACTGTTTTCTTATTGATTTTCTGTTTAGATGATCTATCTATTGATGTAAGTGGGGTGTTAAAGATCCCTAGTGTTATTGTACTCCCAATTACTTCATATTTGTTATTAGCTGGTTTATATATGGGTGCTCCATGGTTGGGGTGTATAAATACTTACAATTGTTATATCTTGATTGAATCGTTCCCATTATGATTATATAGTCTTCTTCTTTGTCTCTTGTTATATTATTTGTCTCAAACTCCCTTCTGTCTGATATAAATGTTGGTATCTGATCTTTCTTTCCATTTCCATATGCATGATAAATATTTTTCCATCCTTTCACTTTCAATATGCATGTGTCTTTAAGTATGAAGTGAGTCTCTTGTGGGCAGCATGTATATAGGTCTTACTTTTTTTTAACCATTTAGTTACCCGGTGTCCTTTTATTGGAGCATTTAGTCTATTAACAATCAAGTAATTATTGATAGGTAATGTATTTATTGCCATTTTGTTACTTGTTTTGTGGTTGATTTTGTAATTCTACTCTATTCTTCTCTTGCTCTCATCTCTTGTGATTTGTTGGCATACATCAGTGATATACTCAGATTCTATTCTCTTTATTTTTTTTGCATGCACTTTACCAGTTTTTATTTCATAGGTTTATATATAACATCTTATGCCTATATTAAGTTGATGGTAGCTTAAGTTGACATTCAGTCTATATTAAGCAGTCTATATTAAGTTGATGGTAGCTTAAGTTGACATTCATTCTGAAAGCGCCAAATTTTTACTACCTTCCCCCCACTCACACATTTTAGAAATGTGGTGTCATACTTTGCATCCTTTTATTTTGGGAGTGCCTTAACTGATTTTCATACATATATTTAATTTTGCTGATTTGTGCCTCCTACTTTTCTTAATCCTGTTTACAGAGGAGGAGTATTTAATATTTCTTGTAAGGCTGATTTAGTGGTGATGCATTCCTTTAAATTTGTTTGCCTGTGAAGCTCTTTATCTCTCCTTCTACTCTGAATGATAGTCTTGCTGGATAGAGTATTCTTGTTTGCAATTTTTTTCTTCTCTTATCTCTTGCTGCTTTTAAAATTCTCTCTTTATCATTATACTCTGACATTTTAATTATTATGTTTCTTGATGTGGACTTTCTTGGGTTGATTTTGTTAGGGGTCTCTGTGGCTTCTAGATCTGAATTTCTGTTTCCTTCCCCAGATTTGGGAAGTTTTCAACTATTATTTCTTCAAATAAAATTTCTTCCCCCTTTTCTTTTTTCTCCTCCTTTTGAGTTCACAATAATGTGAATGTTATTACACTTAATGGTGTTGGCTGAGTTCCCTAGGTCTATTCTCATTTTTAAATTATTCTTCTTTTCTCTCTGCTAGTCAGCATGATTGTTTTTTACTCTGTCCTCCAAGTTGCTTATCTGTTCTTTGCTTCCTCTAGTCTACTATTTATTCCATCTAGTGTATTTTTAATTTCAGTTTTTGAAGTTCTTCATCTCTCACTGATTCTTTTTTGTTTTCTGTCTCTGTGTTGCAAGTCCCATTTGAAGTCCCCCAGTCTTTTCTCAAGTACAGTGAGTATGACCATTACCTTAAATTCTCTCTCAGACATATTACTTACCTGTTTTCATTTAGGTCTCTTGCTATGATTCTCTCCTGTTCTTTCATTTTGGACATATTGCCCTATCTCCTCATTTGTCTAACTCTCTGTGTTTCTGTGTATTAGTAAAGCCAGCTACATCTCCTACTCTTACAAGTAGTGGCCTTATGAAGAAGCAGTCCTATAGTGCCCTGTAGTGCAATGTCTCCTATTCACCAGGACCTAGCATTTTCAGGCATGCCTCCTACGTGTATTTTGTATGTCCTACTGTTGTGGCAGAGCTGCATTAGTCTAATCTTCTGCAATGGCTCTCTTCCTTTTGTGGGCAGGGTTTAGTGCTGTGTTGTTAGTGGGCCAATCTGGGGCTTCCTTGGCTTTAAGTTGAGTCAGAACAGGTGTTTTCCAGAGCTACAGTCACACCCAACTGCAGGGCACTCTTCTGTGTTGTCCCCTGAGAAGCTTTCATTGGCAGGTGGGGCCTGCAATCAGACCAATGTAGGGGTCACAGTAGGACAGGAGTATGTCATTACCTACCCCTCTCCCAGGGCAGGCATCATTTTGTAGTGGTGTTTGCCCCTGTTAGAGCTGCTTGCACACTGCCATGCTTAGAGTGCAACTTTAGAGGGTGGTCTGCAGAAGAATGGGGTGGGGTGGCAGGGGCAAATTGCCCACAATGTCTGTGCCAGTCTTCTGCAGGATGGCAATGGCAGCTATCTGGGAAAAACTCTTGTCTTTACCCAGTTAGAGGGGCCAGGCCCATAAAAGAGTGTTGGGACCTGGTGTGCTTTTATTAAGCTCGATGCAAAGCATTTGTGCTGTGCCAATTCCCTCAGGAGTCCATGTGTCTAGGCTTAGGGATGGGGGAGGGAAATGGCACCTTCTGCTCTTGAGGTGTCCCAGAAATCTCTACCCCTTCAGCAATGGCTCTAAGATTCATAGAATTTCCTTCCTGTATACCCTAGAGGTTTTTCAAGCTATTGTGTCTATGTTGTATATCCACAGGCTGTTTACCTTAGGCTACTGTTGCCCTTATGATAATGTCAGAAGGATGATCATCTCCTTCAGGACCAAAATTGTGGAGACTGAAACCATGAATAATGTATGGGGGTGGGGAGTGAGGAGTAGGGAGACCTACTGTAGTGATTTGTACATATATGGAGTTAGTAATTTTGCTTTCAAATGTAGAAGTTCTCCTTGGAAGAAATGCACTACCTTACCCATATCATTAATTATGTCTTGAATATATATATATACACACACATATGTATATATATATATACTATATATATATATATACTTCAATATTCATAAGTACAAAGTTCTGCATAAAACTCATACTTATTAGGAGAAAAATGTACAAGGCTAAATAGTCTAAGCAATCTAGGATTGTTTTAAAAACAATCTTTCATTTAGCTTATATAAAAGTAAATTAAAAAAACTCTATTAATTGAAAGCTAAAAGAAAAATCAGTCTAATATCAGAAAAAAAAAGCCATTCTTGGGAACATATACTCCGAATCAATATTCTAAATTTCTTTTTTAAAAAGTGATAATTTTATTTTTCATGTATATGCTTTTCTTTATTCAAAAAGTGTGAAAAGTCAGCGGGATTTTGAAGTCTTAAAAGAGTAAATAGACTGAGAATTGTAATAGCACATGTAGAGAATGAATCACTTCTTGCTAAGAGTGGGAATGTCAACCAAACATCTGGACCACATAGCAGTGACAATTTTTTAAAATAAAATCCGAGTTTGCAATTATGATTTTTAAATATAAAAAGAAATTATAGATTCATTATTATTTTATATAGGCCTGTTTTCTTCCTTTAAAGACTTTTAGGATTTATTAAAAATCCAAATTTATATTCTCATCCCCTCTGAGGAATTGCAAACAAAAGTGGCAATTCTAATTTATAACTAGCAAGAGTGAGCACACAAAAGGGAACAGCTCATCCAAACTCAGGTGAAGTCATTGCCTGAAGCTTGAATGGAGAGCCTGGGGTTTCTTGTTAGCTAGCCCTAATTTCTAGTCCCACCTTTAATCACATGTTGTTTTATGAAACCATTATATAGTGACAAAAGCTCTGTTAATATATGCAAATTAGAGCAGAATTACGCTTACGTCAATAAACCTGCTTAATTTGGGTGAGAATATTTAATACAACTCTCATTATTTCAAATATTACAACTCAGTATTTATAGGTATAATAGCAGCTGATGATGATTTTATTTGTTTTAGGTTTTTTTCCCCCCTCCCTAGTAAAAGTGGTTCTCATCCTAGGTCTACATGTTTATAAGCATTTGAGAGAAGATTTATTTCAGATTAGAGAAGTATATTTTTCCATCAAAAGAACTAGTTTACCTTCTTAAAATCATTCTCAGAATCTCCTTTTCAATTCTGCCTTCAAAAAAATATAATAAAATCTGACCACTTTTAATGCTACTAACATCCTTGAGTCTTAAGGAATCCACTTTAAGGAATCCACTGTAATGTTGTAGGCTATGGGAAATGTCATTCCTGGAATCTGAAAGCCACTCACTACATTAACCATTTGAGTGGTTGGTAGGTAGGTAGGTAGGTAGGTAGGTAGGTAGGTAGGTATGTCTCCTACACTCTTCAGAAATTTGATATAAGGGTTAAAAATGAACTTTCTCCTGTCACAGAAACTGATTGTTGTCAAGAGAAAATCAATGACCTACCATATGGTCCACAAATTTGCAGTAGTTGTATGATGTAGAAGAGCTCATCTGCTTTCTGCTGATCTGGAATCAGGAAGGCTGGGTCCCAACAGAAGGACACTTTTAGAGGGAAATAAAGAGCTAACAAGATGTGCAACAAGAAACCAGTTATATACTATTTTAGTGGGAACTGATAACTCCAAAAATCACTTATTTTTTGCAGAAAATGAGATCTTGATTAATTTATAAAATTGCATACTATCATTGAATCTTCTGTGCCATTTGTGTTTGATGTAAGTTTATGTTAGAACATCATGGGTTGCTAAATTTTATAAAAGAATGTCTATAAATGGGCATATCCACAAAAAATGCTGCTTTTGCCTTCAATGACACTTCTTATATTTTCAGACAGATTGTTTACATTATGGCTTGTTGTTAACAACAAAAAACACATTGTGCTATAAAGAAGGAAACATTGTGACACACAGTTGTATTCATTCCCATTCCCATAATCCTCCTACGACAATATAATTGCTGTTTAGTTAATAAGCCTAAGTACCAGTGATGAATGTAAGTTTATGTATGGCATATTGATGATAATATCTGAGTAGGATAAGCTGCCAAATGAGAGGCAACGAAAAAGAAATATTGCAGTCCAAATTGCATTCCAAATAACTATTTTTCTCTCTGTGCAATCAAAATTGTATAGTGTACAGTTATTTCCATAAACACCCATTGGTGCTGTGGAATGAAAATAATAACTTCATGTGATTCACAGCAGATGCTGGTAACATAAACCTACACACCTGTGGTGAATAGGATTTAGTAATTTCTCCATGATTAAGGAAATGTATGCTTACTGTTCTGCAATTGCAATGGGCTGTTTATCTTTTCTATTAGACTTGCAATTAATCATCAAGGCATGAACTGCTTGATGCCAGGTAGATTTAACATTCTGGGATGTAGGTTCGGGTTGGATACAGAATGCGTTGTACCATAAATGAAACACATAAAGTGCTCTCCAATATTTCTTTGTTTGCCAGCAACGTGTTGGGTAAATGAGACGTAGCAAAAGCGAGAGTCTAAATCAGCGGTGAAAAGTGGGCCTTTCTTAGTTCAGGCTAAATGGTGGATCTTCCTTTCTTGGACTTGTAAAGTTTTAATAGATCTATTTTGCCACTGTTAGTGAAAGGAGGAAATGGGTTTCTGCTAATGTAAGTGGGCAAAGTACACTTTAAACAATAACAAGATAATAAAGTAAACATTGTCACAGTCTATATGAGGACGGGATCAAGCTGCAGCATTTCAGGTGTCCACTAAGCAAGCCAAAGCTTTTAGCTAACTCTAGTAAAAAGGTTCTAAACAGTCTCAATGAAGCTGAAGATTTGTATAAAGGACACTCTACCTCCTGGTAGTATCAAAAGAAGTGAAGAGAGCTAAGCAGAACCATTAAAGTCTATAGATTGCTGGGAGTGTCCTGTTGTGAATAAGAATGAAGACACACCTTAGAACTGAATGTAAAAGATGAAACTTTCTTTTTCTAGACTTGTTATTCATGGATTATTTTGTAAACTAACCTTAGTATTATACTTTCTCCATGTAGCATGTGCTGGGGTGGCTTAATCTGTTTGCATCAATATTTTAATAATTTGCATAGGTAAGGGCTCTTTTAAGGAAGGTGTTAAAGACTAAGAGTCGTTTCAATCCCTCAGAGCTTTGTATTGAGCTTTTTATTGACCAAGGAAATCACTGGAAGGTAAAAGAAAACTGACCTGTTCTGTCAAATAGCAGTAAGTAATTTAGAAATCTGAAACAGGGGGGAAAAAGGGGCATGAAAAGCATGTAGGAAATACACTTTCTCAATTTTACAACCATTTTATATGACTACATTAAGTCATCAAATCAGTCAAAAAATTGGGGTGGTTGACAGTGTGATAAAAGAATAGTGATATTCTAAAAATATCTGAAATAAAAGTTGTTTTTTAAAAAGAATTATTCAAGATTCTTGCTTTCTGAAAGGAATGATTACATTTTAATCAGCGCATTTTAAAACTATGGCAAACAATGGGTCATAGGCCAAAGCAGCGACTGCCTGTTTTTGTAAATAAAGTTTTATTGCAACGCAGCCAAGCCCATTGGTTTATTTATTGTCTGTGGCTGCTTGTGAGTCAGAGTAATGGCGGGGTTCAGTAGTGAGGACAGTTGGCCCACAAAGCCAAAAATATTTACTATCTGGTCTTTTACAGAAAAAAGTTTGCGAACTCCTGGATAAATCATTTGAATTTTACATTTTATGGTCACTTCAATCGTGGGAAATGGCAACAGACCCAAATACAGAGCAGTTTCTGTCAACTGTGGTGGATTGTTGATTCAGGATTTCTTCAAGGACTAGAATTGCCTTTATAAAATCAGAGAAAGTATTTTTCTTTAAGTCGTTGCTTTTATTTAAATGATATTAGTTCAGAATTTAACATCCTTTCTAACCCACAGAAAATCTAATGGGAAGTGTTGATTTAAAAAAAAAAAAAAAAAGAATCGAGTAACCTTATTATAAAACATATCTTCAGCCACTGCCTTTTCATACTCTAAGATGTTGAGTTGCAATTTTTAGGCAGTTTTTCCATACCGCAGACTTGTTTACAATTGACTAGCCCTAGGATAGTACTAAATTATTCCAACAATGCACACCTTTGGGGCTAGTAAAAAACCTTCTTGGGGAAAAAAAACAAACAAAACAAAAACAACCAAGGGCACATAAAAGTAACTTTTTCTCCTGGAAGGTTCTTCAAGTTCACAAGCCTCATAGGCATAAGTAAAAGAGAATTACTAGAAAAATAATAGGTAATGGTAGGCAGGAGACCCAAATACAGGTGAAGAATAATTATGCTCATACTTTTTAATAAATATATCTCTACAGTGACATGAAGTATCAGGAACATCTGAAAAGGAAAGCCAATCAAAAAATATTTAGCAAGCAACCACAGTGTCTGCTGACTTAGATGTGTATTGTATGACATATTTAGAAAACAAACAAGCAAGCATGTTTTAGAGAATTTGTGATGACCAAAATGTTCTCTATGAAATGCTGGGCTACTTAACCGTTCATTTTTACAGACAGTGGGTATGGTTAAAATGACTTTCTGAAGAAACAGCCCACGATGCATATTTAACATCTTAAAATGCCGTATCAGCTGCTTAGAACTCTGAGATGTCGGAGGTGTGTGTAACTGCCTCTCATTTAATAAATTGTCATTGTTTTTTTTTTTTTTTTTTTCCTAAAAAGAATCTAAAGTCAAATTTGTTCTTGCCTTTCCCCTGCCTCCTCAGTTCCTTCTGCCTCTGTCATGTACGGTACATGCTTTCTGCCCTCCCACTCTCTAGTTATCTGCCTGACTTTGAAATTATATCAGAAACAATAGAGGGAGAAAAAAAATCTAAGTTGTGTTTCAAAACTAAATAATGAGGCAGTTTGCTCAATAGGGATATTCGGGATGTTTTTCTTTTCCCCTCTGTATAAGGTTTGTAATCTCTGCTAGCTCTTGTTGGTATATAGAGTTTTCTATAATCTTTTCTGGTTCAATATTTGAGGATTCTGAAAATGTATTGTATTTTCTTGTAACAAATAAGCATTTTTAAAGGTCTGTGGCTTCTGCTCTGTGTCTATGTATACAGCAAGTGGCAGATGGAATTTTCACTCTGATAACTGTGAAGAACTACTCTTCACATATAAAAATAACAGTGCAGATGAGATGTCCTTTTCCAGATATGCTTCAGCCATGTCTGGAGTGTAATACCCACAACTCTCTATTTTGACATATCTAGGTTTTAGAAGTTCTCACCAATGTACCAGGTAAAATGCAGGAGGTAGATGTTTTATTATTGTGGACTCATGTGAATGAGAGATTGCATCCTCTGGATAATTTGCTAATCATTGGAGTTTAAAAAATATCTAATAGTATATCCTTCCCTTTATGCCAGTGTTTCTTTGTCAATGAAAATGCAGAGAAATGCAGAGAAGCTGGACTTAAAATAACATCTGTGTTTCTGCCAGGATTACCATGTGCTATTTAAAAGTGAATACCAAATTACAATTAAGACACTTAGCAGTGATTCCTCTTCTTTAGAAAGCCTATTTTAGAGCTTTGTCATGGTTAAGTACAGCAATATGGAAGAGTAATGAGAAGCGTGGGCTCTGGAGGGAAAATGATTGCAAAGTTTAAATGAAATACTATTTGTAAGTACCTAGTACAGTGCCTGGCACATAGTAAATGTACGCCATAGTAAAAAATTACCTGTTGTTTTCTTGTTACTACCCTGCCCCTTCCTCATCCTAATGTTACTACAGTAGCATGATGAAGTTAGTGTTGAGGGAGCATGTTAGAACCAAAATATTTTTCTTCTCCAACTTCACTATCTTGTTTGCACTTGGGAATTTTCTGTGTATCTGATTTATATCTAGTCTGAACTAATGTCTTATGATGCAGTGTACCAGATGATACCTCATTCCCTGATTTTTGCGGTTATAAATTTGATAGATAGATGATAGATATTTCAAACATTATCCTTACACGGGAATTTGTGCACAATAACCTCCAAATCACATTCCTAGACCTTCCCTTTATCTGTCTAAGGCAGTAGGGGTTTGAAGATCCAAACCATAAATATGGTAATACATGAGGGGGTCACCTTTATGAAAAGAAAACCCCTCTGTATTCACTAGGCTAGAGCCATGTCCATAGTTGTGCACAATTTTCCTCTCATGCAGAAACTCATAATGGAGAAGGGAAGTATGCAGAAAGGAACCCAAATGTCCATAATTCAGGAGGTAGCATTTTCATGTGTAAAGCTTGTATATTGAATGTTTTATGAGTTTTATTTGTTTGTACTTCTTTGGGTTTAGCAAACAAGAAGGGTTGAGAATATTAAAAACAGGTCTCTTTTATTGGTGAATTCTGTTTGTCTAAAAATCTGAAATCATTGTGCAGATAGGTCATGGAAAGGAATTCAGCATGAAATGGAACCATGTTAGACTACTCTTAAATGGGCCAATATATAAGGTGACCTTATGAATCTAAATCTATAGCTATACCTGAATCCTAATCCCTTTAAATCACCCTTCATTATATTGAGTTTCAGGCTGAAACACTGTTGATAAACATTCTAACATGGCCAAGTATTCAAAAAATCCTTGAGAAAAAAAAAAAAAATCCTTGAGGTAGGAAATTTGCAAGAGAATGACATGAAAGTTAGAACCTATTTTAGGTTCTAGAGGTCTATTTTATCCTCCTCACCTTTATTTATTTATTTTTAAAGATTTTATTTATTTATTCATGAGAGATGCAGAGAGAGAGACAGAGACATAGGCAGAAGGAGAAGCAGGCTCCTTGCAGGGAGCCTGATGCAGGACTTGATCCCAGGACCCTGAGATCATGACCTGAGCCCAAGGCAGACTCTCAACCACTGAGCCATCCAGGTGCCCTTCCTCCTTACCTTTAAATTTGTTTTTAATAAGATATGTCATTGGCTAGCATGAAGGAATCTGTGGGTCTGATATCTCCCCACACTTACATATGTATATATTCCTCAGATAAACTATCAGACGCCATAACCGGTATTTCCCAAAGTTAGATGAGATCCAAGAGATTATTTATTCCTCTCATATCTCATTTACAGGCTATGTTCTCCTCCAACTTGAAGATATGACATTCAAGTGCTAGCACTCACCATACCCATGACCAAAACACCCCAGTATCAGAATAGACTGATTTCTCTGACTTTCCACTTGCCAAGCCTCATTCCTTATTTTTAAAAAGATTTTACTTACTTACTTACTTACGTACTGTATGTATGTATGTATGTATGTATGTATGTATTTATTTATTTATTTATTTATTTATTTATTTATTAACAGTGAGAGAGCAAGAGAGCACAAGCAAGGGAAGCAGCAGAGGGAGAGGTTGAGAAGTAGGCTCCCTGCTGAACAGGGATCTTGATGCAGGACTCGATCCCAGGACGCTGGGGTCACCATCTGAGCCAAAGGCAGACACTCAACCAACTGAGCCACGAGACACCCCTCATTTCTCACATTTATCCTACAACATAAGTCATTTAGATTATACTGAACTGTTCAGCGGACATTTGGCAGAAGTTCTAAGTAGAAGGTTTGAGATATTCCTATAGAATATACTATTTTGTTCTCCGATAAAGAAAACACACACACACACACACACACATAAATACCTTCATTGTTTTACTTCTCTTCCTCCCCTCCCCAATCTTGATATACCTTTGTTCTGTATACTTCTCCTTTTTGTAAAATGTCAGAAAAGAAAAATTCAAGGAAATAAAAATTAGAAATGCTTAATGAAGTACATTCCTATCATAGACCATGGAGCTTGCCTTTCTAAAGGTTACTGTATTATTGAGTTGTTCTATGTGCTTTATCACTAGAACAGAGCGTCAGAGCAGTTATGTTTGTTTTCTACCAGATTGTCACATGCAAAAGTAAAAGGTGAACCAGAATTTCTTTCTTTTACAAACAACTCAGCCTGATTCAAACTTCTTTAAAAAGTTAAGCTTTTTACAGGAACTTTGTAGAGTGCTTACGTTCTGTTGAGATAAATTCAGCAAGTAAAATTAATGCAAGAATATTGTCAAAATGGAACTAGAGGTGATTTGTAAGTGGATTTTGACAGCCTGGCTATGGTGGTAATTAAGCTGGAGCTTTTATGAAAACATGTCCTCTCCTAAGAGTTACATTACTATCAGGTTTGAATTTCTTTTATTCAAACCATCATGTAGGAGTTGCCCGTAAAGATTACTCAAATCACAAATGTCTAAAAAGGAAAGGATAAAACAAAACCAAAACAAATATTTATGTGTATGTATTATGTGTGTGTGTGTATATATATATTTACATATATAATTTGTTAAATAATTTTTTTTTTAATTTTTATTTATTTATGATAGTCACAGAGAGAGAGAGAGAGAGAGAGAGAGGCAGAGACACAGGCAGAGGGAGAAGCAGGCTCCATGCACCGGGAGCCTGATGTGGGATTCGATCCCGGGTCTCCAGGATCGCGCCCTGGGCCAAAGGCAGGCGCTAAACCGCTGCGCCACCCAGGGATCCCCAATAATTATTTTTTATACTTGTAAAAGTTTGAAAAACAAAAGTATATGTATCATACTAATATGTACTTAGATGAAAGGCATAATAAACACAGAACTAGTATACACTAAAGAAGGTGGTCAAAAATGGCTTAAATTCTTAATACCTTGTGTTTTATACAGCTATCATCTGCAAATAATAGATTTGTTATCTTCAAATAAAACAATGTTCCATTGCACCAAGGACATAGAAAAATCATACACACATACACATACACACACACACACACACACACACACACACAATACTCTCACTCCAGAATATATAAAGAAGCAGAATGTACAAAAACTAGAATATAGGAAGAACTCTTCAAATTCATACGACAACCCAATTTTTAAAATGGGTAAAATAGGGATCCCTGGGTGGCGCAGCGGTTTGGCGCCTGCCTTTGGCCCAGGGCGCGATCCTGGAGACCCGGGATCGAATCCCACATCGGGCTCCCGGTGCATGGAGCCTGCTTCTCCCTCTGCCTGTGTCTCCGCCTCTCTCTCTCTCTCTGTGTGTGACTATCATAAATAAATAAAAAAAAAAAACTTTAAAAAAAAAATGGGTAAAATATTTGAATAGACACCAAAGAAGAGATATGTATGTCCATTGAGCCCATAAAAGGATACTCAACATCATTGGTTGGAACATATAAATTAAAAGCACAATGAGGTAACACTACATAGCAGTTGGAGTGACTCCAATCAAACAAAAATCAGATTCAGATCTATAAATACAGATGATAAACTGATGGTTGCCAGGGAAGAGGGTGGTTGGGGAATGAGCAAAATGAATGAAGGAAAATGAGAGGTACTGGTTTCCAGTTATGGAATGAATACATCACAGAGATGAAAGCTACAGCTCTGGGACTACAGTTAATGGTATTGTAATAGTGTTGTATGGTGACGTGGTAGGTATACTGGTGGTGAGCTGAGCAGAACGTATGGAGTTGAATCACTATATTGATTATATACATGAAACTGATGTTATGTTGTGTGTCAACTATATTCAAAATAATTTTAAAAAACAGACAGCATCAAATGCTGTTAAGGATTCAGAGAAACTGGAGGACTAATGCACTGCTGATGGAAATGTAAATTGGTACAGTGGCTTTGGAAAACATTTTTCTAGTTGCTTATAAAGTTAAAGATGCCTTTATCAGAAGACCCAGCAATGCCTCTTCTAGGTAATTATCCATATTAAATGATTATACATGTTCGTGTAAAAACCTGTAGGCAAATCTTACAGCAACTTTATTCATAATCACCAAAAGCTGAGAACAACCTGAATGTCAATAAAATAGGGGAGTGGGTAGAGGAATTGTAGGACAACCATACAGTGAAATACTACTCAGCTGTAAAAAGGAGTACAAACTACTGCTTATAGAACAACATGGATGAATTTCTTCTTTTTTTTTTTTTTGAATTTCAAAAGTATTATGCTAAATGCAAAATCCAGAGAAAAACATTTTTTTATGATTCCAGTTATTTGGCATTCTGCAAAAGGCACAGCTGTACAGACAGAAACCAGATCAGTGTTTACCAGGGTCTGGTGATAAGAGGGGGCTTGAATACAAAGGGGTATGAGGAAATTTTTGGGATAATGAAAATCTTCTATCTATTGACTGTGGTGGTGGTTATAGGATTATGTAAGTTGTCAAAATATATAGAACTGTAACATAGTTTTTTAGGATGGAGTTTGCTATATTTAAATTATAAATATATATAATATATAAATATATAAATCAGTAAACTGACGATAAAAGAATACAGGGAAGAAATAATCCTTTCTGTCTGCACTAGGCAAGATGAATCTAACATCTAATAAAATAGATGGTTTTGCTGACAAATTACTGGTGTAAGTTATTTTGTCAAAAAACTCAGTGATTGATTTTGCAAGTCAAAAAACTCAGTGATTCGATTTTGCAATCAAAATGGTACTTGAGTATAGATACTCCATTCATTCTACATTTATTTCTTATCCTGTGAACGCTATAGGAGTTTGTTATCAATGATGTCATGTGATAGGGTATTAAGACACATGAAGGAGGGGTGTCTGGGTGGCTGAGTCATTTGAGCATCAGACTCTTGGTTCCTAATCAGGTCATGATCTCGTGGGTCATGAGATCAAGCCCTACAGGAGTTGCACACTCAGCAGGGAGTCTTCTTGAAGATTCTCTCTCTACTCCCTGCCCCTGCACATGCTCTCCATCTCATAAATAAATAAATCTTAAAAAAAATGAAAAAGTAAAAGATACATTGATTTTTAGAGAACATGGTGAACATGAGTCCCCAGAGTTACTTACTCTGAGTTTGTGGGAAGTGGTGTTAGAAGGAGAAGATGATGAACCACAAAGTTTATAGGGAAATGGATCATATTATAATTGAATTCTGAGCATCAAATACTGGTGAAGTATTAAATGCAGAATTAATTGGGAAAGTAGGTTGTATCTACCAAAATCAAGCTTAATGTGACTTTTTTTCTTAGAGCACGATTACTCTGATGGTTTATAGGGACACCATAGAAATGCAAATAAGTTGTTTTACAGATTTTAACCAAATTGTACATTTTTATGTTAAGGCTCAAAAGAATTGATTCAATTAAGCTAACAGATTGACAGAAACAGATACCATGTGACAAGATGGCATATATTAAAAAATTAAGAACAGCTACTTATTTTGTTTTCACATTTTATTTTACTTTTGGTTTGAGCAATGAGAGAGTTCGTAAAAATCCTGGCAATACCGCCTTTGTAAATATATCTTCTAAAGGGGATTATTCACTCTCCAGTCTTACATCTGTCATTCTGATAGAATACAAAAGGACTGTGCAGGTTTGGGGCAGCTTGCTATGTTTATTTTCACCAATATCCAAATGTGTGAATATAAGAAAGTTAATGTTTTAGAAAACAGTTTGTTTTTGTTCTTTTATAGTATGCATGCATTTTTATATCAATCTGTTTCAGAATAAAGCATATTTCATCCAGAAATGGTATGCTTCAAAGACTATGCTGTTGGTCAATGCACGTATTTCATTATGTTGTAGCAAGAACTAACATTAAGCAAAAAAATCTGCAAAACATTTTTGTTTTATGTTATTTGCACTACTAGGCACTTATTCTTATTAAAATAAGAAAGAAGAATGCATCACATATTTTTAAATAAGAATCATTATGTATTTGCATTTTAATGCAAATACAAAATGATTGAGGGTACATAATTGAAATCACTTCTACAACAATTGAAATAATTATACTGTTGGTTCCACATGCAGGTATGATTATATTAAAGCCTATTTCTTTCCTTTTGGCTTTTATTTGCTTGTAAAAATCATGGACACATTTGATACTATTCAGTTGTTTTGGTTATTAAGTTCTACTGACTAAAAATTGTTCATCAAAGTCATATCAAATATAAAGAACTTTTAAAAATTAGCCTTGGAGATGTAGTAAATTTTTAGGCATTTCCTATTCAGCATTCAAATAGAAAATCTGTTCACTTTTTAAATAAAAAATGAGAGAAAAAATGGAATTCAGCCTCCAACGAGAGCCTGCTTTCTCTGAAGAGAAATGTATTGATTTTATCATGGTCTTATGAACAATGTCAAGTTGTAATTAAGTATTTGCCAAATAACTTTCATAGGGTGATTTTGCAGGCCCGGGGATCACAGGGAGCATAACCTTCCTAACAGTATCCAGACCTGCAATTAACACCTGCTTCTGAATCAGAAACAAACTAAAGCCCCAATAGTCTTAAACCTATAGATGAAATTATCTTTTCATCTATAGGCTTATTAATTCCATACTAGCTTAAGATTTTCACATTTGATTTGCATCTTGTGTTGTGTTAATTGGTACACTGAAATAACGTCTGGTGACTGGCCCTCTATCAAGTGATTTTATAACTTGTGTACTTAATCAGACTCCATCCTATATTCCCACTCTCCCCTCATGGCAACCACACGCATGTAGGTCAGTCCGCACAGCTACTCACGTAGCTTTTATAATTCATTTCCCACATCTCTGCTTAATATACATTTTGTTTTCAAACCAGTATCCTCCAAATATCCCAGAAAGGATCATTTTCTCCCCATTTAGTGTAAAACATTTTTTAAATTATTTTGAGGGATTATTATGAAGATCCAATGAGAAAATTTAGTAATATTGTTCCGTCAACTTTATAAAGCCCTACAAAAGTTCAAGGCATTGTCAGCCTTAGTCATTTTTCAAATGGAAAGGTCTTGTCCTCTGAATAGATATGGATTTTCTCGAGTTCCCAGGGAAAATAGAGTGTTTTGAGTATTGCTCAAAAGTATTACGGGAGTATTGCTTTGTTTTGATCTATAATTATGATGCCCATGTGGCTTATTTTCTTGGCATTCTAGACTAAACAGAATTTAGAAGTCCCGTGAACTTCAGAAACATATGTTGCCCTTAGCTTAAAATTAGACTGTAAAGAGGCCTACATAGATTGTTCTTAGCCTCCTTCTCCCAAATGTTACCTTGTTCACACTTGGCCAATTAAAGTGGGAGCTACCCCTATGCCATATTACCTCACTTCTAAGGAGAAAACATTCAGTGGGAGAATGCAGGGAACAGGAATGCTTTTAACACTTTGTTCTTTTGGAAAATTTATAATTATTATTGTAGAACTGGAGATGGGGATATCAGATTCTCAGGATAGGATTAGAAGGATGTCAATTGTAAAAATTTAAAAGTGTTCCTTAGATTTTTATATCTCTCCCTGTATGCCCCTTCCACACTTTACCTATTGAAGAGCATAGATACAGAAAACAGTCATCTAGGAGAGGATACTGTCAAACTTTTTGGAAACCCTATACCCTTCAGCATAATGTTTTTAAAATGGAAATATGCTAAACAAATGTTATTAAAATGAGATTGTTTTCTAATTTTTTTAAAGATTTTATTTATTTATTCATGAGAGACACACACACAGAGAGAGAGAGAGAGAGAGAGGTAGAGACATAAGCAGAGGGAGAAGCAGGCTCCATGCAGGGAGCCCGATGTGGGACTTGATCCTGGGACTCCGAGATCACACTCTGAGCCAAAGGCAGATACTCAAACGCTGAGCCACCCAGGCATCCCACCAATTTTGTTTTGTAAACAAAAATGGTTTAATCTGTTGGGTGTTGGCTGTAGGTCACAATCTCAGGGATTGTATGATTGGGCCCTGTGTGGGGCTCTACACTGAGGAAGGAGTCTGCTGGAAATTCTCTTCCTCTGCCCTTCCCACCACTCATTCACGTGCCAGCTCTCTCTCTCCCTCTCATAAATAAATCTTTAAAAAGTAATAATATTGATGAAAATATAAATAATCCATCTAATTTACAGTTGCCAAACATGTAGGACAACTGATTAGTATGCAGACCCAAAAGAAGAAAGCTGTCAAAGAATTAGGTATCAAAGAAAATATAATTTATGATTTATGACTACACAAGGCCAGCATTGTGCAAATATTTAAGACCTAAGGCTTTGGAATACATATACTTGTATGTATGTATGTATGTATTTATTTTTATTGGAGTTTGATTTGCCAACATACAGCATAACACCCAGCGCTTATCCCGTCAAGTGCCCCCCTCAGTGCCTGTCACCCAGTTACCCCAACCCCCCGCCCACCTCCCCTTCCACTACCCCTTGTTCGTTTCCCAGAGTTAGGAGTCTCTCATGTTCTGTCTCCCTCACTGATATTTTCACTCATTTTCTCTCCTTTCCCCACTATTCCCTTTCACTATTTTTTATATTCCCTAAATGAATGAGACCATATAATGTTTGTCCTTCTCCAATTGACTTACTTCACTCAGTGTAATACCCTCCAGTTCCATCCACGTTGAAGCAAATGGTGGGTATTTTTCATTTCTAATGGCTGAGGAATATTCCATTGTATACATAAACCACATCTTCTTTATCCATTCATCTGTTGATGGACACCGAGGCTCTTTCCACAGTGTGGCTATTGTGGACGTTGCTGCTTTAACATTGGGGTGCAGGTGTCCTGGTCTTTCACTACTTCTGTATCTTTGGGGTAAATCCCCAGCAGTGCGATTGCTAGGTCATAGGGCAGATCTATTTTTTACTCTTTGAGGAACCTCCACACAGTTTTCCAGAGTGGCTGCACCAGTTCACATTCCCACCAACAGTGTAAGAGGGTTCCCCTTTCTCCACATCCTCTCCAACATTTGTTGTTTCCTGCCTTGTTAATTTTCCCCATTCTCACTGGTGTGAGGTGGTATCTCATTGTGGTTTTGATTTGTATTTCCCTGATGGCAAGTGATGCGGAGCATTTTCTCATGAACTTGTTGGCCATGTCTATGTCTTCCTCTGTGAGATTTCTGTTCATGTCTTTTGCCCATTTCATGATTGGATTGTTTGTTTCTTTGCTGTTGAGTTTCATAAGTTCTTTATAGATCTTGGAAACTAGCCCTTTATCTGATAGGTCATTTGCAAATATCTTCTCCCATTCTGTAGGTTGTCTTTTAGTTTTGTTGACTGTTTCTTTTGCTGTGCAGAAGCTTTTAATCTTGATTGAGTCTTAATAATTCATTTTTTGCTTTTGTTTCCCTTGCCTTCATGGATGTATCTTGCAAGAAGTTGCTGTGGCCAAGTTCAAAAGGGTGTCGCCTGTGTTCTCCTCTAGGATTCTGATGGATTCTTGTCTCACATTTAGATCTTTCATCCATTTTGAATTTATCTTTGTGTCTGGTGTAAGAGAATGGTCTAGTTTCATTCTTCTGCATGTGGCTCCCCAATTTTCCCAGCACCATTTGTTGAAGAGACTGTCTTTTTTCCAGTGGATAGTCTTTCTTACTTTGTCGAATATTAGTTGACCATGGAGTTGAGGGGCCATTTCTGGATTCTCTATTCTGTTCCATTGACTTATGTGTCTGTTTTTTGCCAGTACCACATTAGCCTCGGCAATCAGGCAACAACAAGAAATAAAAGGCATTCAAATTGGCAAGAAGTAGTAACATTCTCGCTCTTTGCAAATGACATGATACTGTACATAGAAAACCCAAAAGACTCCACCCCAAGATTGCTAGCGTGGCAGGATACAAAATCAATGCCCAGAAATCAGTGGCAATTCTATACACTAACAATGAGACTGATGAAAGAGAAATTAAGGATGAATCCCATTTACAATTGCACCCAAAATCATAAGATACCTAGGAATAAACTTAATCAAAGAGGTAAAGAATCTATACCCTAAAAACTACAGAACACTTCTGAAAGAAATTGAGTAAGACACAAAGAAATGGGAAAATATTCCATGCTCATGGACTGGAAGAATTAATATTATGAAAATGTCTATGCTACCCAGGGAAATTTATAAGTTCAATGCAATCCCTACCAAAGTATCATGGACTTTCTTCAGAGAGTTGGAACAAATCATCTTAAGATTTGTGTGGAATCAGAAAAGACCCCAAATAGCCAAGGGAATATTAAAAAAGAAAACCAGAGCTGGGGGCATCACAATGCCAGATTTCAGGTTGTACTACAAAGCTGTGATCAAGACATACTTGTCTTTAAATTCTAGCTCCACCACTAGCCGACTGTCTGATAAAGGACCGCTTTATTAACCTCCCCATATCTATTTCCTCACCTCTCAAATATTATACTCTCACAGAAAAGTTTAATAAGATGATGAAAATATGGAACCTAGAACAAGGCTGGGCTCAAAAAGATGTTAGTTCTCTTTCAATTAGTTCATGTGGAACCAGAGTCATATTTTAGCCTGTTATTTAGCTGTCCTATTTAGCCTCTTATGTTTAGCCTGTGTGCATTTTTTTCCAAAAGTATATGACATTTGTAAATTAATCTTACGTAGTATTTCTAATATACATGTTGAATGTTCTAGGCAGTAATCTAAATGGCATGAATAAAGTAATGATAAATGAATAAAGTTGATAAATGACCACACACTGTGAGAATAGGGAAAATGGAAAAGGAACACAACTATTGTCATTAACCAATCTGATAGGAAAAAAAAATTCTATTCTAAAAAAGGTAGTATGAGATAAGTTTATTATGTATTTATATACACCATACATATATACTAATATACCATATATTTAACTATATATATATGTATATATATTTTTGAGTTAGTCAATACTTGCCGAGTTCCTAAAAACATGAAATACTTTTCTAGATGTAATGAGAGATAATAAAATGTAGTAAAGGCACCAATCCTTGAAAAACAGTTTATTATCATTTGGGGAAGATAAGATAGTAATTTTTGATTTTCCAGGCTGCCTCTTCAATTCTGCTTCATGCTCCATTTGATGACAGTGAATGTATCACATCTCAGACGGATATAAACAGCTAGCAACATGGCCAAGTAATTAAGAGCAGGCTTTTGAAATAAAATGTCTGAATCTGAATCTTGGCTTTGCAACTTACTAGCTTTGAGAACGTTGGCTTCTGTTTTCATATCTGTTGAATGGGGATAAAAATTAATCCTCATCTCACAGAATTATTCACAGGATTAGAGACGATCTTTGCTAAGGGGGTAGTATAGGGTCAGCATATAATAAATGCCAACATTAACTTAGCTGACTTGTCAACTTAAGGTTTCTATTTTCATGCCTTAACTGAGCTTCATCAGGAACTGAAAGAGTGCTTCTAACTTCTACTAGACTAGATTAAATAAAGATCTGGCTTTTGTCAATAGTGTGCTTAATTAAACAGACCAGATAACAGTATCAATAAGCACTTGAAAGAAGCCTTGTTATGGATAAACTTAAGGAGAGCTAATATGTTATGTAGGTAAATGACTAAGCATGTTCAGGGCTCTTTCAGAAGATTATGTCAAGATGCATGGCCGCTGCCTCATTGAACTCTGATGTGTTCAAGCTACGGTATCTTTCAATAGGCTTTTAACAAGTCCTTTGTACTGTTCTGCACAATTTGGGCCCCAGGTTGTGAATGTACCAGAAGTTCATTTGCAAATCTGTCGCTTGGAATTCAGAAGAGATTTTTCAAAAGGAACAGTGTTGTGAATGGTAGTTCTCAGGCCAGTCCAGGGGATTCAGATCTTAACTGAAGACTAGTATTATGTCAACTACGCTTGACTGCCGTTTATAACATTCCCCTTGCATTTTTAGTTGATATGCTAGAAAAAAAATATGCCTGCCTGAGGCAGTGATTCACTTGGCACACCAAGATAGGCACACTGGTTGTTCTGGGTTACCAATAAATTATTTGTTAACTCCTCATTTCTGCATAAGATAATTTTACTCTTTATTTCTGTACATTTGCTGAAGGGGACATTTATAATACAGCTTATAATCAGAAGAGAGTTTATATTCCTTCTAGTCCACATTAGCAGATGCGAGCTAAACTCTTTATTTTTCCTCTCTCACTTACTCTGCCTCTTAAGCAGGTTTAGAGGTAGAGGTGAGGGGGGAGATATTTCCTGGAAAGGGGTGTGGTAGGTTGTTCTGCAAAGAGCAAGGGCCTTCAGGTCAACTACAACGTTTTTACAGATGCTCCTGCTTCTAGTCTGAGCCTCCAAAGGCTGCTAAAATTTTATTTACTATTTCCGTATCTGTCAGTGACATTTGTTATACCAGTCTCCTCTCCAGATAGAACACTACTCTCTAGGCAGCTCGGGTGGCTCAGCAGTTTAGCGCCATTTTCAGCCCAGGGCCTGGTCCTGGACACCTGGGATCGAGTCCCACGTCAGGCTCCCTCTGTGAGCCTGCTTCGCCCTCTGCCTGTGTCTCGGCCTCTCTCTGTGTCTTTCATGAATAAAAAAATAAAAATCTTAAAAAAATAAAAGAACACTACTTGCCTTCCCATTCAAATATATTTCTTCACCACTTAGAAAAATACCATGTTTATAAAATACTATCTGAATGGGTGATTAATTTCATCATTGTCTTCTCTATGGGTCTAAGCATTTCCAGAATGCTAGTTTACAATTAAAATGAAAAAAAAAAAAAAAAAAAAAAAAAAAACACCCAAATGTAGAGTCCATAGCAGTGTCAAATTTGGATATTCTCTTAATGGTAATAGAATATTTTTCAAAATTTTGTTATTTTTGCTTTGAAAGCACACGTATAGCAGAAATACTGCACACATTTTGTTGGGTTGTGCTTTTTTAAATGCTGCATTTCACGAAGCTTTAAAATGGATTTGGTGTAAACATACTAAAGACTCCTACACTACACAGTACCACTATATCAGCTGTCATTACCGTGGCATGGAGATTTACCCCTAAAAATATCTCACACAAAGGTGAGGGAGACATTCACAGACAGTTTTGTCACTTAGACATCATCTCATAGTACATAGATGGATCCTAAGTTCTGTGCTCATTATAAAATAATTCTGCAAATTTAAGGAGATTAGATTTCTCCAATTAAATGCTTAATATCTATGGATGCACTAACTGTGGTGTTACTTTAACTTCTCTTTGTTAGAGCTTTGTGATCTAGTGACTTCCTCTTAGCTTTCTGCTTTTAAATGTTTGTGTTTGCACTTTGGCTTCATATTGTTTATAGGCAACAAAAGCAGCTTAGTGCCAAACGTGCAATACATTACTCAACACACCTTAGCTTTTATAAACTAAAGAATCAATGCAGCTGCATAGTTCCACCTTTGACTTGCTGTGTTCAACAGAAATAATGTGTGTAAAATGCCATTACATAATGAAAGTACTTCTACCATTTGACAACAGCCAGAGTGCCTGGGACCAAGCAAGGTGGTTGGTGATCTTGCTTACTTCTTAACTTCCCTCTGTCCTCCCCCAAACTGGCCAGGTTGTGGGATAGGGAGCACCAGGTATCTCCAGTCAGCACTATTCTCTTTCCTCACTATATCTCAGATTTCTGTCCTTTGCCATCTCCAATTCTAAACTTTTTTCCTTTCATCTGTGCTCAGAGTTTTGCCTTCATATTTTGAAATAGGGTGAGAAAGAAGAAGCAATTAGAATGTGCCCTGGAGAGAGCTCTCTCAAAATGCTGTTCTTTCTCTTCATTACCTTCAATTTTTTCTTTCCTCTCATTCCAAATTAAGTGCATCCTTATTCTCTACTCTTCAGGTAAGAGAAAACAGCCAACAAAAAATGACAGTGTCATAATGTTTCTCTTGACCTTGCTTCCTTCTACCATCAGTTTCATATGGGGTGGTGTGGGTGGGAGAGTGGAGAAGGAAAAGAGTAGAGAGCTAGAGGGAGAAATTGAGATTTCTAAAAGGGACTTTGGAGACCAGAAATCCTGGTTGAAAAAAATGCCTGATAGAGTGGATTTTTATTTGTGACATGAAACCAGTGCTGATATTTGCTTCCAGGTTGATTCAGGGTAAGAAAAAAGGCTACCCTTGAAGCCAAGCCACATTGGTTTAGAATCAGAAACTTAATTCAATATATAGCCCATTAAAATAACTTCCTCCAGATGCCTCTCTCTCTCTCTTTCTCTCTCTCCTTTTATTCCTGCCACTATTCACAAGAGTTCTATGAGCATAGCCTCTTTCCCAGCCTAGATTAATCTCTATTCCTTTCTGTTCCACCACAAAATTAATCTTCCTGAAACACTACTTAGATGACACTCTCCTGGTAAAACATCCTGGAAGCAGGGAGACTTGGCTGCCCCTTGCTTAAGTTTGAAGTGTAATATTATTAGCCTGTCAATGAAAGACTATAATATATCTTCTACCCTCAATCATTTATCCAACTGTTCTCCATTAGTTATCTTCTGCTACAAAAAGACTGAGCATTTTATCTAACTGAATATGGTTAAAGATGTTTCCGGACCACACCGATTTACCAACAGAGACTTGTTAAGAAGTAGAATCCAAATCATTGAAATAAATTCCTTTCCTACGTGAACATTCTATTCTCCTGTAATACCATTTATATCTTCTACATATCAACTAGTCAGTTAAGTGTTAGCACAAATTGCAATAATGTAATTTTTCCTATTTAAAGAAATTTAAAAAATTAATATTCCAATGGCTCCTTTTTTCTCCAAATTGTCCTGTTGGCCAATGGTTCTGAAAGTGTGGTACCAAAGCATCACTTGGGAACTTGTGAAAATGCTACTTCTGAGGCCTTAACTAGGACCTAGAGAATTGGGACCTCTGATGGTAAAGTTCAGAAATCTGTGTTTTAACAAGTAATCCACCTGATTCTGATGTATGCTAAACTTTGAGGGCCACTATTCCAATACCTGCCAGTTCAGAGTTCATTTTTCAAAATAAAGTAAGATTTGGTATAAAAAATTACTTTTACCAAAAAAAAAAAAAAATTACTTTTCTGGGGCCTACCTATAGCAGAAAAAGTGAGTCTGAGTTATTAGTGTCTCATAAGGATATGAGACACTGGGGTGCCTGAGTGGCTCAGTCAGTTAAGCATCTGCCTTAGGCTCAGGTCATGATCCCAGGGTCGTGGGATTAAGCCCCACTTCAGGCTTTCTGCCTAGGGGAGAGTGTGCTTCTCCCTCTTCTTCTGTCCCTCTACCCCACCCTCATACACACACTAGTGTGCACTCTCTCGAAAAAAAAAATAAAATAAAATCTTAAAAAAGAATACGAGACACTATATGAAATTTTTGGAAAGTAAACCCCACATAACCTAGACTTTCAAATAGATAAGGTCATATACGCATATACATGTATCTAAATATTTAGTGTCACCATTCTTTTCCAGGCATGGTTTGAAGAGCTTTACATATATTAACTCCTTCAGTCCTCAAATAGACAAATGAGGAAAGCAACAAAGCTAGTTGGAAAAGGCAGGAATTAGAATCAGGTGATACAGTATTCCATTTTTTAAAAAGATTTATTTATTTATTCTTTCATTCATTCATTCATTCATTCATGAGAGACACACACAGAGAGAGAGAGAGAGAGGCAGAGAGGCAGAGGCAGAGGGAGAAGCAGGCTCCATGCAGGAAGCCCGATGTGGGACTTGATCCCGGAACTCCGAGATCATGCCCTGAGCCAAAGGCAGATGCTCAACCACTGAGTCACCCAGGCATGCCTTTATTTCATGTTTTAACCCCACTACCCGGTGGTACCTAAAAAGTAAATGTTCTCTGGACAGGATTATTTTATTTTCAAATATATAATTGTGTCATCATAATTAGAATTTTGAACATTTATGTAAAACTTGGAGTATTCCCGCCATTGTGTTTTATTTGATCTTTATTTACTTCCAATTGATACTAGCTAAAATGAAGCTTAGTGCAGCTATATAATAATTTTATATAATTATTGTATTGTTTGAGCACATCTGTTTTTGAAGAGATTGCACTTTGCCTTATACTTTAATAAAAAATTGTCAGTGTAAATTCACTGACAAGGAGTCTAGTATTTAGTTTTAATGCATATCAGAAGATAGAAGACTGTAGATTTTTATTCCATGCAGACACAGTGATAGTAAATAAATCATTTCAGATGTTAAATATAAAAATCGTGTTATATACAGACTAGTAAATACCACCATTTTATTTTCTAGGGGTAATAAGTGGAATCTTTCTCTACAACATAGCTAATATAGTTCAGTGTTTGTAAAAGTACTAATATGTAGCATATTAGAAATAAATTACAAATTGAATTATCATGCAGATTTAAAGTATAATCTTTGTTAGCTACATATGTTAGCATGAATTGCTTGCAGTGTATCAAACAAAAATCTGATGCAAATTAACATGAGCAAACATTCAGTAGATGGTCTGGACCAGTCCATCTAGCATGTAGTTTTTTTAAAGATTTTTTTTAATGCAAATAGGAGCAACTTGTCTCATTTAGTAAATATTAAAACTAGAATATGTTTTTTTTAAAAGTCAACCTTCCATCAACCCACATTCATTATAATACTTAAAAACAATGGCTTCCCACACACACACACATTGTTCAATGCAAAGGCATTTGAAAATACAAATCAGTAACTCAAAAGTGCTGTGAGGGTAAACTGCCTCTTGGGGATTCAATCACCATTTGATTTAATGTTGACTGTTTAATCATATTATAAACTTCTCCAACAGGCCTGTGTAATTGCCTCCTTAGCAGAAAAGAGTAAACAGCTTACCTTGCAATTCCAGGTCCTTAAGAAGCCCATTACATTCCTGAAAACGTCAAAAGATTTGTCAGCACTTCCATTATCAACCTCCGTTTTTAGAGTTGATAGCTGGCTATAAAATTTTTCTCTGGGCTTAAAATTGACATTTAATAGTTTGACATGGAATAAACGTGGTCATACTCTGGCAGAGGGTGGGTTCTTTTGCTATGCAATTCAAATTAGGTAAATTGTTATTTCCCAGAATATGGCAAGACATCATAATAATCACTGCCATTTATTTAGTGCTTATTTCCTGCCAGGCATAGTATATACACTATATTGAATTCTTTTTAACCAACTCAGTAAAGAAGATGGTGTTATCCTTAGTTTGCAGATGAGGAAACTGATGCTTAGAGCAGTAAAGTCCTTTTCTAAGTTTATATAGTAAGCAACTACGCTTAAATGCAAGTTCAGAGTACCATGGGGCTTCATGTTATGGGATTGCTGATTAACCTCACCCATGCAGATGGGGTAAGTGAGAGGGACAAGAGCTAACAACAAAAAAATAGGATCTTAACAATTCAACAGTCAACCTATTTCACCTCAATTGCCAGGGGCGGCTGTCTCATTTCCTAGCCAATTATAGCTCCTATGGATATTTTTGCTGCCTATCTTGAAGGGAAAAATTATACTATTAAGTCAGAATTAGAAAAAGACATTCCACTCATTTGACAGCTTGCCATGTTTCGGCAACAAACAACTATATGATTAGGGAAAATGAAATTTGGAAATAATTAATCCAAAATGTGAACGAACCAGTGTAGGTGTTTTTATTAAAAAATTCACCATCGTTATGATTCACTAACTTAAATAACAATCATCTCCCACATATGTTCTTTATGACTTCTTTAGCAAAAGCTCTGTAAATACTTTCTCACAGAGAAAGTTTAGGCACCTGACATCTAGACTAATATGACAGATCACATGGCTCAGCATGTTGGAAATTCATTTTAATTTACAAATACATCTAAAATTGTTCTGCGAGTAAGTGCTGAATAGTGTTGATGGTTATGCTAATTCTGTGGCATCTTGACTTTGGGGGGTGAAAGCATATTCAGAGACAAGAGAAATTACATTCCTGTTTTAAAAGGCAAAATATGTTGGCCTGACTGAAAATTTGGTTTCTATCCATTGTGTTTCTATGTTTCCAACTATGACCATCAACATCATCAAGATCAAAAGCTTATTAGGTATCTACTAGGTGAGTAGTGCTATATGAGTTGTCCTTAGAAGGAAGTTAAGGCAGACTCATATCTCCTTGATGGACCCTGCGTGGCCAAGGCCTATTGATTTGATCTTTTAGGCTGTCTTCATGATTAATTGTGAAGTGATCAATTGGAATAACTAAGCAGTGTCAGGACTGAAAATTTAACAGCAAGAATAGCCGAACTGCCTCTAGCCTTGTTCTTTAAAATTGTCAACATATAACTTTTACACCCTGTCTCTATGATGCTTTAAATACCTTAGAGAGGCAATAGCATCAAATATGTCATCCGGAGAGATACAGGAATAACCAACTCTTAATGAAACAGACTGATTTCACATAGGGGAGAGCTGATTTTTCAATTTTTGATAGGATCTGATTAGAAATCTTTAGATGATATTTAGATGAGAGGTATGGACTTGATTGGCTTTTATTTCCACACACTGCCTGTACTTTAGTAGTGGCTGAAAGGGAACCTGTATAAAAACAAAGATTCTAACAGTAATTTTCAACCCCCGAACTGGAGGGTTTTAGTCACCTGAGGAAAAGTGAGACTCAAAACCAGAACATTTTATAAAAGAAAATCATTCCTGAAAGCAGTAATGCTGTAGCAGAGATACTTCATCAGAGAAGCTGACCCAGTTTTTCTGGCCAAAAGGCCACCAGGATTCTTGTTCCTTGGTAAGCAGGTTGGTTCTCAGAGCCACAGTAGCAGACAAATCTGAGTTTGAATCTATATTTCTCTTTTTCCCTGAATAAAGACATACTCCAAGGATTTGAGTGATGAACCATGTATCTCTGATATACTTTCCATTTTCTCATACATCTTTGATGATTTCCAGAACCCTGTAGATTATGAGCCTTTCCAGGAAGTGAGTGGGTTGATTAGGAGCCCCAAAATGCTGGATGAAAAATGAAAATGCCTCTGATTCTGAAATCTATGTCAGGACAAGTTGTCCTATGCCACTTGGCTTGTCTGTGTCTGATCCTTGTTTGGTTTTCTGCATGTCTTATGAATTCTACCCAGTTGGGATTTCACCTTAACTACAGAAAACTGATACCTGATTGTTTTAGTTGTCTTAATTGTGTTTTTGTCCCTCTCTGATGGTCTTAGAGAATTGCCTAATACAAACCAAAGAGCACAACTTTAGGGCCAGTATACATGTGTGTCTGCTTTAGTCTAGCTTCTTGTTACGCCTGATAAGGTGTTGGCTGGCCTCTTGGGGATCAGAAACTGAAGGTCTAATTCCTCCTAAACAAAGTCAGAGAATAGTCTGACCAGAAATGGTTATAGCCTTAAATGGTTATAGCCACAAAGTGGCGGCAGTGATCCATCTTGGTGATTAAACCCCCAATTCTGCTCTTCCTATGAAGGAGGGGAAGTAGAAACTGAGGTAGGTTATGGTGATATTTAGTGTGATAAACTGGCCTAATTGCTCACCACACCCATTCCTTCTTCTTTCTGGGCACATATTAGTCCACATTTCTCAGTTTCCTTTGTGGAGAGAAATGGCCCTACAGCTGAATTCTAGCCAGCAAAATCTGAGCTGACGTAACATGGAATGTTTCCATTTCTGAGACCTACAATTCTTCCTCCTATGAAATTTCACAATGGCTAGTGATGGTGAGTCACCTTGTCATGTACCTGTTGACCATTCCTATATCTTTTTTTGAAGACATGGCTATTAACGTTTTTTGCCGATTTTTAAACTGGGTTATTGATGTTTTGCCATTGAGTTGTAGTTCTCATATTTTTTATATTAACTGCTTATCATTTATAGGACTTGCAAAAACTTTATCCTAGGGGTCACCTTTTCATTTTTTTGGTCATTTCCTGTGTGATGCAGAAGATATTTCATTCAATATAGTCCCAATTTTCTATTTTTGCTCTTGTTGCCTATGTTTTTGGTACCGAGAAAAGCATTGATAAGAACAATACCAGGAAGCTTATTTATTACATTTTTTTCTTGGAGTTTTATAGTTTTAGGTCTTATGTGTAAATCTATAATCCAGACAAATGGCCAACAAATATATGAAATAATGTTCAGTGTCACTTATTACCAGGGAAACACCTGTTAGGATGGCCATTGTTTAAAAACAAAACAAAAAAATGGAGAGGATATGCAGAAAGTAGAACAATTGTGCATTATTGGTACAAATGCAAAATGGTACTGCCACTATGGAAAATAGTATGAGGGTTCCTCAAAAAATTAAAAATAGAACTACCCTACAATCTATCAATCCTACTTCTGAGTATATATCCAAAGAACTGAAGTCAGGATCCCTAAGAGATATTTGCACTATGATTCTATCTGTAGACCTGGGACAGGGATCATGATTGGGAAGAATCAATGTATTGGCTTTCACTTTGCTTTTTGAAAAATTTTACAAGGAAGAGATAAATTCATGAAAGAATTGACCATTTACAAGAAGAATTGAAAAGGTATAGAAAGAATAAAGAAACTAGGGCCAAAAATGGTGGCATAAACTGATTATTATTAGATCCCCAAAAGTAAGAGACAAGATTATCGTAAATCTTGAGAGACAAGGCTCAGGTAAAGTTTCTCTGACGTACAAAATGACTAAGCCTGTGGAAAAAATAAGGTTAACTGCACGAGTTTCTCATCTATTGTTTCAGGTATCCTGAAATTGCTAGTTAACCATTAGCTCTAGGAAAAAATAGGACATAGAGGAGAATAGCAAATAAATTTGACTTAACCATTGTCTCAGAAAAGAATTTTAGTTTCTTTATTGGCACATGGAATTCACTGGAAACTAGTCAGGAATCTATGCAAACTTCAAATTAATTTTATTGCCAAATCAATTGATGAATTCATTCCAAAAATGTCTTTGACTGTTTGACCCTTAAAAAAATTGAGTCCCCAAGATTGAAAAAAAAAAAAAAGGAAGGTGTGGGGATGCCTGGGTGGCTCAGTGGTTGAGCACCTGCCTTCACCCCGGGCCATGATCCTGGAGTCCCAGGATCGAGTCCAACATTGGGCTCCCTGCATGGAGCTTGCTTCTTCTCCCTCTGCCTGTGTCTCTGCCTCTCTCTGTGTGTTTCTCATGAATAAATAAATAAAATCTTAAAAAAAGGAAGGTGTGTGAAAAGTTATAATTCCATGTAAATTAATTGCAAATAGAAATACTTATAGGCAGACATATCCTAACAAAAATTTCAAAGTATCATGCTACAAAAAATTATCCCCCACTTTCAGACATAAAAGATATCTCTAGGCAGGTTGAAAACAAAAGCAAAGTAAAACCACATTGTTTATAAAGTAGAGGGAAAATTCCAACTGGATATGATTTCTCATCTACAAAACTGAATGCCTGAAGAAACTAGAGCAGTGGATATGAATCAAGAATCTAACATCCAGTGTTGTAAATTATATGTGAAGGTGAGAAAAGAGTTTTCTCAAATATGTTAGGAATTATATTATTCAATATCATTCCTGAAACTTTTCTTTAAATAAACAACATCAAAACGAAAGGAAAAAAAAAAAAACATAATTAACCTGTCAAGAATAAAGTAGTGATGGTTTCAGTGGAATGTCAATGAACATTAAAGCTATGTAAAATAATGTTTAAAAATCATTTCAACAGTGAAGATTTATTATTATATTATGTAATAATAATCCATATCTCTCTTTTTTAATAATGGCCCAAATATGAGGAGAGGAAGGTAGTGAAAGGGAGTAAAACTGAGCTAATTTCCTTGTGTATAAAAGTGGGACTAAACAAAATACTATTACTCTCATCGCTATGAATTTTTTTAAATAGGTGCTTTTAAAGATGTAAATACAAATATTAATAAGATTAAAAATAGATCCAATAGTTCACAAGGTACTGGATGATATAAAAAGATCTTTAAGTATAACCCAGATAGCACAAAGAAGACAAGAAAGAGAGTTAACAAAATATCTTGAAAAAAGAATGGAACAGATAACAAGAATGAAATCAAATATTCTAATATTGATACCTCACATAATGAAATAAACAATCCTGTTAAAGTCAAACTCTCCAATCAGTTAAAACAACACACCTCTAGATTTTTATAGCAAAAATAAAAGCTTAAATATAAAAGGATATAAAGAGATTCTGGTCAAACAGTAAATTGATCGCATTTCTTTACTATTTTTTTTATTATGTAACGTTTCAAAAATTCTAAATATTTCTTAGCGCTCATCTTAGTGTTTGTACTCTACCCTCTTCATCTATTATTTCACCCATCCCACTATCCATACACACCTCCCCTCTGGTAACCATCAGTTTGTTCTTGGTATTTAAGAGTCTTTTTTTTTTCCTTTTTTTTTTTTGTTTGTTCCTTTGTTTTATTTCCTAAATTCCACATATGAGTGAAATCATATGGTATTTGTCTTTCTCTGATTGGTTTCTGGTTTACTACACTTACATTATACCCTCTAAGTTCATCTATTTGTTGCAAATGACAAGATTTTACTCTTTTTTATGGTTGAATAATATCTTCTTTATCCTTTCATCTATTGATGAACACTTGGATTGCTTCCATAACTTGGCTATTGTAAATAACGCTGCAATAAACATTGGAGTGCATGTATCTTTTTGAATTAATGTTTTCATATTCTTTGGATAAATATCTCGTAGTGAAATTACTGGATTATATGACAATTCCATTTCTAACTTTTTGAGGAACCTCCATACTGTTTTCCATAGTGGCTGTACCAATTTGCATTCCCAGCATCATTTTTCTCCACATCCTCACCAGCACTTGTTATTTCTTGTGTTTTTTTATTTTAGGCATTCTGACAAGTATGAGATATAATCATAGTTTTAATTTGCTTTTCCTCTATGATTAGTGATGTTAAGCCTCTTGTCAAGTGTACTGGTTATTTGTATATCTTCTTCAAGAAAATGTCTATTCAGTTTTCTGACCATTTTTAAATAAGTCTTTGTCAGTCTTAATCAGATATGTAATTTGCAAATATCTTCTCCTATTCAGATGGTTGTCTTTCTGTTTCGTTGTTTCCTTGGTTGTGCAAAAGCTTTTTTATTTTACTATACTCCCAACAGTTTGTTTTGTTTCCCTTGCCTATCTTTACCACTACTCTTATATATACTCTCTCTATATATATGTTATACACATATATATGTATATATACATATACATATTTATATGTAAATAAAGCAAGTATATATGTATATATACATATATATCTATACACACACACACACACACACACACACCAGATACATATACACATACAATAAACTCACAAGAAAAACTGCTTACAAGAAGAAATGAGTGGCACAACTTTAGATGAAAAAACAAACAAAAAACAAAAACAACCACCAAAAACCAGAAGGATAATCAGTTACAGACTTTGCAGGCAAAAGAATGCTGACACTGGGTACAAGCAAGTAGAAATTTAAGAGAAAGTATAAACGTTGAATGGGGGATCCCTGGGTGGCGCAGCAGTTTGGCGCCTGCCTTTGGCCCAGGGCGCGATCCTGGAGACCCAGGATCGAATCCCACGTCGGGCTCCCAGTGCATGGAGCCTGCTTCTCCCTCTGCCTGTGTCTCTGCCTCTCTCTCTCTCTCTCTGTGTGTGTGTGACTATCATAAATAAATAAAAATTAAAAAAAAATAAATAAACGTTGAATGGTAATATTCAAGAGTCCCTTTCCTAACTTGGATTCTTTAATCTTGGTAGCCAAATGTATTATTGTCCCTTCTCACTCCTCAAGCTAGTGAAGAATTAGAAGAATTATCATCTGTAAAGCAAATGTCTGTGTGTATATATATGTATTGTAAATGTATACATATATATAAAATATATAATTTATATATACAAATACATATATTTGTAAAATATATAAAATATATAAACAAATATATATAACTTATATTTATTAATATATAAGTTAATATTCATTTTCTATTTTGTAAGTTTATATTAATATAAATTAACCTTAGGGGTGGTAGAAGGGGAGGAGGGCGGGGGGTGGGAGTGAATGGGTGACGGGCACTGGGTGTTATTCTGTATGTTAGTAAATTGAACACCAATAAAAAAAAATAATAATAATATAAATTAACCTATCAGTTAATATTTATACACACAATATACATATACAAATTTAGAAATTACCCAAAGAAATTGAGTAGTAGCTTTGTTTTACACTGAAGCTCTCTACTTGCCCATTCAGGGAGATCTATAAGACCAATAAGACAAATAGATGATATTCATTAAATGAAAATACTCGGAGAATGAGAAGAACTCTCCAAATTCTTTTAGAAGTAGAGAAGCAAAATTTTTACGGAGATAGATACAGCTTGTATATAATTATTAGAAGGATATAGAGCAGAAAGCAGCACTAAAAGAAAACAATGGGAAACACTAGCAAAAAGAAAATAAATGAACTAGTCTATGAAAGCCAACGTCTGAATATTTTGAATTCTGGAAAGGAAGAATTGTAAAAATTTGTGGAAGAAATTTTCAAAGAAACAGTAATAGATTATTCTTGAAGACATGAGTGCCCAGATTAAGAGTATCCACTGAGCACCTAGTTCAAGAATGAAAAAATCATACTCCATGAGGTATTAGTTTGAAACTTCAGAAGAGAGTAGTGGGGAAATCTTATGCTGGAAACATTTAGAGGAAAAAAAATTAAAAGGCAATCAAACTAATAGAACCATTTTTCATTTATAAGATTAGGAACAAAGGCATTGGACATTTCAAAAGCAATTTTGGGTACTTAAAAACAATGTAGCAATGGTTATAGAATTCTTCTTTTTTTTTTTTTTTTTAAGATTTTATTTATTTATTCATGAGAGACACATTAAGAGACACAGAGACCCAGGCAGAGGGATAAGCAGACTCCTCACAAGGAGCCCAATGTGGGACTCGATCCCGGGACTCCAGGATCAGGCCCTGAGAGGAAGGCAGACGTGCTTAACTGCTGAGCCACCCAGGCATCCCAGTTATAGAATTCTGAGGGAGAAAAATTTCCAATCAAAACTGTTATATAAGAATTCAAAGATGAATAGTGTGTAACTTTGAACAGAGGTAGGGTAGGAACTTAAAAATAAGGAATTGAAGTCCTTGGAATAAGTACTTTTTTCAGCATGAATTGCAGATATTGGTCTGTATAGCAGTCATTGTTCATAATTCAGGCTCACTGAGTCCATGTACCAGGCAGCCTAGGAGGAAGCATAGGTAAGAGGGAGAAGAGGTTAGGGGGAGGACATGGGGCAGGGCAGGAGTTTACCTGCTAAATGCCTTAGGGACAATTTAATTTCACTGGTTCTTATTTCCACTTTTTGTGGCACAATTGAGCAGTGGTATTTAGAGAAAAATTTAGTGTTCTTTTCAAACTTCATTTGATATCTTTGGTAGTATCTTATATTTGTCTTCCTTGGAAATTCAGATTATTCTATTTGCACTCCTAGGCTACTACCTGACATGTTCTATCACTTTGTCTCAAATAACCTATGGATAACTAGATATAACGTAATTCAAATAATTATTCCTAACTTCGGTTCATGGTCTCTATTCTCTCCCTCACCTTCTACCTCCAATAGACTTTGAAATTTTTCACAAGTCATAAAGTGATCAATTGAACCATGTATAATCATGGTGATTTGGTAAGTTAGAAATGGTCAATAAGTACTTTTTGCAAACTAGAAAAATAATGTTTGGCAATTATGTGTGCCATTTTTCAACAGTGTTACCATGATAAGTAAAATAGTTTTCAAAGTATTAAAAACTGGAGGAAGATATATAAAGCAAAAAAATCAAATCACAGTATATATATTAGAGAAAAATTAACTAAATTCCCAAGATACAAGAAATTTTATATCAACAAGTGGAAAGTTGATATTAAAGATGTAATTGCCATGAAGTTTGAGTAACATGTCACTCAAAAATTATATAAAATATAAATCCATAGAAACATAGAATCCAACCAAAAAAATAAGGTACAAAATATAATATTCAAATATTTAATGCCTTTTCTCACAGTGACTGTGATGGCAGATATATATGAGAGCAAGTTTCTAACACTGAAAATGAGAATGATCATAGAGCCACAGATGCATATAACTTAAAAATTATGAAACCATCACTTTGGGTAATCCTGAAACTGATACACTGAAATGTATAATTTCATTAGAAAAACATAAATTATCCAAATTAATTCTAAAATAGAAAATGGGGGCAGCCCCTGTGGTGCAGCGGTATAGCGCCGCCTGCAGCCGGGGCATGATCCTGGAGACACGGGATCGAGTCCCGCTTTCGGCTTTCTACATGGAGCCTGCTTCTCCCTCTGCCTGTGTCTCTGCATCTCTCTTTCTCTGCATCTCTATGAATAAATAAATAAATAAAAATCTTAAAAATAATAATAATAAAATAAATAAAATAGAAAATGGAAATATTCAATTAATTATGAGAAGTTTCATTTTTAAAAAGTCCAAAAAAAGTCTCTAAATAGAATCTCCTCCATTTCTTTCATGCAAAAAGACCAAAATTTTCAAGGAACAGAAAAGTATTCATAGAGCAAAGAAAATGTAAAATTTTGCTAATCCTTCATTTTTAAAAAAGGAAACGAGCATTGCAATTGTAATGAAACCTGAAAAAATTACTTGCAAAATATTCAGAAATATCTCATTTACAAGTGATTTGGATTTAGATTTGAGCTTATTACATGAGTTTGTTATAGAGATAGTAGAATAATTGACAGTTTAAGCCATAAATCTTTAAGTCATAGGCAAAATCATATGAGATGGTTTTTAATTAAATTCATTATTCCTTTCTGATAATGTTTAGCAAATTTAGAAGAGAAGATTTTACTCTTACCATAATAATGCTAAAAATCTAAAGCCAGTTACCAACACTACATTTAAGATGAAATGCACTTGCAGGATAGAAAAGTACATTTTGGAGACGTATGTTCTATATAAAAAAAAAAAAAAAAAAAAAGGGAAACAGGGTTCTGTGTTCAAATGCATGTGAGAAATGCCTCTCCATTATTTTCAGAGAGTGTGCTTTTGTATGTGTGTATGTAAGAGGATCTAAGAAGACTTATGGTAAAATAACCTTTTGCCTTTGTTCAACTAAGCATTGACATAGTAAGTTCTTTTATATTATCAAGTCTAGTCACCATGCTTTACCTTAGATCCTCAGATCTTAGAGTTGAAAGTTTGTAGCCCTTTATAAACCACTATCTTCCCACCTCACCCTCAGCCCTGACAACCACGTTTCTATTCTGTTTCTATGACTTTTACTTTTTTTGTTCTTTTGTTTTGGATTCTGCATATAAGTTACACAAAAAGGCACCTTTGAGCAGCATGAATATTAAAATCTTGTCAAACACTACAGGTTACCATTTAAAAAAAATAAGATTCAGGCATACCCACTACAGCCAGGAATAAGACAGATCTTCATAGTCACAAAAATTCTTAAGCATCTTTTTCTCCCCTATATGGAAACTCCAGTAAAGAAAGCAAGGAAGGAAGGGAGAGGGATAGGAGATAACTGAATGGCAGTTATTAGTAAAGAAGAAACAAATTTTTATCATTCTTAGATTTGCAAAATTGCTTTAATCCTAATAGCACCAATTGAAAAGCTTTTAGTTTTTTATTATTTTTTTTTAAAGATTGTATTTGTTAACTCATGAGAGACACAGAGAGAGAAGGAGAGGCAGGCTCCATGCAGGGAGCCTGACATGGGACTCGATCCTGGGACTCCAGGATCACGCTCAGGACTGAAGGCGGCTAAACCCCTGAGCCACCCAGGCTGCCCAGTTGAAAAGCTTTTAAACCAAGAAGTTTGCTAAAATACCCAGTTATAAAGTCAATATATACCACTTAGTATCTGTATTTCCAGAAAAGATTAACTACAAATTATAGTTGGAAAAAGCTTCATTCACAATACAAAATTTGTAAAACACCTAAGAATACATTTTACAAAAAACATTGCTAGTATGTTAAGAAAACTACAAAAATGTTTCTGAAAGTATTAAGAACAGGCAAAATGTACAAAGATCATTATGTTAAAAAAGACAGAACTATATTAATTGTTACAAAGAATGTATGAAATAGAGTAAGAGCATTTGTCCTGGATGATCATCTTAATGTTGCAAAGAAACAAATTTGCCTCAAATAGATATTTAAATTTAGAATTCGTTCAATCAAGATACCATTTTCTTTCTTTTTTTTTTCCTAAAGATTTTATTTATTTACTGATGGAAGGACACACAGAGAGAGGCAGAGGCATAGCTATAGGGAGAAGCAGCCTCCATGCAAGGGACCTGATGCAGGACTTGATCCCAGAGCCCCGGGATCATGCCCTGAGCCAAAGCAGATGCTCACCCAATGTGAAAAAAAAATAATTCTAAATTTTATCCAGAACAATTAAAATAAATCTAATAAATCATGGAAAAGAGAGGTAATGAAGTTAGTTTCTGCACTGCCAGGTAATAAACTCATTTTAAGTCAATAAATATAAACATGCTGTACTGATAAAATAATAGGCCCACCTATAAATGAAATAGGGGGAAATGTCCAAAAATAACATACAGGTATAATAGGAATATGGTATAAGTATTGTGTAACAAATATAAAAAGCAATATCATGCCATTGGTGAAAAATGAGAACAATGAAAAAAAAATGAGAACAATGACCAGCCCAGGGCAGATAAAGAATTGGGAGAAAGCTTGTCTCATAAACTACCAAAGGGGAATATAAACTGGAACAAATTTTCTGGAGAAATGTTCATCAGTAGGTTTCAAAAATGTTCAATTTGTATATATATGCCCTTTGGGCTCTGACTTCCCTCTCTATCTCTGTTAACCAATATAAAATTTTTATTTCTGGTAATCTAATTCTGAGAAAATAATCACAAATTTCACAAAAATATACTCTTAGGGCTGTCAGTCTCACTTGGTTGAGACTACTCACATACACACACAGAATGAGAGAGAGAGACTATATATGTACATATAATGTATATTGGCCATTCACTTCTCCCCTCAATTACTTAAGTCCCATGGATTTTAAAAATGTGAACTAAACCCCTCTATCTTAAATATCTTCATTTAATTGGGATTTTCACCTGTTTTACAGGTGAAGCCCCTTGCTATGTTTTAGAGCCTCCAAACTTATTTCTGTCAAAGAAAGACATTAACTTCCTAGTGAAAGCTTCTGTCTCAGTGGGCTCTTAAGATGGGAACCTCCTCTCTCTTTCTAATTAAAGGGGTGATATTTTTCTCATTGGTTTGGCCCTGTTCTGCCATAAGTGGCTTGGTATAATATGTCCCTGGGTCTCCTTCAGTTTCTTTGCAGAAGTTCATTGCCTGGCTTTGTGTGTGTGTGTGTGTGTGTGTGTGTGTGTGTGTGTGTGTGTGTGTGTGTGTGTTACAGCGTGTGTTGCTTGGGTTGCAGCCTCTAACATTCTCTTATTCCTGGGTCTGGTGAAGTCAATAGTAAATTTAATTAATTCCCTTATTTAAGTTGTTTAATTGAAGTAAATTTGGCTATGACAAGTTGTAAATGGTGCCTGGACTATTGATTTTGAAAGTTCTATCAAATCCAGGACATTGCGTTCACTGGAGCCTCAGGTGGTCTTTGTTACAAGATTTTACTTGCGCTGTAATGGGTTTGGTGAAAAGAAATTGTATTTGAAGTGCCTCACCCTTGTTGCAGGAGCTTTGGCAGTACAGGCTTCAAATCTCACATGAAAACAAAAAATCTTATAAAACAAACAATTAATAGTAATAAATTACCCAGTGTTATCCAAACATATTAGAAGTTTAAAAGTAGAATGTTTGCAAATTAGATTTATAATCAGTGCATTTATGAAGGGACACAATAAATACTACATAATTTCTGGACTCTGTCAAATGGCAACTTTTAGGGCTTTAGCTAACTCTACTGAATTATATTTTTTCCATTTCTGTTTTGTGACTAAGTAGAAGCAGCCATGGGAAAATATATATTTGAATGATTATAGCAAAATAAGAAATCTCCTTCCTTAAAATAGCAAAACGATCATTATTTTACTGATAATAAGAGAAGTTTAGTTTCCTGGGCAAATTTTACACAGTGTCCCTTCAGTGTCGTAAACACAATGCTTAAAGCCAGAAATATCCAAATGTATATTTTGGTCTGTTCCACCGTGAAAATTTTTTGACTTGAACTCACAAAGAAGAAAACCTGTGAACTTATGTGAGAAATCATCCCAGGTTTTATTTTTAAGGTAGATGTCTAAATCTGTAATGGAAATGAAAAACTATTATTTGCTCATTTTCAAGTATTGATACAGCCTTTGAGGCTTAAAGACAATGATGTCCCAGCTTGTAGGAAAATATAATTGCTTTGCTGATTCTATTTTTCGTTTCCTGGTTTTCTTCCTCTCCTTCTCACAGTTTTGTCCATTTTATCTGTTCAGAAAAATAAGCCTGAGAGCTTACATACACAAAGAAAAGATAAAATGTCACCTCCAGAGCTCTCATCAAAGGCGAACTCAAACTAAATATCCTAACAAAAGGTAAATGAACAATGAACTAAACCCTGGTAACAAATATGTAATGAGCTACAAAAAAAAAAAAAAAAAAGATCGATAATTGCACTCGAGATCTGTGGAAATTATAGTGTCCCTGATCCAACCAAGAGACTATTTTGCTGCAGTATTTTGTGAGCAGAGCTCTCCTGTGGGATCGGGCTGCAGAGGACATTTTAGTGGGAGGAAGAGAGCAATACGAAGAGAGGAGTATGATTCATGTTCAGCATCTCAAGTGGAGGATAGAGTGCAAGCACTGAATAATGAAACAAAGACAAGATATTCAGCATGCCAGGAAGGTTACTGTTAGAGAGCTGTTAGAATTATTTAAAAAGGTTAGTCTATGAATAAACATGCTTCATCAAGGTCTCTTACACATGCAAAGAGAGATGCTAATGAATAATAAAAGAGTAATGGGGACTGGCGAAGAAATTAATGTTAATCTTATCCAAAGCAGATACAAATTAATATTGGAGCAACATTTTTGTAATCACTTCTCAAGGCAAAAATTCAATTAATGTGACTATATCAATATTTCAAATCTTAGTCCCTTGAAAGTATACTTGTCTCTCTTCATATAAGCTTGCTCTCCTCTGTGAACAGCTGTAGCTCATCTTGTCAATACTTGGGGAGATTTTTAAATGGTGTAGTTGGAAGAAATTGGGACCAGTTCTATAAACCACAGAGCTATGATGCAGAATTGCTTTAGGGCACGTTTCAGTTAGGAAGTTCAGTTTAGAGAAGAGTAATTACTCTATAGAAAATAGATATGTAAGCTCAGAATGGTGTGTCTTACTTCATGATTTTATTTACTGTTTTATATCTATACAGACATGTGGGAGAAAGCTACCTATAATTTCTGGAGAACACATATCTTTATGTACATATTCGTAGTCACAGAATATAAATATATGTTATATGCATATAATATATGTTATATAAATTTACATATATTTACTCATACACTATTTGTGTTTAAATGGCATCCTATCAAATGGAACAGCACAAGAAAACATATCATAACAACACCAAAAGGAGACTCTGGTTCTACCGGTGAGGAAAATAATTATGTAAACCAGAGTTGAAATAGATTTCTGAGTCTGAGCTACATTTTATCCTTGGTCACGGTCTGCTTTGAAGACAAGAGAAAGAAATGAATTATTTTCCTAGGAATTATTAATATATCTGAATTTTTTCCACTAGAGGCTTATTTTATCTCATATCTTTTCCTTTTGTTCGTAGTCACTAGATACATTTTATATAGTGAGATTTCCCTCTTGGTTGGCATACAATAGAAATGCCTGTCATAGTTTGTTTAAGGTGTCAGAGACTTAGAAAAAGTTTATGAAACTAAATGGACTCCTTGAATAAGTGTTTTGCAGCTGGGCAGAATGTGTTGTTTATGTTGTAATGCCCTGACAGGTTTATATAATAAGAGGTGCTAACGCCACGGTACTATGATAGATTGGACTTATTTGAAGCATGGTGCTGTAGACAAATAGGCTTACATGCTGCTGTTTGCAAAACCAAATGACGATCCAAAGCAAGTCACCCTATTAAAATAACTGTCTGGACAATCTCACTTCTGTACTTTTAATAGACAGTGTATCATTCCCATAATGAAAGAAACACAAAATGGTTTCCATACTGAATGAGTTCCCTAGAGGTGCTGGGATTTGTCTCATTATAGAAAGCTTTTCCGTCACCATTGCAATACTTCCCTTCTCATCTTTGCTTCTCATCCGAGTGGAGAATTTCCTGTCAACAGCTTTAGCCTGGCTAAACCTGCATAACACAGAAGAGGGAAGTGCTGTAGATAAGATTACTTTTTTTCCATTTATGTAGAAAATTAGACCCAGTATTCCTGCCTGAGAAGGATTACTCACTGATGGGGAGAGCATTCTGCACTCTCATTAAAAAAAGCAGTCTACAATTTTATTTTATTTTATTTTTTTTAAAGAAGTTGGATATGGCAGGAGAGACTATCTGAGATTTCATGCTGTTAAATTCACCAGGGGGAGAAAATCACCACTTGTGTATTCTCCTCAGATGCCTTTGGTAACTAACAGTCCAATACTGTACTGATAGTTTCCCATGGCCAGCAGTCCTACCACCTGCCTCAATAATTTTGACTGGAGGAAGAAGGTTAATATGATGGAATAAAATGAACTTTGTCAAAGAATATTAAAGTTCAGTTACTAACTGACAAGCCTAAGAATTTTCCGAGGAAGTATGTTACTGTGCTCTGTGATTCTCCTTGCATTTCTACTGCTTCTCTTTGCTTCCATTCACAGATTGTCTTTTGGGCAGCCATTACGTCACAGCAGAGTTATTTCTTCTTGTCCTACCATGTTCCTTTCTGTCACCATCACCATCATCATCATCACTACCAATTATTGAGTACTTAAAACATGTCAGTCAACATAATTTCACCGTCACAAAGCCCTTCTGTGCATTTTTATGCTCATTATACATTTTTTAAAATTTTACATTTTATCCAAAAAATGGGACTTTGAGAGGGTAATGAACTTTTTTAAGATCATGCTGTTAATAGATGGAAGGAGAAAGATCCAAACCATATTTGAATCCAAAGACATGGCTTTTAACCACTCTGCAGTACTGCCTCAACAATAACATCCTAATAGTGTTGCTTTTTCAGGCATGATTCTTCCATAACATTTTCCAGTTATCATGTTCTATACTTAAATTACCAGATTTGGGTAAATTGCCCTGTGGGACAGATACACTTTAATGAGCCTCCTCCAGGATATCAGGCTCAAGGAACAATGTGCCTTGATTTAACATGCAGTAAGAAAAACAAATTAGCATTCATGGATTTATTCTTTGACAAGTAATCAAGTGGTTTATTTGATACAGATTTCCAAATGGTTATTCCGGACATACCTTTAAAGGCATGCATAGCAATGAAATAAAGCATTTTTTTCCTTTTTCATTTTATTAATTTCTCACCTAGCAGTTTAATTGTCTTGCTTGCAAAGAGGATGTGCAAAAAGGATCGAAAATTTAACTGTTGATGGAAAAGGTAAAAAAAAAAAAAGTGTAATCCTGCTATTGCTGCTTTGTTTTAAAAGATTTTATTTATTTATTCATGAGAGAGAGAGAGAGAGAGGCAGAGACACAGGCAGAGGGAGAAGCAGGCTCCATGCAGGGAGCCTGATGTGGGACTCGATCCCAGGTCTCTAGGATCATGCCCTGGGTCAAAGGCGGCACTAAACCACTGAGCTACCTGGGCTGCCCCTGCTATAGCTTTTAATAGAGGAATTGGTTTAATCAGACAGATTTAAGATAAATGAAGCAAAACACAAATGATTAAAGAACTTAATTCCTAAAGAGAATGAAATCTTGCCATTTGCAGTGACATGGATAGAGCTAGAGAGTATCATGCTAAGTGAAATAAGTCAGAGAAAGACAAGGACCATATGATATGACTCATATGTGGTATTTAAGAAACAAAACAAACAAGCAAAGGAAAAAGAGAGAGAAAGAAACCAAGTAACAGACTCTTAATCATAAAGAAAAAACTGATGGTTATCAGAGGGAAGATGGTGGGGGCGAGGCGATGGGGGAAATACATTCTGGAGATTAAGGAGGGCACTTGTGATGAGAACTGGGTGATATAAAGAGTTATCACCATATTGTACACGTGAAAATAATATAGCACTGTATGTTAGCTACACTGGAATTAAAAATAAAGAACTGTGCTCGCCTCAGCAGCACATATACTAAAAGAACTTAATTCCTACTAAAGACTAGAATTATGAAGAAACAAACCATCAAGAGCTAATGAAATCTGTAGTAAGCACTGGTCATAGGGAAAGGCTGGAAGAAGTTATTTCCGTGGCTTACAGATACATTTCATCACCTAAATATTGTACCCTCTTCAATGTCCTCGGAATGATTCCATGTTACCTTCTATAGAATATGTTCTAGATATTTCTAGATATTTCTCTGGATGAAATAAAATAAGTACCTTTAAGATCAACATAGAATATCAAAGCTAGATAGCCCACTAGTAAAAGCCAGCAGATAAACTATTCTGTTATTTTCATGGATATTTTTAGGTTGGTTGTTTCCCAGCATCCACTATCTTTGGGGGAATTTTGTCTTCCTCCTTTCATGCGGTGATAGTTGGACTGTAATTCAAAGCTTGTATTGGCTCTCACCATGAAGTTAAAAGGACCTTGGCAGTTCTTTTAACAAGTCTTTTCTCTTAAAACTCTAGTATTGCAAAGGAATGTGTAATCAGACCCTCTCTTGTGGGACACTGAATCTTAAGGGAACAAGGCAAAGACAGATAAAGTGATTGGGTTTTATTCTAACCTTGGTACCCTGATGACTAAGGGTTCCTGCTCTAATAATTTCTGGAATTTCCAATGTTGTCAAAAACCACGTCCATGCTTTGGAGCCAAAATATAACTCAAAGACACAGTTTGGGATAGAGAGGAACAATTGCTTTATTGCTCTTTTGCAAAGGAGGCTGCAGCAGGCTATGGCCTGCATACCTGCAAGCCCTCCCAGAAGGGCAGAAGGGGCTGGGTTTTATGTTTTTTGGTTTGCTTTTTTTTTTTTTTTTTTTTTAGAGAAATACGGGATCTAGTCAGTTTCCACAAGAATTGTGTATGTGCTGCCATCTTTGTTCCTCATTCCCAATGCAGGCTAAGAAGGGAGGAGGGGAAGTTTGTGGTAGAGGGGAAAAAGGTTACTCTAAAATTGAACTTCCCTGAAGGATTAGTGCAGTCGTTTTGATTTTTGTTCAACTTTATGCAACTAAGTGGTTTCACCAGGACACTCCTAAACTCAGTTTGTTAAGTGTACCTCTGCATTACTAAGATCCCTGCTATCTTTCCAATTAATTCTTTGTTTTAAATGGGTTCACTTTCTATTGCTTGCGTCTAAAATAGTAAATGGCCAAAGTTCCAAAAGCCAAATACAGATATCTAAATTTTGTTGGTAAACAGAATTTATACTTTATTAAGGACCATTCCATGCCCAAACTACCATATATCATTAAGATAAGAGGAAGCCAAATTGATGACTCTATTCCTTAAAGCTAACTTACTAGCCCTATCTAATCAAGTCTGAAGGTCCATCCCTCCAAAATCTCTCTCTTACCTAGCTGTTCCTATCATTACTGCCAAACCTTCATCCGGCACGCCATTTTCTCTCTTTGCTTAGCAGTGCAGTATCTTTTTTATTTGCTCTTCAATTTTTGCTCTTCTCTGATCTGATATCCACTCAGCACCCTCAGAAACACTTTTAAAATATAAATTTTATCATTTCACTACCCCGTTAAACTTCTTTGATAGCTGCCAATTGTGCTTCAGATAAAATCCAAACCACCTTGCTCTGCAAGGCCCTGGATAATCTAGCCTGTGGAGCACTTTTAAACTTCATCTGGTACCATTCTTATTTACAAGCCACTTCTACTCTATTTCAGTTTCTGAAAAATTCCAGAAATGGTAGCCTCTAGCTTTCAGCTCTCAGCTTAAATGCTACCTCCTCAGAAAATTCTTCCTTAACTAGTCTATTTTCACCTTGTTTGTTTGCTCCATTGCTTTATCACATTTTAAGGACATTCTATTTGTTTTTCACTTGTGTATGTTTTGTGTAGGCACAAGATCCATGAGGGGTATATTGATTCACAAATACATCCCCTGTGGGTAGCATGATGCTAATCCATAACGTCCTCTCAATAAATATTTTGTGAATAAATGATGCATATTTTCCATGTAGATCAGAACTGAATTCCTTTTTTTTATGATAACATAGCATATTATCCTCTTGTCCTTAATATGAAAGTGCTTTTTGTTTTAGTTTCACATTTCATGTTTTAGTTCTTGAAAATTCTATACAAACCTTCACATAAGCTTGTCTTTATAGGTTATAAAATGAATAGTACTTTGAAGTGTTAATGCCTATTTCCTTTGTTTTGTAGAACATTAATAAGATTAAAATGAAGATAGTATAAGCAGGAAATCTACTAAAACTTCACCAGAGAATAAGCTTATAAAATACCTATGGTGTTAAGGGAAACCTAGCAAGTCTTCCCTCTACCTGTAAAGCTTTTCTGTGTTGTGAACAATCCATGATTCCAAGATCTCAGACAGAGAGTGAAATGCGACCTTTGAACTACTATGTGCTCTGTCAGACAAATTTCCATATTGCTCCTTAGAACAATATACCCTAAAGAAATTCTCATTATCAAGTTAGAAGGAAAGAGAGCACAACACTTTTGAGAGAAATAACTCAAATACTTCTACTTGGGAGCAATTATATATTAAAAATAGTGTATTAAAAATAGTACACAAGGAATGTTGTGCTCTTCTCTTCCCACCACAGCAATACACATACACGCAAGTGAAGAATGAATAGAAATTAAAAGAAAATGTGTGCTGAGCTACGCTAATAAGAAAATAATGCTCTAAGATAACAAAAATTGGGAAAAAAATCCTGTGCAAAAAAAAAAAAAAATGTGCACTCTGCTTTCCAGTTTAAATATAATTTTCATATTTAGGTTATAACAATGTTAAATATGATATGATATACCATTTGTTGAATCCAGTCTGGATAAGGAGATTAACAAAGAGAAAGTATCTTAATCCTTGATTTCACTTTGTTAGAAAAATTGGAGATATTGTTTCTCTGAAGCAAACATACAAAATTTTATTATTGGAAAAGGAAGATCACTGACAAGCTCTGTTTTTTGTTTTATTTAGTCTTCTGATCACGGCATTTGATCTAGAATATCACAAATTTAAATTAAAATTATAAAGATGCTACCAATGATTAGCTTTCACATAGGAGACAGATGTTCTAAATACAATTTAACAAGCATTATGAAATACCTTCTACCTAAAAATTATCAGGCAGAGATGTTTTCCAAAGACTCTTCTCAAGTAGATTTTATTTTTATTTTTTATTTTTTTTTCAAGTATATTTTAGTGTACCAGGCTAAATAGGATCTGTGCAAATCAGGGGAGAAGTTCAGGCTTCTCAAAGATGGATGACAGTAATTTGGAGATCATGGTAAAATGCAGATTCTGTTTCAGTAGATCTAATACTGAGCCTAGAATCTGCATTTCTAGCAAGCACCAAAGTAATACCGATGTTGCAGTTATATGGACCAAACTTTAAGGACCAAAGGTACAGAAGAGAGCGAGTTTGAAGTCGGTCTGAAAGAGGGAGCTTTCCCTTGGTCAGAAAATTGTACTTACAATAAATATCTGTGGCATATTGAGTGTGGAGATATTCTAGAAACACAGAAACTATGTCAGTAAAGGAATACGAGTGGAAAATTGTCCATTTGGGATGGAATTTGATTGCTACTATGACTTTTTTTGGACCGAGGGGTATTGATCACTTGCTTTCTGCCAGGTAATGTATAGGGTTTTACTAAATATACTTGGTACACCTCAAATTTACTGGTGGTTGATGCAAATGTATAATTTTGAAAGTAGTAATCAAAGATCAGCTTCTCAGGAAGTTGAATATTTTTCCATGATTTTTCCTCTCTGATATTTCTGAAAATGCCAGTAATGCTTTCAGATATAACTACGAGGCCATTTTGTGAAGTCTTATTGCAAATATAATTATCACCATCCTGTCCTTTTGCTAAATAAGCCCCTGCCTACTTCTTTTATATAAAGCCAGAAGGAAAGTGCTCCCTGCTTCTTGTGGTCAGCATTTTAGAAGGTGTTTCCACAGCAGAGAAATTAGGATCCCTATAGTGCCCCTTTCTTTCTGACAGTAAATAGAACCTGGGAGTGAAAAGAGGAAAAAAACCCAGGTGGATCTCAGGTTGGAGTGACCCACGTGCACCCCTTCCATGTTAACTGTAATCATTCCAGTCCCTGCCCCTTAGTTTGGCCTTTTCTTCCAGACATATCTCCTTATTCTCACCCCTCATCTGTCTTCTTTCAACAACTCCTCATTCTTCAGATAGTTCTGTTAATAAGGACGAGTTCATGTTCTTTTGCACTGTGCTTCTAGACCCTGTATAAATTAAAATGTATAGCTAGATAATGTTTCAGTAAACTTATACAATCTGTGACTTCTTTTAAACTCTAGAACTTGAGATTATTCAAGAGGTTGGTCTATTTAGAGCACTAATGGAACTTCTAAAAAAGTAGTCATTCTAGTAATGTAATGCTACGTACCAGTCTGAGTCTCCCGTCTGGCTCAAATATACTAACTTCTCACTTGTGCACTATCATTTAGTCCTAGAAACCACCATATACACTAGATATTATCTCCATTTCGAGAAACATTTTAAGCATAGAAAGCATCTAAACCTCAAGAAAATAAAAAACATTCACAAGTCAGATAGCTAGTACACGATAAAACCAGAAATGTTCACCCATTTTGATCTAGAAGATAACACTGGTCCTAGTGAAATAATAACTAATATTTCTTTTTTACTTTTATTTATTTATTTATTTATTTATTTATTTATTTATTTATTTATTTATTTATGTCACACAGAGAGAGAGAGAGAGAGAGGCAGAGACACAGAGGGTGAAGCAGGCTCCATGCACCGGGAGCCCGACGTGGGATTCGATTCCGGGTCTCCAGGATTGTGCCCTGGGCCAAAGGCAGGCACCAAACCACTGCACCACCCAGGGATCCCCATAACTAATATCTCTTAACTGTCTGCTGTATGTCTTTCAATGTTCTCAGGACTTGACATGGCATATTTGCTCCTTACAACAAATCAAGAAGGTAAGAGTTTTATAGGTGAAGTCATTGAAGCACAGAGATGTATTGCAAGGTCACATAGCAAGTAAAGTAAACAGAAGAACTGGGATTCAAACTCAGACATTGTAGGTCTATTGCCACTGAACCACTACCTCTCTTTCTTTCTTTCTTTCTTTCTTTCTTTCTTTCTTTCTGTGAAAGAGGTATTAGAGTAGACTGAAACTAGAGATAAGAGATCAGAATAATATATTACTAGTGAACTGTAACCTAACCAAATGCGCTGGGTAAAGACAACCATGTGTAGTACGGTATGAAGCAGCTAGCTACAGAAACTTTAGCACTGTGGAAATCTTTGTCAGGATGTGGAGAGGAGGTCAAAATATACAATGCCAGTTACTGAACTGAATCTATAGAATCTTGGGAACCAAAGAGAAAACAGTACTGGAGTGAGATTAGGTTGAGAGAATCATGAGGAAGGATATGAATTACCAAAGCCAAAGAGAAAATCTCAAATATAGAATTTCTAAGAGTCGGGATCCCTAGGTGGCACAGCGCCTTGGCGCCTGCCTTTGGCCCAGGGCGTGATCCTGGAGACCCGAGATCGAATCCCACGTCGGGCTCCTGGTGCATGGAGCCTGCTTCTCCCTCTGCCTATGTCTCTGCCACTCTCTCTCTCTGTGTGTGACTATCATAAATAAATTTTAAAAAAATTAAAAAAAAAAGAATTTCTAAGAGTCAAAGATGGTGTTCAAAGTGTGAATCTTGGGTGGTGGTGTACATTCATTCTAATTTCTTCCAACTATGATATAGATCCACCTAAAGTTTCAGTTCTCACTTCCCAGAATTTCCCTCTTTGTGTTTTTAAAATAAAAATTGTATGCATTTCAGGTGTATAGCATGATGATGATTTGATATACATAGTGTAATAATTCCCACAATCAGTGTAAACATATCCATTTCCTCACATACTTACCATATTGTGTCTATGTGTGAGAACACTTGAAATCCTTCTTTGCAAATTTCTAGTATTCCACGTATAAAAGACTAAGGTCTAGTTTCAAAATCTCCCACATGTGAAATAAGCCAGATGAGAGGAAGTCAAAGCATGAATTAACTTATAATTTATGTAGAGAGCAGAGCATAAATGTGAGATGCAGGGTATAGATCATTGGAAAATTCCATGTGATTCCTCATATGCAAGAGATGAGATAGAGAAATGAATTGAGGTGGGGGACACACTTTTCATCCATCACTTCCAGGATCTATCATTAGTTATTCTATCTGATTGGTAGTATTCTGACTCTCATAAGTATTTATACTTATCCCAATCAGGAAAGTATCTCATCTTTAACCCACTCTTCAATGACCTTTGATGCTAGGGCTAGAACTGCAAAACACATTTCTATTTTTCCAGTTGGCTCCCTACTATGCTCTGCTGCTAGGAAGGCCCCCAGAGGGAGAATAGAAGATTGGAAAAGGGAGAATAAATTTGTTCCCTCCTCCTTCTAGTCAGTATTATTCTAGCAATATGTCTTCACTTTGGCAGTTACAATTCATTCCAGTTAGTAGTAGTTGAATTCATTTTGAAGTTTGTCCAAGATTTGCAGAACCAGCCTCATTCCATAGCCTTAGAGGACAAAGATCAAGGTTCCTTTTAGTGATATGTTCTGTGACTACCTGTACAGATTTGTATTTCCATTCTTACAATATGTGCTCACAAACTGAGTAAAAGAAAAGACCTGGAAGTCTTGGTTTTTCACTTACTATTGTGTTTACAAGGACTATCAGACTAGCTAATAGTCCCATCAAAGACACCAAATGTCTCAACTCATGAGGATAATATAAAGTCACAATAAATTTCAATGAAATTCAGAGGAACATGCACTAGATGTATGCAGTGTTGGTGTAGGAATGCTAACTGGGGAAGGAAAGCACAAGTCAGAACCTGAGCCATCATAACTAGAGAATAAAAAAGTAATTGTTACTATTATTGTTATTATTTATTGAACACATTGATACCTGACACATGTTAATCCTTTTACACATGTTTAATCCATTCAACAACCTTGTATAGTTTGGTGGTGTTTTTTATTAACTTCTTGTTGTCAATAAAGAAACCAAGGTTCCAGGAGGTTACATAGCTTGCCTTTTATCCATAATCAGTAAGGAGTAGGGCTGGATTCCAAAGCTAATCCAAGTTATTCCAAAGCCCCTTCTCTTAATCATTATATTTAACTCCCTATCATGAGGGCGCTGGACCAAGGAGAGAGTAGGACTATTAATGGGACCAAAAGACAGATTATTAAGAGCAAGATATTAAATACAAATGTTATATACATCAACTTTTGGTTCTCAACATACCTTTATTGCTATTTTTTTTGCATTTGAATATGAGTTATATGGCCTTTAGCCAGTAACTGTTTTATCGTTTTTTGTTATATTCTCAAGTACCAATTTTCTATCAATGACCATACCTAAACCATAGTTACCCTGACACAATACTGAAGTAGGTCCAGCACCTAAAATACATAGTGTTGTGTGAATTTGTTATTTCATTCTTTAATCTTAAAAATTGCTAATTTATATCTGCATGTGAATTTGCCGATATCCTGTTAAACTCTGATTCACATACATTAATATCTTTTGTAGCTAGCTACTGCAATCAAAGCTGAATTTGTTGGAAAACTCAAGAGATCGACCTAGACAAAAACTGTATTCTTCAGTCTTAGATAATGACTAATAAACAGAAACCCATGTTTCCAATTAATACCAGGTAAAATACATCATGAAATTCTGGCCAAATATATGGCAGATATGCATATAACAAAGAAACTAATATAGCTAATAAGGCTATATTATTTAAATCTTGACTTTGTTTATGATGTCATACTTTTGCATAGTAAACTAGCAAAAGTATTGGTGAGAATGGACATGAACACATTTCTAAACTCACTTCTCTGTCTTAAGATTCAAGAAGATTGGAGGATACTATGTGCCCATCAATCAGGGAAGTTATAAGGTTTAACAGGCTGGCATCTATAAAGTACTCAGAGCCCCTGAGGGAACCATCTTGTATAAACATGGGTTGTTATTATAAAGTGGAAAATGGTCCTGGGCATGTAGCTATGCTACTAAGAAATTCCATGTAAAATTAAAAAAAAAAAAAAAAGCAGTAAAGAAACAAAAAGAAAGGGAAAAGGAAAAGAAGACTAAAGAATATTAACAAAAAGGAAAAAATGCTGTTACAAGAATTAGAAACCGAAGTCAAAAGACAGAAATTTTATAGGTTACTGACCGGATGCTGATCTTTCCCCTTTGAGCTCTTCTGGTGGCTGTGCAAATGCCTGGAAATCTAATGAGGGGCCATCTTTCTCATGACATATCAAACATCCCACCCTGAGACACAGCCAAAAATACCACAAGAAAGAATGGCCCTTCTCATAGTATCCCAGCCTTCCTTTTCCAGATGGATGGTATAATAAAAATATTCTTCCAATTATTTCAGGGGCTTAAAAGAAAAAAAAAAGAAGATACAGCTTAAGTTCAGTTCTGAAAAGGCGTGAAGCTGTCAGCGAAGCTATTTTTGAACAGGTTGGCCATTCCTTGTAAAGATTCTTTAAAGAAAACTTTTCTGTCCTGTTTAAAAAAATATTAGAGGGAAGGCATAAGATTCACCCCCCATATCATAGTAGCAGTGGAAGAAATATAACCTGGAAGTTTCTGAAGTCATTTGAAATCTTGAAACACTCCGACAAAAGACACAGGTAAATACAGGAATACTGAACTCAATTTTTCAGTGGCATCAAAAGTATTCTTTTGTAAGATTTCTTCAGAGAATGTGTGAGGGACGAAGTCTCAGTACTACAGTGCATTCCTTCCTAATTTTCCTCTCTAGAACAGACAACTTCAACTCTTCTCCAAAGGTTTTTCATAATATGAGTCTATGCAAATGCCTGCCCAAAGTGAACAGTAGAATATCAATGACCAAGAACAAAATTGAACCGATGGAATAAGCTACACAATGTAGATGGATACTCACATCCAGTTCGTCTTCTTTTGGCATGTGAACATAAGGGCATTGTGTCATCAATCGGTATGGAGAGACTTCTCTCTTGTGACACATTTTGTCTGAATACAAATTCCCTTAAGTAAGAACAATGCTTGGTGGTAACTGAATTATAGAGGAGTTGTATCTTTCCAAAACTGAATCCAAAAATGATAAGGTAGTTAGGGGAGCTAACTCAATAGGGCATTGCAACAGAGAGCATCTCTGACTTGTAAAAACACTATTTTTACACATACCTGACTTTTATGGTTATAATGGGCAGATCCATTTTGCTCTTTGAATAGATTCAGAGCAGAATCTTGTTATCTTTCAGGTGGCAGAGAGGGTAAATACACATGGATATTTTAATTTATTTTGTGGTTAGTGGTTATAACTAAATTCAGTAGTTCTTTTATTCTTACTACCATTAGTACATGATCAGTAGTCAGGAAGAGATGGAATTCTTTTTTTTTTTTTTTTTTTTTTACTTAGAATGATCTTTTGAATGGAGTCAATATCAATCTCTTGCCCCCAGAAAAGATTCCATTGAAAATTACTAAAAGTTGCCTAAGTACTAAAGGTTCTCTGGTTTCTATATGGGATGCTTGTCATTTATTTATTCAAATATATTACATTCTCTTAAGAACACATACCTGTTTCTGTTTATTACCCTTGGTCTTAGCATTTACATAGCACTTCTATTTTAACACGGATATGCTGCAGTCATTTTTACAAGTTATTCCTCATAGCGTGCTGGTGAAATAGAACATTATTGTACTTATTTCATAGATAAAGAACAAGCTCATGCAGGGGTTGGAAGTATGGAAATGTTTAATTGATGCATTCAGAATTAAGGAATGTGTCTTTTAATGCAGCAAACATATATGTGGGTAAAATAATTTGTTAAAAGTCTCACAAAATGTCCTCAACATACAAGTATACACATATATTCAAATATGCAACTAAGAATGCATGTTTCCTAAGAGAAAGCCTGGATGAATCCATTGCTATTTTTATTGTGGGATTACCTTTCAATTCCTCTTTTTCCAAGACATAAGATCTCTGGTGGAGGCCATACTGACTATTTTGCAAATTGTCCATTTGCCTTCTGCAGCTGTTTCTGCACTGATATGTATGGTTGATATTTATACCTATTCGTCCCCCTACTCAAGATTCAGTAGTTACCAAGATCGCAGATTCGGGCATGGTTTAGCCACATTAAATCAGTTATTTCAGCACTATCTATGAGTAGAACACTTAATCAAGATCATTAATTCCACTTGTTATTCCATTGTACGTCTGGGAGAGAGTCCATCTAGTTGGTTTCTTAGTCTCGGAGCTTTATTGTATTCCAAGTAATTAATTCAGAAAATACTTCATGAAGTACGTAAAAGGAACATCATAGGTGGTGGAGTTGAAAATTGATGTAGTAGGTCTACATGAGGCCTCAACTAATATGTGTAATGATATTTTCCCTGGGTTGTAGGGTCACTTGACATTTCATTTGGTTTTACAAATTCCTAGGAACTTCTGAATATTTATGCAGTCTCATATTTATTACTGAAATTGAATGTGCCCACTGAAAACTGTCAGTCTGTTTCAGACTGACCCTCTTACCCCATGCAGACAGTCTATGGCTCCATCCTTCTGGTGGAGCGAGGAGTGCAGTCTTCTCTTTCATGGCCCCTACCCATTTTCTCTCCCATTACCTTTGGGGTGTGTTGGGGTGGTTGGAGAGGAATAGGAAAAATAAGGTTTACTTTAGTAATTCTTTTTCAACAGCTGTTTTCTTATCAAGACCAACATCCTTTGCTTGAATAGGAAGTGGCTCTCCCATTCTATAGGTCATCCTTATTGACCTAGCTCATTTTCAGAAGCTGTGCTTTAGTGGAGATCTTACCAGGCCTTGGTTACATAGGACAGAATCTCAGTCCTCTTTTCTAAGCATTTGTGGTCCAACGTTTCCATCTGGTCCCCAGCAGGTAGCATTGAACTGAAGTCCTCCAATGAGATCACAGCAAACCCAGAGCTCAACTCTCATCGGCCTCAATCTCTGTCTTTCACTGCCTCAGTCTCATGTCTTGGAAACATACAACTCCAAAGATTCCCTGCCTTCTGTCCTCTGGTCTGACTGCAGGCAATCTGTCTACAGTTCTCTCTCCCATATTCAGGCAGCATATGGACATAATGGTATATGTCGATTGCACAGCAGAAATCCAGTAACAAAACAAAATTCTAAAACTTCCTTCTTCAGGGATTTGCAAATCTTCAGGCAATTCTCTTAACAGTCCCTTACTAGTTTTCTGGAAAAACAGTAGAGTAACTTTTACAAACAATGTACTTTGCTCTAAGGCAACTTTTTCTCACACCTGGTGACTTTTACTCTCTTTGGTAATGGCTTGCATCCCAGTTTGCCCAGACAGCCCTGGGGTCTCACAAAGAAGTCAATTTTTTCAGTGCTGCCTTTATAAATTTAGTAACTCTTTCTCAACTGTTCAGTAGCTTGCAGAGCAGGGTTTAGAGGGTGGTGCAGTGATTGGAAAGTTCTCAAACAGTTCTTTACTCTGTCTTATTACATGTGTACAAATGAATAAGACACTGTTAGCATATTCACAGCGTGTTCTAATTGATGGAGAAGCCACAGAACATATACCCTGAGGGTTATAAATCGAATATGACAACATACAAAAAAAAAGGAATAATTATTTGTGAGGGGTATGTAAGGCAAGGCATCATGGAGAAGGGATATTTGAATGATGCAATGAAGAAGAATGAATAGGACCAAATAAAGTAGTTTCATGTTCATCTCTCCAGAAAAGGCAGTGACTCTTTTAAAGTAACATGCCAATTTTTATCCTTTCCCACCATCAAAGCAAAATTTTTTACCAGACAAAAAGGCAAGAAAGACTTTATTTAAGACTATAATAATAAAGGAGATAGATGAACTCAACTTCACTGAAACAAAAGACAAGAGGATTTTTAAGAGCTATGTTGAGCTAGTAGAAATATACTAGAGGACAGTAGTGGGAGCTTGATCAGCAGGAGGTATTGAGCACATTGAGTTATTCCTGCATTTGCAAGTATCTTTTTCTGTCATTGGGCCATCTGTGTTTGTTAACTGGTACCCATTCTAAGTTAGTCTCTTATCTTAGACTTAGCCTAAATTGGGCTCCTACCTACCCACAGAGACAAGAAGATAGAGGTGGTATCTCTTTTGAGGTTTAGATTTCAAAAAGATGGTTCCCAAGGCATTGGGAAAGATTCCCAGATTGAAGAGGTTGGGAGAAAACTTACATACATACCAAAAGGGCAGAAAAAAAATTTACAATTGCAAGTTTTCTAAAGTAAATGCTCCAGTAAAAGGGAGCCAGGGGCCTACCATCAGGAAGAAAGCTGAATAAAGTTAGGCAAGGTAAGGGGAATGTTAAGACCATCTTTGTCACCATTGTTTGTGGAGAGAGAGGTTGAATTGACAAATAGATTAAACTCTGAAGGGGAGAGAGGAACAGACTGTGGTCAACAGCTTTCTATAAATGAAAAAAGAGAGTCTATGGAGAGCCCTACATTTTTACATTAAGGGCAAGTCCAAGGTAATAGTCTTTATGTGGTTTGTAGATCAGAGACTTGTATATTTATTCAAATATATGGATAATGACTAATGCTTTGGAGTGATTATGGATTCTAGTTATAGAATCAGACTGATTATAGTTAAAAATCCTGTCCCTGAAATTTATTTGCTGTGAAACCTGGAAATGTACTTAATGTTTCTACTATGAATAGATAATTATACCTATCTCATAAGTATATTGAAAGAACTAAATGAAATATTTTAAGGAATTTTTTCCATACAATGCTTGGCACTGTTGAATGTTCCAGGAAGGGCAGGTACTTTATGAGTACCCATATATGGTACCTGCCCCTAACTGGGCTGCTCTCTAAAGTTTCTCTGATTTCCTCATCTGAAACCCAGAAAATAAGCACACTATATTAAGACTATGCTTGGGGGAAAGACATAGTAATCTCTTTGATTACATCATGATAATTTAATTATTAACATTTATCATTATTATTATTTGTTATTCTCTACATTCCCATGTAATTTATAAAATGATAGATTAACACAGGTGGAAGTGACCTTCAATGGACTTACTCCAAAATAAAAGAAAGTTTTTACTTCTCTGGAATACTCTATCATTCCTTTAGCCTTTAAAAAATATTATTTGAATAGTCATTTTCATCAAAGCTTTGCATATCTATATCACGTTACCCACTCTGAATCTTTACAGAAGCTGCATATTACATAAGCACAAAAGGCTTTAAAAGGAAAAATAAGAAAAGCAAAGTTAAACTCATTCCTCAGAATAATCCCCAGCCTCCCTCAGGACAATAAAAGAAGGAATTTTTCTTCATAACAAGAGTCCTGCTATTCTATGAACCCTTTTTTCCAATAGAAATTTTTTTTTTGATTTCTAGCTTGCATTAAATGCCAAGCTTCCTGCATGACCACTACTGATTGCCTCAGCAGGAAAGATGTCAAATAACCTCTCAGCCTAGAAAGTAAGGCTATAGCTCTTGGTCAATTACTGGAAACCCAAGGTTGACTAAAATACAAATATGATCTGGATGCAGTGACTCAAATTATGTTTTCAGTTGATTGTTATTGAATAAGAAAATAATTATTTTATAATTGCCTACTATGTTCTCAGTACTTTTTGATGTACTTATATAATATCACCAAGGAGAAAGATTGATATTTGTTATATATTGAATGTTTGTGTCCCCCTAAAATTCATATATTGAAATCTTAAGTCTCAATGTATTAGAAGATAGACATTTTTGGGGTGAAGACAGTGATTAGACCATGAGGCTAAAGCTCTTGTTAATGGTATTAGTTCTCTCATAAAAGAGACTCCAGAGAGCTCCCTGTTCCTTCTGCATCCAGCAAGCCAAAAGTACTAAGACAGTGCTATATTATCACCATTTTTAAGCTTTATTTTTTTTAACTTTTATTTATTTATGATAGTCACAGAGAGAGAAAGAGAGAGAGGCAGAGACATAGGCAGAGGGAGAAGCAGGCTCCATGCACCCGGAGCTCGATATGGGATTCGATCCCGGGTCTCCAGGATCGCGCCCTGGGCCAAAGGCAGGCGCCAAACCGCTGCGCCACCCAGGGATCCCTATCACCATTTTTAAAGGTGAGAAAAAGACATTCCCAAGATTAATATGAGTTGGCAGTGTCTTTGCATCCAGACCCCTGAAAGTTTCCAACAAATATTAAGAAGGAAGACAAAACAGAAAATGGGTGGGTAAATCCATTACTGAGGGAAAGATTACTATTAGAAAATGGAATAAGAAATCTTGTCTCTTAAATATGAGTGACATGTCAAAGAAAATTGAGAGAATCTATGAAGGAAGAATTATCATCCCTTCCTATAAAGAGAAAGCCCATTTGTTGATGTTCAGGGAAGATTCACACTTTCATTTAATGTGTCCGGGATTTAAATTAATAATTTTAGCAGATGTTTTCTTCCTCTGTGATTCAAAAAGAAAAAAAAAAATCACTCTTAGCTTTTATTTAGAGACGTTCAGCAAAATATCAATTAAAAATAAAGAAGAAAATAAGTTGGTATGTAGGCAGGAAGTAAATATTCTGACATACTACTACTAACTAATTAAATCAAGTGGCTCCCTACAAGTTAAAAAAAATAAGTGAAACACAAATGCTTTAGATAAAAAAGCAAAGAATCACAATAATTAATTTGATTAAGTATCTAGCTCTGGAGATATTAAAAATGTGTTATTTCTTCTACTGATAGAATTGGATAAACTAAAATGCCTCCTATTGATAAGCTCTTTAGAATTCAAAAAGCTGAACCTCAGTAAGGTACAAAAGACTTGACACATATAAGTCACCAGAATGAAAAAAATCTCAAAGTATAAAAGTCTTTAAATGATTTCCTTTACAATTCATAAAATATGCCACAGGTAGCCATCTGGTCTAGAAGAAGTTCCAACAAGGAAAAATATGTTCATGAAACTTGTCATGAACAAGAAACCTTGCAGCTGTGAGACTTGCAAAGAGAGAATTACAATAATGTAGCCTGCTGGCAATTTAACTTAGCCAGAATCACTGAAAATATATACATGATATTAAAATCCTGATGTCTTGTTCTTGTGTCAGAAATGACAATGACAAGGGGAAAAAAAGAAACCATTGTCATGACAAAAACCAAAGGACCACACAAAATGGCCGTATATGTCATCAAAATGAAGACAGTATGAACTTATCTTTCTGAAATGTTTTCCTCATACTCTAGCTAAAATTAGTTGAAAATGTGATTTTACTATATTTAAAATAGAAGGTTTTTTCCCAGCTTCATTTAGGGGAAAAAATTCCTCTTTCTAGGCAATGATTCTCCTTTCAGGAAACTATACAACTTGATGAAGCTTTACTCTCAACAATCATGTTAATGGCTAAATTTAAAGTTCACAGTAACTTATTCTTTTTTGTCTAGTCATCTGACCTGGACACAACTACTACTTTATATATTCACTCACATCTGACTGAGAGAGAGATCATGATTTGAAAACTGAATCACAAAAACATCTATAATAGTGGTCTCATTGTCTGATATAATAAAAGTTGTAGAATTCAGCAAACAAGCCAAAAGGATCCAAGCACACTACCTTAAGTCTCTATATTCATATTAATGCTGTACCAAATACTGTGTTAAATTGTTTTAGCTAAGATTTGCTTGCTTCAGTGGTAATATAATGCTTCATATTTATACTTCACAATGTTGCTGATTTCTAGAAATTTATAATTAATCTTTGTAACCTTGGATTAAGTGTCATCATAATCTTAGCCTGGTTTGAGTGCAAATTAGGAAAGCTTTAATGGGAGTCCATTTGGAAACATATATCAAAACTGACCCCAAAACTCGACTTCTAAGAATTTATCCTACACATATACTCACATGCTTTTAAAATGTCATATGTACATTGATTAGTCATTGAATTATTCTTGCTAAGGCAAAAATATTGGAAAATATTCTAAATATGTATCAATGGAGGATGAGTTTAAATCAATTATGGTATAATTAGAAAATAAATAATGAAGTTGCTTATTTATGTGCTAATATGGAAAGATCTATAAGCTCTACTGTTAATCAAAATAAGTACCAAAGACTTTGCAGAAAAATGTAAAAGAAGATGTATACAAGTATCTCAAAGAACACATCAGAAACTAAGATTACTTTTTCATATGTTCAGGGGAATGAGATGAATGGGGAAGCTGTAGGAAGAATAATTTTCAATTAATGACCTTGTATGTTTTTTTAAAATTTTCTATTATATGAATGCATTACTGGGTAAGAAAGTGTTAACTCAGCAGTCTGCACATTTCCAAGAAAGTTCTGTCTACAGGACTGGCCTTTGGTAGGCTCATGGGATATAACCTCTTAGACCTTGATATATTCTGCTTGAGAAGAATGATTTTGTATGACTGATGCCTTCCTTAGGTCACACTGTATTGATGGTAAATACCTGTTTTTGTACACCTGAGGCATTGAGTCATGCCCCACCAACTAGACCAGATTAGTTTATCCTAACAGTGTGATTTATGGTGAATACCTGTTTTATGTCTGGGGAAGTGGAGTGTGGCAAGAATGGAATCTGAGTAGCAGGAACTACATGCCTAGGTGACTGATCCCTAAAAAAAAAAAAAAAAAAAAACCCTGAACACAAGGCTAGGGGAACTTCTATGGCTGGCAATTCTTCATATATATGTCATATTGTCATATGTGTCAAGTCTCATATTTTTACTGGGAGACATGAGAAAGCCCTCATGTGACTCAACTGGGAGGCACACCACTGAGCGCTTGTCCATAGTCTCTTCTAGTTTTTGCCTCAACTTTCCCTTTGCTGATTTTAATCTGTATCCTTTCCCTGTAATTTACTCTAACTATGAGTATAACTCAGTTTTTCTGAGTCCTAAGAATTCTTATAATAAATCAGCTAGTTTTAGGATGGTCTGGGGAACTCTGACATAATTGCATATTCCCAAAATCAATGTAAACCATTTTAAAGTTTAAATTACCTCTACTGGAGTCAAACTGATCAGTAAGTAAAGGTTTATTGAACTCCTGCTTTAACCAAGTTCTGTGCTAGACATTGTGAAAACTCCCCGAATAAGGCCCTCATCAAGTGTATCACTAATTCAGTGATGAAACTGAGAGAGTGAAATTTTTAGTTGACAATGCAAGGGGTTAAGATTATTTCATATATAGAAAGGGGATCAGAGGCTCTGAGATTCTGGAGTTTAAAGATTTATGTTGTTAATGAGAAAAGAATACAAGTGTCGTTTTATGGAAAAGGTTCTTTCTTACTGAACATCTACTCTGCTGTCTCCTTGGAGTATTAACAAATAAAACTATTTGTTTTATTTGCACTGTCTCTAATTCATTTCAAGGTAAATGTTCACATTCTCATTTTAGCCTGAGATCACCATCGTGCATAAATTAATCATAAAGGAAGAAACAGTTACAGTAGTGGACTTTAAGTGGTATGAAAATATATGTATATAAAACTAATGTTGCACAAACAAAAGTATATGAAACAACTATTGCATTCTCTAATTTCAACTAAAAATAAGGACTCCAGATACATACTTCTCAGATTCTGATTCCGTATCACTGAAATATCTATTTGTACTTTGAATGTATTGCTATGTGTCACAAGTAATCACACAAACAATAAAAAGTTGTCAAATTGCATTGATAGTGCATATACGGCAACATCATAGTTATTAACCTAGGTATTAATTTTCAGGCAATTTCTTCAAACCTCTTAGATGGAGGCAAAATGCATCTTTGTTTGATGACCCCATCATTTCATTATTATTGAAGAATCCAAAAGAAATTTAGATTACTAACTAAATTAAACACATTAAAAGCTTATCTGAAACTCCAAATTATAGCCTTTGAAGAATCAAAAAGTCAGAAACACAAAGACAGCTATATTTAACTGATTTAAAAGAAAAAAACAACACAGCTGGAAATTTATCATAAGACACTACGCTCATAATACAGAACTGCATGTAGTTTTCACTAATGTCTATCCAAGCAGGTTAAAAGTGAAAGACAACGTACATTTCCCTTAGGATATTACAGTATTAAAAGTAAGGTGGCTCTTATTTTTAATTGGGAAGAATGAAGAACTGTTTGAGTCTTGCCATACTTTATAAGCAATAAGCAAATATCACCCCCAAAGGCTAGTCAGATGCAAAGATTCTCTGAAGAGCAGATTTGTCAAACACATGCTTCTTTATGATAAAAATTGGTGCTGAGGAAAATGATAACACTGTCTGAGCCATCAAAATTTTCCTAAAAAATACTCCATAAATTTAGGATTACAAATCTAGTAAATCAAGGCTGTCAAACTAAAAGGGTGTCACCTGCTGGGATTTTACATACTTGGAGGTAGGACTTTGGGGAGTTTGCTGTGGAAGCCGAGTTAATAGCCTGCCGTGAAACTTTTAAGAAAAAAAAATGCATTAGTAAGGCAGGAAATATTCCTTAATCTTCCACTTAATTTCATTGACATTTAAACAATATTTTGGAGGAATGGCAGCAATTTGGTGGCTTCAATGATATGTACTCAGCATGAACAAGGAACAAATATGATGGTGAAGGAATAACACTTATTTTTGAGACTCCAAAATTGTTTTTTTTTTTTGAAGGAGTTTATTGTTATCCTTATCACAGTACTTTTTGTCCTTTTTGTAATTTTTCAACAAAATGTAAGATACAAGACCTTCAGTTAGAAAGTAAAACACTTTCCCTGACTTACTTCCATTTTAATTGAGAAAACAAAACATTTTATTAAGTGTATATCAGATGCCAGCAATACTCTCTCTCTCTCTCCCTTCCCCCCGGAAATAAAAAATAAATGAAATGTCTTTTAAAAACCCTTTTAAGTATACGATGAAGGATTTTGTATCTAAAAGTTTTAGGAGCAGTTATAAAAATGTATAGCATATTTGGTCTGTGATGTTGGATTCAGATTATCAAAAAGGAGAAATTAAATTTGAGAACTAGGAAAGGAAACAATGATACTACACTAGGAACTGGCAACCACCAGTTTATTCTTCATATTTACAGGTCTGTTTCTGCTTTTTCTCTGTTCATCTCTTTTGTTGGATTCTTTTTAAGATTTTACATATAGATCAAAACATGTGATATCTATCTTTCTATGCTTTACTTCACTTAGCACAATATTGTCAGTCCATCCATGTTGTTGCAAATGGTAAGATCTCATTCTTTTCTGAGTATCAGTAATATTATGTTGCGTGTATAAATATATATAATTATATATATAATTTATATATAAATATATAAATATATAATAAATAATACATATAATATTTTTATATTCAGAAAGATATAAAGACAAATGCTTTCATATATAATTATATATATCATATATATTTTATTTATAATACATAATATAAAAATAAATATATATATAAATGATATATAATATAAATATAACATAAATATATTTATGACATTAATAGATATAATATATAAATATAATATATTAAATGTATTATATTTATATAATTATATATGGAAGCATATGTCTTTATATCTTTCTGAATATAAAAATATATATTATATAAATATATATAAATATGATATAATAAATATATGTAATATGATCTATTATATATGACATTTAAATATATATTATATATTATATAAATATTTTATATTTATATATAAAATATATATGTATATATTAATGTTTTTGCTTTCTTTGGGTAAATGCCCAGTAGTGGAATTACTGGATCATATGGTCATTCTATTTTTAATTTTCTGAGCAATCTCCGTACTGTTTTCCAAGTAGCTGCACCTGATTACATTCCCCCAATAGTGCACAAGGATTTCTTTTTCTCCATATCGTTTCCAACACTTGTTATTTCTTGTCTTTTTGATACTAGCCATTCTGACAGGTATGAGGCAGTATCTTATCGTGATTTTGTGCTGGTGAGCATCTTCTCCTGTCTGGCCCTCTGTATGCTGTCTTTGCAAACATTTCTATTCAGGTCCTGTACCCATTTTTAAAGATAGATAGATAGATAGATAGATAGATAGATAGATAGATAGATAGATAGATGATAGATAATTTGCTTTTTGGTGTTGATTCAGTTTTTATTTCATAGATACATTTATTTATTTTCTTTAACAGTCTCATTACATTGCACTCCATGAAACAACTCTTGCTCATGTTCATTGCCCTAATAATCACTAAAGTCACTAAAGCTATTCAATAAATATCTGTTGAATTAATAAATATGATTTGAACACAAAATAAAGTCAGTTAAGATTCCTTTTGGAGAGTATGATCTAAGAATGGCTCTTGATTCCTAATTTGCAATCAATATTTAAAAAAAAAAAAAACTACTGCAACACATTCAGCCAAAGAAAGACTAATAATTGTGTGTATGTGTGTAGGTATTTATTTTTTCATCATGATAAGTGTACTCTTAACTCCCAGCTCCTATCTCACCCATCCACCCCCCACTTCCGTCCTGGTAACCATCAATTTGTTCTCTGTAGTTAAAAGTCTGTTTCCTGGCTTATCTGTCTCTCTCCTCTCTCTTTCTTTGCTCCTTTGCTTTGTTTTTTTAAAATTATGCACATAAGTGAGATTCTATAGTATTTGTCTTTCTCTTACCAATTTATTTCACTTAGCATTATACTCTGTAGCTCTGTTCATATTGTTGCAAAGGGAAAGATTTCATTTTTTATATAATAATATAATATCCCAATGTGTGTGTGTGTGTGTGTGTGTGTGTGTACTAACTCTTCTTTATTCATTCATCTAATGATGCACAGTTGGATTGCTTCTATATTGCAGCTTCTATGCTGCAATAAACGTAGAGATGCATGTATCCCTTTGAATTAGTATTTTGTATTATTTAATTTTTTTTTGGTGAATACTCAATAGCATGATTCCTGGATCATAAAGTAGTTCTATTTTTATTTTTTTTTAATATTTTTAATTTTTTTTAATTTTTATTTATTTATGATAGTTACAGAGAGAGAGAGAGGCAGAGACACAGGCAGAGGGAGAAGCAGGCTCCATGCACCGGGAGCCCGACGTGGGATTCGATCCCGGGTCTCCAGGATCGCGCCCTGGGCCAAAGGCAGGCGCCAAACCGCTGGGCCACCCAGGGATCCCAGTAGTTCTATTTTTAATTTTTGAGGAACATTCATATTGTTTTCCACAGTGTCTGCACCTGTTTATGTTTCCACCAATAGTGCAATACTTGTTTCTTGTGGTTTTTACTTCAGCCATTCTGCCAAGTGTGAGGAGATATCTGATTGTAGTTTTGATTAGCATTTCCCTGAGGATGAGTGATGCTGCTTTTCATGTGTCTTTTGGCCATCTGTGTATCTTCTTTGGAGAAATGTCTGTTCATGGTTTATTTAGAATAATTACATTATTTTAATTACATTATTTGCTTTTGGGGGTATTGAGTTGTACCAGGTCTATATATATTTTGGACAATAACTCTTTATTGGATATGTTATTTGCAAATATGTTCTCCCATTCAGTAGATTGCCTTTTAGTTTTATTGATTGGTCCCTTCACTGTGCAGAAACTTTCTGATTTTGATGTAGTCCTAATAGTTTATTTTTGCATGTATTTCCTTTGCCTTAAGAGACCTATCAAGAAAAATGCTGCTTCTAGTTGATGCCAGAGAAATTACTGCCTATGCTCTCTTCAGGGATTTTTATGGTTTTGGATCTCACATTTAGTCCCCCACCCCTTTTTAAGATTTTATTTATTTATTCATGAGAAACAGAGACAGAGAGGCAGAGACACAGGCAGACAGAGAAGTAGGCTCCATTTGGGGAGCCCAACGTGGGACTCGATCCTGGTCTCCAGGATCATGCCCTGGGCCCAAGGCAGCACTAAAACCGCTGAGGTACCCAGGCTGCCCCATCACATTTAGGCCCTTAATCCATTTTGGTCTTACCTCTGTGTGTGGTGAAAGAAAGTAATCCAATTTCATTCTTTTCCATGTGACTACCCAGCTTTCCAAACCATTTATTGAAAGAAAGTCCAATTTATTGGCATTTAGGATTTCATAATATTCTGTAAATCTATGGTGTTGGCTGTTATTTTTCCTTTTTCATTACTGATTTTATTTGGGTTCTCTCTCTCTCTCTCTCTCTCTCTTTCTTTTTATGATCTCACTGGAGGTTTATCAATTTTGTTGATCTTTTCAAAGAACCAGCTCCTGGTTTCATCACTCTGTTCTATTTTTTGGTTTATATACCATTTATCTCTGTTCTAATCTTTATTATTTCCTACCTTTTGCTATAGTTGGTATTTGTTCTTCTTTTTCTAGCTCCTATAGTTATAAGGTTAGACTGTTCATTTGAGACTGTTCTCACTTCTTGAGGTAGGCCTGTAATGCTATAGCTTTTCCTCTTTTGGCTACATTTCAAAGAACTTGGATCATTGTGTATTCATTTTCATTGGTTTCCATGTAATTTATTTCTTCTTTGATTTCTTGGTTAATCCATTGATTGTTTTTTTTTTTTTTAAGATTTATTTATTTATTCATGAGAGAGAGAGGCAGAGACACAGGCAGAGGAAGAAGAAGGTTCCACGCAGGGAGCCTGACATGGGACTCGATCCCGGGTCTCTGGGATCTGGCCCTGGGCTGAAGGCGCGCTAAACCGCTGAGCCACCAGGGCTGCCAATCCATTGATTGTTTAGTAGCATGTTATTTAGCCTCTATATATTTGTGGTCTTTGGAGTTTCTGTGATGTGGTTGATTTCTAGTTTCATAGTGTTATGGTCAGACAATACATATAATATGACTTAATTTTCTTTTAATTTGTTGAGACTTTTTTTGTGGGATAATATGTGATCTGCTCTGGAGAATCTTCTATGTGTGCCTGAAAAGAATGTATAATCTACTGTTTTAGGATGGAATATTCTGAATATGTCTGTTAAGTCCATCTGGTCAGAGTGTCATTCAAAGACATTGTTTCCTTACTGATTTTCTGTTTGGATAATCTATCCATTGAAGAAAGTGGAGTGTTAAAGTTCCCTAATATTATTGTATTTTTATCAGTTATTTCCTGTTTGTTATTAACTGTTATATGTATTTGAGTGCTCTCATGTTAGGTGCATAAATATTTATAATTTATAATCCTCTTGTTGGATTGTTCCTTTTTATTATATAATGCCATTCTTTGTCTTTTTTTACATTCTTTATTTTAAGTCTATTTTGTCCAATATAATTATTGCTGTACCGGCTTTGTTTGACATCCACTTGCATAATGTTTCTCAATCCCTTCACTTGCATTCTGCAGGTGTCTTTCAGTCTGAAATGACTCTCTTAAAGGCTGCATATGAATAGGTCTTGTTTTTGTGTTTTTTTTCTTTTAATCCTTCTGTCACCCTGTGTCTTTTGATTACTGTGTTTAGTTCATTTACATTCAAAATAATTATTGATAAATGTGCATTTATTGCCATTTTGTTACCTGTTTTGTGGTTGTTTTTGTAGTATTTTTTTTTCTGATCCTTTTCTTCCTTTCTTTCATGGTTTGTTGGCTTTCTTTAGTGATATTACTTGCATTCCTTTCCCTTTATTCTTTGGTTATTTATTACTGTTTTTGTCTTGTGGTTACCATTAGGTTTGTATATAGCATCTTCTGCAAATAGCAGCAACTTAATAGTTGATAGGTGCTTAAGATTTAAACACATTCTTTACTCTCCCCCCTCTAATGTTTAAAGTATATAATGCCATAATTTACATCCTTTTATGCATTTATTTTTAAATATATTTTTTTATTTATTTGACAGAGAGCACAAGCAGGAGGAGTGGCACAGGGAGAGGATGTGGAGGAAGGAGAGGCAGGCTCCTCACTGAACAGGGAGCCTGATATGGGGCTCAGTCCCAGGACCATGACCTGAGCTGATGGCAGATACATAACTAACTGAGCTACCTAGACATTCCTTACATCCTTTTATTTTATAAACCCCTTGACTAATTTTTAAAGAAACATTTATTTATATAAATATACACAAATATATATTTATACTGCTTTTGTGAATTTAACTTTTAATATTATTGCTTATCGTCTTTCCTTTCTACTCAGAGTCTCCTTTAAATTTCTTTTAGGACTGGTTTAGTGGTCAAGAATTCATTTTTTGTTGTTGTTGTTGTTGTTTCTTTATTTATCTGAGAAACTCTTGATCTCTCCTTCTATTCTGAATGATAGCCTTGCTAGATAGATTATTCTTAACTGTCAATTTTTCAATTCAGCACTTTGAATATGTCATGCTACTCCTTTCTAGCTTGAAAAGTTTCTGCTGAAAAATCTACTGTGGTCTTATGGGGTTTCCCTTTTAGGTAACTGTCTTATTTTCTTTTCCTACTTTAAATTGTTTTCTATATTACTGTTTTTTTGCTACTTTAATTACCATGCTGTAATTATGTTATTAATTACTCTTGCTGTGGCCCTCCTTGCATTGAATTCTGGTCAGAGATCTCTGTGCCTCCTGGATCTGGATATCTGTTTCCTTCACCAGATTAGGGAATTTTTCAGCTATCATTTCTTCCTCTTTATCTCTCTCTTCTTCTGAGATCCCTATAATGCAAATGATATTTCACTTGATGGAATCATTTCATTCTCAAAGAGTATTCTCAATTTACATAGTTTTCATTCCTTGCTTTTGCTTAGCTTGGTTACTTTCTGCCATCTGGATTATCAATGCTGCCTTTTCTTCATCTAGCCTGCTATTTTATCCATCAAGTGTATTTTTTTTAAGATTTTTATTTTATTATTTGACACAGAGAGAGTGCACAAGCAGGGGCAGCAGGCAGGAAGGGCAAGGAAGAAGCAGGCTCCACGCTGAGCAGGGAGCTCAATGTGGGACTCAAACACAGGAATCTGGGATCATGACCTGAGCTGAAGATAGACGCTTAACTGATTGAGCCACCCAGACACTCTCCATCCAGGGTATTTTTAAGTTCATTTATTATATTCTTTTACTCAATTGGTTCTTTTTTTAATCTCTGTATTAAGGTTCTCACTGATGTCCCCCATTCTTAAATTCAGTGAATATGTTTATGATCATTACTTTAAATTCTCTATCAGGCATATTATTTATGTCTGTTTCACTTAGGTCTCTTTCTGTGGTTTGTTCCTGTTCTTTCATCTGGGAGATATTTTTGTCTCCTCATTTTGTCTGACTTTCTATGTCTGTTTCTCTGTGTTAAACTACTTCTCAGGATAATTGCCTTAGAAGGAAGTCCTGTAGTGCTCTGTAGTGCAGTGCCACCTCTTCCTCAGGGTTTGGTACTTCATTGAGTATCCCTTATGTGTGTTGTGTATACTTAGCTGTTGAGCCTTAGCCTCATTTTTCTTTAGTCCAATTGTCTGTAGAGTATTTCTTTGCCTATTATGGGCAGTGTTTGGTCCCCAACAGGGATAGAGTGCATTTTAAAAGGTGTGTAGTGGTCTACTTGCAAAATGAGACCTGCCCCCACTACTTCCAGAACTGACATCCTGCAAAACATTTGGGGTTTACATTGGTCTTCTGGAGGAGGGACCCACAGTAAGGGAACTCAGGCAAGCTTGAATGGCAAGGGCAAATCCCTGGAAGTCATGGGAAGTGGGGAAATGCTTGGTGCAATCATGTTAGGTTAATGGTGTGAGCATAGGGACAGTTCCCACAGGTAGCCCTTGCTTATGCTGGAGGGTAGGGGAGGTAAATAGTGCCTGCCAGTTCCTTTGTTCCTGGAGGGCCTCCCTGTGATTCTTGGCTCTGATTTGAGTAAATCATTCTCCTTTCTGTCTGCCCCTGGCATTTTTCAAACTGCTGGTTCTAAGTTGTATGTGCATGGAATGTTTTACCTGTCTCTTAAAGGGCAGAAATTCTGTTTTCCAATGCCCTCCAGGCTTTCACAGAGCTCATCCTGCTGATTTTTAAAATTCCAGGGTTTAAGTCCCAGTAGGTATGAGACCTTATGAAATTCAGCCCCTCTCATTTACAAAGACAATTTGTAAAGACATTTACAAAATTCAGCCCCTCTCATTTACAAAGACAAATGTTATGAAGATTTGCCCTCCCTGTTCATGGGCTCCACACGGGCTCCATGCCACCCACAACCTCCCCACCATGGACAGCCAGGGTATGTTTCAGTCCCAGGCCATATCTGTAGCCTTCCTACCTTTTTCAATATGACGTCGTCTCTATGTTTAATTCTAGTGTTTCTTCTGCTAGTCCTCAGATAGTTTTCTGGGCTAACTATGTTAATGTGAATATTATCTAGTTGTATGCTTGAGATGATAGGAGCTTACAGTCCTCCTACACTGCCATCTTCCCAGCCAATCTGTGCATACGCATTTAAAAACAAAGGTATGCTGTTACTCATGTTTCTAAACCCTAAAGTGTAATAAAAACATATTTTAGGAGATGCTTCACAGCATTTTGACATAGGCAAAATTCAACATATTACTGGAATACGTTAGTGGTGAAAGCTGTTGTTTTGATTTGTACATTGATGGGTGCTGGCAGAAAAGGGGAATATCTCATAATATTCACTTTTTGTCTTTTTCGTTAACAAACATGTTTTCTAACAAGAGTGGCATGGCATTACATTGTGGTAATGACTACATTTATTGATATAATACACAATGGCACATGTACTAGTAAAGAAGAGTTATGAAATTCATTTAATTTGCTAATGAAATATATTAGATGGACATTCAGCCTTCTACTCAAAATAGAAATTAAGCAGACTGATTATTCATTTACATTTATTTATAATATATGCACAGAATAGAAAATCTTTACTCTTGGTTATTCGGTTCTAGAAGTTACGTCAAATTAACTGATTTAAATTTTTTGATATTTCTATCTGGATTATATTTATTGTTAAATTTTCATGAAAAAAATGACTTCTCAAAAAATTTTGTTTAAATTATTTTGCTTAAATGACCCAATTCTGGTGTTTGGACACGTTAACTCTTGTTCTCTTTCTCCTAATCTCCAGAATTGACTTACTACTTTCGTAAAAAATAAAGTGACAAGATATGTGTGGGTTGAGACTTTCTTCTGCTCCATTGATCCATGTGTTTATCCTTAGACCTAATACAACACTGTTTGATGCAGTTGCTTTATAGTAAATCTTGAAATCAGGAATTTAAATCATCCAACTCTTTCCTTGTGTGTATGTGTATTTTAATTCCAATATAATTAACATACAGTGCATATTAGCTGCAGGGATACAATACAGTGATTCAACAATTCTATATACTACTCAGTGTTGATCACAGTAAGTGTACTTTTAATCTCCTTCACCTATTTTACCCATTCCCTCCACCCACTTCTGTACTAACCATCAGTTTGTTCTCTGTGTTTGAGAGTCTTTTTGTTTGTTTGTCTCTTTTATGTATTTGTTTCTTTTGTTTCTCAAAGTCCACATAATGAGTGAAATAGTATTTGTGTTTCCCTGATTCACTTATTTCACATATAATTATATTCCTTAGACCCATCCATGTTGTTGCAAATGACAGTATTCCATTCTTCTGTATGCCTAATATTCCATTGTGTGCGTGTCTATGTGTGTGTGTGTATAATATATATATATATAACCTCTTCTATAATATATATTATATATATATATATTATATATATATAACCTCTTCTTCACTCCTCTTTGGATAGACACTTGGGTTGCTTCCATAATTTGGCTATTATAAATAATGCTGCAATAAACATAGGGATAAATATGTGGTTTTGAACTAGCATTTTCTTATTCTTTATGTAAATACCTAGTACTGCAATTCCTGGATCATAGGGTAGTTCTATTTTTAATTTTTGAGGAATTTCCATACCCTTTTGCACAGTGTCTGCACCCATTGCATTCCTACCAATGGTGCAATACTTGCTACTTGTATTTTTTATTTTAGCCATTCTGACAGGTGTGAAGTGATATCTCATTGTGGTTTTGTTTGCATTTTCCTAATGCTTAATGATGTTCAGCATCTTTTCATGTGTCTCTTGGCCATCTGTATGTCCAAGAGACACATGAAAAGAAATTTTTCTTCATGTCTTTCACCTATTTTTTTTGTCTTATACCCATTTTTAATTGGATTGTTTTTGTGGTGTTCAGCTATATACGTTTTTATATATCATAGATACTAACCTATTATTAGATATATCATTTCCATATATCTTTTCCCTTCAGTAGGTTGCCTCTTTTATTGATTGTTCATATATATATATATATATATATATATATTATTACATTTATATCTTTATATTATCTTTATATTATATATATATATCTTTTAAAAATAAAAAATAAATATTTTATTTATCTATTCATGAGACACACAGAGAGAGAGAGGCAGAGACACAGGCAGAAGGAGAAGAAGGCTCCATGCAGGGAGCCTGACGTGAGACTCGATCCCGGGACTCCAAGATCACTCCCTGGGCGGAAGGCAGGTGTTAAACTGCTGAGCCACCCAGGGATTCCCCCCTTGGTTGTTTCTTTTTTTTTTTTTTTTTTTTTTTTTTTTTTGGTTGTTTCTTTTGTTGTGCAGAAGCTTTTTATTTTGTTGTAGTCCCAGTAGTTTATTTTTGCTTTTGTTTCGTTTGTCTCAGGAGACATATTTAGAAAAATGTTGCTATGGCCCATGTCAAAGAAATAACTGCCTATCCTCTCTTCTTAGATGTTTATGATTTCAGGCCTCACATTTAGGTTTTTAATCCATTTTGAGTTTATTTTTGTGTACGATGTAAGAAATTAGTCCAGTTTCCTTCTTTTCATGTAGCTATCCATTTTTCCCAACACAGTTTATTGAAGAGATACTTTTTTGCCATTGTTTATTCTTGCCTCCTTTGTCATAGACTAATTGACTATATAATTGTGGGTTTATTGCTGAGTTCCTTATTTTAATCTATTGATCTATGTATCTATTTTTGTGTCAGTACCATACTATTATGATAATTACTACTTTGTAGAATACCTTGAAATCTGGCTGTCATACCTCCAGTTTTGCTCTTATTTTCAAGATTGCCTTGGCTTTGGGAGTCTTTAGTGGTTCTGTACAAATTTTAGGGTTGTTTGTTCTAGTTCTGTGAAAAATGCTGGTGGTATTTTGATAGGGATTGTATTAAATCTGTACATTGCTTTGAATAGTATGGATATTTGAATGATATTTTTCTCCTAACCCATGAGTATGGAATATCTTTCCAATTGACTGTGTCATCCTTAATTTCTTTCCTTAGTGCTTCATGGTTTTCAGAGTACAGGTCTTTTATATCCTTGGCTATATTTATTCCTATTATATTTGGTGAAATTGTAAATTGAACTGTTTTCTTAATTTCTTATCGTGATACTTCATTATTAGTATATAGAAATGCAATGGATTTCTACGTATTTATTTTGTATCCTGTGATCTTACTAAATCATGTATTAGTTCTAGTAGTTTTTTGGTGACGTCCTTAGGATGTTCTATATATAATATTATGTCATCTGCAAATAGTGCCAGTAGTATTTCTTCCCTACCCATATAGATGCCTTTTGTTTCTTTTTCTTGTCTGATGGCTGTGACTAGGACTTGTACTATCATGAATAAAAGTGGTGAGAATAGACATTCTTGTCTTGTTCTGGATCTTAGCAAATAAACCTTGCAGTTTTTCACCATTCAGTATGCTAGCTAGTTTTTTTCATATATGGCCTTTATTATGTTGAGGTGTATTTCTTCTAAATATACTTTGTTGAGGGTTTTTATGATAAATGGATGTTATACTTTGCCAAATGGTTTTTCTGCATCTACTTAAATGATCATATGGTTTTTTATCTTTTCTCTTATTAATGTGATGTATCATGTTGATTGAGTTGAGAATTTTGAACTGTCATTGAATCCCAAGTATAAATTACACTTGATTGTGGTGAATGTTTTTTTTTTTTTAAACATTGGATTTAGTTTGTTAATACTTTGTTAAGGATTTTTGCATCTATATTCATCAGCTATCTTTTTTTGTAATTTCTTTATATGTTTTTGGATCAGGCCTCTGTATAAGGCCTGTAGTAATGGCTTCATAGAATGAATTCAAAGCTTTCCTTTTTCTTGTAATTTTTGGAATAGTTTGAGAAAATATTTGAATATTTGGTAGAATTCACCTGTGAATCTATCTGTCTCTGGACTTTTGTTTCTTGGGAATTTTTTTGTTATTGATTCAATTTCAGTGCTAGTAATTGATGTGTTCAATTTTATATTTCTTCCTGATACAGAAAGGACTTACATGGTTCTGGGAATTTCTCCACTTCTAGGCTTTCCAATTTTTTGGCATGTAATTTTAATAATGTTCTATTATAATCCTTTGTATTTCCATGCTATCACTTTTTTCTCCTCTTTCATTTCTCATTTTGTTAATTTGAGTTCTATCTCCTCCCTCTTTTTTTTCTTTCTCTCTTTGGATGAGGCTGGCTAAAGGTTTATCAATTTTCTTTATCTTTTCAAAGAATCAGCTCTGGTTAATAATCTGTTGTATTTCTTTTTATAGTTTGTATGTCATTTATTTCTACTCTAAGCTTTATTGTTTTCTCCCTTCTACTGAGCTTTGTTTGTTCTTTTCTGGCTCTTTTAGGTGTAATGTTTTGTTATTATTTGAGATTTTTCTTGTGAGGTAGGCCTTTATTGCTATAAATTTCCTTCTTAGAATAGACTTTGCTTCATCCCAAAGATGTTGGACTGTTCTCTTTTCATTTACATTTGCCTCCATGCATTTTTTAATTTCCCCTTTCATTTCTTGTTTAACCCATTCGTTATTCAGTAGCATAATATGTAACATCCATATATTTGTGTTCTTTCCAGGGGGGTGTTTTTTTGTTTGTTTGTTTTGTTTTGTTGTGGTTGATTTTCAGTTTCATAGCATTTTGGTTGGAAAAGATGCATGGTGTGTCCTCAGTGTTTTGAATTTGTTGAGACTTGATTTGTGTCTTCACATGTGATCCATTCTGGAGAATGTTTTATTTATTTGAAAAAAAAATGTGTATTCTGCTGTTTTAGAAGGTTGTGAATATACCTGTTAAATCCATCCAGTCCATTGCATTATTCAAAGCCATCGCTTCTTTATATTCTGTTTGGATGATCTATACATTGATGTAAGTGGGGTGTAAAGTCCTCTACTATTTTTGTGTTTCTACAAATTACTTTCTTCATGTTTGTTATTAGCTGCTTTGCGTATTTGTGTGCTCCAATGTTGCTTGCATAAATTTTTACAATTGTTATATCTTCTTGTTGGATTGTTCCCTTTATGATTGCATAGGGGCTTTCTTATCTCTTGTTACAGTCTTTGTCTTAGTCTATTTTGCCCAATGTAAGTATTGCTTCTGTGGTTTTGGTTTTTGTTTTTTTTTTTCACTTCCTCTTGCATGACAAATGTTTTTCCATCCATTCATTTTCAATCTGTGTCTTTAGGTTTGAAATGAATCTCCTATAGGCAGCATATAGATTGATCTTGCTTTTTTATCTATTTTGTCACCCCCTGTCTTTTGATTGGAGCATTTAGAGCATCTACAGTCAAAGTAATTATTAATAGGTATGTATTTATTGCCATTTTATTATTTGTTTTCTTGTTGTTTTGTAGCTGTCTGTTCTTTTGCTATTTTTTCTTGCAGTTTTCTGGCTTTTTTAGTGATGTACTTGGATTCCTTTCTCTTTATTTTAGTGTATTTATTATTGATTTGTGGTTACCATTACAATTATTCACAATATCTCAAGCACATAGCAGTCTATATTAAGATGATAGTTGCAGAAGTTTGAACCCGTTCTACAAGCACTAATTTTTTATTCCTCTCCCTGTCCCACATTTTAGGTATACATTATCATTCTTTCTACCCTTTTATTTTGTGAATTTTTTTATTGATTTTTATAAATATACTTAATTCTACTGCTTTTGTATGCCCTACTTTTTTTCTTACTCTTGCTTATAGTCTTTCCTTTCCACTCACAGAGTCCTCGTGAGGCTCGTTTAGTGATGATGAATCCCTTTAACTTTTGTTTGCCTGGGAAACTCTTTATGTCTCCTTCTATTCTGAATGATAGACTTGCTGGATAGAGTATTCTTGCTGCAGGTGTTTGTTGGTTTTTCCCCCTTTCAACACTTTGAATATATCATATCACTCCTTTCTGGTCTGCAAAATTTCTGCTAAAACATAAACTGTTAGCCTTACAGGTTTTCCCTTGTACATAACAATTTTCTTTTGCTGCTTTTAAAGTTTTCCTTTTATCAGTACTTTTTGGCATTTTCATTAATATCTGTCTTAGTATGGACTTCCTTGGGTTGATTTTGTAAGGAGCTCTCTTTGCCTTTTAGATCTAGATTTCTTTTTCCTTCCCAGATTTGCAAAGTTCAGTTTTTATTTCTTCAAATAGATTTTCTGCCCCTTTTTCTATGCTCCTTATGAATCCCTATACTACAAATGTTGTTATAGTTGATGATGTCACTGATTCCCTTAATCTATTCTATTTTTTTTTCTTATTCTTTTTTATTTCTCTTGGTCCATTAGTTTTTTTTTCTGTTTTCTATCTCTTTGTTGAAGGTCTCACTGATGTCTTCCACTCTTTTCTCAAGCCCGCTGAGTATCTTTATTACCATTACTTTAATATGCCTAGTGGGGAATTTAGCTCTCTTGCTGTAATATTGTCCTGTTCTTTCATTTGGAAAATATTCCTTTGTCTCATAATTTTATCTAAGTCTCTGCTTCTATTTCTATACATTAGGAAAGTCAGCTATGTCACTCAGTCTTGAAAGTAGTGGCATTATGAAGAAGAGTTCCTGTAGTGCAATATCTCCTATTCACTAGAATCTGGTGCTTCAGGGTTATCTTCTTTGTGTGTTGCATTCACTCCACTGTTATGACTGAGTCATTTTTGCCTTTAGTCCTGTCATCTGTGATGGCTCTCTGTGCTTATTTTGGGCAGGTTTTGTACCTGTATTCTTAGTGCACCAGTCTGGGGCTACCTTGGGCATGAATTGAATCTGATTATGCATTTACTAGAGTTTCTATAACACTAAACTGCAGAGTACTTCCTTGTGTTGTCCCCTGAGAAGCCCTCCTTGGTGGACAGATCCTAGAATCAGATCAGTTTTCTGTCCTCAGCCTACTGCTGGGATCTTGGTGAGACTGCTTTGGATGGTTATCTTCTGTCCCTGGGGCAGAAGTCACTTTGGAGTGGTGCTGACTTTTATTGTGGCTGTTTGCACAGTGCCAGACTTGTGGCCTCATTTTGGATTGACTCCTGCCATGGACATGTAGGGCATGTCCACAGGAGATCATGGGTGTTGGTTGCACAGTGGCTGCAAGGTCCTCATTGATCTGTTATGGAAAGGGATCTCTAGCTGCCTGGATAAACTGCCAAGTCTGGCCAGGGTGTAGGGGTCAGATCCATCTGTAAGGACAGGGCATCTTGTTAACAAGTTAGGTAGAGAGTTTTGGCACTATACTATGTCAGTGCATCTAGGCCAGGGGGCAGGGAAGGGAAATGGTACCTGCCAGTTCCTTTGTTCTTGAGGAAGTTTTCCAGTGATTCCTGCCCCTCCAAGCACATGCTCTGATATTATTAAATACATCTTGAATACCCCCCAAATATTTTTCAGACTACTGTTTTTCTACTGTATCTCAGTGGGGCTCTTTCTTTGGCTGTCTCTTTAAGGGCAGGGGCTCAGTTTCCTTTTGTCCTCCAGCTCTCTCAGAGTGGACCCTGCCAATTTTTAAAGTTCTAGGTGTTTAAGCTCCACTGAGTGTAAAAACTCATGAAGTTAAGCTCCTCTGGTTTTCAAAGCCAAATATTATGGGGGTTTACCTTCTCAGTGAGAGTCCATCATGCCTGAGGTGCCCATTGTAGGATTTACTTGTCTCCTTTCTCCATGCTTGCAGTGGCCCACCATCCCATTGACTATCTCTTGAGTCAGCTTGGTTCCCAACCCTGTCTCCACCCTTCTGTCTTATTTTCAATGTGGCCTCTTCTTTACATTTAGGAACAGAGAGTCTGGTCTGCCAGTCACCAGTTTGTTTTCTGGTTTATTTACTCTGATGTGGGTGTTATCTAGTTATATCCATATAATGAAGTGAGCCCAGGAACTTCATACTCTGCCATCTGCCCTAGAACTTTTCTGTCTGTGTGGTTTTATTTATTTATTTAGTTAGTTTTCTTTTTTTTTTTTAAGACTTTATTTATTCATGAGAGACACACAGAGAGAGAGGCAGAGACACAGACAGAGGGAAAAGCAGGCACCATGCAGAGAGCCCAACATGGGACTCGATCCTGGGTCTCCAGGATCATACCCTAGGCTGAAGGCAGCACTTAACCACTGAGCCACCCAGGCTACCCTGTCTGTGTGTTTTTAAATGTCAAGACAAATTCCTTTGGATCCTTTCTACCTCCATATTAATATTAGAATGAGCTCACTAATTTTATTTTTTTTAAGTCTACCAGGATTTTGGTTCTGATTGCATTGAATATGTACACAATTTAGGGATAATAAAGATTACATATTGCCTTGCAGTTCATGAATATAGCATATCTTTCTTTCCTTTAGAAGTGTTTTGTAGTTCTTAGCAGAAATATTGCACATTTTCATTAGATTTATTCTTAGTTATTTCATGTATTCTGTGCTATAGTATGTACTATTATTTTTGTTTTAAAATTGTTGCATGCTGGAATTTAATTTTATACTACTCTTGTATCCTGCAATTTTCCCAATATTATTTACTATTTCTAATAGCTATTTTGCATATTCCAAATGATTTTTAAATATATAACTGTGGCTATATTTTTCCCTTAATATTTATTATTTTAAAAATTATTTATATTACCTTATTGCATTTGTAATGGTTTTCAGTACAATGATAAATAGAAGAGGTAAGCACTTAGCAGATATCCTTTTCTTTTTTATTTAAGAGTGGAATGCTCAGTGTTTTCTGTTACTGATGATGTTAGCTATAGATTTTTAATGCAGATCCTTTTATCAGAGTGAGAAAGTTTCCTTAATTCTAGATACTGAGAAATTTTTTAAATTTTATGAGATGTTAATATTTTTCAATTTTTTCTCTGTATTTTAGTTATCATATACTTTAGTGTGCTATATTACAATGATTGGTTTTACTATTTTGTTCATTTTATAGGAGTATTGACAAAAATTTTACAATCATTTCAGGTATACAACACAGTGATTCAACATCTCTGTTATGCTTATATTCAACACAAGTGTAGCTACTATCTATGACCATGTAAAACTATTACAATGCCATTGACTATGTTCCCTATGTTGTACATTTTATTCCACGACATTCATTCTTTATTGTTTGTTTGTTTGTTTGTTTTGATATTCATTCTTTAACTGGAAGTCTGTACCTCCTACTCTCTTTAACCCATTTTGCCCAACGATTGATTTTAAAATGTCAAACCAACTTTACATTCCCGGATTAATCCTACTTGGTTATGATATATAACCTTTATACATATGGTTAGATTCAATTTGATATATTTTTAAAATATTTTATTTTTTCATGAGAGAGAGACAGAGGCATAAGCAGAGGAAGAAGCACATTCCCTGCAGAGAGCCTGATGTGGTACTCAATCCCAGGACCTGGGATCATGACCTGAGCCAAAGGCAGATACAACCACTGAGCTACTCAAGTGCCCCTCAATTTGATAATTTTTTGTTGAGAATTTCACATCTATGTTCATAAAGGTTATTTTTCTCTGATTTTTCCTTTTTTTATAATGTCTTTAATATCAAAGTTATCGTGGGCTTATCAATTGAAATATAAATTATTCTTTCCTCTCAATGTTTGGAAAAACTTTCTTCATGATTTGTGATATTTATTCTAAAAATTATTGACAAAATTCACTTAGAATTTCGGTCCTGGAATTTTTGTGGAAAGATATTTGAATATGAATTCAGTATCATTAACAGATATAATATTAAGGTGTTTCTTTCTATTTATACCAATTTTGGCATATTATATTTTCCAAGAACTTTCTCTATTTCATTTGTCTAATTTATTGATGTAAATTTTTCCTTAATATTCCCTAATTATGTCTATAGAATTTATACTATCTTTTATTTCATCATTGATATTAGTAGTTTTTGCTTTTTCACTATTTTTTCTTTATATATTTTGCTAGAAGTTTGAGAATAATTTGCTTTATTCACATAATCAGTTTTGACAACAGAACTTATTCTAAATCTATTGCCTATATTGTTAATTTCCATGCATTTTTATTATTTCTGATTTCTAAATTTTAAGTACCTCTGTTTTTCTGATTTCTTTTTTTTTAAGATTTTATTTATTTATTTTTTTGAGAGAGAGAGAGAGAGAGAGAGAGAGAGGCAGACACACAGCCAGAGGGAGAAGCAGGCTCCATGCAGGGAGCCTGATGTAGGACTCGATCCCGGGACTACAGGATCACTCCCTGAGCCAATGGCAGGTGCTAAACCACTGAGCCACTCAGGGATCCCATCTTTTTCTGATCTTAAAGAGGAATCTTAGATCACTGATTTTTTTTTTCCTACACGCTTTTAAAGCTATAAGATTCCCTATAAGAACTGTTTTAATTATATTTCAAAATGTTATGATGTGGGCAGCCCTGGTGGCTCAGTGGTTTAGCGCCGCCTTCAGCCCAGGGTGTGATCCTGGGGACCTGGGATCGAGTCCCTCGTCGGGCTCCCTGCATGGAGCCTGCTTCTCCCTCTGCCTGTGTCTCTGCCTCCTCTCTGTGTCTCTCATGAATAAATAAATAAAATCTTTAAAAAATGTTATGATGTGCTTTCATTAAAACTTAAATCTTTTAGTATCTATTGACTTTTTAAAATTTGTTTTATTTGTTTAGAAGTGTGTTAATTCCCAAAATTGGTGGGAATTTTTTGGATGTCTTACTGCTATTGATTTCTAATTGAATTCTGCTGTTGTCACAGAATAAATTTTGTATGATTTGAATTCTTTTAAATTTGTTTAGAATTGTTGTAAGGATACATATACATTCTGTCTTGAATAATATTCCATGTCCACAGGAGAATAATGCTTATTGTACAGTTGTTGGGTGTAGGGTTTTATAAATCAATATGGGAAGTTGTAGGATAGCGTTATACCTTTACTGATTTTTTATTATTTTTTAAATCAATTACTGGATGAGTTGTTTCATTTCTATGTATGATTATATATTTATCTCTTTTTGCCATTACTTCTATTTTCCCTCCTTCACTATAAAGAATAAGGCAATTGAGACTCAATTATGAACAACTAATTCACATGCAAATTTATGAGGATTTCATAGGAAATTTCTTAGACCAACTATTCTTGGAATTTATAATCTCTCAATCCTAGGAATCATATCAACTTCAAAATCAAACAAAACATATTATTCCTTTTCAGGGAAATAGGATTACATTATACACAGGATGTGATATATAGTATGGAACTTAAGATATATAAAAGTCTGAAAGGACATGACTAGATTTAAAGGTGAATAGAATAAAGAAAAAATCCTTAAAAATTGTGGAAAATACTAAAGTTATTAATTGTTTAGCCAAGGTTTGCAGAAATTTCCCATGTTCTAAAAGAGTTGGATGAGTTATTTTGGTCAATTAAAATCAATAAGGTGTCCATTTCTCCCAAAAGATAAAATTTTAGTGTGTTCAAATTATGTTTGTTTTGAAATAAGTAGAACTGATACACAAACTCACATTCATTGAACATATATATACAAATAAGCCTTCCAAACTTAACTTCCCCACTAATCTTTTAAAAATGTGTAATGTAGGTCTTAAGAGTAATTTCTAATAGTATTATATACCTCAGTTAACCTGTAAATTCATCTTATATTTGTATTTTAATAAGTCAAAATGTTTGTAAAGAGCTGAAGCTTGGTATGCTTGATTATATTCTTATAAGTAGATCAACCTATAAGTGTACAATAGTTACTATGTATTTTACTCAATGGCTGTGTAAGCAAAAAGGTATAATTAGCACATTTATGAATGCTATGTCTATGTTCCACTTTTGAGGAGAGTTTGTTTGTCAATGAGATTGTGCTCAGTACTCTATATTATAGAATTATAAGCTTCTATATTTGTAACCTTCCCTAAAAAAGAAGTCAGTCAAATTTTCTAAATAGCAAAGAGTTGGTATTTTAATCACTAGGGTTTGTCCTTGTGTTTTAAAAAGGACACATTTTTAAAATATGAGACTGTTCCCTCAGCCCTGAAACAGAAAGCTAAATATAATTTAAACCTCACTTCACTGTCAAGGTGATAACTATAATCCTCAAAGCTTAGCCACTGCTGTAAGTATTGTGCAGAAGCTGATGTTAGTGTGTTGTATGCCATCTAAAAGAGATTGTGATTACATCAGTTGTCCTTTGAAAACAACTCCTGATGACAGTTTATCCTTGGATCACTTGTTGCTAATTTCATAATTGATAATACAATGAACATAATACTTATAAAGCAACTACAGTATACCAATTATTTGTCAATGTATTAGAGCTATGTAGATATTTATGTTAGTCTCTGCTCTCAAGAAGTTTGCTTTCTATTTGAGCAAAATGGAAAGCCTGTGTTGGCCAATACTGTCTATTTTAGTCCAACCATTCTGCAAGATGAGGTATTATATTCCTAATATCTATGAGGAAATTAAGGCTCTGAAATGATCAATAACTTGCTGTATATCCAACAGTGGTGAGTGGAAGAACCAAATTCAGATAGTTCTCTCTGACTTTCCAACTTACGTTCTTTCTGTTTTCAGTACTTGCATGCCCCCAAGGGCTTTGATGTACAGTGAAGAATCTTCACTTCTTCAATCTTCTCTCAAAGGGAAGACCTATTTTCTGCCTTCTCTGTGAGGATGGTTGCTTATCTCTTCACTCTTAACTTTCTAAGGCAGCCAGTGATACCGCCTTTATTGTCATAATTGCCATCTTCTTCAAATCCTAGATTTCCAGGATTAAAGAGTTCCTTACAAGTTGTCTAATCTAGCCCCTTTCTTGTACAATTAATGCATTCAAGATCAGTGAAGCAGAGACTTCACAGGCAGACCACTGTTAGCAGCACCAGAAACAGCATTTTATCTAGACTTCCAGCAACATCCCCTTTCCATCAGACCATGTCATTCTTCCTCAGATGTACTCTCTATGCTCTTTTGTTTCCTATTCTTTATCATGCTTAGTCTTCAAATAATACAGGTGTTGATACAGTCAAATATTTGCCATCAGTCTGTTATATTGCTACATTTTCTCAAAGAGGGAAATAACAGAGTAATATATTGTTCTGATTTTTTTATGATTCTTTATATATATTATTGAATGTTTCTACTTAATGATTCTGGTTAACAAGTTCTGTGTGTTCTCTATGATTAAGGCTAGTTTGCACACCTAAGGTAGATTTAACTCTTACAAAGCTAAATTTACATAGGTCCATGCTTCGAAGACAATTGACAGTTTCAGTTCAACTTTAGTTTTTAACTACATCTCTGCCTGGAAAAATGTGCTTGGTTTTTACATAATTCGGGGTGATTTTTGCTTTTATATAGTAAAAATGTTTTTGCTTCTGCATAAATCTTACTATGATTTAAAAAAAAAAAGCTATCTCTAGGTATTTTCATTGGCTCTCAATTTTACTGATATCTCAACCAAATAGTAACTGCTTTTCTATAAATTACAAAAACAAACAAACAAAAAGAAAAGGACACTCCTTTCACTGATTTAAAAAAGAAACTCCTTTCTCTAGGTTGACAAACTCTATGTCCTATCACATAGGAGCCATGACTTGGCAATCTAGATGAAGACTGGATTTGAGACTCCATTTCTTCTGTTGGTCAGATGTCTCTTTACAACAAACCACTGGAGGTATATTCTCAACCATGTGAATTAATCATGGAATTGCTTGGTAATACCCAGGACATGTCACTAAATAATGTCTCTAAATGGCCAAGACAGAAAATATAACAACTATACGAAAAAAGTCTCTTGAGGTACCAGGTTTTATGCAATCTGGACCCTACTTTAGTAATTAGTCAGTAAAGATGGTTATTATTTGTATATATGCATATGCATTTTCAGATTTGTTTAACACTGACTCCCTCTGATTTCACATTGAATACATTTGTCCAAGTTTTGTTATCTACTCTAAGATGATGCTTTCACTGTCACTATTTGTGTTAAGAAAACAACATGTCTGATCTCAAACAGATTTGTGATGATAAATAGAAGATAAATCATAGTCACTATTTCATTGTATTTTTCAGAGTAGTTTCAAAGGACCTTATACTTAATAAGTAGCCAAGCATTTCTAAATACTTCAGTATAAGTAGTGGCTTATATTTATCAATTCAGTTCGGAGCAGTGGCTTATATTTATCAATTCAGTTTAGATACTATCTGCTAAAAATGCATAAGTAATTTAGTACACTGATATAGATTCTAAAAGATTATTATAAGTGAAGATTACATTATTAAGATTCTTACAGTTACGTTTCATATAAAAACAAACACTAAAAGGGATAGAAGCTAACATTAATACATTATACCAATCCTACAGAGAGTTAACATATGAAAATGTAGGAGACTAATCTCTTTTATTGTCATGTTAATGCAAAATATTTGCATTTTTGGCATTCTTAATAGCATTACATGTGTGGATTTTTTTTTAATTGCCCTTCTGTGTACTAGCAAGGACTAGTGATGTCTTATCACCAACGCACTGTCAGTGAAACTTTATGGGCCTATGAATGTCCCTGTATCAGGCTGCCAGAGTTTTTCTTTTTTTCTGTATTTCCTAAGAAGTAATGTGTTTCTAAAAACTGAAGTAAGAAAAAAAAAAAAGAACAAAACTGAAGTAAGATTTTCAAAACCTGGGAATTCATTTAAGATCTGCCACTTACCAGTCAAATAAACTTTGAACATCAACAACCCTAATAAGACTCACATTTCCAGTTACAAATTGAGCCAAGAAATATTTGCTCTGGCTTCCTTTTTATGCTTAAGTTGTTCAGAGCAAATTAAAGCAATATACGAAAGTATTTTAAACTTGTGAAGTCCCATGCAGAAATAATATGTAATTATTCGAAGTCTATTAGGTTGTACTTTGAAAAATGGCTTGACTTCTGCTTATTGACATCATTTATCATACATGGAATGTGGTCAGCCAAAACACATCAGAATATCATATTTTAGCTAATCCACTTTTATCAAGTTTTAGGTCAATAAATCATGCACCCACATTTTCCAGTGTGTTGATTCCAAATGTGTTATATAATTCTCCAAGGTTGGAATGTGGTGGGTCATGCTTCCCCCTGAATGAACGAAAGAATTTTCCTCTATAATACTGAAAATGTATCCTGAGTACAGGTGGAAAAATGTGGTAAACCATCCATTGCATATTTTTTTAAAATAGCAGTTTGTGTTCATTAGGTTGCTTTTTTCTCTTATCCTCTTCACACAAGCTGTTTCATACTATACTTCCAAGCAAATGTCAATATACTTAGCTCTTTCATAGAACTCATTCATATACAGATAAGCATTCATACCTCAAGGTTTAAAAACCACTCAGTAGGGGGATCCCTGGGTGGCTCAGCGGTTTGGCACCTGCCTTCAGCCCAGGGCATGATCCTGGAGCCCCGGAATTGAGTCCCACATCAGGCTCCCTGCATGGAGCCTGCTTCTCCCTCTGCCTGTGTCTCTGCCTCTCTCTCTCCCTCTCTGTGTCTATCATGAATAATAAATAAAAATAAATAAATAAAAACATTCAGTGAAGTCCAAGGGATTAGACAGCACAACTATTTCCTTACAGTGCCTTTTCCATCATTGAGGTCTTACATTTGTCTATATTATTTTTATTAGGAGGTGTTATATATGCACAGAGTGATAGATTCATAAATACAAGTGGTGAGCAAAGAATGTGTTTCCCTTTAATACTCTCTCTTTATCCCTAGTCTTTTGCAGAAATATCCAGTCAACAATGATCATTTCAGATGTATCTCTGAATATCTAAATGCTTTCATAATGTATACGCTCTCTTAGAACTTGCATTTTTCCTGAATTATGTATCTTGGTTGTCACTGATAACAGTTTTTGTAGATATTTTTAATTTCTAATGGCCATAATAGCATTAATCCATTATATAATTATATGTAATTTATTTAACTAATAATCTCTTCACCTATTTACATTGTTTTCAATATTTTGCTACCATAAATAATATTGATATAAATATCCTTATGGAAATACCTTGTGCTTAAGTGTGAAAACTCCTGCAGGATACAATTCTAAAAATGAAATGAATATCAAATGTTATATGTGACTTATCTGCCTACTTAAAAAAAACAGATTTTCATTATGTGAGCCCACGTGCCCCCATTCCATCATGAACACAGTGTTTAATCAACCTTTCATACTTTGCAATTGTGATAGCTGAAGAATCATGTCTCAGTTTCAATTTTGAATCAATTTTACTATAGTAGAATTTTTTTTATATAGTAGAATTTTTATACAGCATTTTTCATATGCTTAAGTCTTTTGCATTTATTTTTGTATAAACTATCTTTGTCTAACCTTTGCCCATTTTTCTATAGGAATTTTCACAGATTTTCATTGCTTTCTAATGGCTCATAGTAAATTAAGAGTTATATTTTGTCTGTCAAATGGCTCAATATCTTTCGTGTGTCACTGACTTTTAATCTGGATAACATTTTTCATACAAGAATCTTAAAAATGCTGTGTAGTCCATTATCTTACTTTAAGATTTCTTCTTAATTCTGCATTATATTTGCAAAGATTCATCCACTATCATATTATGAAAGATACCTTCCAATTTTATGATATTTTTACCATTTAATTTTTTTCATTTAACTATTTTACCCACCTCATGCCCACCTCATGTTTATTTTGTACTAAGGAGTGATATAGATTTAAATAAATTCATATTTATTGTATTTTTTTTTCACGTGACTGGCAAATGTTCCCATTTCTATGTAAGAATGAATTATTTCTTCAGAAATTGAATATTACCTTTATTATAAACTAAATTTCTGTTTGGGCATTTGTTCCTGAGTCCTCCCTGCTATTCCACTCCATCTCTTTGTATTTATTTGCATAAGTACTCAGTTGCTTTGGTCTCTAAAACTATATACATATTGAAATCTCTTACAGGGCTAGTTCCTACCCAATATTCTTCTTTTAAAGAAACTTCCTGGCAATTCTTGAAAGATTTTATTACAAGTAAACCCTATAATTAGCTTTCTTTGTTCCAAATAAAAATCACCTTGGCATACTTTTATTAATGCATTAAATTTATGATTCACTTATGGAAAACTTACATCTTTATAATACAGAGTCAAGGAAAATGGATGGCCTTCTATTCAACTACTCTTTTAAGTCTCCCATTTCATTTTAGCTTATCTCTTCTACTTTTACTGTTAAGATTTTCCAAAGAAAATTCATCTTATTCCGTTACTGTCATAAATGGGCTATTTTCTTTATGCTTTCTAGATGTATAAATTTGTGTGTGTGCGTGTACCTCTTATTTTTTACTCAGGCAATTAACTAAAATTATATTCCATAATAATTTTTCAATTTATTTATGCATATTTTAAGGGAAAATTCCATCACTTAAAGTATCTGTAACTTTGATTTTTTTCTCTCGTCTAAATGTGTCAAATAATTACTCCCAAAAATGTAATGTATTTTTGATATCAGAATTCCTTTAAGTGTTCTTGCCTTTATTGGCAAAACTTCTAATTCTCCATTAAAAATGATACTGCCTATATTTCTAGCCACATAGCTACCTATGTCTATATAGCAATACGTGCATACATATGACGCAGGTTTTGTAAGTATGTAAATATATATAAAACTGTTTTTTTTTTTTTCTTTCACCAGGTGCGTTTCACAACATTTGTATATTACTCTTCAAGGACAGCATGAAAGCAGGTGGTTTCTTCTGGGACTCAGTCAAGTCTTACGTAGGGTTTGCTGAATTATCTAACCATAGAAAAGTAAAACTCACAGGCTCTTTCCTCTAGTTTATGTAAAGTAAAGCTCCTCAATGCAGAGTGAATATAGCATTGTATTGAAAAACAGAAAAGTTTTCTCTTTTGAGGAGGGGGTTGGATGATGGAAAGTGAAAGTGAGGATTTTTCTGTCTCAAACAAAAGAACACGCCCCATCAGTGGTAGGCAGAATGAGAGTTGTAACTCAAGTCTGCTACTAAACGTGTGACATTAGTACATTGCTTACCTTTTTTCCCCTCATTTAAAATATATGAACGTTAGAGTAGATAATGCCAATATATTTTTCGTATTTAACTTTATTTAAATCCTGTCATTTAATGCAAACTTTAAGGTGACTACATGGCAAGCTAGATTACAAAACGAGATTATAGTCTCCATTTATGCATCTTTATTCCCTACAGGTTCAAAATTTAGAGAAATAATGTACTTCAAAGCTTCTGTGTCTGCTTATTTGATCCTCATTTTCATTTGTATGAAAAATGAGAAATGAATTCAGAATATATTTCTGTTTAATTTTGTAGTCTGCCAAGCTTTTTCTAATTTTGTTGAAAAGTTTAAACTTTTATATAAGGTTAAGCTCTACTGAGATGCAGATTTCTTGGAAATTAAAATGAAGGACTGGAAAAATAGCAGTTTGTTTGACAAGGAGAGGGCAGGTCCTAATACTTCTAGTTTTTCTTGGACACTAGTAAATCTCAGTATTATAGTAATTTAACATAATATCATCCAGAATTGTGATGAGATGTTTTTCTTCTGCTAAGCAGGCACATTCATCATTATTACCCTTGCCAAGTCATTTTAGTGCGCAGAATTTGATATAACAGAATATCTGTATATGTTTCTTTGTGCAGGGCACATGCTTGTCATCAGTTAAGCTTGAGGTCTACAGGGTGGAGGCAGTGAGACGTGGGCTCGCCACACAACTCTCTATCGAATTTCTTGAAAACTCGATTCAGTGTCACCCAAGAGCCTATGAAACATGAGCAGTAAGGAAGGATCACTAATAAAAAACTCCTGGCAAGCAGCCAATCTTTCTGCAGTGAAGCTCTGCTCACTTTAATGTAGCTCCACTGGGCTGGATACATGTGGAGGATGGATGACAGCAGGATGCTGAAACAGCTGCTAGGTGATAAGCTGAAGTGGGCCAATGCATGTGGGCTGGGAAGGAGGAGTACAGATATTAGTAGCCCTTTAGCAAATGTCCTACCACCACACTATAGCATCATGGTGCTGTCTAGTTGTAGACTGATACTAAACAATAACATCAGAGAATCTATCTTGTCCTATAAGTTTCAAAAAAGTATTTTTTCCCCAAATAATATTAGGAAACCAAAGAAACAGAGACATAGTTCTGAGAGTGCCGGACTTACTTTTATTTTGACATGCACTCCCTTAAACATGTAAACAGACAGATATCTAAATGTTTTGATTTTTCTTCTATAAAATCAGCAGGTTCCACATTTCCAGCTTTCAGAATATGTTCTTGTAGCTTCCTTTTCAAATCCTGTAAATCAGCATGAGAAAAAGAATGGCATGAGCTAAAGTAAGGTAATAAAAAATGAAAGAACAATTAAGAAGTAAAAAGAGTCTGCAGTACTTTTCTAAGTCCTCTCCTGGAGGGTTTTGTGCATTTTTAGAGATTAAATTAGTCTTAAGTTGGTGCTAAGGCTTAAAGTTGTTGTCTGAAAGAATAAGCATTATGTTGTGAGAAAAATATACTGAAGAATTTTTACCGTTTAGAGGAAATACGCTATATCTGAAAGCCCATTTATGTGCATCCAGTTATCACCAAGAACAATAGAGCATGACTTACTGGTTGAATGACCCACACCTCGACTCCAAATTTGAAGCTGATGAGATGATTGTGTCATATATTAATGTACAGTTTACACATAGGACTGGATTTTTTGCAATTAATGTTTGGGGATGTTGTCCTTAAAATCAAGATATTTCAGACATCTTACAAGCCTTTCAACCAACAACCACCATCCATTCATTTACTTACATTTTTGTTGTGCATCTACCATGTACATGACACAGTACAAGGGATGGAGTATACAACAATGAATAAGAAATCTGTAAACTCCTGGAATTTGTATATATATTGTCTAAAGCCTACTTTATTTGGTATTGTTAAGGGATACCCAGTCATACAATACATGACACCTATTTATAAAATACTAACACTTTCAAAGGAGAAATACAAACCATATAAAAAGTAAATATGAGATGATATGTAATAATTATGAGTTCTTTAGAACATACACACGTTTTGAATAAAGGGCCAGATAATAAATATTTTATACTCTGTGGGCCAAAAATTCTGTGTTATAACTACTCAACTCACAAAAGTACCACAGATAATGAACAGAGTATTCACAGAAAAAGATAGTGCACTAGATTTGGCCCATTTTTTATAATTGTTCAATTCCTACCTCAGAAAACAATTTGTATAGGAGTTAGGGAAGTTAGGTAATTACAAAAGTACATGAGAAGGTACACTGGATCTTAAATGTTGGAGAGAAAGTGGCTTATACTCATTTTACAGTATTTCAGCAAAATAATTAGAATATATCCTACATCTTCTTATTGACAGTGCATAATGCATTTATCTAGAACCAAACTCTGCTACCCACATCAAATTTAACTCTATCTTTCCAAGCCCAGGTCTTTCTATATGAGGCTGTGTCCTCTGGTTTTGAGCTTGATGCCTAGAAAAGACTTACTCCTTGGATCTCTAAACACTTAATGGACAATCACAAATTGACTACATTAAGACTCAGATCTTAGGTTGTTTATTTATTTTTTTAATTCTACCAAAATTAACACACAGGGTTATATTAGTTTCAGGTTTACAATATAGTGCAACACTCATATACATTACTCAATGCTTATTACAGTAAGTATACATGTCATACCCTTTACCTCTTTCTCCTGTGCTCAACCTACCTACCCTCTGGTAATCATAGGCTTGTGCTTTATAGTTTTCTTGGCTTTTCTCTTTTTTTCCGTTGTTTTGTTTCTCATATTCCACATATGAGTGAAATCATATGGCATTTGTCTTTCTCTAGACTTACTTATTTCACTTTGCATTATACCCTATAGATTCATCCATTTTGTACTAAATGGCAAGATTTCAGTATTTTTAATGGCTGAGTAATATTCCATTGAATATGTATACCACCTCTTCTTTATCCATTTGTTCTCCGGTGGACACTTGGGCTGTTTCCATAATGTGGCTGTTGTAAATAAAGATACAATGAACATAAGGATGCATATATCCTTTTGAATTAGATTTTAATATTCTTTGGTTAAATACCCAGTAGTGTGATAGCTAGGTCATAGGGCTGTTCTATTTTTAATTTTTGAGGAACCTCAATACAGTTTTCCACAGTAGCTGTACCTGTTTGCATTCTCCCCAAATGTGCATGAGGGTTCCATTTTCTCCACAACCTTACCAACATCTATTGTTTCTTGTGCTTTTGATTTTAGCCATTCTGACACGTGTGAAGTAATATCACATTGTGCTTGTCATTGACATATCCCTGATGATGAGTGATGTTCAGCATGTTTACATATGTCTGTTGACCATCTGTATATCTTCTTTAGAGAAATGTCTATTCATGTCTTCTGCCCATTGTTATTTGGATTATTTATTTTTTGGGGGGGTGAGTTTTATAAGTTCTTTATATAGCTTTGACACTAGCCCTTTATCCCATAGTTCATTTGCAAATATCTTCTCCCATTACACATGCCATCTTTTAGTTTTGTTGGTTGTTTCCTTCATTGTACAGAAAATTTTTATTTTGAGATAGTCCCAATAGTTTATTTTTCCTTTTCCTTTCCTTGCCTCTGGAGACACATCTGGAAAAATGTTGCTTGACTGGTGTCAGAGAAATTATTGCCTGTGCTCTCTTCTGAGATTTTCATGGTTTCAAGTCTCATATTGAGGTTTTTAATCTATTTTTAGTTTATTTTTGTGAATGGTTTAAGTGGTCCAGTTTCATTCTTTTGCATATGGCTGTCCAGTTTTCCCATCACCATTTGTTGAAGAGACACTCTTTTTGCCATTGCATATCCTGCCTCTTATGTCATAGACTAATTGGTCATACAAATGTGGTTTAATTCCTGGATTCTCTATTCTGTACTATTGATCTATGTGTCTATTTTTGTGTCAGTGCCATACAGTTTTGATTACTAGAGCTTTATAGAATATCTTGAAATCTGGCATTGTCATACCTCTAGTTTTGTTCTTTTTTCAAAATTGCTTTGGCTATTCAGGGTCTTTTGTGGTTCCATATACATTTTAGGATTACCCTAGTTTTGTAAAAAATGCTGGTGGTATTTTGATAGGGATTGCATTAAATCTGTACATCACTGTGAGTCATATAGACATTGTAACAATATTTTTCTCTCAATACATGAGCATGGAATATCTTTTCAGTTTATTAAGGCATCTTTAATTTCTCTCCTCAATGTTTTATGGTTTTCAGAGTACAGGTCTTTTACATCCTTGGTTAAGTTTATTCCTATTATCTTTGGTGAGATTGTAAATGGAACAGTTTTCTTAATTTCCTTTCTGCTACTTTATTATTGTATAGAAATTCAGTGAATTTCTAAGTGTTAATTTTGTATCCTATGATCTTATAAAATCATTTAATAGTTCTAGTATTTTTTTTGTTAATTCCTTAGGATGTTCTATATATTATGTCATCTGCAAATAGTGACAGTTTTATTTCTTCCATAGCCATGTGGATGTCTTTTGTTTCCTTTTCTTATCTGATTACTGTGATTGGACTTCTAGTACTATGATGAATAAGTGGTGTGAGTGGATATTCTTGTCTTGTTCCTGATATTAGGGGAAAAACTCAGTTTTCCACCAAGGAGTATGATGTTATCTAGGATTTTTCTATATATGGTTTTTATTATGTTGAGGTATGTTCCCTTAGTCCTATTTTGTTGAGGATTTTTATCATGAATGGATGCTGTACTTTGTGAAAAGCTTTTTCTATATCTATTGAAATAATTATATGGTTTTGTCCTTTCCCATGTTGATGTGATGTATCACATGGATTGATTCAAGAATATTGCAGCATCCCAGAAATAAATTCGACATGATCATGGTGAATGATTTTTTTACATGTATTGTTGGATTCAGTTTGCTAATATTTTGTTGAGGATTTTTGCGTCTATGTTCATCAGAGGTATTGGCCTATAATTGTATTTTTGTAGTGTCCTTATCTAGTTTTGATGTCAGGGTAACATTGCTTTCATAGAATGAATTTGGAAACTCTCCTTCCTATTCTAAGTTTTGGAAGAGTTTGAGAAGGGTAGATACTAACTCTTCTTTAAATGTTTCCTAGAATTTGCTTGTGAAGCCATCTAGTCCTGGACTTCTGTTTGTTCGGTACTTTGGGATTACTAATTCAATTTCTTGCTGGTGACTGGTCTGTTCAAATTTTCTATTTCTTCTTGATTCAATTTTGGGAAGTTATATGTTTCCAGGAATTTCTCCATTTCTTCTAGGTTGTCCAATTTGTTGGCATACAATTTTTCATCATATTCTCTTATAATACTTTGTGTTTCTGTGGTGTTAGTTTCTTCTCATTTCTGTTTTTGAGTCCTCTCTCTCTCTGTTTTTATAACTGGCTAAAATTTCATAAATTGTTCTGATCTTTTCAAAGAACCAGCTCATTGTTCATTCATCTGTTATGTTTTTAGTTTCTATTTCATTTATATCTATTTCTGCCCTAATCTTTAGTATTTCCTTCCTTCAACTGGGTTTATTCTTCTTTTTCTAGACCATTCAGATGTAAGGTTAGGTTGTCCATTTGAAATTTGTATTGCCTTTTGAAGTAGGCATGTATTCATATAACATTCCCTCTTAGAACAGCTTTTGCTATATCTCATAAATTTTGGAATGTTGGGTTTTCATTTTTCATTTCCTCTTTCATTTCTTGTTGGACCAATTCATTGTTTTGTAGCATGTTATTTAATTTATCTCTATGTTATTTAATCTCTGTGTTCTTTCCATGTTTTTTCTTGTGGTTGATTTTTAGTTTTATAGCATAGGAAAAGATACATGGCATGACTTCAATCTTTTTAAATTTGTTTAGACTTGTTTTGTGACCTAATATGTGATCTGTTCTGGAAAATGTTCTATATGCACTTGAAAAGAATGTGTATCCTGCTGTTTTAGGATGAAATTTTTAAAATATATCTATTGGATCCATCTGGTCCAATATGTCATCCAAAGCCACTTATTCCTTATAATTTTCTGTTTGGATAATCTATCCATTGATGTAAGTGGGCATTAAAGTCCCCTGCTATTATTGTATTACCATTGATTATGTCCTTTATATTTGTTAATAGATCCTTTATGTATTTGGGTCTCCTTTGACAGTATAGATATTTATAATTATTATATTTTCCTGTTGTATTGTTCCCTTTATGATTATGTGGTCTTCTACTTTGTCTCTTATTGTAGCCTTTCTTTCAAAGTTTTATAGAAGTATTGCTATCTTGGCTTTCTTTTCACTTCCTTTGGCATGCTAAATGCTTTCTCATGCCTTCACTTTCAATTTGTATGTGTCTTTAGGTCTGAAATGAGTTTCCTTTTAGGCAGCTATTATTTCCTCAAATAAAATTTCTTCCCCTCTTTTCTCTCTCTTCTTTTTCTTGGTTCCCTATAGTAACCATATGAATGTTATTATTCTTGATGGTGTCACTGAGTTCCTTTTTTAAATAAAAGGAAAAAAATAATTTTTCTTTCTTTTGTTCAGCTTGATTGCTTTCTATTACTCCATCCTCCGGGTCACTGATTTGTTCTTCTGCTTCCTCTAGTCTATGATTTATTTCTGCTAGTGTATTTTCAATTTCATATATTGCATTCTTTGTTTCTCATTGGTTATTTTTCATGTTTTCTATCTCTCTATTGATGATCTCAGTGAGACCCTCCACTCTTTCTCATCTCTGTTCTTTCAGTTCTCTTGCTGTGATTTTGTCCTGTGCTTTTGTTTGGGACATGTTCCTCTGTCTTTTCATTTGTTTAACTCTGTGTTAGGAAATTGAGTTACATCTCCTGTTCTTGCAAGTAGTAGCCTTATGAAGAAGAGGTCCAGTGGTCCCCTGTTTTGTAGTGGCCCTATTCACCAGGACCTGGCCCTTCAAAGGCTTCTCCTTTAGGTGCTGGGTGTGCCCTACTGTTGTATCTGAGCCATGTTTGCCCTCAGGATAGTCATCTGTAATTGTGTTAATGAGCCAGTCTGCAGCTGCCTTGAGCTTGAGTTGAGGCAGATCAGACATTCACTATCACGGAGGTTGGACTGCAGGACATTCTCCTGTGTTGCCCCCTGAGAAGTTTTCATTGGTGGGTAGGTCCTGCAGTCATACCAGATATATACCCTCATGCCACTGTTGTGACTGCAATATAAATTATGTATCTGGTTATTTCCCCCTTTCCCTGTGGCAAGGAATCACTTTGGAGTAGTGTTGGCCCCTGTCAAGGCTGCTTGCCCACTGTTATGCTTATTGTGGCATTTTGGGTGGAGTTCTGCAAAGTTGGATTGGAGGGGGCTTGATGCAGGTGAATGCAGGCATGGAGTGTACTGTTAACAGGTATATATGTGTAGCCTTTGGAGAACTGCTGAGGTGTTTTGGAGTGGGCACATCTGCAGGAAAGGATAGGGGTGGGGGACACTGTTATAAGCTAGGTGGAGAGTGTTGTTACTGAGCTGGTTCTCGCAGGTGTCCAGGTATCTAGGCTGGATTTCAGAGAAGGAAATGATACCCATCAGCTCTTTTGTTCTTAAGAAGTCTCTTAAATTAAAAAAAAAAAAAAAAGAAGTCTCTTAAATATCCTACCCTGCCAGCAGAAGTTTTGAGATTAGTAAATAAATCTTTCTATACATCCCAGGTGTTTTTCAAACTTGCTTCTGTTGCTTCTATGCTTCATCTCAACAGGGCTGTTTGTTGTGCTGTCTTTTAAGGGTGGGTACCAGTTTACTACAGTTCTCTAGGTCTCCCAGAGAGTGAGCTGATTTTAAAGTTTCAGGTGTTAACTTCCTCTCACCACCCCCACCCCTGCCGCCCCAATTGTAAGAACTTGAGAAGTTAAGCCCCTCTGTTTTACAAAACTCAGTATTAGGATTTGTTTTCCCAGTGTGGGTCTCTGATGCCAGACTGTCAGATGTGGGGTGTGCTCTCCCTACTTTGTGCCTGTGGTATCCCTTCCTCCCATGCACACTCCCATGAGTCAGTTTGGTTCCTAACCACATCTTCACCCTTCCTACACTTTTCTATGTGGTCTCTTCTCTATGTTTAGCTGTGGAGACTCTGTTCTACCAGCCTTTGATTCATTTTCAAGTTTATTTACACTGATCTAGGTGTTATCTAGGTTTATCCAGTACTGAGATGAGTTTAGGATCATCCTACTCCACCATCCTCCCTGGAATTCTCACATCTTGGTTTTATATTGGTTGGCAAGCACAGACTTCTGTAGTTGAAAGTGAATTAAAATAAGAAGAAAAAGAATTAAGTATAGGACATATGTATATGAGAATAGTAGAAAATGGGCTATGATGGGAAAAAGAAAAAAAAATAGGGAAGATTCTCAGAGATTACCACTAACCCTCTTTTAAGGAAACATATTAGCCGTCTTCTAAAGGTCCAGATAACTACAAGTATGTCATTCCCATGGGTAGAAATGACTTCATTAAGACTTGGATGATATTAGAGTTGGGTAATGCCATCTCAATGGAGAGTGCATGGAAAAATTACATATTAGTTGTAAGTTTATGAATATTTCAGTAATTTGAATACACTTTCCTTTTCCATAATACTCTCTATCGTTTCCATAATTAAGCATTAATAATTAAAGTTGGTCTTTGAAGATTTCCAATTATAGTATAAGGATTACAGAACTTTGCCATTACTATTCTTCCTTTGGTAAGTTGTTAAATAACCTACAAATGATTCGTTTTTAAGTACCAAATGTATTTTAAATAAATGCACTAGCAAAATATCTATTTGTATATTACTTGGGACTATCTGGGCAAGATACTTCTAAAAGATCTCAGCCCTTTATGGTTTTGAACGTGTCCATGTTTTCCAAATGACATCCCTCCTGCCAGGTACTTTCCCTTGCAATCTGCCTATTACCCCCCTAATTAACATCTTCTTCCTGACTTCTATCTCATCTTTCTTTTTTTTTTTTTTTAATTTTTATTTATTTATGATAGTCGCAGAGGGAGAAGCAGGCCCCATGCACCGGGAGCCCGACGTGGGATCCGATCCCGGGTCTCCAGGATCGCGCCCTGGGCCAAAGGCAGGCGCCAAACTGCTGCGCCACCCAGGGATCCCTATCTCATCTTTCAAAGGAATTTTTCTTGACCTTCCCAAGCAGGTTAAGTACAAACCACATCTTTACACTATCATGATACTTGTCATATTGATGTCTAATTGCTTATGCTTTTCTATTAGGTAATGAACCCCAGAACACAGAAACTCCTTTTTGTCTCAGTAGCCACTACTTATGCTTAGTACATAGTTGGCACTCAATAAATACTTGGAGGGACAAATGCATGATAAGCTTCTATTGTATTATATAAATGTTGTATCCCAGAAGTGATAAGAAAGCATTTTTCCCTTAGTAGTAGTTAATATCCTATTCATCTCACCTTCATATCTTATTTATTCATGTCTGTGTTCAACACACAATTGGAAATAATACATAGGCATTATATACACCATCATCTATAGTGGTAGTATTTCTGATCTTAGACAAAGAAAGGTGGAGCTCATTACTGTCATCATCAGCTATGGTACCTTGGGTAGGTCACTGAGCCATTCTGAGTTTATGCTTCCACATCTATCAACAGGATGATAATAGTATTCTCATGGTGGTTCTGAGGATGGAAAAGATGATTCTGATAATGGCTTTTAAATCACATCATGAAATATAAACCAGCATGATTATTACATTTCTGCTCATATTCAACCTAAGTATCACCAAGTAAAATATCGTTCAAAGCCTCAAGGAGCAGGACCTGCCTTAGAATTTATATGGAATATTATTCCCAATAATTACTTATATGCCCTTCATTGTTATCTTAACTGTTCCTACTGGATATTATATATGCTGCAACAGCTACACATTTCCATAGTATTATCTATTTCTGCCTTTGGTTCTGAATCTCTAATAACAAAGGTAGAATTAAGTATTAATAATTTTCTAACTAAATAAAACTTGGGGACTAATCATAGTTCTTTAGTTTTTAATGAGAATGGTTGGTCTTTAGATAGAGATGTGTTAAATAATCAGTTTACAAAGAACGTATTTACTAGGGAATGGATATGCACACCAGGCTTCCTTTCTAGGTATTCACTTTGCCAGCAGAATAATGATTCTGTCTTCCTCTTGCTTGAAGGAATATGGCTATGCCTCAAGCAGATTCATGCTGTTTAACTCTGCATATCTACTATCTGTGAAAGACAGTTTGGTCTCCAGAATGTTAACTCACATTTACAATGTTTGCAGGAGCTTGCAGTGCAGGAGTGAATCTTAAAAGAGACTTACTGCCACATTCACCACCCATCCTATTTAATAAAATGGAGCAGTGGAGGTATTTTAAAAGTCACATTTGTCTTCAAATCTGAAGGAAAACAACACATTTCTAAAAGCAGATGGCTTAAAGAGCAGAAGTAATTGCATAGGTCATTCACACAGATCTATGGAAAACTGTACCATACGTAGGTGTGGAAAAATTTTTTTCAGCTAATGTTCTTAATTTTTATTGACAATACTTTTGAAAGAAGATAGCAAAGTAAATCTTTCCAGATAGTGAAGTCAAATCTCACAGTGGGACAGAATTTTTCATCTCCAGATATACCAATAACATGGTCACAGTTTAACCCTGGCTAAAAGCAACAAAATTTTTAATTTTTTTTGTTTGGAGGTGAGTGTTGAAGTCATTCATATATTATAAATTGGAAAGGAATGGGGTTGAAACTTGGGAGGAAGTATATATTGATCTCAGGCATGGGAATGCTTAGTTTGGAGACTGAGTAATGATAAAGCCCTTGAAAGAACACTGTCACTGGTAGAAGCCTTTCAATAGTGCAGCTTCCACGTGGGAGACTTTCTAAAAACGTATTGTCCCTGAGGAAAAAAGTCAATTCCAACTTTTTCCTTCCAAGTTTCTAGACAAACCTAAACTACAGTCAATTTGGATGCATGAAAAGAGCTGCTAACAAAACAGCTTTTCTTCCATTCTGAATGTTCTATAATTGGAAATGTAAAGAGTAAAATAAGTTATTGCAGTGAAAACAATATGGTCATTGAGTCAGGGGAGGGGCAAGTTTATAGAAGGTGCTCAGAAAAGGACTATTTGGAAATATGACAATGGTATCTTAAAAGATGGGTAAGAGAAAGCCCTGTAGATAGGCTGTGTAAAGGTCCTGAGGGTGCAAATAATTTGTTCTGGATTTGGAACATAGTGAGAGGATGGACAGAAATAATGAGGTAGAAGCCTGATCTCCTAGGGCTTTAAAGCTATTATAACCAGTTAATTAAGAACTCTCAAAGCATAGTGGATAAACATAAAATTTTTATTTAAATCTGTCACTAGATTAAACCATGTTCTGGAAAATCCATTTCTTTCTGTTCCTAAGAGGTGTCTTTCTGGTCATACTTTATTAAAATCTGTCCAATCTACATTAAAACTTTCAGTCATACAAAGAAATGGATATACTCCATGCTCATGAATTGGAAGAATATTGTTAAAATGTCTACACTACGCAAAGCAATCCACATCTTTAACGCAATTCCTATCAAAATACCAACAGCATTTTTTCACAGAGCCATAACAAACCATCCAAAAATTTGTGTAGAACCACAAAAGACCTTGAATAGCCAAACCAATTCTGAAAAAGAAAGCTGGAGGCAACACAGTTGTGGACTTCAAGTTCTGTTATAAAGCTGTAGTAATCGGGTTGCCTGAGTGGCTCAGTGGTTGAGCGTCTGCCTTCGGCTCAGGGATCCCAGAGTCCTGGAATTAAGTCCAACATTGGGCTCCTTGAGTGGAGTCTGATTCTCCTATCCCTCTTCTCTCTCTGCCTCTCATGAATAAATAAATAAAATCTTTTTAAAAAAGCTGTAGTAATCAAAACAGTATGGTACTGGAACAAAAATAGACATATGGATCCATGGAATAGAACAGAAAAGCCAGAAGTGAATCCACAGTGATATGGTCAATTAATCTTCAATGAAACAGGAAAGAAAATCCCATGGAAAAAGAGATGTTATCTTCAACAAATGGCATTGGGAAAATGGAACAACCATATGCAAAAGAATAAAACTGGACCACCTTCTTAGACCACACACAAAAATGAATTCAAGATGGATTAAAGACCTAAATGTGAGACCTAAAACCATAAAAATCCTAAGAGAGAACACAGGCAGTAATTTCTTTGACACTGGCCATAGCAACTTTCTAGATATGTCTCCTGAGGCAAAGGAAACAAGAGCAAAAATAAACTATCTGGACTACATCAAAATGAAAAGCTTCTGCGCAGCAAAAGAAATAATCAACAAACCTAAAAGGCAGAAATCAGAAAAGGTATTTACAAATGACACATCTGACAAATGGTTAGTATCTAAAATATATAAAAACTTATAAAACTCAACACTCCAAAAATGAATAATCCAATTAAAATGGGTAGAAGACATGAATAGACATTTTTCCAAAGAAGACATCCAGATGACACATAAAAAGATGTTCAACATCACTGATCATCAGGTAAATGCAAATCAAACCTATAATGAGCTATCACCTCACACGTGCCAGAATGGCTGAAATAAACAACACAAGAAACAACAGGTATTGGCTAGGATGTGGAGAAAGGGGAACCCACATGTACTGTTGGTAGGAATGCAAACTGGTACAGCCACTGTGGGAAACAGTATGGAGATTTCTCAAAAAAGTGAAAAATAGAACTACCCTATGATCCAGCAATTGCAATTCTAGGCATTTACCCAAAGAAAGAATACAAAAATACTAATGTCAAGGGATACCTGCACCCCAGTGTTTATAGCAGCATTATCTACAATAGCCAAATTATGAAAATAGCCCATGTGTCCATTGACTGATGAATGGATAAAAAAAGAGTTCACACACACACAAAATGGAATATGACTCAGCCATAAAAAAGAATGAAATCTTGCCATATGCAAAGACATGGATGAAGCTAGAGAGTATAATGCCAAGAGAAATAAGTCAGTCCAAGAAAGAAAAATACCATGTGATTTCACTCATATGTGGAATTTATGAAACAAAACAAATGAGCACAGGGAAAAGGAGAGAGAGTCAAACCAAGAAACAGACCCTTAACTATAAAGAACAAACTAATGGGGCAGCCCAGGGGCTCAGCGGTTTAGCACCACCTTCAGTCCAGGGCCTGGTCCTGGAGTCCCGGGATCGAGTCCCACATTGGGCTCCCTGCATGGAGCCTGCTTCTCCCTCTGCCTGTGTCTTGGCCTCTCTCTGTGTGTCTCTCATGAATAAATAAACAAAATCTTAAAAAAAAAAAAAAAAGCAAACTGACGGTTACCAGAAGGGAGGTAGGTGAGGGGATAGATGAAATACGTGATGGGGGTTAAGGAAGTATACTTGTGATAAGTACAGTGATATCTGGGAGTATTGATTCACTATATTGTACATCTGAAACTAATTCACTACATGTTAACTGGAAGTTGAATAAAAACTAAAAACAACAACAACAACAACAACAAAACAAAACAAAAAACAAACCTTAACTAGGAGAAGGGGGGAGAAAACACTTTCAGTCATATATTTGAACCACATGTTTCAAAGTTCTAGCCCTTCTTTTTCCCAATGCTAGGAGGGTAGAGAGGGAGGGAAGTAGGTGAGGAATAAGGACAAATGGTCCTTACTTATTGCTGCATTTAGGTTTTAGGCCCCTTCCTGCCAATTCTCACTGTGTCTCTGACCTATACTGCTGGTCATCACCTTCTGTGTGGCAGGCACTCACATGCTGGCTCCTGCACGGCATGTGTGACAATTCTTTGGAGGCCTTTTGGGTCCTTCCCACTGCCCAGGTCTCTGATCTGGGAGTTCTGACTCCTGCTCAGCTGCCTGTTACCACCCACACTGGCAGTCCTGATGCTAGAGGATATGCATGCAGGCTCCTAGACTGCCAGCCAGCCATCACTCTGGTTATTTTCTCTACTGAGAAAGGCACAGGAGAAGGTCAGCAAGTTCACTGCCTAAACAGAAATCCAACTGGGAAACAGAATGCCAATGTTGCTTTGTGGCAACAACATCAGTGATTATCTTGCAGTCTCCCTATTATCTCTTTGTGGAGGTGGATGCCTTTCCCAGCAAGCAGAGCACTGTCTACAAGGCCAGTGATATTGGCTACCACCTGGCTTTCCTTACTCTTCTAAATATATACATTGAGGAGAGAATGGGGAAGTGGTGGCTGTTTTTGATACTTGGTGGCTCTGACAAAACTAAAAATAAACCAATAAAATTGAACTTAATATTCAATTAAACTTGGAAAATAATAGATTGACTATAGCATAGTAGTTAGGAGTATTATGGGTTTTGGAATAACTGGCCTATGTTCAAATTCTGGCTGCTGGATTTGCTAGTTGTCTACCCTTATATAAGCTAAAGTTCTAGTGCTTTAATCTCTAACTTGTAAATATGGGGAAATAATTATATTTATAGGGTTATTTAAAAATGTAGGTGGGTTAACCCCTCTAACACATACAAGGACTCAATGAGTCATAGTCCTTAATGAGTACTTTTATTAAGTACTTGAATTAATGGTAATTTTATGTGATCCCTCTGACTACTAAATGAAACACAGACTGGACAAGGAGAGCAGGGCAAGGATGGAAGCAGAGAGATCTTTAAGGCATCAGTGGAACCTTAAGTAAAACCTTACAAGAATTTGGAATAGAGTGGCACAGGTTGAAGTGTTGAAGTAGTCATTTTTATTATATGTTTCTAGGTATAGCTCTCAGGACTTGTTGAGGAATCTTTTATGGGGCTTGAGGAAAGGAATAAAGGATGGCTCTGACATTTTCAGCCTGAGAGCCTAGGAAAGCTCTTAGGTAGTTAAGGCCGTGGTGTTATATGAAATCAGATAATAATAAAAAAACAAAAATATATCAGAAAGAAAAAAAAAAAACCTAAATTGTCTTTATTCACCAATGATATAATGTTCTACAAGGGATTATTTAGATTCTACCATAGGGTATTAGATCTTAAGAAATGATGTAAATGTAACAAATCTAAATGAAGAAGAAATAATGTGTCCTATTGGCAGAATAATGGATCCTCAAATATGTCAATACCTAATATCTTCCTTTGAATATGTTGCCTTGCATGGGAAAAGAGACTTTGAAGATTGGATTAAAGTTGATGACATAGTGAGATTATCTTTGTGGGCCCAACCATTTGAGTCTTTAAAATCTGGGGATCTTTTCTGGCTGTATCAAAGAAAGATCACTTCTGGGAGGAGGGTATGGCAGCATGAGAAGGATCTGATGCCCACCGCTTGTTCCAAGATGTAGAGGTCTATGTACAAGAGGGGTCTCAGGGCTAAGGGTGGCCCCAATAACTAACATCCAGCAGGGAAACCAGCACTTCAGTCTCACAGCTGTATGGAATTAAATTCTGACAACACCCGGAAAAACAAGGAAATGGATTCTGTGGAGCCTACAGAAAGGAATAAAGCATGTCAACACCTTGATTTTAGCTTATGGAGACTCTCACCAGACTTCAGATCTACAGAAATTCAAAATAACTAATTTGTATTATTTTAAGCTACTAAACTGTTAGTAATTTGTTACAACAGCAAGAGAAAATACACATACCATAAAGTTTACCCATATTAAGTACACACTTTTTGACAGTAAATTTATAGATGTCACCACAATCCAGTTCTATCACTCCAAATAGATCCCATGTACTACTATTTGCAGTCATTCTCAGTGCTAACTCCAGCCCCAGGCAACCACTATCTGCTTAAATTTGTTTTTTTTTTTCTGAACATTTCATATGAATTATGTCTTTTGCATCTGACTTCTTTCACTTAATTCAATGTTTTTGAGGCTCCTTCATGTGTACTGTATATCAATATTTTGTTCCTTTTCATGACTAAGTAGTAGTCTATTATCTGGATAAACCACAATTTATCCCTTTATCACTTCATGGAGATACAGGGTTTTCAGATTTTTACTATTATGAATAAAGCTATGAACACAAGTCTTTGTGTGGACTTGGATTTCATTTCATGCAGACACCCAGGAGTGTAACTGCCAGGTCAGAAGATAAGTTTGTTGAGTTTTATTTTTAATATTTTATTTGCTTATTTGAGAGAGAAAGGTAGGGGCAGAGGGAGAGGGAGAAATAGGCTTCCCAGTGAGCAGGGAGCTCGATGCTGCCTGCGGGGCTTGATCTTAGGACCCTGGAATCATGAACTGAGGCAAAGGCAGATGCTTAACTGACTGAGCCACTTAGGTGTCCCTTAACTTTTTAAAAAATAATTCAAAGTGGCTGTACTGATTTACATTCTCATTAGCAATATATGGAGATTCTGATTTCTCCATATCTCCTTGCCTATTGATTATCTTCTTTTTTAACTGTAGCTCTTCCTAAGGGTATAAAGTGGTATTTCATATTATTTTAATTTGCATTTGCTGATGGCTATTGATGCTGAGCATTTTTTCATGTGCTTATTAGTCATTCATATACCTTTTTTAGTGAAATGTCTATTCAGTTTTTCATTTTTTTCTTCACTAATTTTTAATTGGATTTTTTATATTACTTTAGAAGAGTTCTTCACATAGACTGGATACAAATTGTAGTGATAAAATTGGATTTTCTCATGAAAATTATTTAGACACTTTTATCATACACATAACTAAAAATGGATCATATGCCAAAGTGTAAAGGTAACTATAAAACTTCTAGAAGAATATATAGAAGAAAATCTTTGTGAAGCTTATTTCAAGATAAAAAGAAAATATATGTAATTGATGACTTATATCACATATAAATATATACATAACATAAAGATATATATATATTATATTTATATATATATATATATATATAAATCATGTATATATGCTTCACACATATTTGTTCCTAATCTGTGACCTTTTATTAAGGGTATCTTTTGAAGCCAAACAGTTTTGTTTTGTCTTTAATGAAGTTCAGTTAATATTCACATTCTTTTATGTACCATTATTTTGGTATCATATCTAAGAATGCTTTGCTCTTTGGAAAAAAAAAAAAAAATCTGGGTTTTGATAGGGATTGTGTTGAACCCATAGATAAAACTGTGGAGAATTGTCATCTTCAGGATATTGATCTTTCCAACGCATATATATACATAGAATATTTCTCCATTTATTTTAGATATTTTAAATTTTCTTTTAGCAATGTTTTGTTTTCAGAGGTCTTGAACACTTTCTGATAAATTCATTCTCAAGTATTTTATTCTTTTTGATGTGATTCAGATATTGTTTTTTCTTAATTTCAGTTACAGAAGTCAAACATCCTTATAAAATGGATATTTGATCATTTGTAGGGGCAATGGGAAGAATACAGGGTTCTTGTTAATAACTAGGGTATCTTTGGAAAGTTATGTTAAAATTAGAATTTAAGAGATTGCATTTAAATTCAGATCTATACAGAAAATAACCTAAGCCAGTGGTGAAAATAAAGTAAAGCTAAAAGAAAGGAAATTGGAAACCAGAAATCTTTGCAGAAAAAGGAAAAAATGGCCAGGGATGGGTGAGTTGTGCAGGGCCTGGTAGAGACAAGTATGCTTTCCAAGAAAGCTTGAGGCAAATATCTACCTTATGCAGAGTGAACCAAAAATTAGATGTACTATTCAGAGCCATCACCTTCCCGGCCTATTTGAGGAGGACAAGGGTTGCTTATACAACTGAATGATTTAACAACAACAACAAAAAATTGGCATGATGAAATGTTTTAAGTAAGGTTTTTGACAAATAATCATATGCTTTCTTATATTTAGAGTTTTAATAAGTGCTTCTTGTATTTAATTTAATATATAGAAATTTGCAAAGGCTTGACTTATAGTTTTACAGTGAAGTAAAACTTCATAAATAAAAATACACACATTGACCTACTTTTGCTGAACATTTCCCAAATGGTATTGAGTTATGGTGAACGGTAAACATTAAATGAGGTAATATGGAGGGGGGCGGGGCAAGATGGCAGAGGGATAGGATCCTCAAGTAACATGTCCCCACCAACTTAGCTAGGTAACTTTCAAATTATCCTGAAAACCTACAAATTCGACCTGAGATTTAAAAAGAGAACAGCTAGAATGCTACAGAGAGGAGTTTGTGCTTCCAACAAGTACCACTCATATTTAGCCACTCTGCACTGAGCAAAATAACTAGAAAGAACAAACCACCACAAAATAAAGAATCAGAAACAGTACTCTCTGCCACAGAGTTATAGAATTTGGATTACAATTCAGAGTCATAAAGCCAATTCAGAAGCACAGTTATAAAGCTACTGGTGGCTCTGGAAAAAAGCATAAAGAATTCAAGAGACTTCATGACTGCAGAATTTAGATATGATCAGACCGAAAATTAAAAATCAATTAAATGAGATGCAATCCAAACTGGAGGTCCTAATGATGAGGGTTAATGAGGTAGAAGAAAGAGTGACATAGAAGACAAGTTTATGGCAAGGAAGGAAGCTGAGGAAAAAGAGAAAAACAATTAAAAGACCCTGAGGAAAGGTTAAGGAAAATAAATGACAGCCTCAGAAGGAAAAATCTACATGTAATTGGGGTTCTAGAGGGCACTGAAAGGGACAGAGGACCAGAAAGCATATTTGACCAAATCATAGCTGAGAACTTCCCTAATTTGGGGAGGGAAACAGGAATTCAGATTCAAAAGATAGAGAGATACCACCTAAAATCAATAAAAACCATTCAACACCTGGACGTTTAATAGTAAAACATGCAAATTCCAAAGATAAAGAGAAAATCCTTAACTTATATGGGGAGAAATATTAGATTAACAGCAGACAGAGACCTGGCAGGCCAGAAAGGGCTGGCAGGATATATTCAGGATTCTAAATCAAAAGAACATACAGCAAAGAATACTTTATCCAGCAAGGCTCTCATTCAGAATAGAAGGAGAGATAAAGAGCTTCCAAGATAGGCAGAAACTGAAAGAACACGTGACCACCAAGCCAGCTCTTCAAGAAATATTAAGGGGGACCCTGTAAAAGAAAGAGGGAGCCCAAAGAAATAATCCACAAAAACAGGGACTGAATAGTTATTATGTTGACACTAAATTGATATCTTTCAATAGTAACTCTGAACGCGAATGGGCTTAATGATCCCATCAAAAGACACAGGGTTTTCAGACTTGATAAAAAAGCAAGACTCCTCTATTTGCTGTCTACAAGAGACTCATTTTAGACCTAAGGATACCACCAGCCTGAAAATTAAAGATTGGAGAACCATTTATTATTCAAATTGTCCTCAAAAGAAAACAGGGGTAGCCATCCTCATATCAGATAAATTAAAGTTTATCCCGAAGACTGTAGTAAGAGATGAAGAGGGACACTGTATCGTACTTAAAGGATCTATCCAACAAGAGGACCTAACAGTCATGAATATATGCCCCTAATGTGGAAGCTGCCAAGAGTATCAATCAATTAATAACCAAAGTAAAGACATACTTAGATAATAATACACTAATACTGGGAGACTTCCATATGGCACTTTCTGCAAATGACAGATCTTCTAAGCACAACATCTACAAAGAAACAAGAGCTTTAAATGATACACTGTGCCAGATGGATTTCATAGATAAATACAGAACTTTACATCCAAATGCAACTGAATACACATTCTTCTCAAGTGCACCTGGAACTTTCTCCATAATAGACCACATACTGGGTCACAAATCAGGTCTTAACATACCACATACTGTGTCACAAATCAGGTCTTAACCTATACCAAAAGATTGGGATTGTCCCCTGCATATGTTCAGACCAAAATGCTTTGAAACTTGAACTCAATCTCAAGAAGAAATTAGGAAGAAATTCAAAAAAGTGGAGGTTAAAAAGCATCCTGCTAAAAGATGAAAGGGTCAACCAGGAAATTAGAGAAGAATTAAAAAGATGCATGGAAACTAGTGAGATTAAAGATACAACCATTCAAAATCTTTGGGATACAGCAAAAGCAGTCCTGAGAGGGAAATACATCACAATACAAGCATCCCTCAAAAAATTGGAAAAACTTCAAATACACAAGCTAAACTGGTATACTGCTAAAGGAACTGGAGAAAGAACAGCAAATAAAACCTACACCCAGCAGAAGAAGAGAGCTAATAAAGATCCCAGCAGAATGCAATGATATAAAGACCAGAAGAACTGTGGAACAGATCAACAAAACCAGGAGTTGGTTCTTTGAATGAATTAATATGATAGTTAAGCCATTAGCCAGCCTTTTAAAAACAAAAAAGACTCTAATTAATAAAATCATGAATGAAAAAGGAGATCACAACCAATACCAAGGAAATACAAACGATTTTAAAAACATATTATGAGCAGCCATACGCCAATAAATTAGGCAATCTAGAAGAAATGGACACATTTCTGGAAAACCGCAAACTACGAAAACTAGAACAGGAAGAAATAGAAAACCTGAACAGGCCAATAACCAGGGGAGATATTGAAGCAGTCGTCAAAAACCTCCCCAGACACAAAAGTCCAGGGTCAGATGACTTCCCAGGGGAATTCTATCAAACATTTAAAGAAGAAACAATACCTATTGTACTAAAGCTGTTCCAAAAGATAGAAAGGGATGGAATACTTCCAAACTCATTCTATGAGGCCAGCATCACCTTAATTCCAAAACCAAAGACCCCACCAAAAAGGAGAATTATACACCAATATCCCTGATGGACATGGATGCCAAAGTTATCAGCAAAATACTAGCCAATAGGAACCAACAATACATTAAGAAGATTACTCACCATGACCAAGTGGGATTTATCCCTGGGATGCAAGGCTGGTTCAACTCTCATAAAGCAATCAACGTGGGGATCCCTGGGTGGCGCAGCGGTTTGGCGCCTGCCTTTGGCCCAGAGCGCGATCCTGGAGACCCGGGATCGAATCCCACATCGGGCTCCTGGTGCATGGAGCCTGCTTCTCCCTCTGCCTATGTCTCTGCCTCTCTCTCTCTGTGACTATCATAAATAAATAAAAATTAAAAAAAAGCAATCAACGTGATAGATCATATCAACAAGAGAAAAAACGAGAACCATATGATCCTCTCAATAGATGCAGAGAAAGCATTTGACAAAATACAGCATCCATTCCTGATCAAAACTCTTTAGAGTATAGGGATAGAGAGAACGTTCCTCAAAATCTTAAAAGCCATCTACGAAAACCCCACAGCAAATATCATTCTCAATGGGAAACACTGGGAGCCTTTCCCCTAAGATCAGGAACATGACAGGTATGTCCACTCTCACAACTGCTATTCAACATAGTACTAGAAGTCCTAGCCTCAGCAAGCAGGCAAACAAAAAAAGAAAGAGAAAAAAAAGAAAAGAAAAGAAAAAAGAAAGAAAAGGCATTCCAATTGGCAAAGAAGTCAAACTCTCCCTCTTTGCAGATGACATGATACTGTACATAGAAAACCCAAAATACTCCACCCCAAGATTGCTAGAATTCATACAGCAATTCAGCAGTGTGGCAGGATACAAAATCGATGCCCAGAAATCAGTGGCATTTCTATACAGTAACAATGAGACAGAAGAAATAGAAATTAAGGAGTAAATCCCATTTACAATTGCACCCAAAAGCATAAGATACCTAGGAATAAACTCAACCAAAGAAGTAAAGGATCTCTATCCTAAAAACTACAGAACACGTCTGAAAGAAATTGAGGAAGACACAAAGAGATGGAAAAAAATATTCCATGCTCATGGATTGGAAGAATTAATATTGTGGAAATGTCAAGGCTACCCAGGGCAATTTACACATTTAATGCAATCCCTATTAAAATACCATGGACTTTCTTCAGAGAGTTGGGACAAATCCTCTTAAGATTTGTGTGGAATCAGAAAAGACTCAGAATAGCCAGAGGAATATTGAAAAAGATAACCATAGCTGGGGGCATCACAATGCCAGATCTCAAGTTGTACTACAAAGCTGTGATCATCAAGACAGTGTGGTACTGGCACAAAAACAGACACATAGATCAATAGAACAGAATAGAGAACCCAAAAATGCCCCTCAACTCTATGGTCAACTAACATTCAACAAAGCAAGAAAGACTATCCACTGAAAAAACAACAGTGTCTTCAATAAATTGTGCTGGGAAAGTTGGACAGCCCCATGCAGAAGAATGAAACTAGACCATTCTCTTACACCAGACACAAAGATAAACTCAAAATGGATGAAAGATCTAAATGTGAGACAAGAATCCATCAGAATCCTAGAGGAGAACACAGGCAACACCCTTTTTGAACTTGGCCACAGCAACTTCTTCCAAGATACATCTGGGAAGGCAAGGGAAACAAAACCAAAAATGAATTATTAGGACTAAATCAAGATAAAAAAGCTTCTGCACAGCAGAAGAAACAGTCAACAAAACTAAAAGACAACCTACAGAATGGGAGAAGATATTTGCAAATGACATATCAGATAAAGGGCTAGTATCCAAGATCTATAAAGAACTTATTTAACTCAACACCAAAGAAACGAACAATCCAATCATGAAATGGGCTAAAGACAAGGACAGAAATTTCACCAAAGAAGAGGTAGACATGGCCAACAAGCACATGACAAATGCTCTGCATCACTTGCCATCAGAGAAATACAAATCAAAACCACCATGAGATACCACCTCACACCAGTGAGAATGGGGAAAATTAACAAGACAGGAAACAACACATGTTGGAAAGGATGTGGAGAAAGGGGAACCCTCTTGCACTGTTGGTGGGAATGTGAACGGTACAGCCACTCCGGAAAACTGTGGAGGTTCCTCAAAGAGTTAAAAATAGAGCTACCCTATGACCCAGCAATTGCACTGCTGGGGATTTACCCCAAAGATACAGATGCAGTGAAACGCCGGGACACCTGCACCCCGATGTTTATAGCAGCAACGTCCACAATAGCCAAACTGTGGAAGGAGCTTCGGTGTCCATCGAAAAATGAATGGATAAAGAAGCTGTGGTCTATGTATACTGAATATGAATATGAATATGAATAGTCCTCAGCCATTAGAAATGACGAATACCCACCATTTGCTTCAACATGGATGGAACTGGAGGGTATTATGCTGAGTGAAGTAAGTCAGTCGGAAAAGGACAAACATTATATGGTCTCATTCATTTGGGGAATATAAAAAATAGTGGAAGGGAATGAAGGGGAAAGGAGAGAAAATGAGTGGGAAATATCAGAGAGAGTGATGGAACATGACAGACTCCTAACTCTGAGAAATGAACAAGAGGTGGTGGAAAGGGAGGTGGGCAGGGGGTTGGGGTGACTGGGTGACGGGCACTGAGAGGGGCACTTGATGGGATGAGCACTGGGTGTTATGGTATACGTTGGCAAATCGAACTCCAATAAAAAATATATACAGAAAAATGAGGTAATATGAAGCACAGTGCCAAAAATTTTGGCAAAAAATGTCAAAAATTTTAGTTTCCTGTTTCCTTCCCTTTATCATTCATATTCAGTATTTATTGAAAGTAAAATTATGCTAGACATTCAGAAAAGATGTTTCTTCTAAGTTATTTTTTATATTATGAAGGCAAAATTAAGATAAAAAATACCAACAGAAATTTCACAGTACGCATCCTACAAAAAGGACAAGAAAATGAGCCTGCAATTAGATAAAACTGCATCCCTTTCAATAATACAAGGAATTGTATTATTAAATATTCAAGATTATGTGCATTAGTGAGGACATAAACTCAAAGACATACCTTTTCACAGGACTTCTGACAGTAACTAACCATTAGAGAAACATTAAATGAAACACTGAAAGGGGAAAACAATTCAAGAAATGGACCAATTTGAGTAACTCAAAAGTACTGCTTTAGATGGCACATTTAGAGAACAAAAGACAAAAGAGAATCAGAAAGAAAAAAAATCGTTTCAAGATGAAGTGGCTACTGTCCATTGATTGAGAGGTCACACTTTAAATCATTTTGACAGCTGAGAGAGGAAGAAGAATATAGTTTTCCCAGGAGGTAGTTTTTAAAATGTTTTAAGTAACTTAATATAAAGAGAAGGACACCAAAGTTGAACCAGAAATGACTAAGAGGTTTAGTTGCAGAAAATGTGACCAACATATGACTAAATCCAAATAAAGAACACTTAAAACTGGGATCCAAAATACATGAAGGGAACAACTCCCTAACTTGGCATTTTCTGACTCCTCTGGAAACTAAATCTCCCTCTAGCAATATTCTGTCCTTCCGTTTAGTTTAAGTATAATCTTCTTTTTTCCAGCATGATCTGGGTTTATGACAAATTCTATTTTTTCTTAGCAGAGGCATTTATTAGATATATTGCTTATGACAAATTCTCTCAAGATTTCAACTGTAGCATCAAGAGCAACACCAAAACACACTTTGAGCCATTCTTCAATCCTCATTTTATAAATCCTAAATATGTAAATACTATCTATCAAATTTGCTGTATATTTTACAAAATGTATTAAAAGTGAATCAATAAAGTGAAGTATGATTTTCTTTTCATCTTACAAATTTATGATCAAAAAGGGTTAGCATTCATGTTATAGCTTGGCAGATTTTTTCTTGGTTTCATTTTGAAATGCTCAGTAGTCCTGCCACTTGAGCTTATGCCACATACAGAGAAACCTGAAGAAATTAAAGAATTGTCTGGATGATTCATGGAAATACCCAATTTTCATCTGAATTATACCTATGTCAATAAACATGACTAGCCATGAGTTCAGTTTATGCCACTTAACCTCATTAATGTTTTATTGGATTATAATTTTGTTTTTTAATTTTTATTTATTTATGATAGTCACAGAGAGAGAGAGAGAGGCAGAGACACAGGCAGAGGGAGAAGCAGGCTCCATGCACTGGGAGCCCGATGTGGGATTCGATCCCGGGTCTCCAGGATCGCGCCCTGGGCCAAAGGCAGGCGCCAAACCGCTGCACCACCCAGGGATCCCTTTATTGGATTATAAACTGTGATGATAATAAAAGTGATATAACAATAATTCCTATGTAAATTAAATGAGATGATACTTGGAGCATCCATAGCATAGTCAATAAACAGTAGTCATTTGGCAAATGGTGATAATAATAATAGATGTGCTATTAGTACTAGTAGTTCCAGTGAGAGTACTATTTGTAGCAGTTGTAGTAGCAAATTTAGCCTGGATTATAAATATATATATACATATATATATATATATATATATATATATATATTTAACTTTTTTTCTTGAACCTCAAGCTACATCAACTAATAAAAGAGTATCTTTATATGTGAATTGAAGAAAATAAATCATAATAATAATGGCCTTGATTTATCCTATTTTTAATCTATGACTGATATTTTACATGTACACTCTTTTATCTCCAAAAATAACCCCCAAGAAAATAAGTAGAATAGTTACAAATGGCTAACATATATATACTGGGCTTCATTTTGAAGAGGGATTATACAATTTACATCAGAAATCATGGGATTATCAGGGATGGGATTGACCTCAGAATGTCTCTTGATTCTGTCCAGGCTGTTCTTTGCTATTGCAAATATATTTTCTCTTCATCAGAAGCCTGTCTATAGTCAACTCTGGCTTAATGCCTTGCAGATATCAGACCATAGGGAGAAGGGACCGAGTCTCCCTCATCACCTCTTTGAGCAAAAGAATAGAGGAAATGAGGTTGGTCTAGTCTTAGTAATATTCTCATCTCTTGGCCACAATTACTCTTAGAGGTTGGAAGTAGGATTCGGACTGATTTAGCATAGTTTATATGACAGGACTACCTTGTGTCCAGGAGGATTTGTAATTTCTGGAATACAGGAAGGATTACTAGGCACCAAGAATGGTAAAAACTACAGCATGTAATCACAAGTCCCTATTTTTTAGGTAGAAAATTAGTAATTCTAAACCCTCAGAGTTGTAGTAGAATTCAAATTGACATATTTTCACTGTAAACACATTGTCCACTGTGGCATATTGCTGTCATTGTCTAATGGATAGTATTTATATAATGAGTTCAAGTAGTGGGTATTGAATATCAGGTCAGGGAATCCATACAGGGTTCTGAAATTTAAGTACTAAGTAATCCAAATTCTCTTGATAATTGCAAACCTTCACACAGTGCTACAAAAAAAAAAAAAATAGAGCATCATTAAATCCACACTGAACTGATATGTTTTCTTAAATGTCCCAGATTATATTTGTTCAGCAACAGTCCAGTTGTTATTTATAATTAATTTTATCCATCTTAAACAGTTAAAACCTGCTTAACAGATCTTTCCATTAGTAATGCCTCCCCCCAGTCTGGAAAATATTTGCATTTTATTTTCTATTTTTCAGATCTCATTGACCCCCTGAGTGAGTATATGTACCTATATATAACATAGCTCAATCATGAATATCTACTGTCTCAGCATTCTTGGCCATGGTTAAATAACAAGTACAGGTTATTTTTGGAACTGTTTTAGAGATCATGAAAGTGTTCAATGTATCCAAAATAGAATTATTTAATTCACTGAAGACTCTGTGAAAATATCTATTCTATAAGTTTTGACCCTAAAGTCATTGATTTAATCAGTTTTCTTCTTCAAATTTAATCTGGTTATTTGGTTTTGATATGAACCCTCAAAACATGCTCTGTCCCCAGGTGCCTTTTGAGATATTACAACAAACACAGTAATACACAATTTAATGTTTTGTGGCATGATCAATAATATAAATAAAAGGTATCTTGATATAATTTGCTTTTTGAGATGTTACAATTTATGAAGTTACTTAAAAAGTAAGATTACGTTCTGCTGTAATTACCTTGTAATTACCTTGAGAGGTAATTGAGAGGTGACTTTTCTTCCTGTGTCTACCATAATATCCTTTTGCTGCTACTGTGTAAATTGATGAACAATGTGCAGACTAGTGTAATCATCACCTTTTGGCTTAATTGCAAGCCATGCCTTAAAAACATATTTACTCTATTTTCCAAATATATAGGAAGTTCAAAGTTTGTACTATATAAAAAGTCCTATTTTTAAAGGAATTCAAAAGTTAATGTTATCATAATCCTAAATAGATGAAGCAATGGTGAAGAAAACTGCAGAGCAAATATGAAATTTAATAATGGCCTTCCAACAGCTTGCCTTTCAAATTGTTAGGAATTCATTAAACAATGGTTGAGCAGCACTGACAATTAAATTACTCTCATATGAGGTATCTAGCCATATTATGAATATTGCATACTACATAGCTCACATTTCTAAAGGGATGTAGACAACAAATTGGATTTCAGATAATTAACATGAGGCTTGAATTCAGTCTCCAGACACATCCGACTCTGTTTCCAAGTAAAAATAATTGGGATATAAGTGTATAAAGAGGGTTAACATTAAATATGTTTTTTTTTTTAAAGAACATAAAGTTTGTTGCTGAATTAGGAATTTATCACACTATAGAATATAGTAGAGAGGCAGAAACAGTAATAGTGACCTTATGGAGTTGCAAATATTTTGCATAAATTAAACTTTTTAATGCTCACCTTCAATGAGGTGGCTATTCTTCTTTTCCCCACAAATGGGTAAGCAATTGATAAAGTCAAGCTGTTATGTGTGATACAGCTGGGAGTGAAACCTATAGAGTTTATAACCATTGTTCCATTGATCTGTTAATACAGAGAAGCATCTTTCATATTTTTACTACTGGACAACTTTTTCATTCATGTTTAGTGTCTGTATCTCTTCTCAAAAACAATAAAAACATTATATTAAGAATACTTGTAAAAACTGAAAACAAAACAAAAATTACTTAGAATGAGCGCTTCATATTGAACTGTTTTATTCACTCACTGGGTGGAGCCCAGGGGTGTTGGAAAAATGAAAAGTGCAGATGGAGCAGAAGTTATGGAAAACAAAGTTAGTTTCTGTTCTTCCTGTGGTATGCTTCAGTTAATTGCTTTTTGAAATTAACCTTTCATTTTAAGACAATTTTAGATTTACACAAAAATTGTGAAGAGAGAACAGAATGTTTCCATGTACCCCACAGTTTTCCCCTATTATTAACATCTTAAGTCAGTATGGTACATTTGTTACACAATTAATTAATTGACATTGATGTATTATAACTAGCTTAAAATGTATTCTTAATTTAGACTCCCATGGCTAAAGTCCTTTTTCTATTCCAGAATCCCACCTATCATATCACATGACACTTATTTTTAATGTGGTTTTAAACTCCTGGGACTCCTGGGTGGCTCAGTGGTTGAGCATCTGCCTTTAGCTCAGGGTCTGATTCCAGGGTCCTGGGATCTAGTCCCGCATGGGGCTCCCCGTAGGGAGCCTGCTTCTTCTCTGCCTGTGTCTCTGCCTCTCTCTCTCTGTGTCTCCTCATGAATAAAATCTTAAAAAAATAAACTCTTTAGATATTTCTTGTTTCGATGTTGCCAACTTTGATACCACTGTCTGGGTATTTCGTAAAAATCTCTCTATTGGGTTTGTCTTGTGTTTTACTTATAATTAGGCTAGGGTTATGGGTTTGGGGGAACAAAACCACAGAGTAAAGTGCCATTTTCATCACACTGTATTGAGAAATGCATATATAATCAACATAATTTAAAAATTGTTGAGGTGGTTCTTGCTCTTGAGGTAGTATTTGTCAGTTTTCTCTATTGTTATGTTATTCCTCCTACCCTTCTCTTCCATACTGTATTTTTTGGAATGATATCACTGTGCTTTTTCTATTGGCTTCCATGTTCTTTTGACACTTTCATCACAGTGGGGTTTTCTGAGTACTTCAAATTGCTTCAGGCTCATTTTGTATATTTGATGCCCCATCAGTTGACTTTTAATGTTGCTGCATGTTTTACTGTAGACATTTTTAAAAAGATTTATTGAATATAGTTTTCTCAAGCTCCTTTGTCATCTTTGTTCTCACCTCTTCTCCCCTTCTTTCTCAAACACCAGCCTGCTTTCTGTCACTATGAATAGTAATTTTCTAAAAAACTTTTTTTTGAGTTACATATCATATATTTTTCAATGTCTTATGTCACTTGGTGTAATTATGTTCATCCATGTGTTGGTTGTATAGTTAATTCCCTTTTATTGTCGAATAGGACTCCAATGAATATGAATACATTTTATATTCACATTTTCCTCCCATTCATCTGTGATGGATGGTAGAGTTGTTTCCAGATTTTGGTTTTTACAAATAAAGCTGTTCTAAATATTTGCATACCTATGTTTTCATTTCTCTTGGGAAAATATATGAGAAGGGAATGGCTATTTTATATGATAGGTATATGTTTAACTTTTAAGAGACTGACATACTAGATTTTCTGAGTAGTGATATCATTTTAAATTCCTAGGAGCAGTGTATGAAAGTTCCAGCTGATCCATATTCTTACCAACACTTGGTATGTTATCATTTTTCATTGTAAACATTCTAAAACATGTGCAATTATCTCAGTGTGGCTTAATTTGTATCTTTCTAATGAAAAGTGTTATCAAGTATCTTGTACTTTATCTGAACATCTTTGATACAGTGTTCAATCAAATATTTGATCATTTGAAATTTTGTTCTGTGTTTTCTTATTGAATGTTGAGAGCTCTTCATATATTCAGGATATAAGCCATTTATCAGATAATGATCTGTAAATATTATCTCTCAGCCAATGACTTGTCCTTTCAATTGAATTTTCATTTGTCTTAACACTGACATCAGTGTCAGATGTTCTTTTTTTATGAAGTCGAATTTATCAATATTTTTCTTTTATGGTTTGTGTTCTATTTAAAATCTTTTTCAATAGTGTCACAAAGATGTCTTGATTTTTTTTCCTCTACAAATTTACAGTTTTAGATTCAAAACATATGTTCATAATGCATTTTGCATTTACTTTCAGTGAAGAATATGGCTCAAGGTAAATTTTTTTGTATATTAATCTCTAATGGTTCATCACTATTTGTTAAAAAGACTATCTTTTGTTCACGTTTGCTAAAAATCAATTGACTCTGTATTTGTTGGTCTACTTCTAGGCTATTAGTTCTGTTTCATTGATGTATTTGTCTTGACAGAAATGCCACACCAGGTAGACCATATTTTAAACATAACCTTCTTACATGTTATTAGTAGAAAAATAGTTCAGTGTATGTATATTAGAATACATGATATGTTTCTATTTATTCTTGATAGTTTAATATTCTAATAGAACTCAATGTCTGTAAACCTTTTAAGTTTTATAGAAGAAACTATAAATAGTTGAGATATTTAGTATAGTTAGCCATTTTATTAGGTCTTAAATAGTAATATTAAAAGATAAACATGAAGCATGTGATAAATTGGAAGCTTGCACTATTTTTATGACATACAACTGGGCTCTAGAACCATTCATTTCACTATTTGTAGTCAATTCAGCTACTACTTAGAGAACAGTATGGTATTCCAGCCACTGAAATAAGATTCTTGGGAGATATCTATGTATGTAAATGCGCACGCACACACACACACACACACACACACATATATCTGAGTCTACCTTTCAGAAGTTCACAGTAGACAGGAAAAGACAGATATATGTGACATACTATTACATACCAATATTATACCATACAATATTATGTCTGGATTTCCTTTAAAACTATGTTAACTTCCTAAAGTAGAAATTTATAACATTCATAGAATAAAAATATTTCAACAATTTTCTTTTTCCATAAGGTAATATTATAACTACTTAACTCTATTTATACATTTCATTAGTGGCCATGAGTACATGTTCAGACTGATTTGTGTCTGCATCATCCCTCCTATATTCTTTCATCTAGGCATTTGTATTCTCTGTATTGCTCTATTCTGTAATGCTCTCAAATTAAAAGCATTTGGTGCCATCAAAATTATGATTATTATATCTAGGATCAATTTTCAAATGAAAAACTAGGTATATCTCCAGAGAACCATAACCTTAAACTTATAGACTTTGAGGTTTTATTTATTAAGCCAATCTGACTTCCCTTGATTTGAGTCTGGTTACTTCCATACAGATTATACTACATGTTACAGTTCAATTACATTAAATATAGTAATCAGTGGTCCTCACGGTTTGGTGAAATCAAAGCAAAATGTAAAAAAGTCTACAAGCCATGACTAAAATTCATATCAGTCTGAAAATAACTATAGGTCATGCTAATTCAAATTTTATAGGTACGATAATAGGGGATGTTAACACCACTTTGCATCAATGGACAAATCATCCAAACAGAAAATCAACATGGAATAATGGCTTTGCATGACACACTGGACAGGATGGTTCTAACATATATATATATATATATGTGTGTGTGTGTTATATCCTAAACAGTTCATCCTAAAACAGCAGAATATGCATTCTTTTCAAGTGCCCATGAAGTATTCTCCAGAATAGATCACATAGTAACCCACAAAACAAGTCTCAACAAATTCAAAGTCATATCATGAATCTTTTCTGACTGCAACACTATGAAACTAGAAGTCAACCACAAGAAATACATGGAAGCTAAATACCATGCTACTAAACAATGAATGGGTTTACCAAGAAATCAAAGAAGACGTCAAAAAGTACATGGAAATAAATGAAAATGAGAACACAATGATCCAAAATTTGGGGGATCCCTGGGTGGCTCAGCAGTGTAGCGCCTGCCTTTGGCACATGATCCTGGAGTCCTGGGATCGAGTCCCACATCAGGCTCCCTGCATGGAGCCTGCTTCTCCCTCTGCCTAAAATCTTTGGGTTAGAGCAAAAGTGGTTCTAAAAGGGAAGATGATAGCAATATAGACCTACCTCAAGAAGCACGAAAAATCTTAAACAACCTAACACACCAAAGGAGCTAGGAAAAGAAGAACAAATAAAACCCAAATCCACCAAAAGAAAGGAAATAATAAAGATTAGAACGGAAATAAATGATATGCAAACAAAAAACCAATAGGACAGATCAGGAAAAAATATCAACAAAACTGATAAAAGTCTAGCCAGATTCAGCAAAAAATACTCAAATCACACACACACACAAAGACTCAAAATCACAAATAAAAGAGGAAAAATAACAACTAAAATCACTGAAATATAATTGCAACAAAATATTATGAAAGCCTATATGCAAACAAATTGGATAACTTAGAAGAAATGAATAAATTCCTAGAAACATATCACCTACCAACACTAATGTAGGAAGAAAAAGAGAATTTGAACAGACCAATTACCAGCAATGATGTTGAATTCATAATAAAAAAAACTCCCCCAAACCCCAAAAATCCAGGACCAGGAAGCTTCACAAGAGAATTCTAAGAAATATTTAAAGAAGAGTTAATATCTATATATCTATCCTTCTTAAACTCTTCCGAAAACTAGAAGAGGAAGGAAAGCTTCTAAATTCATTCAATGAAAGCAGCATTATCCTGACCAAAACTAGATAAAGACACTACAAAAAAAAAAAAAAAAAAGAGAAGTACCAAACAAAATCTCTATGAATATAGATATAAAAATCCACAACAAAATATTGGTAAACCAATATCAACAATATATTAAAAAAAAAAAAAATCAGGGCAGCCGGGGTGGCTCAGCAGTTTAACGCCGCCTTCAGCCCAGGGCCTGATCCTGGAAACCTGGGATCAAGTCCCACTTCAGACTCCCTGCATGGAGCTGCTTCTCCCTCTGCCTGTATCTCTGCCTCTCTCTCTCTCTCTCTCTCTCTCTCTCTCTCTCGGTGTGTCTGTCATGAATGAATGAATGAATGAATAAACAAACAAACAAATTAATTAATTAATTAATTTAAAAAATATACCGTACACCAGGAGGGGAGATGGGTTATGGGAATTAAGGAGGGCACTTGTGATGAGCACTGGGTGTTCTATGTAAGTGATGAATCACTAAATTCTACTCCTGAAACTAATATTATACTATATGTTAACTAGAATTTAAGTAAAAACTTGAAATATTAAAAAATAATAAAAATTTTAAAAATTAAAAAAAAATCATACACCACAATCAAGTGGAATTTATTCCTAGGGTCCAAGTGTGGTTCCATACTCACAAAACAATCAATGTGATACATACTATCAATAAGAGAAAGAATAAAAATGGTATGATCATTTCAATAGATGTAGAAAAAGTATTTGACAGAGTACAACATCCATTCATGATAAAAACCCTCTGCAAAGTAGGTCAAGAGAGAACATAACTCAACATAATAAAGGCTGTATATGAAAAAACACAGCCAACACCATATGCAATGGGGAAAAACTGAGAGCTTTTCTTCTAAAGTCAGGAACAAGACAAGGATGTCCAATCTCACCGCTTCTATTTAACATGGTACTGGAAGTCCTAAGCACAGATTACACAATTTAAAGAAATTAAGGGATCCAAATTGATAAGAAAGAAGTGAAATTCTCACTATTTGCAGATGACATGATAGTATATGTATCAAACCTAAAGACTCTAACAAGAAAACTACTAAAACTGATAAACTAATTCAGTAAAGTCCCAAGATACAAAATCAATATACAGAAATCTGTTGGATTTCTATACAGTAATCATAAAGCATCAGAAAGTAAAATTCAGAAACCAATTTCATTTATAATTGCATCAAAAACAAAATATCTAAAAAAAAAAAAAATGGTGAAAGACATGTACTTTAAAGACTATAAAACACTAATGAAAGAATTCAAGTTGACACAAAGAAATGTAAAAACCGGGCAGCCCCGGCGGCTCAGTGGTTTAGGGCCACCTTCAGCCCAGGGCGTGATCCTGGAGACCTGGGATCGAGTCCCACATTGGGCTCCCTGCCTGGAGCCTGCTTCTCCCTCTGCCTGTGTCTCTGCCTCTCTCTCTCTCTCTCTCTCTCTCTCTCTGACTCTCATTAATAAATAAACAAAATCTTAAAAAAAAAAAAAAAAAGAAATGTAAAAACCAAAAAAGTTGGAAGAACAAATGTTAAAATTTCTTTACTACTCAAAGCAATCTACAGATTGAATACAATCCCATCAAAATACCAACAGCATTTTTCACAGAACTAAAATGAACAATCCTAAAAGTTGTATGGAACAAACAAAAAAAAGAACTTGCATAGCCAAAGCAATCTTGAAAAAGAACAAAGCTGGAGGGATCCCAATTCCAGATTTCAAGTTGTATTACAAAGCTATGGTAATCAAAACAGTATGGTACTGGCACAAAAACAGATCCATGGATCAGTAGAATAGAATAAAGAACCCAGAAATAAGCCCACAATTATATGCTCAATTAGTATTTGACAAAAGAGGAATGGATATACAACAGGGAAAAGACAGTCTCTTTAACAAATGGTGTTGGTAAAAGTACACAGCCACATGCAAAAGAATGAAATTGGGCCACTTTCTTGAGCCATACACAAAAATAAACTCAAAATGGATTAAAGACCTAAATATGAAACCTGAAACCATAGGAATCCTAGAAGAGAGCACAGGCAGTAATATCTCTGACATAGGCTGGAGCAATATTTTTTTAGATATATCCTGTGAGTGAGGGAAATAAAGGCAAAATTAAATTATAGGACTTCATCAAAATAAAATGTTTCTGTACAGCAAAGGAAAGGCAATTTACTGAATCAGATAAGATACTTGCAAATGACATTCCTGATAAAGGGTTAGTATCCAAAATATATAAAGAATGGATACAACTTAATACCAATAATATTCCAATTAACAAATGGGCAGAGGATATGAACAGACATTTCTCCAAAGACATACAAATACATACATACATGAATACACACATACAAATACCCAATGCACACATGAAAAGATGCCTAGCAGCACTCATCCTCAGGGAAATGCAAATTAAAACAATGAGATATCACTTCACACCCAGCAGAATGGCTAAAATAGAAAACATAAATGACAGGTGTTGGCAACAATGTGGAGAAAATAGAAATCTCTTGCACTATCGATGGGAATGCAGCCACTATGGAAAACAATATGGAGGTTCCTCAAAAAAAATAAAAATAGAACTACCCTATGGTCCAGGAATTGCAATACTGGGTATATATACCTAGAAATACAAAAACTAATTCAAACAGAGACATGCACCCCTGTGTTTATTGCAGCATTAGTTACAATAGCCAAATTATGGAAGCAGCCCAAATGTCCATTGATCAATGAATGGGCAAAGAAGAGTTGATATAGATATCTATATATTTATCTATATGTATATACAAACACAATAGAATATCTTTTCTGTCATAAAAAGAATGAAATCTTGACATTTTCAACAACATGGATGGAACTAGAGAGTATAATGCTAAGTAAAATAAGTCAGTCAGAGAAAGACAAATACCATATGATTTCAATTCTATGTGGAATTTAAGAAACAAAACAAGTGAGCAAAGGGAATAGAGGGACAAACCAAGAAACAGACTGTTAACTTTAGAGACCAAACTGCTGGTTACCAGAGGGGAGGTTGGTAGGAAGATGGGGGAAATAGGGGTTGGAGATTAAAGAGTATACTTACTATGATGAAAAAAAAAAAATGATTCTTTAAAAAGAGAGAGAAAGAGAGAGAGAATACAGTGATAAAAATAAATATACCAAAAAAAGAAATATTAACAATTAGAAATTATAATTTTTAAAGAAGCTGTTATTTACAACACTTCCAGGAAATACAAAGTAGAAAGGAATAAATCTAATAAGACATGTAGAAGTCCTTGGAGATACATTGCTTTTAGAATTATAATATCCCTTTGGAGAAAACATAGACAATATATGTATCCACACATGTGCTCTAAATCTGAGCACTTGTTTCCAAGTGCCTAAGTAGAGATCTGAAACATGAATTAACTCTCTGAAGGGAGGAAGGTGGGGAGAAGTGTTCTGGACAAGGAAAGATTTTTTTTCCAGCATCTGAAAAAAGCATGCTGTTGATGCTGAAGAGCAGAGTGGAGAGTCTAAGCTAAAGCTTGAAAATGGGAACCTGAAGTCAAATTGTACAGACATTTTATTAGTCTAAGTACTGAAGTTTATACCTTCTATTTCATGCAGTGGAAGGCCAGAGGCAGGTTTAAGTAAGTGAGTGACCTAAAAGGTTTGCATTTTTAAAACAACTAGAAGACCGCTTTGTGGATTGAAAGAGGTCTGAAGAATGAACGCAGCACAGTCTCTGCCTTCATTCATTCATTTATTCAGCCAGCCAGTCCAGTCCACTCTAGACAATGGTCCCTGCTTTCAAAGAGCTTTCATTGTACTGGAAAAGGAGACAGATACTGAACAAGTGAGCACAATATATAGCTTTTCAAATGGAAGTAAATGCTGTGGAAACAGGGAAGGGAGTCGAAAGTGCAGGGGGCTAGGGCAATTAGAAAAGGCCCTGCTGATAAAGTGACACTTTAGTAAAGAGTGGCAGGAGAACATGAAAGATGACTGGGGGTAAAAAGGGTTAAATTGTATTCCATTTAATTTTTAAGCTAAGAAATACTAGAGTACACTATACTTCAAAGAGCCCAGTATCTGTGGGTAGTAGTGAGTCGTGGTTTCAGATACCCACTTCTTTTTGGAATTCTCTGCACTTTTCACATCTTAAAGAAAGCTTCTAGTTCTCCCAGGGCGCTCTTCACCAAAATAACTTTGCTTCTTCCCTTATTGCTCTGTAATGGCTGTGATGTAAAGGACTATATGCTGAACTTTGTGCATCCCCAGACCCTGCCTACAGCATTAATAAATACTGTGGAACTCTGTCAATTGAAAGAAAAATCTTACTCTTACTTACATTTTTTTAAAATGTTTCCTTTGAGTAATATATTCCTGAGTTATTCTTCATGCTCCTTTGAACTAATTTGTTCAATCTTCATTCAGAACTTACTTATTGATCACTTGCAATGTACCAGGCACCGTGACCAGTGTTGGGTTTTCGGTAGGTAAGATAAACATGGCTGCTTTGCTGATAAAGCTTCTTAGAATTTAATAAGAAAGGGTACATATTCTTAACACCCACTGATAATGTGCTTACATTTGGAGAGGAAAGCTATTAAATTAAATAATGTGTTTTGATTCAGCAAACCAATGTGAGTGCTCACCTCCTTGACAAGCATTGTGGCTGAAGTAACATAGATGAATGAGACTCAGTTCCTGCTGTAATGGAGTCATAATCTAGCAGAAGATATTGACTACAGAATTCGAGCAGAATGAATTATAGTGTGATTGTTTGACTTGAGTCTGTGGGAGCACAGTAAGTGAACAATGTTATCTGTTTGAAGCTTTGGAAAAATTCTTATGTTATCTAGGAAAGTTAAGTGTTATCTAGGTCCTGAGTTTGGAACTGATTTGCTAAATAAGATCTTTCCAGGACATTCTCAGTGGAAGATAGAATAAATCAAATCCAGCATGTAGACACCTTCAGTGATTTTTCAGAATTATTAACCAGCCTTAATATCCATTAAATATTTAAGGAACAGCATCATATCATCAAAAATGTGTCAATGCCTAGTAAGTAGTGAGAGTTGCTATGGGAATGTGACTCCCTTATAATTTGAGATTGCAGGTGAAGCTATTTTTCTATTTTAGTCTTTTTTATAAAGTGGCATAAGAGTTATAGTGGTCAATATACAGCTTACAAAAATAATTGCCTCTTCTGTAAATTAGTAAGGTAAATGTAATTTTTGTGGTTTTTTTCTAATATATTCAAAAACAACTCTATTATATTCTTTCATTAATTGCCATGAATTAGTTTAACCCAAAGTCAATTTACAAACTCACCCATCCTACCCCTATGGATTCAGTATCACTTCTAGTTGTTTTTTTATTCCATTTCATTGAGAAATTTAACACTGTAGAGACCTGCTTCCATTAAAGTACTGCTCATTCTGTTAAAGTAGGTCATTCAGCTTGTTTAGATCTCTTGTACAGAGTGCAAATTACATGCAAGAATGTCTTTATTTATGCAGTTAGCATTTTTCTTCAGAATTCATAATCTTTCATTAAACTCTCAAAAGGAACCAAGACCTCAACAGCACTTGAAATTCTTTTTACATTTTCTGGTCCTTGGCAAACTTGAAAAGACTCCAGTCAAATATTTTCATGAAAGCAATAGAAGTTGCTTTTCAAGAGTAAACATATATATATAATATTTTATAGAGAGAAAACACAGGGTGAAGGGAAAGAGGAGGGGCAGAGGGAGAGGAGAAAGAAAATCTTAATCCATGTCCAGCATGAAGCCCAACACAGAGCTGGATCTCAGAACCCTGAGATCATGACCTGAGTCTAAGTCAAGACTCACACTTTTAACTGAGTGTGTCACCCAGGCACCCCTAAAATATTTCTCTTAAAACGAAAAGAAAAAGTTACTTCTCATGGAACCCATTACACAATTCATTCATAGTTCTATCCTTATCAGTGGTATGTGGATTATTCAAGATTGTCAGCTGCTAATGTCTGAGATGAAATTCTATTTCTGTAGTATATCTCGCATTTTATATAATATACATCACATAATTGGGCCTCCATAGATTGGAAAATTTGAATGAGTAAAACACATGAGTTCCTTTTTCTCTTCACTGTTCCTGGTTCAGTAAATATAGGATGACATATACCTAATTGCGCTGCCTTGACATAGTTTGTTTTGTGGCTACATCCATTTCAGGACATAAACGGTAACTAACTGGTTATAGTAAATGTTTGAATAATATAAATGCATAATAACCACTTAATTAAAACAAATTAACATCTATAGCTGCTTTTGTTTACTCAAAAACAAACAATAATGAACATATTTCACCTTTAGGTATTCTATTATTTGTAAGTCTATTTTCATCATTCATGACTCATTTTGTTGTCCTTTAATATTACAAAGTTGCCAGTGGGGAGTCTGAGCTGAAATGCCTGCCACACGAGGATATGACTACATTTTAATGAAATCAGCAGAAGTGAGTCTCAGTGCATTTTCATCATAATTTAAGGTCTAGTTGAAGCATGATAAATGATCCTTGTCTCTGATCATTATGCTACCTGAACAGTGATATGTCATTCATGTCTTCCCATTGTACTTTTGGAACTGCCACAGGGGTAGCAAATGTACAATAAATACATCCCTTGATTAAATTTATATTTCAGAAAAATTCAATGTGTTAGAAAAATGAGTACCAAACTTAAATATAGTTGAGAATACTGGAGTAAAAAAGATTTTACTGACCACTCTTGACTCCATCCCTTATCTTATGGCTCAGAAACAAAGAACCAGGTATACTAAATATTTTCCCCAAGATGATTACCAGTTACTGTTTGATTTAGAATTAGTACACAGGATGTTCACATATATAGTCATCCTATAAGCATTTATTGAGTGATTGCCATGTTCCAAACACCATACTAGGCATATATTGAGTTAAAAGACATATTCTGCTCTGAAAGCTTTTGGGTCAAATAGGAGTGACTGACATTTTAGTAGGAATAATTGCAATACAGAGCAAATAAGAAGACCTCCAAGACAGTTTATGTAGATGGTTCAACGAGGCCATAGAAGATGCAAACAGGTCATTCTCATGAAATCAAGGAAGGATCCATACGGAGGAGATGAGTTGAAAGACAAGTAAATGTAATCTAAAGAGGAAAAGGACTAAAGGAACTACACTTTGACCATGACAGAATTTATAACTCAACTAAGGGGTATGTACTTGAAAATAAAGGAAAGTCACTGAAGTATTTAAGCGGGGAAGTAATATATTAATATAATAATACATTTTCTGTTTATAGAAATATTTCTGGTTCCAATATGGAAGTTGTATTGGAACAAAAGAGAAATAAAACAGAGTAACCATTAAAATGCTTTTGTAGATAGCTAGACAAGAAATTATGAGGAGCTGGGAATATAAAAGTGATAAATGACATGAAAATATTATGAGTATGACTAGGGATATGAAAAGTATAGAAAAATAGGAAAAGCTTGCTCCCAGATTATTGGCTTAGAAAATTGATTAAACAGTGAGGCTATCTGAGGCAGATTTCCAGAATTCCATGTCTAATGCCAATTAGAGCATAGATACCCTTGCAAGTGTGTCAGGGCAAAGAAAAAAGAAAAATCAGGATAAAAATGATACTTCTGGGTAGGACACTGTTTTATTTAGATATAATTTAGAGCATTATTTTATATTAATGTAAACCCATTTATATATGAATTACGTCTTCAAGAAATAAAACTACAAAGAATTTTGTAATTTTGGTATGTGACTTAAAGCAATGAATCCTACATAGGTTTAGAGTTATTGAGACTTCTTCCGCCATCTGGGTTCTCTAGTAGAATATGTGAGTAAAGCTTAAAACATGCATGTTAATTCATCCTGATTGCTGAGAAATGTGGTTTTCTGTGTGATTGCTGCTGTTTTTAACATTATCTGTAATGCTGGAAAAAGTCAGGTATCTGTTGTTTCTGTTTTATAATGAGAAAAGGCTTTCATACAGGGTTTCTGGGTTGCCAAAAAATATAGTATAAGTATGTCCTGAAATATAAAATCCAAATTTAACTATTAGCCTGTATTTTTGTTATATTGGACAACCCATTTTTTGTTGATAGCCATTCCCTATTTGCAGGCTATGAGATTTGGTGGTTTCAAAAAATCTTTTTTTTTTTTTTTTTTTAATTAATGAACCACTTTTTAAAATCTGGTTTAAGATGTGTTATTTATTCTATAGAAGTAACTCATACAAATTTTTCTAATAACACTTAGTGTTTACATAACTTCCCGGATTATGGTGATTTTTTGCTCATTTCAAATGAATTGAGGTAAACTAATTTTCATTTAATTACTTTTTAAACCATGTTCTCACAGGATTTCTAAAGAAAATTCACATGAATTCCCAGTTAACTGTTCTAAAACTCTAGCAGTAACTAAACAACCTTTCTAATATACTTCCCTATATTAGCCACTTTGCCTCATTGTAGATGAAGTATTACCTCTAACAGTCAGCTGAGACTAAGCATAGACAAAAAAAAAAAAAAAAATCTGATATTTTAAAAATTATACCACAACCTCAGCTATAAATTAAGACTTACTGGATTCTGGGAAATTTGGTGGAGTAGTAGCACCCTGAACTCAAATCATCCCATGGATATCACTAGAAAACACCTATATCAGTGTAAATAATGTAGAAAATGAGCCAAAGTCACAGAACAGCTAAAGGTAGAAAAGTAGCCACATTGAAAATGATAGTAAGTGTAGACACATAGGAACCAAATCAGACCTGCTAGACTTGTCTGCAGGAGGGAAGAACACTGTAGGCATAGAGAAAGGAGAGAAGCTGACCCCTGCCAGGCATAGGAGACCCACACTGGGAGATGAATCCTCATAACATCTGGCTGTCTAAACCAAAGGGATTTAACTTTGCAAGTTCTTACAATCAGGGGGACTCTACCTCCTAGAACTTTGAAAATCAGACAGTTTGGCCCTGGAAGAGCCTGGAGAGCAATGGGAAACTGAGTCCCAATCTTAAAGACACAGCACAACAAACAGGCCTGTTGAGATGTAGCATAGAAGCAGCACTTTGGAAAAAGCCTGAGTCATATGGGAAGGAGATGTGTTTACTAACCTCAGCCTGTGCTGGAGAGGCAGGGATCTTTGGGAGACTTCTGTAAGAACAAAAGATCTAGTAGGCCCATTTTCCTCCCCTGTTCCCCAGCCTGGATACATGGACACTTGTGAGAATGAGCACAGCATACTCATCTCCATAGCTTGCTAAAAGTACACCCCACCTGTGCACTCTTCTTTGGACCTAACCCTACCCACAACAGGCAAAGAGAGACATTTGCAGATGACTGGACTGAAGGCAAATGTGGCTCAGCTAAACATGCATAACAGACACCCCTGAAGGGCCAAGTCCAAGTGAACAAGGGATATTACACTTCAAGGCACCTCAGGATATCATCCTCATAAAGCCACTACTTGCAATAGCAGAAGATATATCTGACTTTCCTAACACATAAAAACAGACTTAGACAAAATGAGGAGAGAGAGAAATATGTCCCAAATGAAAGAGCAAGAGAAAAATCACAGCAAGAGACCTAAATGGAAACAGAAATAAGTAATATGCTTGAGAGAATTTAAAACAATGGTCATAAAGAGATTCACTGGGTTTGAGAAAAGAGTGGAGGATCTCAATAAGACTCTACATAAAGAGATAGAAAACATAAAAAAGAACAGTCGGAGATGAAGAATTCAGTAACTGAAATTAAAAACACACCAGAGGGAATAAGTTGGTTATTCTTCTTCTGCTAAGAAGTAGCAGAACCAATCAGCATCAAGTAGGAGAGAGTAATAGAAAGCAATCAAGCTAAATAAGAGAAAGAAAAAAATAATAATAAAACAGGAGAATAGATTAATGGAAACAGTGACAACATCAAACATAATCCCATTGGAATTGTAGGGATCAAGGGAAAGAAGAAGAAAATTTATTTGAAGAAATTATAGACAAAAGCTTCCCTAATGTGGGGATGGAAACAAAAATCCAGATTCAGGAGGCACTAAGAGTCCCCCAAAAAATCAACCCAAAGAAGTCCACACCAAGACACATAGTAATGGAAATGGCAAAGAATAATGATAAAGAGAGAATTTTAAAACCAGCAAAAGAAAACAGTTACATACAAAGGAAACCCCAGAAAGCTATCAGCTTATGTTTCAGCAGGGACTTTGTAGGCCAGAAGGGAGTGGCATGACATATTTAACCTGCTGAAAGGAAAAAAGCTGCAGCCAGTAATATTCTATCCAGCAGGCTATCATTCAGAATAGAAGGATAGAGTTTTTGAGGTTTTTAAAAAATATTTTATTTATTTATTCATAAGAGACAAACAGGCAGAGAGAGGCAGAAGGAGAAGCAAGCTCCTCACGGGGAGCCCAATGCGGGACTCCATTCCAGAATATCAGGATCACACCCTGAGTCAAAGGCAGATGCTCAACCACTGAGCCACCCCAGTGTCCCAGGATAGAGTTTTCCATACAAAAGGTAAAGAAATTCATGACCGCTAAGCTAACTCTAGAAGAAATGTTAAATAGAACTACCCTATGATCCAGTAATCACATCCAATAAATCACTTTATTTACCCCAAAAAATGCAAAAGCACTAATTTGAAGGGTATGTGCACCCATTTTTTATTGTAGCATTATTTACAATAGCAAGTGTCCAGAAATGCATGGATGGATAAAGAAGTTGTGGAGGATATCTGTGTATTTACTGGAAAAAAAAAAATATATATATATATAATGAAAAACTATTCAGACTTTAAAAAGAATGACATCTTGCCATTTGCAACAACATGGATGGATCTAGAGAGTATCATGCTAAGCAAAATAAATCAGTCAAAGAAATACAAATACCATATGATCTCATTCATGTGATTCATGTGTGGAATTTAAGAAACAAAACAAAAAGGGGCACCTGGGCTGGCTCGTGGTTGAGCCACAGGCTCAACCTTTAACTCAAGTTGTTATCCTGGGGTCCTGGGATGGAGTCCTGCATCAGGCTCTCTGCAGGGAGCCTGCTTCTCCCTGTGCCTCTGTCTCTGCCTCACTCTCTGTGTATCACTCTTGAATAAATAAATAAAAGAAATAAATAAAACAAATGAGCAAAGGATTAAAAAAAAAACAGATTCAACTATAGAGAAGAGATGGTTACTGGAAGAGAGGTAAATACACTTATCTTGATGAGCACTAAATAATATATGGAAGTGTTGAGGGGCACTTATGAGGCTCAGCCAGTTGAGCATCAACTCTTGATTTCAGCTTGAGTCATGAACTCAGGGTCTTAAGGTTAAGCCATGTGTCGGGCTCCATATTTGCAGGCGAGTCTACTTGAGAATTTCTCTCCCTCTGCCCCTCCTCCCATGTGTGTTCTTTTTCTCTCTCTCTTAAATAGATAAATCTTTAAATTATTTTATATATATATTCCATATATATATGGAAGTGTTGAATCACTATATTGTATGCCTGAAACTAATATAGTACTGTATGTTAGCCACACTGGAATTAAAATTTAAAAGATAATAAAGTATCAGAAGATTCACTAACAAAAAAATGCTGCAAGTAAAAGTGAAATGTTCTTACTGATTAATAAATAAACATATAAGCATAGAGGTGATGGATCTGTTAATTAAATTATTGGGGAAATCCTTTCACAATGTATACATATATCGATTCATCACCTTGTATACTTGACATATCTTACAATTTACTTGTCAATTATACCTCAGTGAAGCAGAGGGAAAAATATTTATATTGAGGTGGGTGAAAATTAAATGCCTAAAAGCAAATTGGATTCATCTTTCTCCTCATTGACAAGAAAATTTTGATCAGATTGAAGACTCTTCCTTTTTATAAATTTTGTAGGTAAATAACAGGGCAATTTCTTTGGAATTTCCCTAAGGCTTAATGACAGGATGATTAATATCAGGATGCCTTCTAAAGAACAAGAGGTTTGTCTAACAACCTAAATTAAGCAAAAAAAAAAAAAAAAAAAAAAAAAAAATTTCCCGAAAATACTAAAGTCCCTTCATAGGCAGAAGTGATCACAGGTAGAAGTGACAAAAATAAAAAGAACAGCCCCCCAGCCCCCATATCTTTTTTAGCTATATAATTCTATAGTAATGCTCATAAAATCATGAACATCCTTCTTTTTTCTATGATTCTTTATCCCAAGAGCCTTTGATACTCATAGTTAGTGAAAAAAGAAGTATCTTTTTTAGTGACAACATTGGCTTTAATTAAAAATGTATGACAGAAAATTCATCACTTTAGTAATGTACTTACTTTGTGTCTATTAAGGATAGCCTTTGCTCCCAATAAAGTTATGTAGGCACAGTTGTTCTCTAGTCATTATAACGTGATTTTCTTAATGAGATGGTTTTATTTTCACTTCAAAATGAAATAAAATATATTTTATTGTACTCTCTTTGGGTCTATTGAAATTATGAAAAGCATAATGCTTATTAATGACAAGTGAAGAAAGCAATGGGTAATATTCTCTTGTCCTTCCTGCCTGCCTCTGAAAATGATAATGATAATTTTAATTTGAACTAGGCATATTTTTAAAATGTTCACCATGTGATACTTCTAGGTTGAACTATACACTTCTTTTTTATTATGAATCTTACAGGCACTATAGTTTGAATTACTTTTTTTCAATCATAAAAACATTTATATTACTACTATTGATTTAAACATTAAGGGTTTCAAGATGCAGTCTTTCCCAGTTAGTGATATTTATGGTATACATTTTCATAAGTTTAATAACCACCATTGGAGGTGAGATTATTGTTATTATGAAGTTTTAAAAGGGTCTGGCTATTTTCTCATAAGCAAATGCTATGCCAACAAAGCTCAGCAGTGTTATCTGTTTTCATAGGATTTTTCTAAATCAAATATCACATTTTATTGAATGGTGAAAATATATAGAGATAGAATCAGTGGAATGAATTAGCTAAAATTAAATACATTTTTACTTATGCGCAGTACCACTCATCTTAAAATGCACTGTATTTTCAATTATTTAAATATATAGTTATCAAATTACTTTGAGAATTATATTATTTTTTAAATATTGTTTCTAAAATCTATATAGATTCAGTGAAAAAATGGCTACCCATAACAAAGTTGCAGTAAAAGCAAACTTAAAAGCCTTAATTTAGGAATAGAAGTGTGGCCTTTACCTTCAGACTAATATTCTGAAAATTTGGGGTAATTTTATACTTCTTTCTAACCTCTTTATAATTCCTCAGAGAATTCTTATTTCATTTGTATTTGCTTAGAATGTTTTGCTAATAGCTTCTTTTCAATATGGCTTTAGAATACTTCTTAGAAAAGTTACTCTATAAATATATCACATCAATTCTAAAACATATATTGAGTAAAATATTCACCAGCTGATAAAGTTTTCAGTTATTTGCATAAGTTTAGCCAATAGTGGAAATAAATCACTTCATCAACCTTCTTCTTTGTTTTTCTTTTCATTATTTTTAAATTGCCCTAATGCATTTTATTCACCTCTGATCCTATATTCTATACCCACCTCTGAATTCTGAATCCCACATCAGTAAGTAATGCTTAGTTTTGCCTCATGTCTTGGATCAGAGTAATGGAAATTTGTGGAAATAATATTTCCGGTGATAATTTTTATTAAAAAATCTTCAGAGGAGGATGAGAAGATGGCAGAACTAGATAACACATCAGTGTAAATAACCCAAAAAATGATCCAAAATGTGGCAAAGCAAACTCCACAACTAAAGGTAGAAAAGAGACCACATCACAGAAGGTAGGAAGGTGGAGAAACAGTTCGGGAGTGAAATGGACCATAGTGATCTGGGGTGAGGAGTGTATAGAGAAGGGAGAGAAACAGACTGAGAATCTGCAAGGAGAGAATCACACTGGGAAACCTGCACAGTGTAGGCAAACTCCTATAACATTTAGCTTTGAAAGCAAGAGGGGCTGAACTTTGTGAGTTATTAGAATCAGCATAATTTAAAGCTTGGAATTTTAAAAATCAGCAAGGTAGGCTCAGGGGGAACCTTGAGGATGTCAGGAAGTCAAGCCCCCACCTCTAAAGAGATAGCAGGAAAAACAGCCAGTGGAGATAAGGTGCAGAAGCAGCAATTTGAAAAATGCCCCGGGGAAGGGAGAGGGATTATTCATTCATTGCAGAGCTGACTCTGAGAGGCAAGAATCTCCAGGAGACTGCTCCAGGAACAAAGGGGCTAATAGATACCATTTCCCTCACCCACTCTCTCCCCCAACCAGCATAAACACTTGACCACCTGAAAAAACCAGCACAGGGCTGACACTCACTACCTAACTTGCTCACACCAAGCCCCACATAGCAAAAATCCACCTCTGACAGTTACACTCGCCTCAGTCCTGGTACCTTGAACTCCTCCCCTAGAATATCAGTTCAAACCTCTAACAACACCTCATCTCCTGACCTGTGGATTTTGTGGGCCTTAGTTCTGGCTGCAGTGGTTAGAGGTCACATTTCACAAGCAAACTAGCATACCCCTTGTTAAAATGTGTGGTCCCTAACCAGCCAGAGACCAAACACAGCACACAACAGGCAAAGAGTGTTTGCAGACAACTGGAATGAAGGAAAAAGAGGACAGCTCAACAGCAGGGTACATACAGCATACACAGGAGATACTCCCTGAAGCACCAGGCCCTAGAGAACAGGAGACACTTCACTGCATGGCACTACAGGATTTTTTCTTTATAAGGCCCTTACCTTTAAAGGCAAGGGATGTAGCTGATTTTCCTAACACACAGAAACAGAGAGAGTTAGACATACTAAGGAACCAGAGGAATATCTCCCAAATGAAAGAACACCACCAAACCACAGCAAAACAGATATAAGTAATATAGATACTCACTGGACTTAAGAGTGGAGGACATAAGATCCTTAACAAAGAAACGAAGAAACAAATGAAGAACACAGCAAATGAAATTGAAAAGACATTAGATAGAACAAATAGCCAATTAGCGGAAGCAGAGGAATGAATCAATAAGCTGGAAGAGTAATTGAAAAATTAACAAGGTGAATAAATGAGAGGGAAAAATGTGCATATTGAGACTAGTCTTAGGGAACTCAGTGACTCCATCAAGCATAATATTCACATTATTGGGACTCATAGGAAGAATAGAGAGAAAAGGGAGCAGAAAGTATATTTGAAGAAATAATAGCAGAAAATTTCCTTACTCTGGAGAAGGAAATAGATATCCAGATCCAGGAGGCACAGAGATCCCCGCAAAAATTCAACCCCAGGAGATCCACACCAAGACTCATAGGAATGAAAATGGCAAAAAGGATAAAGAAAAACCTTCAAAGCAGCAAGAGAAAAGAAGATAGTTACATGAAAAGGAAACCCCATAAGACAATAGCAGATTTTTCCAAGCCAGAAGAGCATAGCATGATATATTCAAAGTGCTGAACAGGAAAAAATCTGCAGCCAAGAATACTCTATCCAGCAAGGCTATCATTCAGAATACAAGGAAAGATAAAGAATTTCCCAAAGAAAGGTTAAAAGAGATCATGATTACTAAATCAGCTCTTTAAGAAACATTAAAGGGAACTCTTTGAGTGGAAAGACTATAAGTGATAGTATGAAAACTAAATCACAAATGCAGTAAAAATTAGTATTTCTGTAAAAATCAGTCAAGGGATTCATAAAATTAAAGGATAGAAAACATGGAACCATTTACTTAAAATTTGGGGAGAAGGGTAAAGAATAGATTCAAATTTAAGTGACTATCAACTTAGTATACACTGCCATATGCAGAAGATGTTATATGTAAACCTAATGGTAACTGCAAGTCAAAAAACAGTAATAGATATACACAGAATAAAGAGAAATGGGTGTAAGTATATAACTAAAAAAAGCCAACACCATGGAGGAGAGCTAGAGAAGGATGAAAAATGAACTACAAAACAATCACAAAACAAGTATCAAAATGGCAATAGATATCTCTCAATAATTACTTTGAAATTAAATCAATTAAATTCTCCAATCAACAGAAAACGAAGTGGATTTAAAAAACAATAATAAGACCCATCTATATGCTCCGGGTAAGGGACTCATTTCAGATCAAAAGACACCTACTGACTGAAAGTGAAGGGATGAAATTTTTGTCATGCAAATGGATGTCATAAGAGGGTCAGAGAAGCAATATTTATATTGGCCAGAATAGACTTTAACATAAAGACTGGTGCTCACTTTGGCAGCACATATACTAAAATTGGAATGATACAGAGAATATTAGCATGGCCCTTGCACAAGGATAACACAAAGACTGGAATGATACAAAAAGGGATAAGATACGATAAGAAAGAGGAGAATCCAACAAGAAAATATATCAATTGCAAATATTCATGCACCCAACATGCGAGCACCCAAATATATAAAACAGTTAATAACAAACATAAATTTACTAGTCAGTAGCAATACAATTAGAGTAGGGGACATTAATACCCCCACTTACATGGATAGATCATCCAAACAGAAAATCAACAAGGAAACTGTAGCTTTGAATAACACACTGGACCAGATGGCTCTAACATCAGTCTATTCAGAACTTCCCATCCTAAGACAGCAGAATACACATTCTTTTCAAGTGCACATGAAACATTCTTCAGAACAGATCACATATTAGGCCACAGAACAAGCTTCAAAAAATTCAAAGGATCAAAGTCATACCATGCACCTTTTCTGACTTCAATGATATGAAACTAGAAATCAACCACAGGACAAAATCTGAAAGAGCACAAATAAATGGAGGCTAAATAACATGCTACTAAACAATGAATGAGTCAAGCGAGAAATCAGAAAAGAAATTAAAAAATTACATGGAAACAAATGAAACTGAAAATACATTGGTACAAAATCTTTGGGATGAAGGAAAAACAGGTCTGAGAGGGAAATTTACAGCAAACTTCCTACCTCTAGGAGCCTACCTCAAGAAGCAAGAAAAATTTCAAACAACCTAACCTTAAACCTAAAGGAGCTAGAAAAAGAGGAACAAACAAAACCCAAAACCTGCAGAAGAAGGAAGGAAATAATAAAGATTAGAGCAAAAATAAATGATACAGAAACTAAAACAAAACCAAAAAAAAAAAAAAAATCAGTGAAACCTGGAGCTATTTTTTGAAAAAGTCAAGAAAGTTAATAAACATCTAGCCAGCTTCATCAGAAGGAAGTGGAAGAGGAGGGGGAGGAGGAGGAGGAAGAGGAGGAAAAACAGGTACTCAAATAAACAAAGTCGTAAATGAAGTAGGAGAAATAGCAACCAACACTACAGAAATACAAGCAAATATAAGAGAATATTATGAAAACATTATGCGAATACATTGGACAGCCTTGAGGAAATGGATAATTTCTGAGACATAGGTAACCTCTCAAAGCTGAATCAGAAAGAAACAGAAAATTTGAATAGACTAATTACCAGCAATGAAAGTAAATCAGTAATCAAAAAACTCCTAACAAACAAAAGTTCAGGAACAGGTGGCTTTACAGGCAAATTTTACCAAACACTGAAAGAAGAATTAATACCTAGTTTTTTCAAAACTATTCCAAAAAAATAGAAGAGGAAGGAAAACTTCCAAACTCATTCTATGAGGCCAATATCATTCTGAGTCCAAAACCAGATAAAGAAACTACAAAAAAAGAGAAGAGGACAATATCTTTGATGTACATAGATGCAAAAATCTTCAACAAAATACTAGCAAACTGAATTCAATAATATATTTAAAAAATCATTTCCATGATCAAGTGGGATTTATTTCCAGGATACAAGGATGTTTCAATATTCACCTATTAATCAATGTTATACATCACATGAACAAGTGTAAGAATAAAAGACATGGTCATTTCAATAGATGCAGAAGAAACATTTGAGAAGTTGGTCTAGAGGGAACATACTGCAAAATAATAAAGGCCTTATATGAAAAATCTAGAGCAAAAATGATACTCAAAGCGGGAAAAACGGAAAGCTTTCCTCCTAAGGTTAGGAACAAGACAAGGATGTCCACTCTCAATATTTTTATTCAATGAAGTACTGGAAATCCTAGTCACAGCTGTTAGACAACATAAAGAAATACAAGACATCCAAATTGGTAAGGAATAAGTACAACTCCCACTATTTGCAGGTGACATGGTACTATCCATAAAAAACCCTAAATACTCCACCAAAACACTACTAAAACTGATAAATTAATTCAGTAAAGGTTTAGCATACAAAATCAATGGACAGAAATCTGAAGCATCAGAAGGTTAAATTAAGAGGGGCACCTGATGACTCTGTGAATAGAGCATGTGACTTAATCTCTTGGGGTTGTGAAATTGAGCCCCAGGTTGAGTGTAGAGATGGCTTAAAATCAAAAAATCTTTTTAAAAAAGTGAAATTAAGAGAACAATCCCATTTACAATTGTACCCAAAATAGTAAAGTACTTAGGAATAAATTTAACCAAAGCAGTAAAAGACTTGTATTCTGAACACTAAAAAACCCTGATGAAAGAAATTGAAGACTACACAAATGGAAAGACATTCCATGCTCATTGATTTGCAGTATAAATGTTATTAAAATGTCCATACTACCCAAAGCAATCTACAGATTGAATACAATCCCATCAAAATATCAACAGCATTTTTCACAGAACTAAAACTAACAAAATTTGTATGAAACCAAAAAAGAACTTGCATAGCCAAAGCAATCTTGAAGAAAAAGCTGGAGGAATCACAATTCAAGATTTCAAGTTATATTACGAAGCTATAGTAATCAAAACACTATGGTACTGGCACAAAAACAGACCCATAGATCAATGGAATGGGATAGAGAACCCAGAAATAAACCCACAATTGTATGGTTAATTAATATTTGACAAAGGAGAAATGGATATACAACGGGGAAAAGACAATCTCTTTAACAAATGGTATTGGGAAAAGTACACAGCCACATGTAAAAGAATGAAACTGGGCCACTTTCTTGAGCCATACACAAAATAAACTCAAAATGGGTTAAAGACCTAAATATGAAATCTGAAACCATAGAAATCCTAGAAGAGTGCACAGGCAGTAATCTCTGACATAGGCCATCGTAATATTTTTTTCTGGATATATCTCCTGAGGCAAGGGAAATAAATGCAAAAATAAACTGTTGGGATTACATCAAAATAAAAACTTCTGAACTGTGAAGTAAAACAACCAATGAAACTAAAAGGCACCCTAATGAGTGAGAGAAGATATTTACAAATGATACATCTGGTAAAGGGTTAGGACATAAAGTACCTATAGAACTCAAACCAAAAACTTGAATTAAGAAATGGTCAGAAGACAAGAAAAGACATTTCTCTGAAGAGGACATATAGATGGCTAACACATTTGTGAAAAGATGCTCAACATCACTCATCATCAGGGAAATGCAAATCAAAAGATGTACTGATTCATTATATTGTATACCAGAAACTAATACAACCCTATTTGTTAATTATACTGGAATTCAAAAATAAATAATTTTAAATATCTTCATATTCAAGTTTCTCATTTCTGAATACATCCATTAGTAGGTATTAACTGTCATGAATCCCATAGATGTAAACATAAATATTTTAAAGTTGAGATCATTTTAGTTAAGGATTTGTGAATTACAGGGCTGGAATGATTTGTTACAGAAGTGGCTTCCTTGGAAATTGCTTCACATCTATGTAAATAGAGGTCTTATGAAAACCTCTTACCAGATTTTATCATCACTGCAAAGTTTCCTGGATTTTTGTGAATTTTCCCAGATGTATGCTCCTGAACACTTTTAACATTTCAGAGTGTGAGGCAGGATGTTTGTCCGTTCTGTTTCATGCTATTCTGTATTTGCTCTCACCTGAAATGTCCTTTGAAAATATATGAATCAACTTCTTTAACATATGTGTCCTATGCTGTTTTGGATTTAGAATTATTTATAAATGGTGTTTTGGATTTAGAATTATTTATAAATGGTGTCTGAAGTTAATTCACTAATCCACAAATTAAAATAAAGCCTAGGTAGACCAGATGTTACAGTGGAGATCTATTTTCAAATGAGGTAACCCAGTATCTCATGAATGACTTTTGGCATGAATGAATTTTTCAGATTAATGCACTCGAACTAACCCAGAAGAGGGACCTCAACTGATAAATGGGACAGAGAGGAATCTCATTTTGAAGGTAGAGCTTTGTTGTAAGAAGTATAATATGGCTCTTACCTAATGAAGTTAAACTGAGGCTGCATTTGACACCCCGGTAGTGAGGGATGGATATAGAGGTGTGAAATGGTTTCACAGCTTTCTGAAAATTACGAGTGTCCAAGAGACTATGAAAGAGCAAAACTATGTGGAGCACTAAAGAACACTGCCGTTTTTTACTTTATTTAGAAACTGAAGTAATCAACTTTACATATTATCTGTAGTGTACCAGACTGTGTTACTTATTTCTTAATCTGTGTAAATAAGATCATGTAATGATTTCCTGCTTTTGACCATTTCGACGGTAGGATTTTGTTACTCAGATATAATCTTTAAAGATTTTACACCTAGCCTACTAAGTAGACTGGTAATCAAATATTGTAGGAGATTGTTCTACATATCCATTTTACCCTCTTTGATTGGCTCTTGCATATATTTATTTACATTGCTTTGCACCTTTTGTGTTTTACCCGTGAGTACTACAGAGGTGTCTTGAAATATTAAGTAGCATCTCTAACAGTTTTTGACATTGCATTGATCCCTAAGGAAAACTATGGTTGTGTACTCTACATTTACATTAATTATGACTTTTATTTATGCAAATTTGATAAGTCATTGGAGAGTGGAAATGGTGAGTATGTCGGATATAAAGTGAAATCCTTTCTAGTTAATTGATTTTTCATTTGCTTTACTGCATTAAGAGGAATTGTGTTAGCAATGAACTTAACTCAGCCTGGGTTTTATTCCTTTGATCTATTGCTTCATGAAATCTATCTCTTCCTTTCTTTTAATGTTTAGTAACTGCTTACCATTCTGCTTTTTATCCTCTGACCTAAGCTAATTAGTTTTCTTCACTATCATAACACTACAATAACTGTTATTTTCTCCCATTTCTCTTTAGAGTGATACAAGTATAATGAAGGGTCTGGTGATTTGTATTTTAACTGTCTAACTACATCAAAATGTGAAACTTTAAGAAGAGAGTCAAACATATTATGCATGCCATGTAACATATCTCATCTGTTTCTCATCTTAAAGGTCCTTAGATCTTCTTAGGACAACATCTTCAACCTATAAAATGATATTTTGAGGAGAGCACACATTTCAGGGAGTCTAAATTTAAAGGTAGAAGATTATCTCTAAGGTTGATCTATTGGAATTACTTATCTGAACCAAAGTAATTCAAGTAATTCAGGTGTAGTGAAACACTTCTAATTTTAAATTCAGAAGCATTAAGGAGTGAGTTGGATTATTGGCTATAGCACTTAGTTGATCCTCTTTCTTATCATCCTTGACTTTTAAAGCCTGGCCTTTTTAAAATGTTCTTCAGAAATCCATGTGCTCACAGCATTTGATTCATTAATTTTGAAAGACTATTACAAAGGTCTTTTAAGTGATAAGTTCAGAGATACCTAAAACCCAAGTGTGAACATACACAATTAAAAGAAAGAACTCAGTAAAAATGTCATAACGAATCAAAAGTTCCAAAGTGAATCTTGAGTAAAAGGAAGGTGATCATATTTTACAGACAAGTTTTTTGTTTTGTTTTGTTTTAAACCGAATCCTCAATACATGGATCCTTGAAGTTGGACATAGGCAGAGGATAAAGAACTTTCTTTGTATCTCTAGGCTGTAATTGTTTTCAATGAATATATCTGTAAGCCTTTTATTTGTGTCATTTATTAGCAAGTTTTAGCACTTGAGGGGATAAAGAGAAAACAGATTTTTATAGATATCAAGCTAAATGTCTAAGTGGAACAGGTGCCTATTTTAATCATGGGAAGTCTAGACATAAGCTAAACTTTTAAGATATTGTTCTTTCTTCCTCTTTTATTTCTTTCTTTCCTTCTTTAAAGAATTAGTAACATTTAGCAAGAGTAATGATGAAATTGTTGCTAGTTATTAAAATCCCAATTCCCATCCAATACTCCCTATTGTTCTATATATATGTATAATATATATATTTGTGTTTATAATATATATTACAGATGAACACATATACTTAATATGTAATTATGTATCATGATCTGCACAAAATGCTGTTTTGGATTTAGAATTATTTATAAGCTGAGTTTCTCATGCTTAGCTAAATTATATTCCAGCATTGATGTGAACTATTTTCAACTAAGTAGCAATAATTGGTTTACATATTTTAATCTGTTATCATAAAGAAAGTTGTTTATTTGACTTTGTTTTCCAATTATATACAACTTGTTTGCCACTGTACCGGCACAGTAGATGTAAAAAGCTGCATCATTATGTTACTTCAAACTTAAACAATTTATCACTCAGCTGGGAGGAAACAAGCCAGTAACTACTACTTGAGCTGGGCCTTGAGACAGAATCAGAATTATTCCAATGGAGAGAAGAAAGGGAAAGATCCTTTAAGACTGGGGAGGAATGTTCACAAACAGAGAAGGGACAGGGAGAAGAGAGCCCTGCTGTGGGCAGGGGTGGCGGGGGATAGGTATTGGACAAGGTGGGACTCTCCATATAGATTGCCCATCAAGGGAAGCCAAACAATCGGGCTGAGAGGTGGCTGTATTACTGCATTAAGAGCAAACGTGTTTCTAGGCAAAGAGGAAAGACAAGTAAAAGAGTGAGAGAAGATCAACTCTGAAAAAAGAAGAAACCACTGCCAAGTCTCAGAAGACAAGAAAATATAAATGGCTAAACACAAAGAAATGTAAAGCACATCTTAGGAAAGTAAAGACACAGGGATTTCACCCCACTTGGTACATACATTTCTGCCTTCATTGCAGACAAGACTGACTATAACATCTTTTTCTTCAAGAAAAAACTCATCAGCCCCAGAACCATTCACAAGCCAGGACTCCAGGGACTCCTTATCCATCATTACCATCAGAGGAGATGGAACCTTATCTGCTATCTTACAAATAATACATAAGAGTTAAAGAGGAATTTTAGATAGAAGTCACTAATGTTATCATTTTTACTTTCAAACATGTAGATAGATAATTTTACTGTTGAGTCCCTGATAGGTAGTTTACTGCTTGCACGGTGGTGGGACATTGTCTACATACACTGAGTTTTAAGGTTGTGTTTCTCAAATTATGGTCTGCAGACCACCTCCAGCAAAATCTCTGGATTCCAGAACTTCTGGATTCTTCTGCTAAGGATTCTTCTCTCTGAATGAGAATCCAAGGCAGGGAACATAGGAGCTGTGTTTTCAGCAAGCACCTTGCAAGAATGTTACGTACCAAGTTGATGATATACATGAGTATAAGGAGCACTGGTCTGGGGAGCCTTCCTGCGTATCAGTGTTCAAACAGCAAATGCTGACAGAGCCAACCTGGTAAGGTTACTTTTCCTTGGTGATGCTTAAGTTCCTTTTAATTCACAGGTTTGGGAAGGCATCAAACATACTTGCTGAGATAAAATTTAATGCTAACTGTGTTTGCTAAACAAATAATATACATTCATGCACAAGACTCAAATAATACATTGATATAACTAATTTTTTTCTGATGTTAACTACTAGCGATTTAGAATATGAAAGTGAAAATTCCAACAGCCATAATTAGGGTATGCATCCTGAGTAGATTCTTTTTCACTCTTGCCTGCTCATTGTTATGTCACTATGTTAGTCTTACTTCTTCTAGCTTATGTGTTCTGTAACCCTAATAGAGTGCTGCCCATTGTAAATTCCTAATAAAGACTTGTTAAATTAAATTGTGCTTGATTTTCCCCTCTGGTGATGCAAAACAAAGTAACATGCCATCCAGAGTTGTGAAGGAAAGAAAATAGCTTTTCACAGGTGGCTAGATTCAAGCCATATCTTGTTTAACATCATATTCAGAGCTACTAATAATAGTCCAGCTAAATCATAAAATTTAAAGCCATATTCCTCCCTATTTTCCTTTTCTCTTATATATGCTTTTTACCTTCTGTGCCTTTCCTCACTTTATTACTTCTGCCTTTATTCCCCCCATATCCTACTCCTTTCTCATGTTTGCCTATCTAGATGAAATATTTTCAACCTATGACTATCCACAAATTCATTTGCCATTTCTCTCCGATAGCAGTCAAATATACCTTGTTTTTCTCATGTTTATGGAAGTATAATTTATTTATATATAAATGTCTTCAAAAGCAGATTTTCTTTGCTTCTCCAGCATCTGAGTGTACATAGTAGGTGCTCAATTATACCTAAAAAATTAATAAATTAATATATAATCAAGAAAGCCAGGGATGCCTGGGTGGCTCAGTGGTTAAGCATCTTCCTTTGGCTCAGGTCATGATCCTGGGTCCAGGGATGGAGTCCTGCATCTCCCTCTGTTTATGTCTCTGCCCCTTTCTCTCTTTGTCCCTAATAAATAAATAAATCTTAAAAAAAAAAAAAAAAAAAAAAAAGAAGAAGAAAGCAAGCCAGCTCTGGGAGGACTGTTTAAGGACAGATTCTTTTTTGCCTCATTTAAAATGACCTTGCTAGTAAAAGTTTGCTCTGATTTGGACCATAGAACCATTCTATGATTCTTGAAATATAACTATTTTACATTTGCAAAACACCAATGAATATTTTTGAGATTTTCACTGGTCCATAGTACCATTGTTTAACAGGTAAACACACAAAGTGGGGAGAGAAATTCAATCATTTCTTGGCTACACATTGACATTCCACTTAAGTAAGCTCTTGTGCATTTGTTTTAATTATTCTTTCTAGAAGTTTTAGAGATAGTTAAGAAAAGGAATTATAATGCCTAAAAGTCTATAAAAATAAAAAAAAATTAACAATGGACTATAAGATTTTATGACAAGGATGGAAAGTGAGATAGGAAGGACATGCTATGTATTTAAATGCATTTGAATCCATTGTCAGAGCCACTGTGTGAGATATGCTCAGTCTATGGATAGGCATTAAAATGAGTAAGAGACTGAGGTTCAGTGAAGCTCAACATAGTATTCCAAATGACTCTGGGAGAAAAAAAAATCCCGGAACTTTTAATACTTCTTTGAAAACATAAATTTGTGAAAAAATACATTTCTTAGAATATTTCAATCTCAGGTCTAATATATTACCCTGAAGAATAGTCTCCTCTCTTGCCTGAATGCCAAAGACTAAATAGTAATTTATTCCCTGAGGTAGTGGATGTTGAGGGTTTGTATTATGGGACTAAAAATTACCAGAGATAAAATAGAGTTACTTCACAATAATTTTTTTCTCAGGATCTGCCATATAATACACCACCTATCCTCCTAATTCATATTATGACACTGAAAATACCAGGTCGTCAAATTTAGCTATAAATTACTTCACACCCCTACAAGCACTGGCATTCCAGAAAGTAAATTAATTTTTCACTTTTGGTTTCAGATTATTGACTTTTGGTAAAAGGGTTATGCTAATTTTTCTGGTCAAGTGTCAGTTGATGAGTCCCACAGGGCACAGTTAGAATGCTACAAAGATCCCTTGTCGTTATCAAATATCTTTAGGCAATTGTGAAACCAAATTAATAGATTTATCCCACTCCACCCCCAAAATAGTGGGAAAAGAAAAGAAAACAATAATCATTACCTTATTACTGCATAATAGCTGTAGGACTATATATTTAGCCTCTATTTTACATTTGAGTATATTTTATTTAAACAATTTTAAAACATGTACAAAAATAATACAATAAAATTGAAGCTATCCTTTAATGTCACCCTTTGGAAAGGAAGTTAGGACGCTGTTCTACATATTTTCTCTGAATCTGCCTTGAAATATGCATAAATTCACATGACATTTTGGTAAATGTATTTCCCTAAGAAGATTCCATGCATTTCAGGAAGTGTATAATTTGACAATTACTAAAGAAATTATTCATTTCTCATGTATAAAAAATAAATAGTTGCATTAAATACATGTAACCTGTCAGAATGTGACTTATGATTGCCTCCAGCAATAGCAACGTATGTGCTCTGCTCATTCAATTTAATAATACATTTTCAATAATAAATAAATTAGGTCATAAATTTGTGTTACGTGCTGGAACCTAGAAATAACTCTCTCTCCTTCTCTCCCTCCCCTTTTTCTTTCACCCTACCCCCACTCTCTCCTTCCCATCTCTCTCTCTTCAACACAGAGTACTCCACAGAAGCCAACATCTTTTGAAAAAAATAAAACAAGTATCATGCCAACAGAAAAATAAATAGTCCAAGAAGAAAATAGGCAATAATGAATATGATCAATAATTCTTAAGAACTCTTCCTTATAATTTTATTAATTTGTTACATCTCTAATCTTCTTTTATCCCAATAGAACCCTGTGAGGATCTATAATATTCCTTTAACAGTTCAACATCAGTGGAAACCAAGGTCCACTGAGGTCAAGTGATTGGCCAGTTCATACAGGAAGTAGCAATTCCCGTGGTGGGGAAGAAAGAAGGCTGTTGGCATTAAGAAGCAGAAGAAACCTCTGGTGGGAAAAAAGGCTGCAGCTACCAAGAAACCAGCTGCTGAGAAGCCTGCAGAAAAAAAAAAAAAAAAAAAAACTCACTACAGAAGAAAAGAAGCCTGCTGCATAAACTTAAATTCGTTTATTCCATAAATGTTGAATCATTTTGGACAGATCTGATCAAAGGCAGTGAGAAACATGGGGGGGAAAAAAGGAAGTAGTAATTAGTAGCATATTTAGTTTGAGAATAGTTTTCTTGACGTCAGTTCCATATTCTTTCTATGGAACAAATAAGTGGATGATATTGGAATGCTAATTCTCTCACTTAATTTTGCTAGCTTCATGGCTTGTCCTTTATTCTTGTCTGAAATTCTTTTCGTTTGCTTCTGTCCTAATACAGAAATGTAAGCAGTTAAAGGGGGTATTCTTGCTTCTTGCTTTGGTCTCCAAGATGAAGACACAGTTCTCAATCTAATGGGCTGAACTGCACCTTGTGTTAAATGCCAAGGAGATGTAGGACTAGGGGATGACTGAAAATGAACAGGACAAATGCAAATAATACTACAGCCTTTTTTTTTTAAGCAATGAAGCAGGATAAGCAAAACAAAACAAGCTCAGATCTTGAAATGTACAATGTAGCTTTTAGTGTGATGGGAGATATATATACATATTTAAGTAGGGGTTAAAACCAGACCTTTTTTTTTTTTTCTTTTTTTTTTTTTTTTGTAAATTAGAAGGATAGGCTGTGTAAAGGGAGTGGTTTGGTCAGTGGTTGCAAGTTTCAATGTATTCTTTTTTTTATTTTTTTATTTTTGTTTCAATGTATTCTTAATGTGAAATCATCATTGTTGAGGTCTGAGGTTATAAATGTACTTGTTTATAAAAGAAATATCCAGGATTTTGTAAGGCACATGATTGCTTATGAAGGACACACATAATAAAAGCAGCAAAAGTTTGAATTAGATGATTAGGAGCCTAACCCCTAGCTTTACCACTGATTAGCTGCATGTTCTCAGAAAGCTGAGGTTCAAATTTTCAGCTAGTGAAATGATGAAGAGTCATTGTAATATTTGAGATAAGGCTCACTAAATACTGAACATTCTCTTCTTGTTTTCTGTAGATCCAACCTTGCTTCTCTACCTTGCACTTTAATAATACTTTGTCGACACTCTACTGAATTAATCTCCTTTTCTGATGTATTTTGGATTCAGACAATGAAAGTTATCCACAGGAGAAGGGAAAGGGAGAGAAGGAAGTGATGTAGGTATTTCTTCTCCTATGAAGGAGATTCATAGTAACTGCCTTGAGATTGTGAGAATTATCAATTGACACATGGAAATTTCCATGTGGAACCATCAATCTTATGATTAATTATTTAAAGTGTCAGATATCATAAAAGGACTAAGAATGTTTATATGTATTGAAAAGTGAACTAATTTACTGATTGATTATACATATTTATATTTGATTGGATATTATTGAAAATTGCACAAACATCATATATCCATCAATAATTCTCTAATTATAAATGTAAAAGTAAGACAAAAATAGCTTTTATCAGGATGCCTCGGTGGCTTAGTGTTTGAGCGTCTCACTTCAGCTCAGGGCATGATCCCAGAATCCTGGGATCGAGTCCCACTTCAGGCTCCCCACAGGGAGCCTGCTTCTCCCTCTGCCTATGTCTCTGCCTCTGTGTTTCTCATGAATAAATAAATAAAATCTTTGGAAAAAAATACCTTTTATCTTTTCCATTATGAGAATCGTGACAAATATGTTATTTATGTCCACCAAGGAGTGGCTAGGATGGGGACTGTTGGGAAAGAGGCCTCTGCCTTTTGCTCTGGGGAGGCAGATAAGAGTGATCACAGCTTTGAACAAGCTCATCCTGCCTATGGCTCTGACTCCAATGGTAGACTCACTATGGGGACTGGTTTCACACTTGCTGGGATAAACAGCAGCAAACAAAATTTATTCCATTGAATGACAAAAATAGAAGATATTAAGAATTGGGTTTAATGAACTAAAAAATTTTGGCCAAAAATACAAAATAGGACCAGGGATCCCTGGGTGGCGCAGCGGTTTGGCGCCTGCCTTTGGCCCAGGGCGCGATCCTGGAGACCCGGGATCGAATCCCACGTCGGGCTCCCGGTGCATGGAGCCTGCTTCTCCCTCTGCCTGTGTCTCTGCCTCTCTCTCTCTCTCTCTATCATAAATAAATAAAAATTAAAAAAAAAATAGGACCAAAATATGTTTTTAATTTAGAATGCCACAAACCACATCAGTTAAATGATTCTGGTAGCCTAACTTTTAAAAATTGCACACTGGCTAACATTTTTCAATCACTTTTCTGAAGCAGTTTAAAATATATATCAGAGAATATCAGCTGATTCACCTTTACAAAGCCAGAGCAAAATAAATTCGTACGAAAGATTCTCATCCTAGTAAATGTTAAGAAGATGAGCATTCATTTTCCTGATGTTTCCTATCAGTGAGATTTCCAATAACCCATAGTTTCAGGCAATTCACTCCTTCTACCTCATTTAGTTGACCCAGGCATTGGGATTGATTGCTACGGGTTTAATATAGCTACAACTAATGGGTTGTAGATTGTTTTATAATCAAGCCTTGCTTGAAATGTCTATTAAAGTTTGCCCCAGGAATCAGAATGTCAAAGTACCTAGGACAAATGACTTTCTCGAAGTCAGGTGTAAAAATAGTTCCTAACAAGATAGCATAGTAATTGTTTATACAAGAACTTACTAAAGTTAATTAAAAAAAAACAAAATTAAAAATATTTACTAGTGTTTTAAGTGAAAAGTAAGATTTGGGAACATCTCTAGAGGTAAAATGTCTTTCACAGGCCATTGGTGACATAATGGATAACATAAAATCCTGTAGGTGTGTTGTTGCTTTTCACTTACAATGCTGGCAGTGGTTTTACCATCAATGCACACAGACATCACAGATATCAGTCTAATAATCTTGAACTTGCTTCAAATGTGGACCTTTTTAAATCATTTGAACTTTGGTTTTTCAAGAATGAGCATCTTATGGATTTAAATACCAAGGGTCAGGACAATAAATTGAACCCAATTATCTAGGTCTTATCATGGAGGCAGAATTTGGTCTCTGATGATATTTTTAAATAATTATTTCTTTGTTGTGGCAACTATAATTTGTTTCTTATAACTTGCACTGACATAATTACTTCAGAATTCCTAAAAACTAATTTATTTTCCCAAGACAGAAGTTCAATATATCTTCATACATAGTGAAAGCAATTATATAAATGAAGTCTTTGTACTTTTTAAACAGGAATGAAAGTAAAAGAAATATCAAAAATTCTCAACTGACTGTTTAGCAGGAAGAACCAGGTAAGGATGAGAAATACAATTTTGAAAAGATTTTACTAATAGAGCCTAATGCACATGGTTGTTGAGGGTGACTATGTACTGTTCTAACTTAATTAACATATGACTAATTATAATCGACTCATTCTTACAAATATAAAATTGTGACAAATTCTAATATCTGTGCACAGAGAATCTGAAACCTACCTGTTAGGTTTAATTCAGCTGATTTCATTAATACAGTTAACATAACCAAATATTTTGAAACATTCTTATTTAAAAATACCATACATTCCAGTATATCTCATTAGATTTTTTATATATCTGAGAATATTTGAAAAAAGTTACACTGTGACCACAATTAAAAAATCTTAAACTAAGAAATAATGACATCACAAGAGGACTAAGATCAAAATGTTGAACCATATTGTTCATGGTTTAACATCTTACATCCAAATATTTCTTCTCAATGTGTCTGGAGCTTTGACTAGTGCATTAAAAAGCTAGTTTGCATAAATATTCAAGAGATGAGAGAATGAGCATGTCTTTCCCTCAATAGGTTTCATACCTCCCCTTAAAGAAGGATTATCTCTTTGATTAAATTCAAATGAAAAATCAATGTGAAGAAAGAATTAAAAACTCTGAAGCTATCAGAACACTTTGAATATGGGTAAATGTGTGAAACAGAGAAAGGTAAAAGGATAGTTACATTAATTATAAACAAAGATGCAGCCTTATTCTTGTGGCTATGCAGAATCTTAATTTTTTTTCAGTATGGGTTATTAAAAAAACAAGATCATGAGAGCTTTAATATAACAACTAGTCATTTTCCTTCAATCACATGTTTTCTTTTTTTTTTTTGTTTTAGCTTTTTGTTTTGTTTTGTTTTTAATTTTTATTTATTTATGATAGTCACACACAGAGAGAGAGAGAGAGGCAGAGACATAGGCAGAAGGAGAAGCAGGCTCCATGCACCAGGAGCCCGACGTGGGATTCAATCCCGGGTCTCCAGGATCGCGCCCTGGGCCAAAGGCAGGCGCCAAACCGCTGCGCCACCCAGGGATCCCCACATGTTTTCTACTTAGTCATATTTCTGCTTGCCCACATGATTTTATTTGTTCATTTCAACATGCAAAAACCATTGCATCTTATGAAACATATATATTTACTATCATCTTTTAGTCATTTGTTTTTTTGGCCTTGATGGATTGAGGGTTTTATTTGATTTGATTTGCTTTTTGATAATTTGCCATCTGTGATTATTTGAAATCAATGTGAAAAACTAAAATAAAATAAAATAAAATAAAATAAAATATAAAATAAAATAAAATAAAATGTGTTTGTTGTTGTTGTCAATTGTTTGTAGTTCCTCCTTATGCCTTCATGCCTCTTTTTGGGAGACAATTGAGACAGTAGAGGAGAACATAAGGGAAAAAATATAATATGAATAATATATGATTATCAAATGTCTTTGTATATCAAAATTCATTTGTTTAGTTTAAACCATATAAAATTACATTACCAAATTATATTTGATATATTTAAGTATAAGAACATATGGTAAAAAATGAGCATCAGGGTTTTAATAAATGTTTTGAATTGCCTGAGGGTGCTTTGATCTTCATAACTAGCATGGTGATTTTTAATAAGTGTTCTTGAGTTCATGTGATTGATTTCCTAACCTTCCTTGCATATCTATAAATCTTACATTCCTTTCTAGGAGGATAAAAGAAAGCCCTCACACATCACAGAACAGGAATCAGACCTGTTGCACAACCCTTTCAAAGCACTAAAGCTATAAATAGGCACCACTGAATCTACACGAAATCAGGAAATGTTTTAGGCCACTGTACCTACTCACTGATCACCCCGTCCCTTTAAAAACCCTCTTGGCTAGGCTGAAACCACAGAGCTGGCTTTTGGACAAGAGTCTGCCTATACTCCCCAGGTGGCTGGCCTCCTGAATAAAGCTCATATTCCTTTCCAATCAATAATCATCTCTTGGGTATTGGCTTTTGAGCAATGGGCAGTCAAATTTGGGATTTGGTAACAAATTATTTGGCAAGCCAGCCAAGAACTAATGCCCCTGTGGCATCCAGTTCCCCTTGGAATCCCAAAGCAAAGCAGTTGTCTGGGACAGCACTCCAGGGCTTACTTGTTCATTTTCTGGGTTAGTAACTTGGATGACCACAGGAGATTAGCTGCTCAGGGCTAATTGGATTGGGAGGGAGTCTGAGGAATCTCTCCCTGCAGCTGCCCAGGCAGCTTTTGTCTTGGGAAAATTTCCTGTTGATGTCAACACTTGCTTTTTGATTTGAATGGAAAAGAGCACTGGGGGGAGGCTGACAAGCTTCTGGACTGGGTAAGTCCGTTGAAACTGCATACCAACATTTGAATGGAAAAGAAAAGAGCATTGCGGGGAGGCTCAACATTTGGGAGGAACTAAGAACTTGAATAACGGTCAATTCCTGTGGGATTTGGGGCAGCTCTGTCTTTGGTGTGTGTATGTTTGTATTTCTCATCTTTGGTATAATGGGAGGTTCTATCTCTATCCTGATGACTAGCTCATTGGGTCAGAATTTGAATAAATGGAAGGAATATACTCAGGAATCTATGACCAAGGAAAAGATAATTTTCTATTGTAATACTGTTGACTGATGTACTATCTAGAATCAGATGAGGGGTGACCCCAAATGGATTTTAAACACCATTTTACAATTAGAGGTGTCTTGTCAAAGGGCAGGAAAGGATGAAGAGATACTACATTCAGGCCTTCATGTCATTACATAATAAAGATGCTGCCCAGGAAAACAATAAGTTAATGGTGCAGAGACAAGGAGAAAATCCAAAAGATTTTTCCTGATGATGCAAATGAAAGACAAAAGGAGGAAGAATATATGGCAAATCTATCTCTACCATCCCCTCTGCCTGAGCTCTTACCCCTGCTTCCTCCTCCTGTTGGGGTCTCAGTCTCACCATCCTATGGGATGGAATGAAGGAATCTTGGAAGTCTCTCCCTAAGACCTGACAGGGCACCCAATATGGATAGAGAGCACCCACTGTGGCGTCAGACAATATTCTTAAGGCAATACCCAGTAGAAATCATTGATGCTCAAGGACAGCCTCCCAGATATTATTGGACATATATTCCTTTATCAACTTCAGACTTAACAAGTTAGGAAAATGCCAACCTTCCCTTAGAAAGAGACCCCAAAATGATGATGAAACTTTTTTTTGAGCATTTTTGCAACCCATCAGGTCAGCTTGGGTGGATGTGCAATCTTTAATGAATGTTATGTTAGCCACAGATGAAAGATGGCTAGTAGTGGCCATAGAAGATGAAGTCCAGCGCCTCCATCCTGAGGACCCAGCCCAGACCCCAGGCCCAGTACCTACGGTTCTTTGGTTGAGCCCAACTGGGACCCAAACTGAGGGTGCTTGCCTTGACTTGGGCATTATCAGCTGTGCATATTGACAGGTTTAAGTAAAAGGTTGCCAACCAGTGCAGTTTGATTAAGATTCAAGAGTTAAGACAAGATGCAACTGAAAATCCAGCCTGATAGAAACAATTTACCCACCTTATTGGAAATATACAGACAGACCCAGAGGCCCCAGAAACTGTCCACATGGCAAACATGACATTCATGGAGCAGAGCCTGCCTGGTATAAGAAGAAATATCCAAAAGATGAAAAAGGCAGCAGGAATGAAACTATGACAGCTAGTTGATATAATCTATGAAGTATTTATTGCATATGAAGGTAAAAGGGCTCAACAGGCCATAGTCTTTGTGGAAAGTGTGGAAGGCAGGGATAGGAAAAAAACCAATTGACCTCTAGGGAATCAGAAAACAGCTATTGGTGAAAACCAGTGCCACTGCTACAAAAAGGGAGGACACTGGAAAGAGGATTGCCTGAATGTGAAAGGAAAACAAAGGGCAGGAAGGAAAGACAAGGCATAAAGAAATGATGGAAAGAGAGGAAAATGATAAGTGAAGAAGCTCCCTACCATCCCATTGATCCAATGACCATTTTCCCACAGAAGCCCTAGTTACAAATGCCAGTGGGGAATCAGTTGATGGACTTCTTAGTGGACACGAGGGCCACATGTAGCATCTTGAATACTAAATTGATGCAAAGCTCCCAGAGGGAAGTCTCTGTAGGTGGGAGTCTTGGGTCAAGCACAACAAAGATATTTCCTGAAACCACTGGAATGTAAGTTTGGTGATTTTTCTTAGAGACATAGTTTTCTTTCTATGCCAGAATGCCCTATACCACTGCTTGGACAAGACTTGCTTTGTAAAATAAACACTCAGGGAACTTTCTCTCCAAAGAAGCAGCATCTTCAAATACAGGTCCCTCCAGGTAACATGCTCCAGTTACAAGCTGTTCTAAGTCAGGTTAAGACATCAGAAGCAGGGTGCCTGGGTAGCTCAGTGGTTTGTAATCTGCCTTTGGCTCAGGTCGTGATCTCGGGGTCCTGGGATAGAGTCCCACATTGGGCTTCCTACAGGGAGCCTTCTTCCCCTCTGCTTATGTCTCTGCCTCTCTCTGTCTTTCATGAATACACAAAATCTTTAAAAAAAAAAAAAAAAGACATAGAAAGTAGAGCCATTCCCTCCTGAAATCAATAAATAAGTGAGTAAAGTGGTTTGGACAGTGGAGTGCCAGAGAGGGCAAAACATGTGACACCTACACGAACAGACCTGAGAGAAGACATTGTCATCCCTAGCAAAAGGCAGTATGCTTTGAAGTAGGAAGTCCTAGAATGTATATAGCCGACCTTGCAGAAGTTCTTGAAATATGGGCTTAATTTGATCTTGTTGCTGGCTATATAATACTACCATTTTGCCAATAGAAAAAAAAAAAACATACTCATGAGTGCCATTTTGTACAAATTTATGGCTATTAATGAAATTATACAAGACATATACCTGATTGTGCCCAATCCACACATACTGCTAACAGTAATAGTTGGTTATTATGGATGGCTCATTGTGCTAGGTCTAAAGGATGACTTTTTCTGCATTTTCATAAAGAAGATGACTCAATTGTTGTTTACCTTTGAATGGTAGAACCCAGAAACCAGAACCACCTCCCAAAACTATTGGTTGGTGTTACCACAAGGCTTTAAAATTTCCTCTATGATTTTGTGTGAATTCTTGGCAAAGGATTTGAGAAGGATAGAACTAACTGCTGGGGTTTTGTTATGATACATAGATGATTTTTTCACTGCCAGCCCCACTTATGAACTTTATCTAGGTAATACTATTCTGGTTTTAAGTCATTTGGCAGACTATGGATATAAAATGTCACCACGTAAGGCCCAAATTTGTCACTAAGAGATTGTTTATCTTGGCTTTCAGCTATGTCAGGAGCAATGTATCCTCATTGATAGGAAACAAGTAGTTATATCTCTAAAAAACCCCAGAAACTGGTGACAACTGGGTTTTGGATAATAGCTAGTTTCTGTCAGATTTGGATTCTAAATTATGGTTTGATAGTAAACCCTTTATATGAAGCCTTAAGAGAACTGGATTCACAGCCTTTGAATTGGACTACAGAATATTAATTGACATTTGCTACAATAAAGGAAAAATTAGCAGCTCCCCCAGTTCTAGGATTACCAAACCCTAGAAAGGCCATTAAGCTATACATACATGAAAGGCAAGGTCACAGATTGGGGATCCTAATAAAAATGCTTCACTTCACAAGTGGCCTATTTCTCTGAGCAATTAGAACCCACAGCCAAAGGATAGCTCCCCTGTTTGAGGGCTGCTGTAGCTTCCTGTGATATACTGTAGGAGGCAGAAAAGTTAACACTTGGGTAAGAGAGAATGGTTTATGTGCTTTATCTATTATTAACCCTTTTAGAACAGAAAAGGTGATATTGGTTAATGGCAAGAAGAATGAGCTGATACCAAGCTATGTTGTTAGACAACCCAAATGTGACTTTACAGACAACAGCAGCATTGAATCTGGCAACTTTGCTGTCTGATAACTTGAATAACACCTGAAGTGAGTGTGAATATGTTAAGATAATTGATAATTGATGCAGCATATTCTAACTAGCTAGACCTCAATCAATCACTGCCTGCACCAGATTATAAGTTATTTATGGATGGTAGTAGCTTCTTGGACAATGGCAAGCAACAATCCAGATATGTGGTAGTCACATTGGTTCAAGCAATAATAGAACACATTCTTCCTCCAGACACCTCCTCACAAAAGACAGAACTGATTGTTTAAACACAAGCCCTTGAGGAGGGGGAAAGGTAAATATTTATACAGACTCAAAATATGCTTTTCTGATAACTCATGCACACAGGGCAATTTGGAAAGAGGGGATTAATGACCTCTCACAACAATAATATCAAACATTTGCAAGAAGTCCTACAACTGTTAGAAGCTATCTATCTGCCTGCTGAAGTAGTGATTATGCATTGCCCAGGGCATCAGAAGGGGAATTCTCAAATAGTGAGAGGTAACTGGCTAGCCAATGAAACAGCCAGAAAAGTTGCCAGACTCACATTTCATAGCAGCTCTGATTCCTCAAGTGGATCTGTCTTTAAACCCCAGTAACAGGCAATAAGATAAAGAGAGAGCACAAAAAAATGGGGCTTTACTCCAGCAGACCCAACTGATTCACTGAAGATGAACTCCTGTGGAATGCTGCTATTACCTGAATCAGTAGTATTACCTATTACCTGAAGAGTGTATTTAGTCTTAAAGCATCTGCATGAAGGATCACACTCCATGAGGAATGCTTTATTGGATTTTATTAGGGCTCATTTGAAGGGGTCTTATCTACAGAAAATGAACCATACAGTCACCCAGAGATGCCCTATATGTGTAAAGAATAATCCAAACAATGAAAGACACCCACCAGGCCAAGGGATACAATATATATTGGAATGTCCTTTTGAGCATTGGCAGTTGTCCCAAATGCCTGGGTCAACTCGGAATTTTAAATATTTACTAGGATTTGTAGACTTCTTTTGAGGATGGGTTGAGGTATTCCCCACCCAAACAGAAAAAACTTCAGATATTTTAAGACTCTTGCTAAAGGAAATTATTCCTAGGTTTGGCTTATCCAACACTATTCAGTGATAATGACCTGCCTTTCTTTCTTTCTTCTTCTTTTTTTTTTTTTTTTTTTTAGATTTTATTTATTTATTTAAGATACAGATTTTATTTATTTAAGATAGAGAACAAGCAGGGAGGAGGACCAGAGGGAGAGAGAGAAGCAGGCTCCCCATTGAGCAGAGAGTCCAAGACGGGGCTTGATCCCAGGTGCTGGTATCATGACCTGAGCTGAAGGCAGACACTTAACTGGCTGAGCCACCCAGACACCTCTAGACCTGCTATTCTATGTGATGTGGTACAGAAAGTATGTGCTGCTTTATAGATCAACTGGAAATTACATGCTTCATGGAGACTTTAATCAATAGGAAAATGGAAAAACATGAATCATACATTGAAAAAGACTTTGGTCAAAATCTATCTAGAAACTAACCTAAAATAGGATAAGGTTGTACCTATTGTCCTGCTCCGCATTAGAGTTGCCCACAGAAGTGGGCTAAAACTAAGCCCTTTTCAGATTATATATGCAAGACCCTTTCAGGCCTTGGCTCTAGGGATACCACTTTTAGAATTAGAAAATGAAAATAGGATTAGATAGTTTGTACAACATTTGAGTCAAATATTAACTGTTTTGCCCAAGTTGGTTCTCTGCAGGTCTATGTATCCTTCAGATGAACCACTACAACCTTTGAGACCTGGAGATAGAGTACTATATTAAAGACCTGGAAAAATCAAGGACTTGATCAATAGTTGGCTGAGAAATGGGTGGGGCATTATGATATCTTACTAACCCCCTCATATCTCTCTAAAACTTGCAGGAATAAAGTATGGATACCCTAAATGAGAGTGAAGAGGCTCTTTACCTACTGATGACAAAAGAGGCCACTGAATTCCCCCACACGCACCCACACCTACTGTGAAAGCTATCCTATTCATTATTTAAAATACCTCTTTAGGAAAGAACATCCATGACAACTATGTTCATTCAATGGTCCATATTAACCATGTCTTCTCCCTCATCTGGAAAGACAATGCACTAGTGCAGGTAACTCAGAATTTGGTGACAGCTACATGTGCTGCTGATTGCTGGATATGTCATCCAAAAGCCCAATAAGGAAAAAACAAAAACAAAAAACCCAATAGAAAAAAAAAAGCCCAATAGGTGCTGGACCATGGAGACCTCTTAGTCTACCCCATTTATAACACCTTAGAAATCCCCAAAGGCAATTGGTTTCTAATTACTAAGGGCCAAACAATAATGTATATGCTTAGAATAGCTAGATTCTCTCAAAATTATAATGAGGCACCCTGATGTATCACAATTCCTCTAATTATTGTACTAGAATAATTAGATAATGTGATAATTAGATATCACATGAAACCACCCCCTAAAATGGAGCAACTCCCTATGTATAAAGAGCAGTCTGCTTCCTTTCCAGTTATGGACAACATCCATAGGCAGTTTCAAATGGGCAGAGAGATTAGATGGAATGAGCTGTCCTGATGGCAAACCAATTCTCACGAAGTCCTGAGGGGGAGCTCTACCTTTTGTCTTTGTGCTTAAGTTCTGTATGTCTTTATTTGCAAATTAGTCTGGGCCACAGACTTATCACAATGTCTTCTGGCCATCCTGGTGATCCTTTCTCCCTCCATCCTGCTAACAAAACCAGACATTGGGCTAGCTCTCTACAACTATTTCCCAGACTGATCTGTGACCTCCCAGGCAATATTCCTGATGGGGGTGAATATTTATTTGGTTATATATTGTTGCCGTAGTGGGGGGCCGCTGCCCACCAACATGTGCTGCTCAGTTTGTCTCAAACTCTAACCACTGGGGGGTTAAAGAAATTGTCAAAAATTTGGCTAACTTACAAATTGTTATATTCCCTTGCTACAGTCATCCCGGATAACTGTGTGGTCTGAGACTACATCCTAGAGAGCAGTAGGGGGTTAACCCCAACTGCAACCACATGGCTGCAGCAAACCCTTGATTGCCACACCCTCTTTGTTCAAGGAGGATAGAGTTGGCTCACGAATTTCTTTGCCCAGATACCCTCAGAACTTAGGTTCACATTACAAGGCATTCTAAAATATTCTAAAATTAGGACACCCTCATGTTAGTAGTATCATGTGTATACATAGGAATTAAACCCATAACAATGTACATAAGAAAACCTGCAAGCAAACCACATCAGCTGTGCATAAAGAAATGCTTCATACCCACATTAACGTTTGTCATCCCAAAGTTCGGACTATGCCCTGTATCAGCATGAAGAAGCTACAAAAAATGGACATTCATCCTTAATAGATATGGCATGGTAAAATTGACAGTGGGGGAATTAAGGCTTCCTTGATCTTCATACTAGCAGGGTGATCTTTAATAGGTACTCTTCAGTTCATGTGATTGATTTCCTGATCTTCCTTGTATATCTATAAATCTTGCATTCCTTTCTAGGTGGAGAATAGGAAGCCCTCACACATGATGGAACCCGGATTAGATCTCTTGCACAAGTCTCAAGCCAAAAACTGTATATAGGCACCACTAAATCTACACAGAATCTCGAAATGTTTCAACCCCCTCTGATCAAGGACCCCCTATCCCGTTAAAACCCTCTTGGTGAGGCAAAATCTCAGAGCTGGCTTTTGGACCCTGAGCGGCCAGCCTCCTGAATATAGCTCATATTCCTTTCTGGTCAACAGTCATCTTTTGAGTATTGGCCTTTTGAGTGACAGGCAGCTGAACTTGGGATTTGGTAACATGCCTGTCTGATAGTTGGAGAGCACTGAGTTAAAAGTTACCAGCAAAAACCTTCTCCTCCTATCTTCTCAATCTTTATCTCATATTTCTTATATTTCTTATTTGGAAGCCTTGAATTCTAGAGAACTAAGAAGACTTCCTTGTCACCATTTGAATCTTGATACAAATAAGTCTGTCTCAAAGAGCATCAAAATAGATAAGTTTTTCAGATATTCACATTCATGCCCTTTTAAAATAATGTTTTATGTAATATTTTGTAGATGGACTATCTATGAATAGTCCTTCTTGAAACAGTTCTATACTTTAAATAGTATATAAATATTTAATATTTAATATATTTAAGTAGTCATATTCTTATGTAGAAATGGATGATTAAAGGAATTTAGAAAAGCAATTTATTTATTATTCACTGAACTTAAGGGTTAAAAGTGCTGAAAACAATTTTATTAGTTGTCTCCTAGTAGAGTTTAAGGTAAACAATAAAGAAAACTTAAATATAACGAACTCCCTATAATATATCTTATGCAACAATACAAAATTATGTCCAGTTTGCTGCTCAAGATTAAACATTAAAGAAAAGAAAAAGAAACATATATTAACATTTACATCGGCAAATGCATTTATCTTCAGTTGATTAGAGCAAATATGGTCTTTTCAGACAACGTGGTTCTCCAGAGTTGAATTTACTTCCTGGTGCTAAATTTTGTGCAGTAAAAAGCAAAAGGATCTCAATTTAAAGCCAAATTCTTCTTTCAGCACATTTTATATCTACCTGAATTCGGCTATGTGCCTAATGAATGAGTTACAGTGCTCAAGCGCCTATTAGTGATGGGAGGATGAGGTTAGATAAGATGTGGCTGCTTGATCTTTGCAGGTCTCCCAGAATCATGATGCACTGCCTTTTAAGTAAGCATTTAAGAATCACTTTGTGTGGAAGGAGGCTTAGGTTTCAAAACATCCCTCAGTGATGAAGAAGAGATTATCCATTGTGTCATGACCTCCCAAGAAGCTCTTCTATAAATAAGGATGACACATACCATATAAGACTATTCCCTTTGGAGAAACAAGGATCATGTACCTGATGTGTGTTTCACAGAAATGATAAAGTTATTATGCTATGGCCTATTTGGCCAGTTTTGAATTAGAAGCATTAGAACAAATTCCATATGTCGGAAATTGAGTGAATAAACTCGTGTTGAATTATGAGGATGATAAATTAAAGAATATATGTGTGATTTATCACTCCTTCCTAGAGAACACCTTTAGCAATAGCAAATGTAAATTAAGATGACACTACAAAACAGATTAGCAGAGAATAGCATGCAGAATTCCAGAGAGATTAACAATGAGGACAGGAGGCATTTTAAAAATCACGGAAGATACTCAAGTGCCTACTGGTCTCGGAAAGAATCAGTATTTATCTAGTCCCTTTCATCCAAGAATTTCACTACATTTAAATGTATTTCAAATTGATCTTCACATGTTAAAGAATCCATATTGTAATTTAAATTCAACAGGTCAAAATAAAAATCAAAGTGCTCTATCTTTATTAAAAACTACAAAACAGAAGGAAAAATACTAATGAATCCCTCTTGGTAAATTATTCACAAACAGACACAAATTCAGGGGAGATGAGCAGAAAACACTGTGCTTCACTAATACTGTGTGGCAGGATAATTTATTGGAAAATTCATTTGTGTTTTGTTTTCAATGCTAAGGAGAAATCAGAAAGAATGAGAGTTCACTGTGTTTTGTGCTCTACATTTTTTCCAGCAGTTCTGACTAGGCCCTTGTATTTCTTTGCCTCGGGGGCTTTTCAGAGCCTAAAGCAGAAGGTGCTTGAAAATAACCTCTCTTTCTGCTTTTCGTGAAAGTCCAAACCAGAGGTCACAAATTCAGACACCAACAGAGCCAGACAGGCACCTAAATGAACAAAGCAGACTGGGTTTAATTTTTTCCACATAGGCTCAATTTGGTTCAATATTTATCTATGCAGGAATAGTTTTTACTTTCACTAAGGAATATATTTCTCCCATTTTCTAAAAACATGTTTAGAATTTTGGTCCATTTTTCTTCTCTTCTTTTGATAATGTCAATGAAAAATTGCACCAGAGTTAAACGGGTAAGGAAAACTTTATTCAAGATTATAACTATAGGGGTCAAGACTATTGCCACAGGAAAAAGAAATTGAAGCCAACTTTGCTGAAACACAAAGAGGGAGGATTTTTAAATGCTGGGACAAGCGAAAAAAAAAATATAGGGAAACATGGGAAGGCTGGTCTATGTGGTTAGGCCATGCGTGTCTGTTGTTACTTATTGAAGTGAGACTCCTACCATCCCACAGAGATTGGAATAGATGGGCACTAATTCTTTTGAAGATTACATTTCAAAGGGATGGCTTCCAGATCCTTGAGAAAGACTTTTATTATAAAAATGGGCAAAAACTGTAGAGAAGATCTATGTCTCAAAGGGGGAGAGAAAGAATTCACAATTGCAAATTTTCTAAATAAGCTCAAAAAAAAAAAAAAAAAAAAAAAGGAGATCAGAGACCTACCAAGAAGGAGCCTGTATGAAAGCTAGTCAAATTGAGGGAACTGTTAACACCTTCATGGTCAACAGTGACATAGCTCTAGGGAAATATTTTTCTTATACTAGAAAGATAGCAGTGCAAATATGGTGTCAAGGACCATCAGGTTAATGTCCTGGGAGATGCTAATTGTCCTGAAGAAGAAACCTGAAGCCTACAAGGCTCATCTAAGGGGGACAGTAGTGCTCCACTCCAGCTAGTGTTAGGAGGAACCGCACACCTTGATTTGCCAGATGTGTCAGTTTTCCAGGAGTATCCATATTTTTATCTGGGCAATTAATTTAAAGTTTTTCATCACTTTGAAATGTCATTAATAGACTATCCTGGCCAAGAATCCACCAATCGATCATCTCTAGCCAAATTTGAGAAAGAAATATACTAAGCACCTTAAAACGAGAAGGAGGAAAAACTGTCCCTTTTGCCCAGAGCTTGGAGATGAAAGTGAAAAAGAGAAAAGACAGTTGAAGAGGAGGATTAAGGACTGTCTGCATGGGTAATGGATCATGAAATCAATTTGACTCCAAGCTTCCCTTCCCCTGGAATTAGGGAAGCTTAAGGCTTGGAGTCTAGTAGATTTGATTTAAAGTAAAAAAAAAAAAAAGAAAAAAAAGATATTTCCTGCACAGTGAAATTTGTGGAGTCAGAATCATACCCAAGTACAATGTATGTGTGACTTTACTGTAGGCTACTTTGTAGGATAGGTATGTTCAGTAAGGGGAAGAGGGATGTAATTCATATTCTACCTTCCAGAAAAAAATAATTAATGCTGTTTTCTATAACTGATGTCATTTTCTTTGTTGACTTCCATTACCATTTATGGGATATAACATGGGCGCTGGAGGTCTTGAACTTGCCATATCAGTCTTGCCATTTTTCAGACTTTCTGCTTTGCATTCTCAGTCTCTTTTGAATCTTATAGTCAGAATTTTAAGGTTAAATCTTCAATTCAATGCTATTTCTTCTCCCTGTTTTCCTTTTTTCAGATGGCCTCTGGGTACAGGAAAACATATTCTTTTTTTTTTTTTTTTTTAGGAAAACATATTCTTAGTGAGAAAAAGAGTCTCACCAGTGTCCACTAGATTATGATTGTTCTGGTTCTATATCTTGGGAATCAAACTTATAGGCAATATTGCATCACAAGGACCTATGTGTACAGAGTTTAAGAACACAGGCAGTAGAATAATATTGCCTGGGTTCATAGCCCAGCTTTGCCACTTATTAGATATACAACACTCGGATATTATTTAAATTTTCTGCATCTTGTGCAAAAGGGGGATATAAATAGTGCTTACTCATAGAGTTTTAAGAGGATTCAATTGTTTAATATGATTCAATTATTTGATTTAAGTGTCTGACATATGGCAACTTCTAGCTAAATATTATCCATGCTACATTCCAGGACTGAGGCCAGCTCAGGGGTAGTTGCTGGTGATGTACTAACATCTCCGTGGTTGTTGCCATTGTCGCTGGTGAAAACTATACATACACATATACAGTGCATTCCTTGCCCCAAACTATGGCTATTAGAGTCATTATCTTCTTAATTGTACCAAAAGTTTTTTATCTATCTTCTTCTCACCTACTGAAAAGGACATCAGTAGGTTTGGTTAACTCAACCTGTGATCTATGGCTCAATGAGTATGACCAATAGGAATTTAGAATCTAATTACTATGAGAATATTATAAAAATATTTAAACTTCTGTTGTTTCAAATCAAACTTACTTATTGATCATGTATGGTATGCAAGAAAGCAAATTAGGAGCTAGGGATTCAGAAATTATAAAATTCTTGCTCCACCTTTTCAGAGTTGATTGTCATCCAGAAGTGGAGAAAAATATATTCATATGCATAATACCAGAAACAAGGCAAACGCACCTTAGTTCAGGATAGCATTTTAAATAAATTCTGATACCCACACAGAATAAGAAATTATGACTGTCCACTGAGAAAATGCCTCTAAGAAGACGAAGAAACATACAGAGTTTAAAACATCTGTAGGGATTCAATTATCAGAGAAGAAGCACAATTAAAATAGGGTAAATAGCATTAGGGAAGATGTGATGATTTTTCCTTTTCTAATAACTCTTAATTTGATACTTGTTTTGGTGTTGAGACTAGAGACAAAGATTGCATGAGTTACATCAGTGAATATCAAAAGGCATGGTCTTTGCCCCCTGAGCAATGAAGAAGCTTCAAAAGTTCATGAGTGTATGAAGACTCCCATTTGTGTATTTTAAATTCCAGTTAAAATATAGTGTTATATTAGTTTCAGTTGTGCAATATAGTGATTCAACACTTCCATACATTACCCAAGCCTCATCAGAACAAGTGCACTCCTTAATCTGCATCAACTAGTTCATCCCCCCACCCTTTCTGGTAACCATCAGTTTGTTCTCTATAATTAAGAATCTGTTTCTTGATTTGTTTCTCTTTTTTTCCACTTTGTTCATTTGTTTTGTTCTTTAATTCCGCATGACTGAAATCATATGATGTTTGCCTTCTCTGACTTATTTCACTTAGCATTATACTTTTTAGCTCCATTCATGTCACTGCAAATGGCAAAATTTCGTTTTTTTAATGGCTGAATAATATATATCCATTCGTCAGTTAATGAACACAGGCTGCTTCCATATCTTGGCTATTGTAAGTAATGCTGCTGTAAACATAGGGCCTTGTGTATCCCTTTGAAGTAGTGTTTTTCTGTTTCTTTTTTTTGGGGGGGGAGGGTAAATAGTAGCACAATTACTAAATTATAGGGTAGTTCTGTTTTTAACTTTTTGAAGAAACTCCGTATTGTTTTCCATAGTGGCCACACCAGTTTGCATTCCCACCAACAGTGCAGGAGGATTCCTTTTTCTCCACATCCTCACCAACACCTGCAGTTTCTTATGTTGTTGATTTTAGTCATTGTGACAGGTCAGAGTGGTATCTCATTGTAATTTTGATTTGCATTCACCATCAGGGGATGGTAAATGATGATGAACATCTCTTCATGTGTCTTTTGGCCATCTGGATAGCTTATTTTTTGGAAAAAATATCTGTTTGCGTCTTCTGCACATTTTTAAATTAGTTTATGTTTCTTGGATGTTGAGTTTTATAAGCTTCTTATGCATTTGAATACTAATCCTTTATCAGATAGGTAATTTGCAAATCTTCTCCCATTCCATAAGTTGCCTTTTAGTTTTATTGACTGTTTCCTTCACTGTGTAGATTTATATATATATATATAAATATATATATATATATATATTGATGCAGTCCCAACAATTTATTTTTGCTTTTGTTTCCCTAGCTTCACGGAACAAATCTAGAAAAATGTTGCTCCAGCCTACGACTTTTATGGTTTCAGGTCTCATGCTTAGGTCTTTAATCCATTTTTAGTTTATTTTTGTGTATGATCTAACAAAATGGTTCAGTTTCTCTCTGTTGCATGTGGCTGTCCAGTTTTCCTAACACCATTTGTTGAAAAGACTATCTTTTTCCCATTGGATAGTCTTTCCTACTTTGTTGAAGGATAATTGACCATACAGTTATGAGTTTATTTCTGGTTTTCCTATTCTCTTCAGTTGGTATATGGTCCTACTTTTGTACCAGTACAGACTGTTTTGATTACTATAGCTTTGCAATATAGCTTGAAATCTAGAAATGTGATGCCTCCAATATTTGTTTTTCTTTTTAAAAATTGCTTTGGCTATTTTTTTTTTTTGTGATTTCTAAAAATGTTAGGATTGTTCATTCTAGTTCTGTGAAAAATGCTGTTGGTATTTTGGTAGGGATTGCATTAAATGTGTAGTTAGCTTTGAGTAGTATGGACATTTTAACAATATTTACTCTTAAAATCCGTGAGCATGGAACATCTCCAATTGGTGGTGTCATCTTCATTTTTTTTCATCACTTCTTTATAGTTTTCAGAGTACAGGTCTTTCACTTTTTTGGTTAAGATTATTCCTAGGTATCTTATTATTTTTGGTGTAATTGTAAATAGAATTATTTTCTTAGTTTCTCTTTCTGATCCTTCATTATTGGTGTACAGAGATGCATCAGATTTCTGTCCGTTTATTTTGTATCCTGCTATTTACTGAATTCCTTTATTATTTCTAGCACTTATTTTGGTGATATATATATATATATATGAATTCATATATATAAATTTTTATAAATTTATGAATTTATATATGTATATAAATTCATCATGTTACCTGCAAATAGTGAAAGTTTTACTTCTTCCTTACTGATTTGGATGCTTTTTTCTTATTTTGTCTGATTGCTATAGTTAGGACTTCCAGTATATGTTGAATAACAGTGGTAAGAGTGGACGTTCTTGTCTTGTTCCCAACCTTAGAGGGAAAGCTCTCAGTTTTTTCACCATTGACTATTTGAGCTGTGAGTTTTTCATATGTGGTCCATATGATGTTGAGATATGTTCTCTCTAAAATTACTTTGTTGAGGGTTTTTATCTTAAATGAATGTGCTTTCCTGAATACTTTATCTGTGTCTATTGAAATGATTACATGGTTCTTTTCCTTTCTCGTATTATTGTAATATATCACATCGATTGATTTGTGAATACTAAACCACCCTGGCAACCCAGGAATAAACCCACTTGATTGTGGTGAATGTTTTTTTTTTTTTATGTATTATTGGATTCAGTTTGCTAGCATTTTCCTGAGAATTTTTACATCTATGTTCATCAGGGATATTGGCCTGTAGTTCTCTTTATTTTAGTGGTGCCTTTATCCAGTTCTGACAATAAGGTAATGTTGGTCTCATAGAATGAATTTGAAAATTTCCCTTCCTTTTCTGTTTTTTTTTAATAGTTTGAGAAGAATAGGTATTAACTCTTCTTTATTTTTTTAAAGCTTTTATTTATTTGAGAGACAGAGAGAGAGAGAGAGAGAGAAGAATCTCAAGCAGATGCTATGCTGAGCTGAAAGCCCAGAGCCCAACCTGGGGCTCGATCTCACAACTCTGAGATCATGCCCAGAGCCAAAACCAAGAGTTGGATGCTTAGCCAACTAAGCCACCCAGCCATCCTTTAATTCTTCTTTAAATGTTTGGTAGAACTCACCTGTGAAGCCATCTGGTCCTGGACATTTGTTTCTGGATTGTTTTATATTTTAATTTTTTAAAAAGATTTTATTTATTTATTCATGAGAGACACAGAGAGAGAGAGAGAGAGGAGGGCAGAGACACAGGCAGATGGAGAAGCAGGCTCCATGCAGGGAGCCTGACATGGAACTCGATCCTGGGTCTCCAGGATCAGGCCCTGGGCCAAAGGCAGCGTTAAACCACTGAGACACCCGGTCTGCCCCGGGTTTATTATTATAATTATAATTATAATAATAATTATTATTATTATTGATTATATTTCTTTGCTGGTTATCAGTCTGTCCAAATTTTCTATTTGTTCTGGTTTCGATTTTGGTAGTATAGATGTTTCTAGGAATTTAGCAATTTAGGTTGTCCAATTTGTTGGCATCTAGTTGTTCATGATATTCTCTTACATTTGCTTGTATTTCTGTAGTGTTGTTCTTTCTCCTCTCTCATTTGTGGTTTCACTTATTTGGGTCCTTCACATTTTTTCTAGATAAGTCTGGCTAGAGGTTTATCAATTTTATTTATTTTTCAAAGAATAAGCTCCTGGCTTCATTGATCTGTTCTATTGTTTGTTAAATTTCTATGTCATATTTTTCTGCTCTAATCTTTATTATTTTCCTTCCTTCTGCTGGTTTTAGGTTTTGTTCTTTTTCTAGCTCCTTTAGGTGTAAGGTTAGGTTGTTTATGTGAGATTTTTCTTCTTGACAAAGCCCTTTATTGCTATAAAATTCCCTCCTTGAACAGCATTTGCTACATCCCAAAGTCTTTAGATCATTGTATTTTCATTTTCATTTGTTTCGATGGACTTCTTTGCTTCTTTTATTTCCTGATTGACTCATTCATTGTTTAGTAGCATGTTATTTATTGTCCAAATATTTGTGCTCTTTCCAGAAATTTTCTTGTAGTTGACTTCTAGTTTCACAGCATGTGGTCAGAAAAGATGCATGGTATATCTTCAGTCCTTTGAATTTGTTAAGACTTGTTTTGTGGCCTATTCTGGAAAACATTCTATGTGCACTTGAAAAGAACGTGTTTTTTGCTGTTTTAAGATGGAGTGTTCTGAATGTATAGGTGTTAAAGCCAGTATGTTGCTCAAAGCTACTATTTTCTTGCTGATTTTCTGTTTAGATCATCTGTCCGTCAGTGAAAGTGGGTGTAAATGTCCCCTACTATTATTGTGTTACTAGTGATTCATTCATTTATGTTTGTTATTAACTGTTTTATGTATTTGGGTGCTCCCATGTTGGGGTCATAAATATTTACAATTGTTACATCTTCTTGTTGAATTGCCCTATTATTATAGTGTCCTTCTTTGTTTCTTGTTAAAGTGTTTGTTCTAAAATTTACTTTATCCAATACAAGTATTGCTACTCTGGCTTTCTTTTGTTATCTATTTGCATAATGGATGTCTCTCCATATATCTGTAGGTCTAAAATTAGTCTTTTGTTGTTAGCATATAGATGGATCCTGTTTTCTAATCCATTCTTTCACCTTATGTCTTTGTATTGGAGCACTTAATCCATTTACATTCGAAGTAATTATTGATAGACGTGTATTTATTGTCATTTTATTGTTTTGTGGTTGTTTCTGAAGATTATCTTTGATCCTTTATTGTCTTTCTTTCATGTTTTGCTGATTTTCTTTAGTGATATATTTGGATTTTTTTCTCTTTATTTTTGCATATTTATTAGTGGTTTTGATACATATGGTTGCCATTAAGTTTGTGTATAATCTCTTCTGCATATAGCAGTCTATATTAAATTGATGGTTATTTTACTTTTTTTTTTTTTTTTTTTTTTTTTTTACTTTTTAAGTTTTGTTTTACTTAAATAATCTCTATGCCAAACATGGGACTTGAACTCACCACCCTGAGATCCAGAATCACATGTAGTTTTGACTGACCCAGCCAGGTACCCTAGGGGTCAATTACATTTGAATATATTATTTTCTCCTCTTCTCTCCACATTTTAGATACGTGGTATTATATTTTATATCCTTTGTCAGTTCCTTGACTTTTTTTTACAGAAATATTCATTTTTACTACTTTTATGTTTCCTGTCTTCACACTGTTGCTTTTGGTCTTTCCTTTCCATTCACAGAGCCCCCTTTAATATTTCTTGGAAGGAAAGTTTAGTGGTCATAAAGTCTTTTGGTTTCTGTTTGGGGAATTCTTTATCTCTCCTTCTATTCTGAAGTATAGACTTGCTGGATCGAATATTCTTTACTGCAGATTCTTACCATTCAGGACTTTGAGTATATTATGCCTTTCCTTTTCTGGCGTGGAAAGTTTCTGTTTAAAAATGTCCTATTATCCTTGTGGATTTTCCCTTGTAAGTTACTGACTCCTTTTATCTTTATTTTCTTAATCACTATATTTTGCAAATGTAGTTACAGTATGTCTTGATCAGGTCTGTTTTTGTTCATTTTAATGTGAGTTCTCCATGTCTCCTGGATCTAAATATCTGTTTCCTTCCCAGATTGATAAAGTTTTCAACTATTATTTCTTCACATAAATTTTCTGCTCCCCTTTTCTCTTTCTTATTCTATGACTCCTATAATGCAAATGTTGTTACATTTGATGAATCACTGAGTTCCCTAAGTCTATTCTTATTTTGCATAATTCTTTTCTCTCTCTATTTTTCAGCTTAATTACTTTCCATTACTCTGTTTTCTAGGTCACTAATTCTTTCCTCTGCCTCTTACATTCTGCTGTTCTTTCCATTAAGTATTTTTCTCATTTCATTTATTGAGACTTTTATCTCTGCTATATTATTCCTTATCTCTGGTTTAAGGGTCTCACTCATGTCTTCTACTGTTTTCTCTAGTCTAGCGAGTATCTGTATGATCATTGCTTTAAATTCTCACCAGGTATGTTACTTTTGTCTGTTCTGCTTAGTTTCCTGGCTTTGGTCTTGTTCTGTTCTTTCATTTGGATAAATTTGCCTATTTCCTCATTGTGTCTGCCTCTCTCTGAAGACATGTTTCTTTTCCCATGTTTCTGTTGCTAAGAATGACAGCTCTGTGTTCTGCTCTTAAAAGTAGTGACTTTATAAAAAAAGATGTCCTGGAGTGCCCTACAGTACAGTGTCCCCTGGTTACTGAAACCTGGCATTTCAGGAGAATCCTATGTGTGTTGCTTACAACCTACTGTTGTGTCTGAGTCACTTTACCTCTTAGTGCAGTCATCTGCACTGATCCTCTGTCTGTCGTGATCTGTGCTTGCTCTCTGAGGTATTAGTGGGACCCAAGCAGGCAAGCTCCAAGGAGGTATGGCCACTGGGAAACTTGGAAACAGAGTGATGCTATTAGCAAAATTTACACCGGGCCACTTGATCCTTTGAAGCACCGGGGCAGCTGGGGACCATGGAGGTGGCCAGGAGAACAAACTGAGTACAGCATTTGGCAATGGCTGTGAACCCAGCAGCTGGACACAGTGTACATGGCTCTAACAAGACTTACTCTGAGCCCAGGGCTGAGGTTATCATATTTGGAGTGGGTGAATCCTCAGGAAAACTCATGGGCATGGCACACTGCTAGCAGCTCTGTTTCCTGAATATGACCCTGTGTTTATCTTGGGGGGGTGGGGCAGAAATGGCACCTGCCATAAGTATTTATATTCTCTCCATGTTTTTACATGTAGCTATATTCTATTGCTTCTGACTTCTACTTAAATTCCATGGAGGGTATTAATTACACTTTATTTATCAATTCTGACAGTGATGGACACCATAGTTAACTCTAATTCCCCACACTCACAGAATACTGTCATGAATACTCTTGCTTGTTTCCATTAGAAATCTCTATGAGAATTTCCCAGGAGTGGCATTGTTGGCTTATAGGCTGTCCTTACTCATACAAATTATAAACAACATGATCTCCAGAATGGATATGCCAGCCTCTTCTATCTTACCAGCAGAACATGGACATTTCTATATTCCTACACCCTCACCAACACTCACAATAAATCAGCTTTCTAATAGATACACAGTGATATCTCATTGTGTTTTCATTTTTAATTCTTTAATTATTAAATTAATAAGTGAATTTGAGCACATCTTCAATATGCTTGTTAGCTTTCTGTGTTTCCTTTTCTGTGAAGTGCATACTCCATTCTTCTAATAAACTTAGTTGATATATAAAAATTCATTGTTTACTCCACATATAAGTCCCCTCACCATCTTCAGGCCTTGCCAAAATAACTTTGCAATCTATAATCTGTTATTTGGGTCCTAATATTTTTTTCACTGAGCACAAATGCTTAATTTTGTTTTAATCAAATTTTCAAAATTTTAATTTTTCTATTTTTGATGTTTTTGTTTTTAGAAATTCTTTTCCATTCCAAGATAACAAAGATCACATTATCTCAAATTAATTTAAAAATTTACCACTTAAATTTTAATTATTTCTAAGTTTTACTTTGAAGCACCTGTATCCATGCAATCTCCTAGAAACAGTCATTTTACATGTCCTTTAAAACAGAGTAAAATGAAGTTAGAAAGAATGGATAAAAATTCATCTTAAAAAAAAAGGATGTATAGTTTTCTGATAGAAAAGAATCAAAGAAGGGTATATCCAAGAGGATCAAATCACATAAAAGTTGTTAAATAGTGGTGTTACAGACTGAATAGTGTCCTCCCACCCCCCATTTGTATGTTGAAACCCTAACATGACTATATTTGGAGATGGGTCCTTCAAAAAGCAATTAAGTGAAAGTGAACCTATGGGGGTGAGCTTAATTCAATCTGACTGGTCCCCTCTTAAAAGTGGAGATTAGGATGTACAGAGAGAACTAGGGATGCCTCTGCATAAGGAAAAGGCCATGTGAGGATATAATGAAAAGAAAGGCAACTACAAACCAAAAAGAGAGGCTTTGGGAGAAACCAAACCTGCCGACACCTTGATCTCAGGCTTCCAGCCTTCAGAACTGAGAAAATAAATTTCTGTTGTGTAAGCCACCGAGTCAGTAGTACTTTGTTATGGCAGCCCAAGCAAATTAATCCAAGTGAATTAACCTGGAAGTGAAACTTCCTATTGCATTTCCAGAAAATATTCCTGCCACTAATTACTATTGGAATTATAAGACAGTTACTCCAGATAAATGATGAAAATAACATCCCTTGAAAAGATTTACAGCTACTAAGTGATAGATACTAAGTATCTTGTATGTCAACTAGTGTTTAACAGATGAAGCTATGGATTGTTAGCTCATTTGTAGTACCAACTCCCATGTTCTATTAACTATTGTTCATTGTTTACTTATCTATGCTGTTGTAAGAACAAATGTGAATGTTTGACCTATATAATGAAACAGAAAAACAATGCAGCTGTATGTAAACAAAGGTAGCTATTAGCTTAATTTCCCTTAAATAACAATTTTAAACAAGCACTGGTCCACTCTACTCAAATAAATCATTTATTATTTAACCAAACATAAATTGAAGAGCAACTTCTATTTCTTAGTTTCTTGATTCTCTATTTCCCATTTAACAAATGGCTCTTTATTGGGATAACAGTGACTACTGTCCTTATGCAAATAAAAGTGAAACATATTTCCACTTGTTATCAATGCTCTGACAGCAGAAGCTTAAGTTCAAAATGATGTTTGTTTTTTTTTTTTCTTAAATAGACCTCTTTCAACCTTTAGAAACTCTGTCGGTCTGAGATAGGTTTCTTAATATATTCAATGCTTTGATGATAACCAGTGCCAGGGCTGTATGCAACTGTCAATAAATACACATAGTGAGAAAAAGCATTATGAAATAACTCATGATAAAATTTATTGGTGAGAACTGGAGCCACTATCATCAGTCAACTGTCTCCTTTCATTTCACCTAGCTATATTGCTTTTAATTTTTTTTTTAACTTACCAAGGAGCATATTGCAGAAGCTAAAGAAATGGTAAGGACTCACTTATTGATTTATGGAATGCATAAGCCTCCTGGCCTTAACTGGACTGAAGTTTACCTGAGTAATTCTTATATACCTAGATGATGACACCTTCTTAAAGTGGTGATAAAACACCAACTCTGTCCAACGTTAAACCAGCCAGGCATAGAGGACAGCCACCTTCTCTCATCCTCATTCCTGTTGATAAGATTATATATCACTGGGACAACAGCATGTCTAATTCAAAATATGAAATGCCTCTTTGTTCTCTCACATACAGTGAAGAAAAATATTTCGAAGTTTGCCAGCTCTCTGGGAGTAATCATGACAAGTTGATTCTCACCAGGTGACAACCATTTTACTCAGGCTTATCAGAATATGTGCACTGTAAACCAATTGGAAATGCATTCAGATGATTTAGCTTTCAGAATCTTATAATCTTATCTATATTTTCACAGAATAGGGTCAACAGCTGGGAGCAAATATTATGGAAGAACCTATGAATGTAGTCTGTCTTCCTCATCCTTGCTCTCTTGTTTCTTGCCCCTTCCCCACCCAGCCCACCCCCACCTTCGTGCCCTCCTACTATCTCACAGTGCAATGAGCATAGCACTGGTGTTGTGTTGATCTGGATTCAAATCCCGACTTTGAAACTGAATATCTGAGCAACTGCTGGTAAGATATTTAACTTTCTGGACCTTAATATCTACATTGATAAATAAAGTTAAGAACATAGTGCTGTTATACCAACTAATTAAAATTGTGTATTGAGACTTCAGATACTTAGCATAATGCCTGGAAAATACATGTCTCTTAAAAAATGTTAGCATGTTCAAACTGTATCCCTATGTAGGAAAGACATTTTATAGATTTCAAACATATCTCAAAGGGAGAATAATTTTTTGATTCAAAAGACATAATTCAATGTTTTAGAACTCAAGATATAAGCAAGAGTAGACACTTCATTTAATCTGGATCTTAATATGTACATGTAATGCCATAATGAAAAACAAACATAGTCCCTACTGTCTTATTACAGAAAACGTCTTTAATTGGCTCAGTTAATATAGTTTTAAAGTTTCCATATTGCCTTGTACCATGTTCCATTGCAAAAACTGCTCTAAAAATGTGTCCAAATGCTAGAATAATAAAATCTCAGAATGTTGGAATATACCATTTATGACATCAAGAACATCTCCCCTGCTAAACTGTATTCTGAATTTATGCCAGATCCTTGACTGCACATGTACTAGCCAATATCTCAAGATTCTGACTTCCTTTTGAATTTCTGTGCTTTTAGTTTGGGCTTGAAATAGTTTTCCCAGCCACCCCTCCCGCCCCCCGAGTAAGGCCATGTTTTTCTTTGTTTTGTTTTTGGTATTGACTTACTAAAGCCCTGTTTCTAGTAATGTTAATAACTTTCCCATAAATAGATCACCTGACTTAGGTGGGCTTTAGATCTTTTATACTTTCTCGGAAAGCATTTTAGTTGGAAACCGTTGGACTCTATGCAAATCAGCTCTTCAACCTACTGCTGGTCTGATTGAGGAAGTAAGTATTTGGATGATTCTCAAAGTATATCTGCTGAAGGGCCAATTTATCTGATTGACTATTTAATTTTTTTTTTCTAATTTATCACAGCTAGATACTTCAAAAAATACTATGATGGTTAATTTTACTTTACATGACCAGGTCATGGAGTACCCAGATACTTAGTCAAACATTATACTGGGTATTTATGTGAGAGTGTTTCTGGATGAGATTTAACACTTATATTGTTACACTGAGTTAAACAGATTGTTCCCCACTTTATTTGAGTGGGTCTCATCCGATCAATTGAAGGCCTATGCACAACAAAAAAAGCCTGACCCTATTCCAAATAAGAAGGAATTCCTCCTGCTTGACTGATTTTGAGCTGGAACATTGATCTTTCCTGCCCCCAGACTTAAACTGAAATGTAAGCTTTTCCTGGGTCAAGCTTACTGGCCATCAAACTGGAACTGTACCATTGGCTCTCCTAGTCTCATGCCTTCAAACTCAGACTGGAACTAAGCCATCAGCTCTTTTGTGTACTCAGTTTTCTGACTCATCCTTCTGGTGAATTACCTCCTAATCTTATGAGATAATTTTTTCTAATAAGAATAATGGGCATAAACACACACACACACACACACACACACACACACATATATATATATATATAGAGAGAGAGAGAGAGATGAAGAAAGACAGAGACAGAGACACAGAGATAGAAAGAAAGAGACAGAGACAGAGATATATAGAGATAATAAATCCATATCGTATTTCTCTGGAATACCCTAACTATACATATAATAAAATTATCTCCTATGAAAATGAAATAAATAAAACAAGACATGCAGAACATAAGGCCAGTTTTATTTTTTAGTATTACTCAAAGAGATATGAAATTACTCTGTCAAATTTCTATAAAAGTTTGTAAATGCTCTCTCTTTATTTTTGTTCTTACTTTATTGTGAACCATTCAAGAACAGCTCATGGATGCACAAAGGTCTACAGTCTAAACTTTGAGCAGCACTACTGTAATATATTTTAATAGATCGCTAGTGAATATAGATGTAAATTTTTCTTTTGAGGGGAAGGTTGTAAAAAAGTAATTAAGTTGGCATAGATCCTTTACAGTATTAATCACATTCTGAATATATCCAGTATTGAGCTTTCAATATTTTGTTACACTAAACACATAAGTGATAGAAAATCAGTAAGACAAAAACATTTCCTTAGTGAAAAGAAATAATCCTGCTTTCAAGGAGGAATAGATGATAGGAAACATTTAAGTGAAAATGCACTTAAGCAAAAATGTAGTACATATGAAGTTGCCAAAATGTGTGATATTTTATTTAGAAAAATTAGCCTCTTTGGCTTTTTCTTAAACTCTACAATCCTTATGGAAGATATGGGATAAAATGGAGCTTGTAGAATGAGTAATCCTTAGACAAGTGTAAACAAGAAATAGTATTCCATGAAGAAATAAGAGATGATTAATAACAGCAATAGGCATGAGGATGTGTTCATAGAAAAGTAAGGAGATGTATGGCCAAAATGTTAGACAGAAATATTCTGGGAAATGTTAACTGAGCCAGGTAATGGACAACTGTGTAAAAGCAAGATGAGAAGATTGATGCTATTGGTAGAAATAAGTCTTAGGGGTTTTGAATAGGACAGTGGCATACTAAATGCTGTATGTTGGTATTGAGAGGGGACCCCCACACACACACTATCAGGAAAAAAATCAACATGCAAGTGTCAACAGATATATCAGATAATTCGGATAGAGTCAATGATGTTCTCAACTAATATTGGGTTCTTTTATTGTCAAAATCAGCTTTGGAATCAATGACTATGCACTTTTCATTTCTCAAAAGCAAGGGTATTTGGCATCAAAGGAAGAGAAAAAATGCTTCACATGAAGTAGACTATGAGGTCTTTAAGAGTTAATACTCATGGTGGTGATGGGAGATCTTCCTTATTAAATTTAGAAGACAGCTAGCCACAACCACATCCAGTGAAAAGTAAACTTGAGCCAAACTTCCCAGTGTTTTCCATGTATTGTGACACCAGAACTCACACTTCCTTTATTGGAACTTTCAGAAGGACAGCATGAAAGAGGCAAATGCCTTTAACATCTGGCTGAAACCTGACATGTTTTTATAACATATAGAGATAGGATTAAGTCTCTATTATCATGTGAGCAGCAATAGAGAGGGCACAACCCAAAAGGGTGAAAGCTGACACTGTAAGAATTCTAAAGTGAAAACTAGAAAAGCAGAGAGAGGAACCTCTAAGAGTTCCAAAATAAGAATTAGGAAAATGAAGTTGGGGATCTGAGGGAGGCTTTATGTAAAAAAAAAAAAACAAAAAAAACAAAAAAAACAAAAAAACAAACTTCTAAAATCCAAAAGAGTAAATAAAGCCTTTCCTCTCTATCCTTTTACCCCCAACCATCCAACCTTCATCCATTGTTTTGTGTGTTACAGATGGTAAATTAGCTCAATTTCCAACTCCTACACCCCCAGCATTCAACTGCTTGTAATAGAAAAATAAGTATTTCCAACAGAGGTCACTCTATGCTAATCTAAGAAAGTTGTCCTGGCAGGGGTTGGGGATGGAAAGGGACATACAAGAGAAGGATGACACATATCCTTGTGGTCTGGTAGATCACAGACTTTTCTTTTAGGGAAATTTAATAGGCAGTGAAGTCTCTTCAAACTAAAGAGACCAAATTGACTTGTTCCTTGAGGCTAATAAGTACCTCTCTAGAATTAAAAAGAGGCCCAGGTCACAGGACTTTTATTTGAAAGACTATTCTTATGTAAAATGAAGAACATAAGGATATCAGAATCCTAGGACTATAGTAGCACCGATTAATTCCCCGAGCAAGTATTTACTGAGCATCTCTGTTCACAGCACTGTATTAGTCACTGCCGGGGATAGGCTGGTTAATCTGAAGAAACAGAAATGACAAACACAAGGTGTTACACATTGTAATATATAATTAGATGCTAAATTCTGTGATGCAGACATTAGGAGTCATGAAATGAGGGAAAGGGCATCAGTGTGGGGGAGATAAGGGAACAAGGAATCCTTCTAGGAGTTGAAGCAAAGTTAGCCATAAATGATCAGTAATATGTGACTAAGTACATATTATGGAGAATTCAGTTATGGATGATTATATTCAGAATTCCAGGCAATCAACGTACAATCCTTTTCTTGGAATAAGTTAAACTTATTCCAAGTCCAAGTGAACTGAGAAAATTCATCCTCCCTCATAGAAAATTATCTCATAGCCTCAAAGTATTCATTTTATTACTGTAATTTGTGTTAGCATGATCAAATGTATTTTTGATCAAATCAATTTTAAAAGTATATCCGTGTGATTTATGCATCAGACTTTTTTTTTTTTTTTTGGTATCCACAATCTCAACTTTCCTGTTCGCACTTCCTTATTTGTTCCCAGTCACAGTATGCCTCAGTGATAGCTGCTTCCTTGCTCCTGTTTTATTGCTTTTCTACTCATTGATAAATACAGGCAAACAGGAACAGCATAACTTATTTACAGATAAGATGCTTACTGTTTATGATCAATAGTGTTATCTCTCTTGAATCCAGCAGCTCAGCTAGAACCATAACAGCCAGAATTTATTGCTAGTAAATCAATATGATGTTCCTCCGCCATGCGTCTCTTTCAGAATCTGTATAGTGTAAGGATTATCACCCTATAATGAAGCCCATTCTTTTCTAGATATCTGCATGTTTTAGGATATTGCAAACCTGAAAATTGATTTTTTTTTTACCAGAGAATCTATGCTATATTTTCAGTGAATGGAATGTATATCACTTAGTGATAGCCAAGGTGGCTGGTCCTGAAGTGGTCTTAAGAATGAGTATATGTTGTAAGAGAAACTACTGAAACATTTAAGGGCAATATCTTGACGCTAAAAAGTGATTTCTTTTCCCTGTCATGGGTGCAAATAAGAAGCATTCCATTCACAGACTGAGGCTCTTTTCCCATTGATTTATTTCCCAGGGAATTTTATTGTCAGGAATATGGAGTTCTGCTTTAATTCCTGGATTCCTATGAGGTGAAACTGCCTGCCTGGCATTTCTCAGGAACTAGAGCATGTTGGGCAAACAGAGAAACAGAACTTGTCCTAAATAGTACTTGGATGATCTTTGTTTGATTTTGATGGATCATATAGCAATCTCGGAGAGTTTTAAGCATCTACATTTTCAGGGGTCCTGGTCACAGCTATAGTCAGTTATCCTGACAGGTCCAAAGAATGTAATGAAACACTTTCTTTTGCCAGGGTAATGAAAGACTGTAAGGCTTCTAGGAGATCCATGAAAACTGATAACATCCTTGCTGGGTTTGCAGCCTTAGAGATCTCATCAGTATCTACCTCTGTCATAATGTATAACAAAAAAGAAAAGCACTGGAAAACTGACTTGTTTCAGGAGGTGACTGCAACACTCTCATAATAGGATAGGAGATTCTATCATTGTTATCTTAGCAACAAGACACCGCCTTCTTTCCGAGACCACCTTGGTGGAAATGATTTTAAGCAATTCATGTTCTCAGCTTGCTTGCCTCCCACACCAAAATATGCTCAGTGGTTTGTATAACCACAGAAAACAAGTTTGCGTTTTCCTTGATGGCTCTGGAAATGTGACTCAAAGGGTTATTCATAGAGCAAAATGGAAATGGGATGAGTTGATAGACTTATAATTAATTTCTAAATGACTCAAATAAGTCTTTTGGTGTTACCTTAAAAGTGAGAGATACATGGGGCTGTAAGCTGCAGAGTAATTATAGCCGCTTTTATGCTAAGAAGGGCCACCTGATGTGATGGCAAGTGAACTACTGTCATATGCTTGAACATATGCACAGGCATCTATATGGGAATTTTGCCTCATGGGATGACTTTATTATCAAATCTTACAGGACACCGCACCATTTGTCAAAAGATCTAAAGTTACTCAGAACAATAACAGCACACATAAGACAGCATTGAGGTGAAGTCCCCTAACCCAAATAAGTTGAATGACAATGAACCAGACTGTCAATCCACATTATGTATTGTTAAAGGGCTTTCTACTGTTGCATTTGTCGATGTAAAATTTTTCCAAAATATTTGTATTTCCTTCTGAGGCTAAAGCATATCCTAATGATCTTTGTTTGGTAGGTATAACACCTTTCTAATTCTCTTTAATGGGTTAATCTAATTTAGTTACCATGTCCTGTGGTGTATGTATATTTTGTATATGTATATATATTTTTTTTGAATGAATATAGACAAGTTTCCTATACATAACTGCTACCCTTCTCCTCAACTATTTTTTTTTTTAATTATGGTGATTCCCAGAGGGAAGGTAGATAGGAGAATGGGTGAAATAAATAAGGAGGATTAATCGTACACTAATTATAATGAGCACTGAGTGATATACAGAATTGTTGAATAATTATATTGTGCATACTAATATATTGTGAAACTAATATAAACATTCTATGTTAATTACACTTAAAAGAAAAAGAATGGTATGTGCTGAAAAATTTCTCCCAAAAAATAATGTCTTGGTACTGGCACTAATTTTGTAGTAGATCACAGTATATAAGATCATGGATTTGGGGTTAAGTTACATCAGAGTTTAAATACCACATCTGCTACTTGCTTGTGTCAGCAAATTCTGGACAACTGAAACTTGTTAAGTTTGAATTTCTTCATTTACCAAATGTGTAAATATAGTATTGTACTATGTCACATATTGAACCAATAGGGCTTTTGTGATGATAGAGTTTAGAAAAGTTCTTTGAATAGTATCTAGTTTAATCACTCAATATTTATTATGGATTATGGATAAAAAATATAATCTTCATAGATGCCTAAGCTACATTTACTAAGTAAGGGTAACTATATAGATTCACTAAATTTTTTTCCTTCTCAAAATTCTATCCAGAACTAAGGACAAAAAGTCAAGTGCATTTTACATATCTAACTTCACTCTTTGATATTTATTTTTGGTGATCTGGGCCCAGTTAAGTATTGTTCAGGATCATATTATCTTTGTTATCAAAGAATCATACCTAGAACTCTGAGATCATGAGTTTTATAATAGTACTTTACTCCTAAAACTTTCGACAATCTCCAATTATAGTATTTACTTATGATTTTGCAATTTACAAATTAATGTTTTTGATGCATTAAAAGGCATAAAATTACACCCACCTTCAAATAAAATTCAACCCAAGGGATAACTGTGAATAGAAACTGCCCACTGGATTGTCAAAAATTAGTCATTTCTGTTTTACATGATTAACTAAAACAACTGACTGGTGCCTTCTCAGAAACAGTGGTCCCTCCAGGGCCACCCATGGGTCCCTTAGCACCCTGCTTGGAAAGCAGTGCACTACATAATTGACAAATAATTCTCACTCATGGATAAATAACTGTGCTGACCTCCAGGCTGTTGCCCATAGATAATACTACAAATTCCTTCTGTTTTTTACTTTTTAATCTTTCTTAAAATATTTTACTATTTCTCTCTTCTGTCAAAACATATCAATGTTATTTTGAAAAACTTTGATCCATAATGCCACTGTTCCACCTTTTCTTCCTTTTCTGTATAAATATCCATCACTGCTGACATTTAACATTCACGAATGATTGTAGCAGATTTCACTTATGCATGATTGGGTAAGATTTTCTATATTTAGACATATATTTGGTTTACCCATAAAATTTCCCAAATTCTTTATATTCATAGATTGATATGTTAAAGCAATCACGTTTATTTGTATAGAATAAATTTGACCAACTAAGATATTTAAAATATTTCTCAGGTTATAAATATAAATACATGCTTTCCTACCAGTTAAACACACTAGTAAATCATTACAATAGACATTTCACAAAATCTTATATAAAATACATTCAGAGAATTTGAACTAAAAGACCTGAGCAATGTCTTTTGATAAAACTGGATTATACATCAGTCTGACACCTTATATATGTTGGACTCCTTGTTCTTGTAATAGTTTACCCCCTATAGAATTAGCCTTGAAAGATCAGATGAGACTCCACATTACAGCTTTACACAAATGTGACCACCAATGTATTATTGACTCAAGAGTTAGCTGGGGTTTTGTTGTTGTTGTTGTTGTTGTTGTCTATTGTAATTGAAATTACCTGTGGTTAATTCCTACAGAAAATTAAAGTAGAATCTTATTAGGTCCTGTTATATTTTATTTTAGATACATTTCCTCTGTATGATTGAGGGAATTATCTGCTAGTCCAGAAATAACTTTTGGTTAAAATATTTTGGTCACATATATATATATCCACATCCACACATTAGGGGTCTTGCTCTATAGTTTTATTTATCATAAGCCACCATTTGGTTAATTTGACCCAGGGATAACTCTCATTGACATACCTGAAGGACATTACTATAGCATGCTTTCCTTTAAGTCAATCTTGCTGCTTAGTCTAAGAGAAGTCCAAGCATAGGATACAGACACACATACATGCACACATGTACATACATACACATAATATGTCCTGTGTTCGTATGATGTACATTGATGAGTATACATACACATCTATAAATATATCTGTATAATGCATAATTGAATACATTATACATTTCATTTTAGCTATCAAATAGCCTAGTAATCATAAATCATGGGAATTACAGTTTAAAGCAAGTGTAGAGGGGATCCCTGGGTGGCGCAGTGGTTTGGCGCCTGCCTTTGGCCCAGGGCACGATCCTGGAGACCCGGGATCGAATCCCACATCGGGCTCCCAGTGCATGGAGCCTGCTTCTCCCTCTGCCTGTGTCTCTGCCTCTCTCTCTCTCTCTCTCTGTGACTATCATAAATAAATAAAAATTTTAAAAAAATATTAAAAAAAAATAAATAAAGCAAGTGTAGAGGTCAAGGAAGGAGAAATGACATGTATCTAGACATGAAGAGCAACCAGTCCAGAGGGCAAGTGGAACCAGCACAGGCCTATGGATTGACAACAATATGTCCACACCTACCAGTTGCTAGTTCTGTCCTGAGCCCTTTATGTATAGCATAACTCTATAGATACTATTACCCTAGCTACTCTCTTTCTCGACTCTCTTACTCAGACACTGCCACTAATTTTTATGGGTGCTACATTCCCACAAAATTGGAGTCAAATTCCACAGATATATTTGTAATCTGATTGGCTATTTCTCCTGTTTCTGATTCTTACTATGTTCCTCTGAATATGAAGCAGAACCCCCTGATAGCACATACAGAATCTTTATGTGCCTTGCTGAAAGGCATCCCATCTGGACAGACCAAACAGAAGAAGGGATCAAGAAGTCTCCCCAGAGAATGCAGACTATTTCAGAGTGCAAAGCTGAGTGAGCTTAGTGAGAAAGATTCTTCCCCCACCTGCAGGGCTCTCAGCCAGCCATCTTTGTGCAAGGCACAATCGGCACAGCCCCATGTGTCACCCTTAATGAGAAGCCTGCACTGGGCCACATGACTTATGCTATAATAACTTGTAATGGCTTAACCTAAGTTAATTTTCTTAGACCCCTGCTGTAATTCTTAACATAACTAGTCTATGTTGTTTTGGGACCTTGCCAAAATCAGGAAGAGCTCTCTCCTTTTTACAAATCTCCCTGTTAATTAATTGCTTACTTTTTTCAAAGCTCTGAGATGAAATTTCAGAACATTAGGAAGTAGAAATAATTTGAAAGATTTGTTTTTTCAAATGCTTTTTTTTGGAATCTTTCCAAAACAAATGAGGTTGACAAAGAGGTTGGCTAAAGTCAAGTTTAATGGCCACTACGTGGTAACTACTTCAAAGGAGGGTATCTCCTGTCTCCTACTCTGTAATCTTCTCAGAGACAGATTTTCAACAGGGATGACATCCAGTTACTACATCTCCCCATGCCCCTGTTTTGAAACACTCAAAACAAGGACTTCTGTAGTCTCTAAAATAAACATTTAAGAGTAGCAGACAGGGCTCGTGGGTAGTTCAGTCAGTTGAGTATCTGCCTTGGGCTCAGGTCATGATCCTAGGGTCCTGGGATCAAGTCCCACATCATGACCCCTGCTCATTGGGGAGTCTGCTTCTCCCTCTCCCTCTGTCCCTTCCCCCTGCCCCTGCTCTCGCCTCTCTCACCCAAATAGATAAAATCTTAAAAAAAAAAGTAGCAGGCAAACAAAATTTTAGTTGGAAAATAGGTAGAAGAAAAAACTTCCATTACTCTTTTCCCCTTAAACAGCATGGATAAAATATATCTTAGGCTGGAACATTCATAGTAGAAACAGCTTATTTATCCTATCTTTTTTTTCTCAAGGAGGATAAAAAAAAAAAAGAATTGTGGTCGGGCTTATATGCAGAAAGCTCTCTCACTGAAACCAGTAGTATTCCCAACTGTGTTTAAGGTGTAATTACTTTAAAGTCTTCGGCATTATACTGACCTGGATTCAAATCCTGCATCTGACAACTTGAAGGAGAGAGTTAAGTTTTCTGAAGTACACAAATCAAGTCATTAAATAATGTTATTTCTGAATATAATGTAATCCATAATTTCATTGACTACAAAATCCTCTAGGGAATCAAAATGGTTTTCCCATTATCTGAGAATGTTTACATATTTGAAATACAGAATACAGCTATGAAAGGTGAGCTTTCTGAGTGACTGTTTTCATTTTAAGCAAATAAACCTTCTGCTGACTTTGGCAGCATCTACACCAGAATGGGGAAATCCTAAGGAAATCTTTGTGGCCACTGGGCAAGGTGAATCTGGATCCCCTCAGGTGAAACTCACTGTAAAAATATACATCATAATTTATCTAAGACCCATTTTACTAAAATCCGTCTAGATTTAGTAAGGTAGGGCTCTACCATTGGACATAAGCAATCTGTGATCCTGGAAGGTAGATTTAGATCATGTATCGATGTTCAGAAGCAGTACATACATAAATGCTGCTGGCTTGACCAAGAAATAAATAATTATCTTTAGACTCTCCCCAAAGTAATGGCTTCTAGAGTTCTCTAAAGAAGCTAAACTTGAGTTTCAAGATCCTCCCGGATGCATACACAGCACTCCAGTGACAGAATGCAAAATGTTGGTGACTGTTAAGCTCCTCTCTGCCTGTTTATTTCTCACAGTTTATGTTGACAAATGATTTGTAGTCAGCAAGTTCTTATTTAGAAAGGTACCTGTAGCTGTTGTTTCTGGTGAAATACAGGCTTGAAGCATCACTTCTATTTACTTATGCAAAATTAGGAAGTTACATACATAGAAAAGTTGTGGGATACAGTAGTGGGCTACCTTATTTAATACGTAAATGAAATCCTCATGATGCTGCTTATAAAGATTTTAAAATAATAAAAAGCCCAATTAAAGCCCCATATCTGTCACACCAATAAAGCATTAAACTGGAGATGTGAACTATTTATTGTCACAGAGAGAATGACAACAGACACTGTCTGCATGAGTGTACTTTCTGAAGTAATAATTGGTGAACAGGACAATTTAGATGTCTTACTTAAATTGAGTTTATATTTCACTCTGAATTTCAGTATTACATTAATGACTATTGTAATGAACTCATTAAATCTGAAAGTCAATGTTAATTTATTATCAGAAGACTTTTAGTGAATTACATTGGCATGTGAGAAAAAATGGTTTAATATTATCTATTTGATTATTTCCTAACCTATGTACAGATTATAAGGCAGTTTCTGGTTGCTAAATTCTTATTTCAGTTGTAATTACCTGATATTGAAGTATACTTTTCAATGGAAAAATCAGAGCATAACTGTGATTATTTTTACCACATCTCTTCATGGAGGACACTTCTTAAAATCTGTTCATGAAATAATAAAATCCAAATATTTTAACAGGTAGAGGGCAGGGTTGTATCAATCTCCTGATATCTCCTCTTATCCCTGCTTCCCACACCTTATGGGGAATTAATAACTAACCTTTTTTGGCTATTTGCATTTCTAAAGTTTACTTGCATATTTCTAAGTAGTATATTCTTCTGATGTATTTTAATTTTTTTAAAAAAATATATTAACTATGATTTCTTTCTGTGGAAGTTATGGATTTTATTCTAGGATCCACCCTCTATCAGTGAGCATGTATGTATCCATGTGCACCTGTACATATGTAAACATCTACACACACTTCAGCTCCTCCTTGGCTTTTTATACAATTTTATTAATTTTTTAAGAAAACTTTGTATTTGCGTTATTAACACAATGTAAATATTATTCAGTGTTAAGTCATGCAGTTCACTGTGATTATATTTTCTTTTTCAAACACATTTCTGTTGACTCTGGAGGTAAAAACTGCCTTGCTTATCACTTGCTTCATTTTCTTTGTCACTATCAGTATTCAGCTGAAAACCTCTAAGTATAAATCTCTGTCCAGTAGATTTTAAAAATCACATAATCTATCAGATAGATATATTATTTTCTTGGATAGATCTTTTCTAGAGACTTTTATATCTTTCTCGTATATCTGGACCAGCTGCTTTCTGGGTCTGCTGTATGCTGTCACCTCGGAGGACTTTGTCCTATCCTAATTATCCTATGTCCTATTTCCTAATTATCATATTATTATGCCATGTTATATTACTATACTATAATAATTATTTTAGGTAACTTATCAACATAGTATGAATGGGAAAATTTTTGAAAATGTATATGGCTAAGTTGTTTTTTTTTCATCTTCACCTCACACATGACTGAAAGTTTAACTAGTATTGAAAGCTTATTTGAAAATCATATTACCTCTAAGTTTTGAAGATAGCATTCCTTTATTATCTAGCTTTGTACTAGTGAGAAGACTAAGTCCTTAGGTTTGAGTCAGAGTGTGTGATGTCTGGTATTTTTTTTTTTTTTCCACAGATGTCCTCAAAATCTCCTTTGTATTTTCAATTATTTAGAAATTTCCTGATGATGTACTTTGATGTGGGTCATTTCTCATTCATTTTGCTGGACATTTGATAAGCCCTTTCAATCTAGAAAGTCATGTTCTTTTTTCTCTAATATTCCTTTGGTAATTTCTTTCTCTTGTTTTCTCTCATCCTATTTCTGGAGCTTCCCTTACAAAGTAAGATAATGGAAAGGAGAAAAATAGATCCTAGATCAATCTTCTAATTTTCTTTTTCTGTTTTCCATTTCTTGGTCTTTTCTGTCTGCCTGCTGTCAGGTTTCCTCAAAAAATATAGAGATATATACAAAGAACCTTTAAAGCTTTTTTATTTTCTGAATGTAGCTTCTATTTATACATTCTGTTTTTGTAACACGGATACAAAATTTTCCTCTACTTCGGTGCTTTTGCTTTGTTTTGCTCTCCCTCCTGTTTACTTTCTATTTCCTCAGTGTGGCTTTCCTCTGTTTGTTCACTTTGTTTTGTCATTCATATTAGAGGCTTTCCTAAAGCACGTGGCATTCCAGAACTTCCACTAGTTTTGTTTTGTTTTGTTTTGTTTTAAGTGAGGAGCTAAACACAGTCCAAAAACTCTGGACATGGGCAGGTCTTGTTGAGTAATGGCTTGAAAGTGGGATGTACTGGATTCCAATTGCTGCCATTAACAAATTATCCCCAATTCAGTGATTTAAATATTACCAATGTATTATTCTACATTTCTGTGGGTTAGAAATCCAGCACAAATCCCACTCAACTAATGTCAAGGTGTTGGCAGGGCCATGTTGCCTTCCAGAAGCTCTAAAGGAGAATCCATTTACTTCTTTTTTCTACCTTCTAGAAAGAAACCACCTACATTCCCCTGGCTCCTAGACCTCTTTCTCCATCTTCAAACTTATCAATGGTTAAGTGCATCCGGTTCTTTACATATTCTATCATTTGAACCATCCTTCCATACTCATACCTCCTACTGACTGCTGCCAGGAGAGGTGATCTGCTTTTAAAATTGGGGGCATCTGGATAATATAGAATAATTTTCTTATCCTTATGATCCTTAATCACATGTACAAAGTCCCCTTTGTCTTGCAAGGTAACATATTGACATTATCCAGGGAAGAGGATCTAGAAATCTATCTGATAAAACTACTAAATTAAACGTACCAAGTTGTTGGTATGCCATCATTACAATCTATCTGCATCCTTACTGAAATCTATTAACTTATCTTGATAATTTTGTTTTTTCTAATTTGATACATGCTTTACACCAGAAGGAATACTTTTATGTGTTATTAGAAAAAGAATGGTAAACAATTATAATAATCCATAGAATCTTTCACTTCCTTTTTTAACACTGTTGTAAGAATAAGTGAAATAAAATTCATTTTTTAATGTACCAAAACAATGTATTTCTCAAAATAAAAAGTAGGGCCAAATACTAAAATTCATGTGTTTTCCTTGCTTCCTTGAATTTTCTTTTAGAGCCCAGTGATATAATTAATAATTCAATCCAGTGTTTAATTTGGAAGCAAAACTTTTTGCAAGTTCCATTAATTTTAAACATGAAAAAAAAAAAAAATGGCTAGAAGGCATTGGAAATGCCCCAGGCTCAGACCTAATGAATAAACCCTGTCTGATCTCTAGGGTATTACCTTTGATAGGCTTTTTCTTTTGTTTGGAAACTTTCATTTTTCTTAAGATTCTAAAATTACAAGTTGTCAATACATATGGTACATCTTGTAATCTACAGCATGTAAACAGTAGGCAAAAAAATTTACATGGGTTTGTAGATATTAGTGAAAATAAAAGTAAACGATAGGGTAACTACTAGTATTGAAAGTAATGTTATAGAGCCTTAGATTCATGATAAAGGCAATTATAAGGTAAAATGAGATCTCTACAAAACAAAGCAGTTTAAGAAGAAAGCCAAGACCATGAATTATAGGCTGGAGGAGAAAGTATTACTTTGCTAAGGGACATTAGAAAAATTTATGTTAATGAGACACCTGGGGGGCTCAGCGGTTGAGCATCTGTCTTTGGCTCAGGGTGAGATCCTGGAGTCTTAGGATCTAGTCCCACATTGGGCTACCTGTGGAGAGCCTGCTCCTCTCTCTGCCTATGTCTCTACCTCTCTCTCTGGGTCTCTCATGAATACATAAAATCTTCTTTAAAGTTTTAAAAAAGAGGGGATCCCTGGGTGGCTCAGTGGTTTAGCGCCTGCCTTTGGCCCAGGGCATGATCCTGGAGTCCCAGGATTGAATCCCGTGCCAGGCTCCCTGCATGGAGCCTGCTTCTCCCTCCGCCTGTGTCTCTGTCTCTCTCTCTGTGTGTCTCTCATGAATAAATAAAAAATCTTTTTAAATTTTGTTTTTTTAAAATCATGTTAAATGTCCCTAAGATGTGGTTGGCTCAGGTGTCCTTCAAGTGGATGGAAACCAGGTGGGAACCATGATAGTAAGAATTGATTCCCAGGCAATACCAAGAGGATGTGACTCTGTGAAATCAGTTTTAGGTGATCTATTCACTAACAAGGCACTACCGAGAAACTATGGTGAAAAGAGGAAGGAGATACTCGGGGTTGCCAAAACTCAGCAATTAGACTTAGATGTAGGGAAGAGTATTAGAGCATTAAGTAGGGGAACTGTCATATTATAATAAAGGTAAGGGAATATCAAGTATTCAAGACAATAGATGATTAGGTCTATGTCAATGACACTGATTCCTGCCTCCCATATAGTTGAGACTTGATGGCTAATACATTTCCTACCCAGATCAGCATTTTTTTGTAATAAGTCCACAAGTTCACTTCAGATGGAAGGGTTGGGGAAGGTAGGGACTGACAAAAAAGAAAAATCCATCAATCTCTACAATGTTTATTTTCTCAGGCTTTGAATTAAGGTGTATTTGGATATTAGTTTAGTCCCAATATGCCAACAAGTACACTAGGTTGAATTTCATGATCAGGAACTGAATATTTGAGTCAGGATATTGACAAGCTCAATGGTTCTTAATCCTAGCTGTGTATTAGAATCACCAGGATCTTTAAGAAAAAAAAAATATATGACTCCTGGACCTTCTTAAATCAGATTCTCTGCAGGTAGGCTTCAGCAACACTATTTGTAAAGACTCCCCTGGTGATGCTAATATGCATCTAGGCTGAGAACCACTGGACTAAACAAACCATTAAGAGGTCATTATTTTCTCTAAGATTGTGATCCAAATGATTTTTGGAAACAAAGGTGTTCTTGAGAAATTCTGGGAAAACTGTTTAGTTCTGTAAGTTCAAGCAGAGCCAAGACCAAGGTTGCAAAATTCAGCAGTGAATAAAACTCTGAAAATCACTCTGCAAGTTTCAATTATTTTTTAAAGTTCCTATGCATTTCTATAACATACCCAGAAGCTACTCTGATGTCTCTTTTGCAAGTCCACTGAGGAAAAACAATACCTTTTTTGCAAATTGTTTCTCTTTCTACACACTAAGCAGAAAGGAGGATGGAATCTATTATGTCGATATTTTAAGGAAAAAAGATTTTCCAACCATACACTTTAAATATCTTGCTAATTGAAGCAAAAGTAGTATTTTTTTTTTCTCTTTCTTATATTATCTGGAAAACTACCTTGATTATGGACTCTGCAGGCATAGGAACAGTCTTCATCTAGAGAAGCAGAATTCATGATTTATTCACATCTGTAATGCTAATGAGTCGTAGGTCTATGAGGAAAATTCGAGTCTATCAGTTATTCCAAGGGTACTGAAAGCTTTCTTTACATCTAGCTGTTCATCTCTGTGACATTCCTGGAGGGCGTCTTTTGATAGTTGATTATTATTTGAAGTGGCAGGAGGCAGGCAACTTCAAACGAAGCAGCTTCTTCAGCCAGAACTAATAGTCTTGGGAAGATGCTTCCTATTCAAAATATACCTAAGTTTGTTGATTGTGACCACAGGAATTTAGGGGATATTATGAAACAGTGTATATTAGGGAAAGAAAAGAGTGAAGTAGTATAATCTCTAAAACAAATTAATGTGAAAAATTAGTGCCATTTTCAATCAAAGAGAAATTTGCCAAAAATACTGTTTGTGAAGGATATGACTAACTCTTTTCTTGAATGGAATGAATGAATGAATTCACCTCCCAAAATGTGAAATGGTAGTATTACAGAATAGGGATTTCTCCAAAGCAGAGGATAACCTGGGTAAGAACATAAACCATTCTGCTTCAACTCAAAATGGTCCAATTTTTATTGAATTCCATATTGGTAGTCTACATAGTCTTTAATCTGACAGAAACATTTTGCTACTAAAACAATAACTATAATAATAAAGTTTTGAAACACATTACTGGAAAGGATCCAATTAGAGTTGCTACATATAACCTTAAAATATGTATTGACACCAGGTAAACAGAAGTACCAGTGTCCAACACAAGCTACCACATGGTTAGTGCAGACTGTTCACCTCATACCATGACAAACCTATCCTGCTGGCCTTTTCTGGACTCTGTCTTTCCATCCCACTATTTATTTCCCCTTTCCTTTCTTTTCCCTGGCAGTTAACAATGAAGTGTGGTGTTAACATCCCTGCCATGACTTTGGCCCCACTGATACTCTTCTCATTCCATGCCCACTATGTGAGGCAAGTCTAGCTGCTTTTCCTTTCTCTTCATTCTAGCTCTTTGGAATCCTCGTATCTTAGTTTCACTTGGTTTGTGCAGGTTCAAAAATATTGAAGAGGTCAAGAACACAAATAAATGAGGCTCAGAGCTAAAGGCCAAACTACTACTGAGGATCCGATTTGCCTTGTTTCAGGTACTCACTAAAGTAGCTAGAGAAAGGCTATTTGCTACTGCCTTTGGGTACCTATAGAACCAGCATTTGCAAAATATTTGTGGCAAGTCTGCAGTTGGAAGGGAAGCTAATCATATTATAAACCTTATATCCAGAATGAAATTATTTTGTAAGAGGTCACAATCTGTGAACCATTTTCATCATTGGATCTGGGTGTACATCTGTTTGTCTTGGTTCACTCACAGAATCTGATTTTCTGATGACGTAACGACTCTAAAATTTAAATCACTATTAACTCACTGAAGGACTACAAAAGGACTCAGAGCTGGAAGCCACTCCAAGCAATCATCTACTCAAGCCCCATCTCATACAGATCTACCATGGAAGCATCAAAAGGATAGGGAATAATATCCTAAGAGCTGAAAATGGAAAGTGCTTCTTGAATTTAAGCTGTAATGATCTTATTCCTCTATAATCCCTTACTCTGTAATTTAGCTTTGTTTATTTTCCCTGGAGGATGTGATCAGCAACCATTTCTTACATGTTCTTTCTTATTCTGCTTTTCTTTTGCAGTGTCCTTACATCCTCATCATATACTTGCAAATATCTAGTACGTAATCATTTAGCCTTCTCTTTTACAGGCTAAACTGCCCATTATGTTTAGAGAAACTAATCCTTTTTATTGCATCAAGATATTGATTGATAAACTGAGTTGCTCCTACAGTTTCTAGGAGTCCTTGGCATGCCCATAGTTTCTGTTTTACTCGTGTCTCCTATCTGTACTCTCCTCTGCTTTCAGTGGAGATTACACACTGCTTACAGTGTGTAAATCCAAATTGAATAAATTTTCGTGACCATTGCAAAAGAAATAATTCATTGCAAATGAAATAATTACTGAATTCTGTGTTTCAAGTTGCCTAAGTTCTATCATCATTTTTAGTAAATGTGCAAGACACAGCACGCTGGACTCTGACTTGTCTGTACTTCTATTGATTTTCCACCACCTTTATCAATAGTTTGATATATATCCCTAAATGTACTAAGTTGGCCATGTGTCTGATCAACTTAATTTTGGTTTGGGTGATTCATTATATCGTTTTATGACTGCTACCATTTTAATTCAAGAACTGTATTTTAATTACATAAAACAAGGTATATTTTTATGATCTTCAGGTGTATATAACAGATAAGACATCACACTTGTTCTGCAATCTTCATAGTTAAGAGATTGCCAGCAAATTAAAAATGTTAACGCTAACCAGATTATGATAACTACTGTAAGCACTGTATAAAAATCTGTGATAAATTTTCGTGCACTTAAAATTCAATAGCAACCAGAATTTGGAAATCCTCAAATTGGATTTTTCCAAATGCTTCATGAGGAACTCACATGGTCTGTAAGCAAAGATTAACTAAAGGTCATATAGTATTGTCATACTAAAGAGACTAGAGAAGACATTGAAGATGTGCTTGGCAAAAGCAATTAACTGTGCCCTAAGGCAGACAACAGAAGCCAAGCTGTTGGCGGAGAGGGCTGATCAAGAACCCTAGGGATGGGCAATTCTCCCCCACTAGACTGTGAGTTTGATGGGTAAGGTCCTTCAAAATCCTATAACTTTACTGAATCATCATCATCCACAAAAGATATGCTTAGTTAAACTTTGTAAGCCTTTTTAAAAATAAAAATAAATTATAACTATAATTTATACAAGTTTGTGATAAGAGTTCTTTCTACACATGTGTGATTCTTCGCTCTAAAAATATTCTTAATTAATAAATAAAATCATCTGGGATCTTGATGATATGTGGACCTCAAAACGAAGGATAATGTACCACACACAGGAAAAAAAAAAAGTAACACTGGTTAAACAAACAAACAAAAAATCAGCATCTCTTAAAAATATATGGCCCAGTGAAGCATGTTCTTGTAAATGCTAATTTGCATATCCACCAATTGTCACCCCTTCTGGGAAATAGCCACACCAGCAAAGATCTTCCCCTGGCATTAGCACAGTTACTTTATTCCCTCAGTCCTCCTTTGGTTTGGAACCCCCTGATCTTAGCTCATTACCAGAGTAGAGTCAGCTTTCTCTATCACAAGTGACTTCTATTCAATTGTTGGTAACCCCCTTGTATTACAGGTGGCCCTTTTCATTTTTCTGGTGAGTGCTCCAGAAGCAGTATAAGGATAAAAAGCCTGTATTATACATTTTGTATCTCTAGAACCTCGTGCTATAAGTAGAAAGCAGCTACACTCACACTGAAATGATTTTGAACAGACTTTCATTTATATAATCTTCCTGATTCTTATATTATTTATATCAAATAGTCACAAATAAGCATTGACTGGTGTTTTCTCAACACTTCCCTAAGCAAGTGAGAAATATATTGATAACTAAAATGGATTTGGAAAACTAAGCTGTGCCCAAAAACACTGAGGATCATCCGAAGAGAACGGCACAGTTGAGTCCTATGATAGCCTGTTAACTGAAATAGCAGCAGCGAAGAATAGGCTATACCTCAAATGCACCTACAGTTCCCAGACAGTTTGAAACATTGTACTGTCATGAGAACAGAAACCTCATCCCAATTAGAGTCACTTTACAATATTTATTTTCTCACTTTTTTTCTACTACAATACATACTTCCATTTTTTGAAGAGAGTTGGCAAAGGTGGAGTGCCCATACCTCTTTGGAAGCCTATTCCTATGTAAATGAGAGTATTTGTTTTATTCAGATTCCGACAAACCTTGTCCTCCAGTAAACATTCAAAGCAGCAGAGCTGTAGACTCTAAATCACTGTGTGCCATACCAGGCACTAAAAAAGAAAAAAAAAAAGAAAAAAAAAAAAAAAGAAGTATGTAGAAACTGAATCGTTTAAAATTAGACAGCACCAAAGCAGTTGAGAATATGCTGTAGGGAACAATTTTGCTTTGCATTAGGTAGCAAAATACTACCTAATACTAGCAAAATACAGGATAAATACTTAGGTATCCTAATTTTATGATTTTTTTTTTGCCATAGTAATGACATTCTGAAAATGGGGTACTGCTTTCTTGGGAGTAGGAGCACTGCTACATCTGCTGACCTACAGAAAATTTCTAAAACATGCAAAGCCTAAGGGGAATTCAGTGCCAGGTGGCAGCAAGTATTTCTAGTTAGCGCTCCTCTCAAATGCCTGTCACTGCAGGTGAATAGCCACAGCCATTGACAGGGATCTGGAGGGCAGCTCCAATACAGACAGCAAAAGTTGCCAGCATTCTTTTGAGAATCCCTACTGATTTTTGAATATTCAAATTGTACTTCACAGACATATGCAACTTAAATGAATGGATACTATGAATTTGTTATTACTTTAGCAAGTTGTAATTTTAAATTGTCCTTGTCCTAGTGACATTGTTTACTATGGCTTTTTACAGTCAATAAGGACTTATGTTCAGCTGCCCAGTTTCTAGCATTTTGTTGAGATCTTACGCAAAAGATATGAAAGCATTTCCCTCAAGGGCCTTTGAGTCAAGTTATTGTTTCTTAACTGTTTTTAAAATATTTTTTCATTAAGGTAAAATTCACATGAAATACACTCAACTGCTTTAAAGTACATGTTTCCATGATATTCAGTGATACTCATAATGTACAGCAACCAGCTCTCTCTAGCTTCAAAACTATTTCATCTCCCCATTCAAATGCCCAGGACCCATTAAATAATCACTCTCTAAACCCCTCATTCCCTGGTAACCCCTAATCTACTTTCTCTCTCAATGGATTTCCTTGTACTAAATATACTGTGTTGGTATTTACAGAAATCATAAGTATAGCTTCTGTTTTTGGCTTCTTCCACTTAGCATAATGTTTTCAAGGCTTATCCAAGTTGTAGTATGTATCAGTACTTTGTTCCTTTTTATAGCTCAATAGTATTCCATTGTGTATATATATGCCACAATATCTTTATCCATTCATCCACTAATGGACATTTGGATTGTTCCTACCTTTTGGCTCTTATGCATAATGCTGCTATAAATATTTGTAAGTTCCCTTGTGGACATATAATTTCTCACAGTTATACAGTTGGGGGTGAATTGCTGGGTCATATGGTAATGCTATATTTAACCTCTTGCGGAACCACAAAACTATTTTCCACTGTGGCTGCACCATTTTATATTCCCACCACAGTGTATGAAGTTTCATATTTCTCCACATCCTTACCAAAGTCAATAAGCATCAAATATTGATATAACTAACCCTTATCATTTTGTAACTTTGTAGGTATAAATCAAAAGAGAAGAACTTTCAAAATGACCTGATTTTGTACCTTAAGAAAGTAGAAAAAGAAAAAAAAAAAAAAAAGAAAGTAGAAAAAGAGCAAACAAAACACAAAGGCAGCAGAAGGACGAAAATAATAGAGATTAGCATGAAGATAACTAAAATAGAGAATGGAACAAACAATAGAAGGAACAAAAATAAAACCTATTTCTTTGAAAAGACAACAAAATTTATAAGCCTTGAGTCAGAGTAGGAAAAAAGGAAAGACACAAGTAACTAATGTCAGAAACAAAATCACCACTGAACTTGGAGGAATAAAAAGGAGTATGTGATAATAATACAAACAACTATTCACCAAATTAGATAACCTAGATGAAATAGAAAAACTCCTAGAAACACACAAATCTTCAAAACTGGCTCATAATATGATGGACTATTATTCAACCATCAGGACAAATACCTACCACTTGCATCAACGTGGATGGAACTGGAGGGTATTATGCTGAATGAAATAAGTTAATCAGAAAGACAACTATCATATGGTTTCACTCATATGTGGAATATAAGAAACAGTGCAGAGGATCATAGGGGAATGGAGGGAAAAGTGAATGCAAGTCATCTGTGAGGAGGAAAAACCATGAGAGACTATTGACTATAAACTCTAAACTGAGGGTTGCTGGATGGGAGGCAGGTAGGGGGATGGGGTAATTTGGTGATGGGCATTAAGGAGGGCATGTGATATAATGAGCACTGGGTGTTATACATTGAATGCTACATCTGAGACCATATGTTGCCTATGAATTTAGATAAAAAAACAAAATAATTTAAATCAGGAAAAAACTGGCTCAAGAAGAAATAGAAAATCTCAAGAGACCTATAACAAGTAAAGAAAGTGAATCAGTAACCAAAAACCTCCCAATAAAGAATAGGTTCAGTACCAGATGGCTTCACTGCTGAGTTCTACCAAACATTAAAAAAAAAAAAAAATTTTCACACCAATCCTACTTAAACTCTTCCAAAAAATAGAAAAGGAGATGCATTTCCTAAGACATTCTAGGATGACAGCATTACTCTGAACCAAACCCAGAAAAAAATACCACAAGGAAACTACAGACAAATATCCTTATTAATAGGGACAGAGATGTCCTCCACAAAATACTGGCAAACCAAATTCAATAGCATAAGGATTAGACTCTATGACCAATGGGATTTATCCTGGGATTTATCCCAGGAATGCAAGGATTGTCTAAAATAAGAGAATCAGTTAATGTAACACATCACATTAATAGCATGAAGGGAAAAAATGATACGAAGATCTCAATAAATACAGAAAAGCACTTAAACAAATGAAACACTCTTTCATGATATAAACTCTAAGCAAACCAAGAATAGGGGACTTTCTTAATTTCCTTTTTAGCCAGTTCTTTTTGTTGTTGCTGTTTTTTGTTCCTTTTGTCAATTATTGGCAACTTGAAAGATAACTCCCTTCTATTTAAATATACATTATATTCATCAGTTATTGCCAAGCAGTGATGTTTTAAATAAAATGTCCAAATTCCAAAATCTGTAACTCCTGAAAATAATCATTTATTATTCTTTCTTAGCTGAGGATCACTGTGCTTGGCTCAAGCTTTAGGCTGGGTTCTCTTTGACCTTATATGTCGTTTTCTTTTATCTTTAACCAGTGAATAACACAGACCAGTCTAACCAGGGCCAGTTCTCCTTGTTGAGAGATCATGGTGATTCAATATTATAAATAGAAATACATGCTGTTTCTTAAGGTCTTGGCTCCAGACGAGCACATCTTCACTTTTGCTCAAATATAACTAATCAGGGTGGAAAAAAACTATATTGCAAGCCCACTATCCACAGAGGAGGCAAATGTACTTCACCCCCCCCCGCCCCCCCGTTACACGGGAATATCACATGGCAGCAGTGAATGGAGAACTGAGAAGAATAATCCAATTCACAAACAGCCCATCATAATAATAATGCAATATGGAATAAACAGCACAAGGGAGGGGAGAGGGGGAATACCAGGAATAAAGGGTGCTCTGTAAAGAAATATGTATATGAAAAATAGGCTAATTTCTGCAACATATGATCTCAAAATCTCAGTGGCTTAAAAAATATATAGCTTATTTCTCACTCACTCAGAATCAAGTGTGAATGTTCCTGATCTGTTGGCTTTCTGGGTGGCTCTCATCCAAGCAGTGATTTTGGTATTCAGGCTGTTCTCATTTTCAGGTTTATCCTTCTGTCATCCATCTTGCAGCCTAGAAGGGGAGAAGAAAAGAAGAAAAGCTTTTGCCAAAAGCCTTCAGGTTATTTAACCATCTTGACATGGAAGTGATACACCACTTTAGTTCACATTCTATCAACCAGAACAAGTCACATGATATCATCTACATGCAAAGGTAGGAGCTGATAAATACAATCCCTGGCTGAGTGTGAAATAGTCAACTACATCATTCCTTTAACAGCAGCCAAATCCCTGGTCATCTTTGGCTTAGACTAATGAAATGTAGATTTTTGACCAGAAATCCATCTTTCCCCAAAATGAGGTAAAATGGAAGCTTTTAGATGCATCTAAGCTCCATTTTGTTTTGTCTTCATAAGAAAAATAGAGGAATGTGAAAATTGGTTTAAGTCAAACCACGAGGATTTCTAGGTGAAAAATCAAGGGCCATAATAATCATTAACATCTACCTAATACTTTTGGTTTACTATTAACACATATTATTTTTCTTTATCTCAACTTTTGTGCATTTTTGTTTAGTATAAAACCAAAAGCAACCACTATAAATAACTTTACAAAGAGATACACTCAGAAACACTATAAGTTATAATGGAATCCTAAGACATGTTCTAGTAACCTACAGGAAGACAATATAAAATAAGGTACCAGAACAAAAAACAGCAAACAAAATATCAGACTTAAGTGCTAACATAACAACAATTATCTTAAACATAAGTGGTCTAAATATACCAATCAAAAGACAAGGATTAGCAGAGTGGACAAAAAGAATGATCTTACTCTGTGTCTTACAAGAAACTCACTTCAAATTAGAGGACTGAAGTAGGTTTAAATAAAAGGATGGAAAAAGCTGTACCATGCAAATATTAAGCAAACAAGTAGGAGTGAGTGGTTATATTGATGAAGACCACAAAACAAATTAATAGACATGATGATGCACATTGCATAACATTTAAAAGGTAAAAGGATAAAATCATTGCATAGTAATGCACAATACTAAATGTGTACCAAGCAAACATCAGAGGCTCAAAACATATGGAGCCAAAATTACTAGAGGTAAAAAGAGAAACAGACACATCCACAATTATCATTGGGGATTTCAACACCCTACTAGGGAAGAGTCACTCTAGGACTTAGACTCTTTCTAATTTCTATGGTAATAAACTGTAACCATGAGTATAATGGCTTTTTCTGAGTATTGTGTATCTTCTTACATATCAAGGTTGTGGTTGGCCTTTTCAATAGAAAGGTGAAAAAAAGAGAAAAGATATAATGAAGAAAAGAAGTAAATAGTTTTAAAAGAAGAAGTAAGAAAATTAAGAAGAAAAGATTCAACTACAGAGAATAAGCTGGTAGTTGCCAGAGGAGAAATAGGTGGGGGAATTGGTGAAGTAAGTGATGGGGATTAAAGAATGCACTTGTTGTGAGGAGCACCGGGTGTTTTATGGAAGGGTGAAATTAATATATTGTACATCTGAAAATAATATTACACTATATGTTAACTAACTAGAATTTAAACATAAACTTAAAAGAAAAGCAATTTATTTATTTTTGTCCTTAAAGAATTACTAAAGCAAGGAAGAATTCAAGATCTGTGCTGTCTACAGTTCTAATAGGCCTTTGCAAAAGGCTTATGATAGGGAAAGATGTGAGCCATGCACTGAAGTAATTTAGAAAGAAATAAATGATTTCTAAAGTACAAAAATTAATAATAGTCATGATTGAAGAGATAGATTTAGAGTTTCTTTGCTTTTTTTAATTTTTTTTTTTTATTTAGAGTTTCTTTGACTATCAGCCTTTACTTACAGAAAGCCTGCTTTGTTCTTACTAGGAACAGAATAAAAGTCTACTTAGTTTTCAAAATTACCAGCTAAAAATACATGTATCTTTGTCATCTCATGTTTAGTTTCTGAGGAATTAGAAACGTTCTTTCGCCAAGCACTTATTAAGTATCACTTAGGTGCTATTTTGTCATGTCATTAAGTGTGCTCAACTTAGTGCGCTCAGTTGAAGCATGCAGGGAAAAATAAGATATGGCTCCTGCCTTCAAGATTCACTATTTATTTGAGCAAATAGACATACTACTACATAGGTCTATAATTGAAGTATCAGGAACTTTGATAACACAAAGAAGCATCTACTTCTACCAAGAAAGCAGAAAGGAAGTTACTAGAAAAATAGGTGATGATGCATGTACATCGGTTCTATTTGTTTCTTGATAAAGTATGGGAGAACCACTAGGAGTCCTAGGAATGAGACCCATTCATTATCAACGACTGACCTGTTAACAAGGAAATCATACCAAATAAAGTGGCCTCCTACAGTGTCTTTCTGGCATAAATTTGTAGTGTTTATAATGATGGCAACTTAGATAATAAGAGGATAGAAGTAACAAATAGAAGTGATATTCAAATTTATATATCAATATGGTAGAGAAGACATTTCAATGGCTTTCTCCCTTCCTACAGGTCTGAGACCACGAGGAACAAAAATATTATTACAAAAAGCAAATCTAGATATGAATATACCTCTTTATAAAGCCAAGTATGGGCATATGGTTTCCAGAAAGTCAGAGTAAATTAGAAACATCATTTAAAAAAAAATAAAACTTTGCCATCACATTACTTTACCACATTCTAAAATTATACTAGGTAGAGGGAACACAAAATTAAACAAAATAGATATGGTTCCTATCTTCACAAAATCACACATAATGGAGGAAGCAGAAAACTTAAAAAGCAATTATAATACATTATGTATTATTGCATTAGAAGTGCCCTGACCTCCATAGACTGGGAATAATTATAATATTACTAAAATATGCAGCAGTAAAATAAAGCAATTATCAAAACTAACATAAATAGGACAGAAGTCCCTAGGAAATCCTTCAGAAGACTAAACACTAAAAATGGGGCTCATTCTATGATTATATTCAATTTTTCATCTCTTCCATATGCTTTATATATATTTTAAAGCAGGAAGGTCAATGAGACTTCCCTCGAGAGCACCAGCTAAGCTCTATTTGTACATATCATCAGAGAGGCAATGCTGTCATGCAGATGGCCCCCTGGTCTGGGCAGCTTGACGAAAGTGCCTTTGTGTTCCTAATTAACTAGTGAACAACTGTGCCAATTGCTTTGATACATTCAAAACCTTCTGTTCTCAGACTTTTGATGAGCTGTTTATTCAGGAGCAATACCTGCCTGCTTTATTGGCCCCAGCACACCACTTTTAAAGGGCAGAGCTATAGTGCGATTGACAAGGATTCCTCAGTTCCAAGAAAGAAGATCATCAGGAGGCACTAACCATGTTTAGCTAGTCTACTTTAGATCTTACTGACGAAAGGATAAAGTCTATGACTATAGAGTGCAAATATTTTCTGGCAGTAACTCAATAGATCTAGAGCTCACAGTTCAGTAATGAGCTGCCACACCAACTCCTTTGATTCTGGGAGTTCCCAAATCGGTAGCAGTGTTTAAAGAAGCAAGGTTTCCTGTTTCTTAACTCAACTCTTGAAAAGATTAGTAGTAAATTAGATGCTGACATAGAAAGTAAATTAGAACATCAAATGATACTAGATTAATAAATGTTAAAGAGTTTGCCAAATTATATTTAGCATGCAAAAGGAAAGATAAATGTTAATAAAGCCCAGAGTCCCAGATCACTTTTGTGCATATAAATGTGTGAAATGTATTGGGAGGGACAAATGTTAGTTGCTTTTTAAAAATTTCCGTGACTGAATATAATGTAGACAATCTTGAGGCCATGTGATAAATGGCCTTTTTCATTTATAGGTTTGAAATTTTTTAAATGACATTTTTTCAAAGTTAAAAATTACGAATCCTCAAGTATGTATTTGGAGAGTCTCTTTGTATGTGAGAGAGCTGAAGTTCTGCAACAGGATTAATGGTTACGATGAAGAAGGAAAGAAGTGATACCAGTGTCTAATCCTCAAACAGATTTGAAAAGTAGTCAATGTGTTTCATCTTAATTAAGGAGAATGTTTAAATCAAGATATTTCAACATTGTAAGTATTGACATTTGGGCTAGATAATTCTTTGTTGTGGGGGGTGTTCCTGTGCATTGGAAGATAGTAAGCAGCATCCCTGAAGTCTTCTCACTAAATACCAGTAGTACTCACCCCCATTGTGATAATCAAGAATGTCTCTAGCCATTGTAGATTGTCATCAGGGGAAAAGTTGATTAAGAATCACTAGTTTCAATTAGAGACGAAGGACTTCTAGTCTGCTGTATACGATGGTGCAAAATTGTCTCTGCCTGCTTCTGCCCTCTAAGTACAACTATAAACCTTTTAAAAGACAACAGATAACTGAAGGAGATCTTGGAAATATAGTAAGAGGAAAAGACACTGTTTAAGGATTCCAGAACTGGAGGAACAATAACACGTGGGTGAAACAGGTAAAGGGAATCAAGAGTCATTTATCATGATGACCTCTGAGTAATATATAGAATTGTTGAATCACTATATTGTGCACCCAAAACTAATATAACACTGTACATTAATTATACTGGAATTAAGAAAGAAAAATAAAACCAAACCAAAAATCAAAGAGACCATGAAGCTGTGCCATAACAATTTCCAAGTGTTTAAAGAACAGTGAACACTTAATTCTATATTTGGGAAACTGTCCTTTGGGCATTTCGAGAAATACAGATGAAATAAAGACGAAAATAATTTTTTAGAAGAAAAGTAAAACAAATTATTACTAGTAGATCTACCCTATAAAAAAAAAGTGAAGGATGTTCCTTGCATGGAAAGGAAATGATAAAACGATGAAATAATCTTGAAGAGTCAGGAAAAAACAACAGAAAGGGAAATGGATCGATATAAGAAATTACAGCTAATTATGGTATGAAACATAGAAGGGTAGAGGCATTATTTTAAAGGCATTGCATAGTGCAAATTTAGAGGATAGAGTTAGGTTTGAAAACTAGAAATATCTCTTTGTAGATGTTATAAGAGATATCCTAAGAATGGAGCTTATTTATTTGCCTTCCAATAAATCACCAAAAAATAGAACTTTGGATTTCTTGTTTCTCAGGAAGAACTGAATGAGCCAGAAATCTAACTGAAGACTCCACTAGAACTCCAAAACATTACCCATTTTTTTTAATTTTTTTTATTTATTTATGATAGTCACACACACAGAGAGAGAGAGGCAGAGACACAGGCAGAGGGAGAAGCAGGCTCCATGCACCGGGAGCCCGACATGGGATTTGATCCCGGGTCTCCAGGATCATGCCCTGGGCCAAAGGCAGGCGCTAAACCGCTGCGCCACCCAGGGATCCCGAGAACTCCAAAACATTACCCATTGATTGAGAGATTGGAAAGACATTTGTAGACAACACAGTTTGGTGCAGAATAAATAGGGAAATGAGGTATATAAGTCAACAATTGTCAAGAATAATATAATAATGAACTGCATATTCATCTTTGTGTTTCAGAGATTTTGTGATTGTCTTCATTTCTAAAAAAAAAAAAAAAAAAAAAAAAAAAAAGTATTTTATTTCTCAATCAATCCTGGCCCCTCAAACCCTCTTCCACATTCTGACCATATTACAGGAGGTATACTCGTGTCACATTGCTTTGGCTTAGTTCAGCCAATCTAAATCACTGGTGGGAATCGACAGGGGAGTGGGAAAGACACTAGGGAAATTCTTCCTCCCTCCCTGACTTAGGTGGTTTCTACAGCCAAACCTGCTCCTGTGTCTCTTCTTGATTATAGTTCCCTCTGTGTACTTTGGGTGACATTGGACACTAGGCCCCCTCTTTTTATTGCTCTTGAGCCTAAAATAGTAGTGGTTTCCTGCTGTTGTTACTCTCTGTCCTGTTTGACTCACAGATACTCTTTCACCTGTGAAACTAATTCTTTAATTGAATTCTTTATGTTGTAAACAAATTGATTTTTGTTTTCTTAGTTAGACCCTGACAGATATGCCTTAAAATCATGAATTGGAGAGCAGAAAAACCCTGAGGTCATTTAGTTCAATTCAAATCTATATGTTGTAACACATTATTATTATTTTTGTTGTTCTTTTGACACACATGTAAGTAAAAGCTAAAACGAGTAAGAATTTTTTAGAGTAAAAAAAAAAAGAGAGAGAGAGAGAGAGAGAGAACATGATTTACCATTTGTCTATGCTGGGATAAATCGGACTCTCAAGCCCAAATTCAAATGCCTTGAGAATGGACTCATCTTCTGCCAGGGTCCAGGAACTCTGATGCCTAAAATATCTACATCAAATTGTTTCTAAGAATTTTAGGGATTCTTCATTATTCCCAGACCATCCCATGCCCACATCTGATTGTCTGACTTCAACAAACATAATAGAGATTTTTTGTTATCATGAATTAATTTATCATGATTAGTAACTACAAGCATAATGGTTACCTTTTATACCATTCATTTTCTAAATGGATAAATTAAAGCATTAAGTTTTCAAAATATTTCTAAATGAACTATTTTGAAGCCTACGACTAAATAAACATGGAAAGAGAGAATTTGAGGGCATGAACTGACCCAAGTTTGACTATAGAATCTGGGGCTCCAAATGGCACTGGGACAGGAAGGAGCTGACAAAAGTAGTAGCAAGTCTACCAACATGAGATTAAACGTAACAAGGACATTTATAGACATAGATTTGTGAAAAGTTCTTAGTGAATGAAAGAAATGCATTTAAGAAAAATAAGAAACCTTACAATAAGCTACAAAAAGTGCTTTAAAAGATAGCATTCAAAATGGTCCCAAGATGACTGGTACCTCATGAATAAATATCAGAATAGCTTTTGATACCTTGATGACTATTCATCTCTATGTCCCAGTCATTAGGATCTGTAGGAAAAAAAAAAGAGCGAGCAAGGGTAACAGAGAAACAGATGAAATTCCTTTGGTCATTTCTCCAGTGAGCTCTGTTTTTCTTTTCTGCTCATTTTCTTAGGGACTTCTAGTTCCCCCATATTGCTTCTTTAATCCTCCCTCCTCCGTGCTGCAATGTTTTGTTAGCATTTACTCTGAGCCTCCTCTTCCTGAAAAACCTCAAACCTCCTTCCTTAAGCATTCATTCCCATGCAGTTGCCAGCTGCTTCCTCTCAGAAGCAAATTTTATCAAAGACACTTGTTTCGATGGATTTCTCCATTTCCTCACCTTCTGTTTCCTCTACCACCCACTGTAGTCTAGATTCTTCCCTTGTCACTTCAATTCCACTGTATGGAAGAGAACGGTTATCTCTTGGTTACAAAATTCATTGAGCACTTGAGTGTCCTTACCTTACTGGAACATTTGGAAACATTTGGTGTCACTGACCCATCTCTATATCCTGACGTTCTTTTGCCTTTGTTCCATGATATGATATCTGATTTCTTCTTGGATTTCTTTGAGAGATCTTTTACTTCCATCTGTCTTATTGGTTCACAAACTAGTCTCAGTGCATAGACGGCATGGACAAACAGAAAAGGCAGACCTCTCCAGGCTGGTACGTGGCAGCTTTAATAAGCAAGGGAATTCATTAATAGGGCTTGTCTTCCACAGCAGCAAGACAAGATCCCTGCCCCGCCCACCAGAATCTTAAAAGGGCCTTAACTGGGTTCAGCTCTACCTAAATACTGTCCAGACAGTCTCAACAGTACATTACTATCTCAAAGCTGTGTCCGTGGGGCAGCATATAGCATGGAGCAGGCAAGCTGACTACATATTTTAAAGATGGGAGAAAGGGTGAGGAACCCCTGATTGCAGAGTCCAACTCACAGGTCAATCTGAGGTCATGTTATCTGGATAACCTCCAACACCTGTGATTGCTGACATTACTTCTGGTTCAATATAATGTTTTCCCCCCTTTTCTGGGTAGTTTACTCAGTTATTACCTACTGACTGCTGAGTTGTTGTCTACATACTAATTCATCTTCTCTATGACCCTTGTCCCAAACAAACTTATCATCAACTTTGTTCCTTATTTTCTGTTACCTTCTTATGTTACTACAAAAATTACATAAATTCAACAACCTAAACAGAAACCCATACATAACAATTGACCCCTATTTTGCCCTCTCTCTTCAATGATTGAGCTTCCCAGTTTCAACTTTGGTATCCTGGAAATAGGATTCTCCATTCTCTCCAATCCATCACTCTAGTTCAAGACATTGTTTTCTTTTACCTGAATTTCAGCAAAAATCTCAGCACCCAGCCACCATTATCCAGTTTTGTTCTCCCATCTTTTAAGTTTTTCTTCACCCTACAGAGACCATGATCTCCCTGCAAACATGAATATGATTTAATTTATAAGCCTTATTTAATCATATCTTCATTTTAAGTCTTTTATTTCATGAGTAGGATCTTAATTCAATTCAGATAGTTGAAGTATAAAAAAAAGATAATTGATGTATTACTACACTTATTTGTATATTTGTACAAATATTATAAATACATATATAAATATATATAAATATACTACAGATATTAAATACATTTGAGAAACTTTTATATTTTATGTAAACAAAAACCTTATGATCAACAAAATTAAGTCATACCAACATTAAGAAGTGTGAACTAAAAAAAAACATAATTTAAGTATAAAATTAATTATCAATGCCTTTTTCTGTTTCGTAAAGCAAGTCATGGGAGCAATACTAACAGAAATGATTTGAATCTAAGATGGCTTTTTAAAATGCTGTCATTCTCCATTTATTCAGGCCATTTGATTTCTCCTTCCCTCCCAAAAATATCTTACAGAAAAATTCCCCCAAATCTTTTCTTATTAACTAAAATTTAGCCTAATCAAGCCCAACCAGCTGAGCATCTTCTCTTGGAACACAAATTAAAAGGAGAGCAGGTGTCACTAAAAGTAACTCAAGCCAATAAAAACCAAAGCCAACAACTCATACGGACATGGATATTCCCAGCCTGTCTACATCGTGGACAACAGTGGAGAGAGCACTACAGCTACCCGTTTCCATGGCTCAGGAAGGTGTTTCCCTGTTTCCTTCAGCCCTGCTTCTCAGCTCTGTGTTCCATTTCTAAGTGATTCCCATCTTCTACCTATGATTCTTCTATGCCATGTCCTAAGATTCTCCAATTGAATGCACCTTTTCACAAATATAACATTTGGTGGACCCTAGTACATGGTCTTTGAATAACCTTTATTTGCTTCACGAATGTACATGCCTTCCCCAATTTTGATTGTTATTTTAAAAACATTTCCCAGCATCTGGGTCAAATATTTTTGCCCAAGTCTTTTTTTCTTCCTGGCAAAATACTGTTTATCCAATACATAATACCCCTCCTGTCCTCCTTATACAGTTTCATCTTCTAGGACATGACTCAGTGCACCAATCTTTTACTCCCACCTGTAGACAAGTTAAAAAAGAAATCTTCACTGTATCACTGAAGTCTTTCTTGTTCATTTCCTGTTATCAAGGTCTATGTGATACAGTGGGACATTTATGATTACAGTGACTGGTTTACTGGGTTGTGTACTGGGTACTGACATTAATGGGAAATTTTATATTCTACAATTGCATTTTCTAAGTGGTACTTCCATTGTGGTAAATAATATCAACCCCAACTAATAAGCAATGGAAGGATAAATATAGTACTTTTCTAAACATCATTTTCCAAACTTAAATATGGACATATTATGATACTGTGTTTGTTTTGGAGAAGCTGTTCCAGAGAAATAATGTTCATAAGAACATTTTTTCCCCTAAATTAATAGTTTCTGATCTACTAACAGGTAGGATTAAAGTTTAACTGGGGCTGGGGTAGGTTTGTTCTTTAAGCATTTTTTGTATTATGGATTTAAGTTTTAAGTGCTAACACGTTGTTTACCATGCTCTCTTACTTTTCTTCTGACTCTGCCAATGTATTAAAATGGGATTTCCATCAGTGCAGAAAAGAGCTCCTGCAGTGACACATGATATAATAGGTCTCATGTATGAGACATAAGCATTAAGGATTTTCAAGTGTTTTTTTTTCACAGAATAACTGGCTATATTGAGTGATTAAAAAAAGATGAGAGGTGCTTCCTTAACAGACAACCTACAATATGTAGCATTAGGTTTGAAGCTGGTTGTTTGGTGGCAAGGAAATTTCTAGAGGCTAGAAATATGCCGATGCATGTCCTGCAATGACTCAGTATTTAGAAAAAGTATCATATGTGATAACTTAGGAAGGAGATACTGTACCTACTAAGCTTCATCTTTAAATGAGGAGGTGAAAAACCAGTGGTAGTAGCATGCTGTCTTGTTAATTGCACCTGTTAGGATAATGCAAGAGAGATGAACTCAAAAAAGACTTAACTATTGTGCAAGGAGAATTTAAAGAAAACAGAGAGAATACAGAGTCAAATGACTTTCCAGGTTGCAAGTTTAACTGTTACTCATCTTTACTTATTATATATATTACTCACAAAGCAATTGAATAAAAAAGACCAGTTAAAACTCAGGCTTAAGGATCAATCTCAATATCAGGGTGTAGTTATCACGCCCATTTAAAAAAAAAAAAACTCTTAATGGATATAATTTTCCCAGCAAATTCATTCAGTTGGATAAGTACAACTTAGAGAAAAGAGAAAAACAGCATTCCTCTCCGATGGAAGCACAATAGGCTTAAGTTGTCCAAATTAAATCCCAGGAAAGAGACATGGCTACAGAAGAATTGGTGTGTCTATTGACACATGAGACTCACAGCAGTCAAATAGATATGAAAAGAATTAACTTTTTGAGAGAATTGGATAAATGGACCTAAAATCATAGTTGTTTTTTTTTTAATATAGTTAAAACAAAGGCTGACCTCCCCAAATTCTATGGACAAGAAATAGGCAGAGATGATCAACTAGAAAGAAGTTCATATAATATCATTAAAATATCTCACCTTCTTATTGGCAAGATCAAATCATCTTAGAAAGTTAACCATTAATTGCAGCTATAAATAAATTTAGGTATACATAAAAATTCTTCATTATTTTTGCAATACAAAAATGTATCCTATTGCCTGGTACTTATTGGTAATTATTGATTATTTCCAATCTATATAGCATAAGAATAAATATACACACTTCTTTCTATCCATGTTTTCCTGTAATTGGAGAGGCAGAAAGCTAACAATGGGCACAGATTTAAACATTTTCCAGAATTTAAATCTTTTGTGTTTTGGGCTCACTTTCCACAAGAGATGGTGTAGTATGGAAAATTTTTCAAATGTTTTTCAAAATGCAAATTTAGAGGAAAATTTTTTTAAAAAGGAATCTTTCTATGTTTTAATGAACTGGAGATTAAAGCAATGTTTTTCATTTTCTAGGTTTTTTTTCTCACAAGAAAACATTGTTTCTCTTCAAAGTATGATCTAATTTTAGCAGCAGGTACATTAGAATATTTCAGGTGGGACATTTACGTAAATATGCCCACAATACAAACTTGAATATGTTGCTTCATGTTGCTAAGACTGAATCAGGCTGTGAGCCCCACTCTTCCTCACAGCGGTAGACATAGTAAGAAAACAGGAGACAATAGGGAGGAACAAAACACAAGGCTGTGCATCTCACTGTGTATAAAACCAGGTAAATCTGATCTCAGAACAATGCAAACTTTTGATATGCAATGCTAGCTACTCTAGTAGGGGAAAGCAATTCAGTAATAAAAGTGGAAAGCAACGAAAGGAGTAAATATCAAAGAAATAAAAAATAAGATGTGGTTTATGGTTTAAATAAGAAACCTGTTCAGACTGCATTTTTGGATGTTCAGAAAACAAGTAAGCTAAACACAGCTATATGTTTTCTTGTCAAAACAATGGTATGAAATCTATCAGTAGGGTACATCTGTGGGCTTGATTGCACTTTTATAAAACTAGTAACTTTGAAAAGTGCCTTTGACATTATTTCAAGCTAGAATCTGTTATAAGATCGTTATGTCAATTATGAATAGTTTATCAAGTAATGAATTACTTAGCCATAGACATGGAATCACGTTTGAAAAGCATGTTCAACAGTTTAAAGCAAGCTTAAAAATGAATCCGGAAGAAATTCAGTACAAGTGACAAGTATTTGCAGAACTGAAGAGAAATGTAGACTATATTTAAAAATTTTTAAGTTATACTTGAAGTGTTTTGCTTATAAAAATGATTATATTTTAAAATACAGTTACAAATTATATATTATTAATAACATATGTCTCTATCTTCCCATTCAATATTGCCACATGATAATGAAATCATGAAATTATTCATACATTAAAGGAAAAAAAGAACCAGAGATGTTTATTGGTACCTTCCTTACCATACCCCAAGCACTCTGCTAGACAGGGAGTAATAAGGTAGTATTTATACCACTGGGATGTTAGATAGTAGTAGCAGCAGAAGACAAGTAGACTACAGTGTATGAAAAGTGGTATTAGAAGAGTATTAGAAAATCTATCCCACCGGGTCTAACCACAGACGATTCCTAAGAGGGGACTGGAGTACTAGTAACTTATTCGGTTAGTGATCACTGCTCCCATAGGTCAGGGAGTAAGTGAAACAGAGAAGGGAGAAAAGACCACACAGGCAGCGCCAAAGAGCAGGGCACTGTTCGGGTCAACTAAGAGATTCTATGGTACATCTAAGGTTGTTCACCCTGGTGCCATTACTTGTCCTTGGTTAGGGTTTCTCAAGGACTTCAGGTCTGTGGCATTTCAGCCAGGCCAGCACTTGTGAGTGCTTGCAATGACACATAGCTAGATGGTATGGGGCTCAGGAGAGAGGTAAGGACATGGACAGGACAATATCAGAGTCTGTTACAGAAGTGTACCAAAATGCATGTGCCCCAAAAGAAGAATGCGATTTGGGGAGAACTGGATGTTCCTTCCAAGATGAAATTAAATGATCCAACTTCCAAAAGTTAAGTTGGATTTAGCAAGTGTGATGTAGGGAAAAATACCAAAAACAAACAAAACACCAAGTCAAAGTGCAGCATGCCACCTTCAGAAGATGGTAGTTTATTTAAAACTTTGCTTTCTGTTCTTGAGCTTGCTCTGAAAAAGGTAGATAGAAAAAGGAATGAATACTTTAAATTTTAACACAGGCCTTTCTTTTAGATTCTGTTTTAGTTGGGTATCTTGAAAACTATGAGAAGACTGTGAGAATTTTAGAAAGAGCTCTTCTTTTAATCCTTCATGCATTTTTTCTCTTTTTTTTTCCAAATATGTACTGAGCCTCGTCTCTGTGTCAGACCTTGTACTAGGTTCTAAAGATAAAATGTTTGCTGTCCCTGCGCAACTGGGGAAAAGACAAATCAGTAATTCTCAACATAATCTTTTTTTTTAAGGTGTTCTTTTTTTTAAGATTTATTTATTTATTTATGATAGACAGAGAGAGAGAGAGAGAGAGAGGCAGAGACACAGGAGGAGGGAGAAGCAGGCTCCACGCCAGGAGCCTGATGTGGGACTCGATCCCGGGACTCCAGGATCGCGCCCTGGGCCAAAGACAGGCGCTAAACCACTGAGCCACCCAGGGATCCCCCCATAATCTTTTTATGAGAGAGTGAAGGTCAGTTGTTTTAAGCCATCCATTTGTGATATTTTGTTAGGTTGGCTCTGGGATTCTAACAGGGCATCTAACTCAAACCTGAAGATAGTTGAAGAGGATGGTTGGTATTTGGAGGGAATCTTTCAAGCAAAATGAAGCAAGGTGTATAACTATCCAAAAGAGAGGGAGACAATTTTGCTCTTGAATAACACAATTTTTTTTTTTTTTCTAAGATGAAAGCCTGAAGTGTGGAGTTAAGAGACCTAAGCTAGGGAATAATATAGGGACTATTTAATAAAGGTGCTCGTTCCTTATAAGTCAAGTTCAGGATGTGAGAAATTTATCTTTGGGGCAGTAGGGAGTCATCAAATGATCTTAAACAGGGAAAACACAGAATCATACTTGAAGTTTATAAAAATCACTAGAAGGGCATTATATTATCCACAGGGGAATAGACAGGAAAGGGGGAAATCTGATGGCAGAAACACCAGCCATGGGGTTATTTTAGAAGTCCAGGTAGAAAGTAATCATTAAATAAGGAAGGTGCCAGTGGAAATGGAAAGATGTGGATAGATTTTCTGAGAGACATTTATGAACTGGAATTTTTATAATCGGATGACTGTTAAAGTGTAAAGAATAAGGAAAAGAAAGCAGTCAAGGGGGTGATCAGCTATCTGCTTGGGCCCCTACGTGCTGTGCTATTCACTGATTTAGAACAAAGAGGAGAATGAGCACGTGTACGAGGGAGAGCTGATTTCAGGCTTGGAAATATTGAGTTGAGGTGTCCCTGAGATATACAAGTGAATACATCTAACGAGATTCTGAGTATGTGGGTCTGATGCTCAAAGGAGAGATATTTGTGAAAGAGAGTTGGAAGGGAAGAATTGATCAGGGAAACAAATTCAGATCAGTGCTAATGATTAGTGGAAACTACATGATTAGTGGAAAAGAGTAGCAGTGATGAGGACTTAGGTGAGAGCAGAGATTAAAGACATATTAATGAAGTGAAATATACAGGACTTCCAGGAAAGAAGAATATTTCTAGAAGGAGGTGTGGAGATATTATGTTTTATATGTACGTTAAGAGGAAAGAACCAGTAAACATGGGCAGATTAAAAACAAAGCTGAGTGAGATCCATGAGAATTAAGGGAATTGGATTCAGAAAACAGGTTTGTTGTAAAGAATAATTATGAGCCAATGAGGCATCTTGATACCTCGATGATTCTTGAACTAAGAAACAGCAAGGATCTGCTCACTGACTGTGTATATATATAAAAGATGGCAGGCACCCTCAAGAAGATTATATCTTCATGTGCAAAATCAAAAGCGGTCCCATTTTTCTCTTTAGGAGCATCACTTAATAGTGGAGGTGAAGGATGATACTGGACTGTGAGGGTTGGAAAAAATTTGCAACCTGGAAAGATGCTTAAATAATAGAAATACCTGTATAAATCTTCATAATAGCTTTTCTAACAGCTGGGCTTGTGGTGTTTTATCACATATTCCTGGCCACTAGCAGGCTTTACACAGTCAATAGAGCTGGACTGGCTTTGGTACTTACTACTTCATCCAGGAACTTTACAGAGAGCACCAGGGGCATGGAAGTGAGGCACAGATTCCAGTGTTTAAACATATCCTGCGAAGAGAGAATACACAAGTGAATACTGGGATATAGTTGAAGGTGTAAGATTTGCATGAGAAAGAGAGATGGGATCTGATGGTGTCAAATTTCTCTGTAAGGTAAGAGGTAAGGTTAGTTGCTGAGAATGAGGGTGGCAGTAGCTGTCCATGGGCGGAGGATGGTGAATTCTTAAAATAGGTCATTTGGGACCAAAAAAAAAAAAAAAAAAAGAAAAAAAAAAGACATGTAGAACACTGCAGTGCAATTTTGAAGACCCCATAATAATTCCCTATTGTATTTGATCAGAACTGTAGTAGTTGGTGGAAAGAGGTTGTGTATTACAAAACACTGAATAGTTTGGGATTAGTTTGGGATTCAGCAAATGAGTGGAGTCCTTTGCAGTTCTGATTACTACTTGCAAATTACACTGCTGGTCAAGGCCAATAATCACTCACATGGTTGTTCAGAAACGAATGCCCATGAAATGATTCAGTACGAAAACTGCAGCTTTTCTTTGTTTGTTTTTGTTGCTCTTTTCCTTTATATTCTTCCTTTAAATTGTTTCTCTTCCTTTTTCTTTTTGTCCTTCACTTTTTAATGTTTTTCTTTCTCTTCATTGTTATTTTCAGCAAACAATATGTTTTTTTTAACCTCTTGTAGACTTTACTTTTATTATGTTTCAGATTTACATATTTGACATTTAAAAAAGTCAGGTAATGCATTCAAGCTTACAAAGAAAAGCAATTAACTTCTAGACTTACTACTATCCCAAGTTTCTTGACAATCAAATGCTTCACCTGGTTTGAATCACTGCTTCTGGTATTTATTTATTTATTTATTTAAAGTTTAGATGTTAACTTTCTCTACTAATATAGCAATCGAGGATTTAAATCTCTTGGGACCCCACTCCTCCTCCTGCTGACATAATTCTATCACAATATTGATTACATCGAATTTTATTTAGGATTTCTAAGATGTGATTATCTGAATATTGTTCTGGCCAGAAACAACTTTTTCCCCCTTGTCCAACTTTTTAAATTTCACTGTTAATAATTACCTAGATAATCTTAGGCTGAATTTTCCATGTACCCTAGCACTAACTCAGCACCAAATTTCTGAGATGAGCATACATTTCCTCTCAGGATGGTAAAACCCATCTGGTAATTTGCTAGTTCCATTTGTGTACTATTGCTTTTCTCAAACTGTCCATCTTTCTCTCCCAATGTATTCTGAGAATCTCAAACTCTGACAGCTCTCAGTTGATGTTTCTTTCAACATCAGCTTAGAGATTTTATTTATCTCTTTTCTGTTGTATATTCTACTTTGGCTGCCATCTCTTACACCTTCTTTTGGAACACAACCTATAGTTGAGTCAAAGCAAAAATTACACCCAACAAATTTAAACAAGCAGGAAGGTTTAATTCAAAGCGACTATAATAGTAGAGTGAGACCAAAATTTTGAGCTCAATTCCACTGAGACAAAAAGCTGAAAAGCTTTTAATTGGTGGGGTTGGTGGGGAATTACTAGCCATCTGTGATGGCTAATTGGTGTTACACAAAGAAAAAGAGACTTCCAATATCTTTATGACAGAAGGTAGTTTTACAACTTGGAGGAACGTGCCTGCCTAAGATAGGTTCCTACTCTGCCAGGGAAATGGTGATTACATGTCAAAGAGATGACTCCCAGGTTCTAGAAAAAGATATGCCTCCCTGGTAAAACTGCCAAGAGTCTTTTGAAAGGATTTACATCTCAAAGAAGCAGAGAATTTACAATTCCAAGTTTTCTAAAGCCAGTGCTTTAAGAAAGGAGGTCAGAGACCTAGAGTAAGGAAGAAGCTTGTCTAAATTCTAGTGTTGCTTGGCGGAGATGGTAGGGTCTTCTTAGTTGCCTTACAGAGGGACTTGGTTGGTCTTTTGAAACATTTTTGAAACTCTTTTGAAATATTATGTGTCTCCCACTTAAGTGACAGTTTGTTTTGATGTAGAATTCTAGAATGAAAGTCCTTAACTCCTAAGAAGGCGTTTCATTGTCGTCTAGTTTCGATACTATTAACACAGTATTGTAAGCTACTCTCATTTTATATCCTTAATACAAGCATGGTTTTTTTTCTTTCTTTCTGTAAGTTTTGGTCTTATTTTTGCTCCTATGATTCTGAATTTTCATTCAAAAATATGTTTTTTGTGTGAACCCCATTTAACTCATTACGCCAGGTAAACTGTAGTTTTTATGATGAAAAATTACATCCTTTAGATTAAGGAAATGTTCTTACATAATTTCTTTGATGATTTCCTCTATAGTTTTTCCTGTTTATTTCTATATTACTTGAAGTTGAAACTTGTGAATTATTTTTTTAAATCGTTTTTCTTTCTAAATGTACATTTAAATTTTACTGTTGTTTTTCTAACTTTGTGATGTCTATTCTCAACTTTAGCTACTATTCTTCTCTAATTTTGTGGTAGTTGTGAAGGTGTCTATTTTTTTAAGTTGTTCCCTTCTTTTTGTAAATTCCAAGAGTTCTTTCTTGTTGTTTTTTTTTTTTTCTCATCGCTCTTTTTTGAGTACTAAATATACGATGGTATCTCTTAGCTCTCTCAAGATTAATAGACATTTTGAAGTTTCCTACTACTTCCTACATACTCCGTGTTTTCTTCTAAATTATTCTCTCTTTTACCTATTTTTATCCGCATGCTTGTTGCTTTTTGTTTTGTTTCATTCTTTCATATCATTGGCTTTCCTCAAGTGTTTGCTGATTATTCTCTGCCATTTATATTTAAGTGCGAGGCACTGAAAAGGTGATGCTCAGCTTTTTGTGCATGAGTAAGCTTTGTTTATATCGGGACTCACTAAGGGTGATAATCTGGAGACTTAGCAGACCCATTGGGACTTCTTCTAAAGGCAGGGATCTATAGATCTTCTCTCTTGGACTCTCCAATATTCTTGGTTGGGGCAGTGGGTTATAAGTGAATATAGTGACTTTGACCTTGACTTACTACATTGAATACTGCATCTCATCTCTACTCTTAAGTCTACCCCATACTCCAGACACAAGGGCCTCTCCAGTTTACTCTTCAGATGCATAAACTCTTATTGGAGGTCTGATTCCCTCTAAAGACTTTCATTTAGAGCTAGCTGTTGCTTCAATTAGTGAGACTTTTTCAGGTTTGCTTCTTGTTGATTCTCCTCTGTGGTCCTGTAGATAACCATTGTTTCCTTTTTTGCCAAGTCAGGTATCACTTGTCTGTCAGCTTGCCATCTTCCAAATATGTTCGACATCTGTTTTCCACTCTTTTCTCTTGTTTACTTAATGTTAGTTTTTCTACAAAAAAAAAAATATTTTTTCTGTGTATTTGAAGAAAAATTGTACATAAGCACATGTATTCAGTCTGTGATGTTTCAATTCAGAGAGACATTAGTTTTATAACACACTCAAAACACATTACCCATTTGCTTTTCAGATTGTAGTAGATTGTGAATTGAGATATCTACCACATAGTCTATTTAGGCTATACTGATTTGTTTGAGAGTTTTTTGGCTCAGGATGAAATTATGATTTTTTTTTAATATTTCAGGTAGAAAATATAATTGTAAGATTTTTTAAAAGTATTTCAAGTACTGGCGAGATTGAGATATTCCCACTATGTCTTGGAGTGAACTATAAATAAGAGGGAAAAAACAGGAAAAAATGAATATGTGAGACTGGAACTAGACAATAAGTATAGGTAGCATTTTATTTTATCTATTTTATTTTTTCATAAGTAGCATTTTAAAAGTCCTTAGTAGAATACTTGAAAAGTTTCTTCTTTACAATGATAAATATAAATACGGTAATTAATCTCATTTCATATTTTTGAAAAGTTTTATAGTATAGGTAACTGTATCTATACCTATCTCTCACTATATATAAAGTACACACTAAACCATAATTATTTTTATATACATACATATACTCTTTATATAGTTATATAAGATTTATAAAGGAATGGCATATAGTATCAAAATTTCTACAGTTATAGTTCATACATATCTTAAACAACTGTAACATGAAGGCACGATGTTATTGTACTTGAATTGGAATATTAAGAGGCAGGAGGAAATATAAAGAGAACATTGAACAGTTAGCAATAAAAGATATATTTTACATTTTTTAAATTAAAAAAAAACAAAGATGATTTGCTAGCCAAAAGAATATAATTTGAAGTTTCTTTACTTTTCAAATTGGCTTTTATGCTTCAGAAAAAGAATTTTTTTTCATGAAGAATAGAGTACTATGCTACAATTTGCAATGTTTCATAAAATTCTTACTAAATTTTATATAGTAGGGCAACCCTGTCAAGACCCCTCTCACATCCGAGAGCTTTCCCTGTATCTTTACTTAATAAACTTCTATTCTTTTTCTCACAAAAAAATTTTATATAGTAATGTTATAAAATATATTTTAGTTAAAATTTTATATAAGATTGTACATATCTACTATACACATGTATATTTTCATGGACTATTGGAAATATACATAAGATTTGAACTAATTAGGTTTCATAATCAATACTTTGTCATCCACGCAATTTTTAAAAACTAGGCTACTTGGGAAATACATCAAATGTGTCATATTCTTACATTACCACAATTACATTAAAGTAAAGCCAGAAATCATTTGCCAAAATCTGGGTGCTGGTTTTTTTTTTTTTCTTAATTTTTAATTTTTATTTATTTATGATAGTCACAGAGAGAGGGAGAGAGAGAGGCAGAGACACAGGCAGAGGGAGAAGCAGGCTCCATGCACCAGGAGCCCGATGTGGGATTCGATCCAGGGCCTCCAGGATCGTGCCCTGAGCCAGAGGCAGGCGCTAAACCTGCTGCACCACCCAGGGATCCTAGGTACTGGTTATTTGAATCCTTGTTTTCTATCTCCTCTATCAGCACGTAGTTCTATACATTGTTTATACATTTGTCTAAACAAAATGAAAATTTTGGGTGTCATTTACAATTCTCTTTATCCTTAATTGCATTGTATAGTTTCTAACCTCAAATTACAGTTACAATTAACTGAAACTGTAATACATATGAAGAGAGAAGCTGAAACTAGAGATTTAAATTAAATAGAAAATAAATAATGTTTTTAAAAATTAGTATTTTTACAATAAATATGATACCTATAAGGCTTTAGTAGGAGAAACTTAAATTGTGGTTTTATGGTTGAAATAACTGAAATTCTAGTGAATGGAAAAAAAAATGTAAGGCTATCATGAGAAAAAAAAATTGCTATTTGAAAATCAATAAGAATTCTCTTTGCAGATAAATGATCAGATATAAGCTGAACCAAAAGTCATATTCAGACCAGAAAGCCTACTTAATACTTATTGCTATGTGAGCAGTGCCACCAATTTGCATCACTTCCATGTCATTTTCAGATACCTGATATTGGTCTACTCTTTTGAATCTAAAGATTCAATGTAAAGACAAAATTTGACTTCTAGACATGAAACGTCTGTAAATAAATTTTACTTTATTTTTTGTATATTTTTTATTGGAGTTTGATTTGAGCACCCAGTGCTCATCCCGTCAAGTGCCCCCCTCAGTGCCTGTCATCCAGTCACCCCATCCCCCTCGCCCACCTTCCCTTCCACTACCCCTTGTTCATTTCCCAGAGTTAGGAGTCTCTCATGGTTTGTCTCCCTCTCTAATTTTTTTCACTCATTTTCTCTCCTTTCCCCTATAATCCCTTTCACTATTTTTTATATTCCCCATATGAGTGAAACCATATGATTGTCCTTCTCCGATTGACTTACTTCACTCAGCATGAGAGGGCCAGAGGGCCAGAAAGCAGTGTAAATAAATTTTAAAATGCCCTCATGTCTGTTTCCCTTGTGATCATTCTGCTCTTGTGTACAAGATCATATACATCCTGCTTTTTACTTTTGACTCTGGAAAGGAGCTCATGAGGTTGATGTTGTGCAGTAGCTCATCACTCACAGCACGCCTGGTGAAAGCTGATTGCACAGTATCATTTCCTCCACATATGGCGAAGGGGATACCTCACTTGTCAGAGGCTATTGAAAGTCATCAGCTTTCATCAGTGGATCCTGACAACATGGAAGGAATGATTCACCTGAAGGAAGCAGAGGGCATAGCATTTCAAAAGTGATCTCTAAAGACTGATTATTTCTTGTCCTTGACACCCTGCCAAGGGCTAGATACATCGAACATTTGGGATGTAATGGAGCCTACAAATCACTAGTTGCCTAGAGTCTCCCTGGGCCTACAAGAGGATAGCATGCTTGACTTTAGTTCAGTTTTTATTACATGTTGTAAACTTTTGACTGCTCTGAAATGCCTTGTCATTGATGTGTCAGGATTGGATTGTGACAGGGTGTCTGACCTGATTGAAATCAAGAATGCTCTATTGGATCTTGTAGAAAATAATGGGAAATCTTCTGTTGTGGGACCTGGGGCAGTGGAATACATTTCATAATCATGTCATTGAAAAAACAGAGACTTATTTTAAGAGCATTTTAGTAGGAGTGAAGGGAAGGGGCTTTTCTTGACCTGCAAAAATTATAATTGAGTCATACATTACAAGAATTCAAAAACTATAAAGTTACAAGTTATATACATTTTCCTTTACCAAAAGGGCTAACTTTGATGGTGGAAATTTGTCCATCCAGTACCTGCTGTTAAGTGGTGTTTTGTTGTGATTGTTTTACTGCAGTTGATGTAAATGATTTCTTTAGTACACAAGAGAAAGCAAACAGACTTTTATTAAATGAAAGATAAACTCTGCTTTTGTTATTCCAGTATTCAAAGTGCTCACTTGATAATATTTCAGAGTCCTTTATGACTACTTCATGAAATGCAGTTTCGAACAATACGATCTCACTCCATAAGAATGCTATCACTGATAACTGGTTTACCCCGTGGAGAAGGGATTGTGGATCAAACCGTTTTTTTTTTTTTTTTTTCTTCTCCAAAGATATTTCCTACTCAGAAACAGCTAGTAAACAAGACGATAAGGGCACTATTTTAGCCGCAGTAAATCTTAATCAAAGTACCGGAGTACTGGTGGGAAGGAATAGCTGCAAAGCATGCTTCAGGTTGATTCTCTAATTTTTCAGTAGGAGAGCGCCCACTTGTAGATTAAAAGATGTAGTCCATCACCGCCTGGCAAAGTTGATATTTTGAAGAAGTTAAGTAAACTCTCACATTCCTCCCTTGAGTTTAGAAATATTGGCAAAGCAAATAAACACAGCTTCTATGCTAGTATTTGAACAAATGATCATATTCTAAAAAACTTCTTTGCAAAGAGTCCTTTAAATATAGGCAGAAAGAGTGTGGGTTTTTAAAAATTGCCGTTATCTTCAAAACTCATTCCTTTCCTCATGCTTCTCTGTCTGGCATGTATATGGTATCAAAGTAAAAAAAAAAAAAAAAAAAAAAAAACCACCAGAGCCTGAAAGTAGTTAAAGCAGTAAAAACAGACTTGATTCAGGGACTGTTATAATAAGGGAAAGAGACCTCAGTATAGAACTGGGCTCAATTCTGAATTTAAGGGCAAGAGATGATTTGTAGGTGGGTGGGTGTTTGTGGCGGGAGGTGGTTGGTGGATGGAAAACTACTGAGAAGAGGCATCAAAGTGCCTCTAGGTCAGATTAGCAAGTGGCATTCTTGCTAATCTGACCTAGCAGGATTCTTGCTGAGGACAGGCCAGAGTGAACAGATACAGCTTGGTAGGGGCTTTGTGTAGGGGGGAGATGGTAGACGTGAGGAACTTGATCAGATATTGAGAACGATCAGGTATTCAAGAGTGGAGGCTTCTTTCTAAACTGACTTAGTAGAATTCTTGCTGTAACTGAGCTATTCAGGCCTGGCAAGGATGGGGCTGAGACTGAGGCCTTATCAAGAAGAAAACTCAAAGCTGCTTGACTCAAGTTTGGTCAAGTAGATAGTGTTCATGAACAGTAAAAGACTGTTCTTCATTGGCCATAAGTATATGGGGTATGCCAATTGTAATTTTTTTCTCTGCTACCTTTCTTGTCATAAAGTATCACCCTGAAGTTAACTGACATCTACCATAATTTTCTGAGACCTATAGGCATCTTCTGTGAAAGTCTAGTACCATTTTGGAGAAAGCTACGTATTTATCTAAAGTTTACATTGCATGGTTGAAGCATTTAAGAATTGACTACAAGTTTTTGGAGTAGTGGTTGAGAGGCAGGCTTTAGAGTCAAAATTTTCCATCTTGACTCCATTGTTTGCTAGCTGTATAAACTTGGACAAGTTACTTCCTCATTTTCAATACCTCGGTCCCTTTAATATCAAGCACAGATATCATATCATAAAAGAATGTTAGAGGATGACAGAAAAATTAGGTATGTGCTGTCTCACCATATAATTAATGCCAATATTCAAAACAAAGATGAGTAGATTTATTTAAATAATTCTATTTAATTGGAAATGAAGAGAAACAAGGTTTTTAGAATTGAATAAAACTCTTTAAAATTCTGGACTCTAGAGCCTGTCATTGCAGAGTGCCCTCTCTGTCAATTGTGGTTTTAAATCTGTTACTTATACTTGTGTAGCTCCTCAACATGATAAATTATTCAAAAATATACAACATCTACACTTACTTTAGGTTTGGAGGAGGTAAGGAAATAAGGCAGATGATTTTAAAAGAAAAAAAATGCAAACTTAGTTCAGAAATAATGATTGGGACAATGATTATAAAATTACAGTGATTTATGAAAATGAAGAAAAAAAGACATACAGATGTAAAAGATCTATCAGCTTAGCTAGTAATCTACTTGTTTTTGCTAAACACAAATATAAGTGTGTATTTGGGTGTGTACGTGTGTGTCTTGTAGAGACTTTTGATTCTCATTTTAATTTTCTCATGAAATTGAATTTTCTTGTTTCCCTCGGGAAGCAGTTTGCTACAGTCTTGAATATTTCATTCAGAGATATTCATCCATCTCATTCAAAAAAGTTCACCTATATTCGACTTCACTTTCCTTATTTTCAAATTTGATTTGGCCCATCTTTTTCTATTATACTCCACTGCCAAGCCCTAAAATGCATTCTTCTGAATTGGTAACCAGGACTCACACTACTGCAGTATTACCTAATTAGAAGATGAGAGTCATGTTAATTTAACACACATTTATAGTCGGTGACCCATGCTGCTTTACTTTTTTTTTTTTTTTTTTTTTTTTTTAGTTTGATCAAAAGATGCTGAAAACCGGCTGTTGTTTTTCTTTTTCATGTTTACGAAAGTTCTTTTTTAATTTTTTTTTTTTTTTATTTTATAAAAATCACAGAGAGAGAGAGGCAGAGACATAGGCAGAGGGAGAAGCAGGCTCCATGCACCGGGAGCCCGACGTGGGATTCGATCCCAGGTCTCTAGGATCGCGCCCTGGGCCAAAGGCAGGCGCCAAACCGCTGCACCACCCCGGGATCCCGTGTTTATGAAAGTTCTTATTCAATCTTAGAGTGTTTGTTGTTCAAATCAGAAATTGTGTGAGCAATACCCAGAGGATCTTTAGCATTCTTTAACACAGAATCACATGCTAGGCACTGCTAAAATAATCCTTAACATTTAGTATGAACAAATGAATTTAAATTAAAAAATATATATATATATCAGCACCTATTCTGTGCATCTTCAGTATTTACTGCTGTTCCACATATTGGAAACTGACTGCAACTCTTATTAAGAACACCAAACATGGGATCCCTGGGTGGTGCAACGGTTTAGCGCCTGCCTTTGGCCCGGGGCGCGATCCTGGAGACCCGGGATCGAATCCCATGTCGGGCTCCCGGTGCATGGAGCCTGCTTCTCCCTCTGCCTGTGTCTCTGCCTCTCTCTCTCTCTCTCTCTCTCTGTGACTATCATAAATAAATAAAAATTCAAAAAAAAAAAAAAAAACCACCAAACATGGTAGACATTGTCAGGGGAATGCAGAGCACATTCCAATGCAATGACCGATGGAGACTTTCATGAGGCTGTCCCTTGGATTTCCAACAACACAGATGTCACCCAGTTGTAGGTGAAATGGAAATAAGATGGCTCTGCCAGCTTAGAGAAAGAACCCCTTTGGGGTTGTTTAGGGATGATCTTTTTCCAGTGTAACATGATCCCATCAGTGAGTAACTCCATAGCAAATGGGCATTAAAAAAAAATGTGTATTGACCTTGCCAATTATCTTGTTGTTTGTTACATGAATATTCTCAAAGTTTGGTGGAGACAGGGAGATTGGCACCAAGAAAAAGATGGAATTCACTCAGAACACATATTAGTTTTGCTGAAAATTCAATTTATTTCCTAATTTTATTGAAGAACAAATTGGGAACCAAAAGTGAAGTGATTTATGCAAGGTCATACACAATGAAGTATAAATCAGTCCCTCATTACATCACAAACTCAAAGTATATCATTTTATTTCATTTTGTCTTCTGGTAAAATGTCTTCATATCACATTGAGATAACATGAAAAGTCTTTATCTTCAGCTTTGATAGCTTCCATAGCTGTAAATTAGAATAATCTTCTAAGGGAAGGGATATTTATTTCTTCATAAAAACATTTTTAATGCATCACAAAATTTGTGTTTTGTTTTTCATTCTTTTAATTTACCATCTTCCTTGCCAGCTGTGCTCCCAACCCTCCTATCAGCTTTGGTGATGTCCATATTTCTTCCCATCCTTTCGGAGTCATCCTTTAACTTCTCTCCTTCACCTTGACTTCTAATGAATGAATGAATGAATGAATGAATAGCAGCATTAACATTTGTTTGTTTCCTATGGTATACTGTATGCTCTTTGGGGGAAATAAGGTCAGTCTTATTTATCTTTGAATAAATAAATTTAGGGTTTGCTAAACTTTTTTACACATGATAAGTAAAGCACTAATGGGTATGAAGCAATGGATGAAACTAGAATCTTTTATTTATTTATTTTTAACACATTTATATACTACTTTCCAAACAAAAAAATCCAATATGTAATATGTAAGATAATCAATCAAACTCTGCCTTAGTTCAAACCTTCCTCAGGTCTCTTGTGGTTTTCCTCTGGGCTATGTAAATAGTTTCTTTTTTTTTTTTTTTTAAGATTTTATTTATTTATTAGAGACACACAGAGAGAGAGAGAGAGGCAGTGAGAGAAGCAGGCTCCATGCAGGGAGCCTGACGTGGGACTTGATCTCAGGTCTCCAGGATCACGCCCTGGGTTGAAATTGGCGCTAAACCGCTGAGCCACCAGGGCTGCCCTATGTAATAGTTTTTTAACTGTTTTTTCTTCTACTTAATTGTGCCTCCTTCCACATTGTTCTTATGTAGATATCTGCACTTCTGAATAATTATTATCTGGATACCATTTAATTGATTTATAACCCAATTTCTTCTTCATTTCAATAAACTCATTGGTATTTCCACAATACCAATACCAATTGGTCTTCAGATCAGGTCTTACAGAAAAATAATGCTCCTTATATTCATTCAACCAAGCACGTGCCAGCCTCAAAGAGTTATATATCCTGGTGTCCTAACCTTTAGAAGATCCATATGGTTGCATTTTTTAGAAAACATGTGCTACTGTAGAGCAAGGAACAATGAGGAGCTTACCACCACACATTCAGATCCTAAGTGATATTTCTTACTCTTCTCATGCGCATATTTACATGCTCCTGTCATACTTCCCAATATTTGAAATAGAGTCTATTCATGGCAAACAATCCACCAGTCATAGTGGGAGACTTTACTGGTACATTATTTCCATCTGGTCCTCGGAGCTCAGAAAGAGGAATCACATCCCATCTGAAGTGGAGCCCCAGCTGAATCCTCCCTGTACCAGACAGGACAACAAGCTGTAGACAAGCATATCTGCACTGATAATATCAGTTGGTGGGCAAGCCATGGTCTGCCAGTACTCCTAGATGACAGCCAGCAAGGGTTGCAATTATGGCACATTCATTTCACAGTAGCTATCTAACAAGACCAGAACTTTTCCTATAGCATGGGTTGCTCCAATCATTCTTCCTTGAATCAATCCCTCACACTTTGTATTTCTTACTACTTTAACATTTCCAACAAGGTATTTGGGGACATATTTATCCAGCTCTCCTTTCAAATCATCAAAGTCACTATCATTATTCATGGAGGCGATTTCATGAAGATGAGATGCTGGTATGCTATCTATGACTGTGCACTGTCTTGCACAGTCTACTTGACCAGATAGACTTTTCTTTACATACTGCATTCCTTAAGTCTGGCAAACCTTCATGGTAGGTCAAGAAGTTACATATTAAAGTATGTATCTGAGAACCTAAGTCTCTCAATTTGTGATTACTTTCATTAAAAATTATATCCAACTTAGTTTTTTTTAATCTTTTAAAATTTTATTTATTTATTTAAGAGACAGAGAGAGAGGGAGAGCACATGCAAGTATGAGCATGATGGGGGGAAGGGCAGAAGAAAAGGGAGAAGCAGGCTCCCCACTGAGCAGGGAGCCCGATGTGGGGCTCAATCTCAGGACCCTGAGATCATGACCTAAGCTGAAGGCAGATGCACAACTGACTGAGCCACCCAGGCACCCCAAAAATTATATCCAATTTAGAAGAGAATTTAACATTTTTACTGTATCTTCAACATGATTATCATATCACAGTTTTGTCTGCTTTGAACTATGACTCTAACACTGGACTTGGCACTTGCATGAAACAGGGATAGAATATTTTAGGGAATTATCCATAGGGCCCAGACCCCTTTATAGGCACATTCTTAAGGAACTGAATAATTTGACTGAAGTTGAAATAAACAAAAAGCAAAACCATCCAGGTCACAGATGTAAAAAGGCACCTGAACAGAAATATTGAACAGTTACACTTAGTGTTGTATATCTAGCACAGCTGAAAGGACTTTTTCAATTTCTTGGAGCAGAAGCTGCTGGAGCCAGAAACAAGGGCTGAAGGCTGATTGTGGACCAATGTGAGAGTAAGAATCTCCCAGATGCATTTGGGAGGTGGGAGTGGGGATACTTCTGTGGGCTTTACCTCTAGGTAGCCCATGTGGTCCTCATGTTGAAGACCCCAAAAGGGGGATCCCTGGGTGGCGCAGCGGTTTGGTGCCTGCCTTTGGCCCAGGGCGCGATCCTGGGGACCCGGGATCGAGTCCCACGTCGGGCTCCCGGTGAATGGAGCCTGCTTCTCCTTCTGCCTGTGTCTCTGCCTCTCTGTCTCTCTCTGTGTGACTATCATGAATAAATAAATAAAATCTTTAAAAAAAAAAAAAAAAAAAAAAAAAAAAAAAAAGACCCCAAAAGGATACAGTATGACTCTGAAAATCAGCAGCCCAGGATTAGGCCTTCAGAGTCTCTGGCCGTGGCACCCTTCCTCTACCTTAGCCCAGGTCAGATGGAAGAACCAGGTGAGAGCGGCCCTGGGAAGGTGAACAGTCCAATTTCTCACAGGATAGGACACATTGGTATCCACCAGGACCTGGGGCCTTGCACCCCCATTATTTCTTCTCCCTTTCTCTCTCTTTCTCTCAAAGAAATTAGCCAGGCTTTTAAAATTAAATAAGAATTTTGGGGTACCTGGATGGCTCAGTTGGTTAGATGTCAGACTCTTGATTTCAGCTTAAATCATGATCTCAAGGTTCTGCAGTTGAGTCCTGTGTGGGGCTCTGCATTCAGCTCTGCACTCAGCAGGGAGTCAACTTGAGATTCTCTCTCTCCCTCTCCCTCTGCCCTGCCCTCCCACTTGCATGCCCATGTGTACTCTCTCTCTCTCAATATATAAATTATTAATTAATTTAGTTTAATTAAACATGAGTTTAAGAGCAGGTCTTGGGAAATAGCAAGGAAGAAGTTTGAACAGTTCCATGTTTCTCCATTCCAGTTTGAAGTGAATGGCGGATTATTTAAAAAAAAAAAAAAAAATCCAAGTCCTAAGTGAAAGCAAGACAGAAAAGGAGAAGAATAAGGCAAAATAACAGTGCTCCATTGGTAACTGGCTTTTTTTTTTTTTTTTTTTTTTTTTTTTTTTAGAACCTGAAAATCTCCCTTTTGGATTATTTTTTATAGTTTGGTTTCTGTCTTCTAGCATGAAACTGGTATTTACCTTGAGGCCAAACAGCTCCTTTGATGTCCATGACTGCATGAATATATCTTTTCTTATGCAGAAGTAAAGCATTGTGTTTAAGCATGTGGCATACTGATTAGCAGATAGAAGGTGCTAAATAAACAATTTCTTGACTTAAATTGAACAGTAAGCTTTTGGTTTATTTTGAGATGCCTTTGGGATTTTATTTATGTTGGCTATATAAAGTAATTGAAAAATGTAAAAAAAATATGATCTACCTCAGAGTTGCTGGAAGGATAAAGAGCTAATATTTGCAATGACTTAGTTCATCTTTGGCATGCAGTAAGATCTCAAAGTGTTTATTACTTTTGGTGAGCTATTATCAGTAATGAACCCACAAGTAATGGTACTTCTGTTTATATGTGTACATTTTGGTTTCTATACGTATACATTCATATCTGTGCACGTATTTTAAGATAACTCTAGTATCATGATTAATATGTATCTATAAATTCACTTAAAATTATTCTTGACTTCATCTTTGAAATTTAAAGCATATATTTTTTAAGACATTGTACATTATTACTGCATAATGTGCTTTTTAGGGAATTTTTGAAGAGCTACTCTAATCTTTATAGCTTTCAATATTTTAAAATCTATCTTTAAAATGTGGGATTATCCCCTTGAGTCTATGAGAAAAAGCTCAGTTTCCAAAATTGAAAGAATGTGTGTCATTTCTATCTAGAGCACTGGCACATGTGAATTTTACAGGACTGGGAAGATTAACTAGGAACTCGGTATGATGTAAAGGCATCTGAGAAGCAGTAGGAGATGATACTTGACCTTTTGAGGCTTCTCAGGGGATTGAAGTTAAAGCAACTCCAGGTGGTCTTCAGAATCACTTGACATTTCCCGTAAGTGACTGGGCCAAACAAGAAAAAAGCCAGAGAAAGTCAAGAGTTACAATAAAGTTCCATTTCACCAATTTATGGAATATATTTATTTAAAGTATCTCTTTGGTTCTACAGTTAGTATATCCAAAGTGCCCGACAATACCCAATATGGTACTTGTATTTAATCAGTTTTCATCCTTGTGTCTTTTGTCTTGTAATAGCCTCCCCCTCAGAGCTCTCAGTCAATTCCAGAGTTTCAGCAATTGCACTGTGTTGGTTACCTAAATGCATGTTGCCAGTCCCAATGTTTCCTGAATTCAAGATCCATTTATTTATTTAGTGCAAGGGTGGGGGAAAGTCTGAGAGTGAGAGAAAAAATCTCAAGCAGACTCCACGTTGAGCGCACAGAGTCTGAGCTCAACATGGACTCAAGTCTCACAACCCTGAAATCATAACCTGAGCTGAAATAAATAATCAGATGCCTAATCAACTGAGCTACCCAGGTGCCCCAAGATCCATATTTTTGATACCTACTTTATATCTACATTTGAATAGCCTATCAGTACCCAAGACTCCGGTTCTCCATTTTTCAAGATGAATTAGCATCTACTATTTGATGTGCTCTGTATTTAACTCTATAGATACAAAGATGAAAGAACAATGGAACCACTTTGTAGGAGAGCTTGTCTAAGCCATAGGTTGATTGTTTTTTTTTTTTTTTGTTTTTTTTTTTTTTTTTGGAAAAGACCAAATAAACCTAATTCACAATAGGAGTTAGAAAGGCTTTTCCAATATACAGGGGGAGTAAACTGCCTCCCCTGCTTTGTGACCATTTTGTACCATACACACTCTCTTATTATACCATTTAGCACATTGATTAGAGTTGTTTCTTTGTACCAGGAGTCAGCGAACTACAAACTACAGGCTAAATCCAGCAGTGGACTGGATCACGAAGGGTGAGTAGTTTACAAGTTGTTAGAAAACCTGATTTTTACTTACTTGCAAAAAAGCTCCTCACCTGAATTTATTGTTTCTGATAAAGAATATCACTACCCTCTGTGATTGCCAAACTAAAAACATAGGATTCTCTCTTATGTTCCAACTGACTTAAATTGTTTACTTGCAATGTCATATAGATAGGGGCTAGTCTAAGCTTTGTACACTTAGTAATTTATATGGTGTGTGGGATTTACTTAAGTAAAGAATTTCCAATTTCCATGCATTATTCAGTATAAGCCTTGGAGGGGATATACAAGTGAGAATCTGTGACACATAGCCTTTATGGTAAATCCTATGTCCACATGCTCCTTTCTGTTTCTACTTCCTCCCTCTCTAGTTCAGACCTTTATTATGCTTCATTTGGTTGTCTACTATTGTCTCTTATATTGATTTTCTGAGGCTGACATAACAAATCACTGTAAATTGGGTGGCTTAAAACAGAATTTATTCTCCATTAGTTAAGGAGGACAGAAGCTTGAAATCAAAGTGTCAGCAGGGTTGGTTCCTTCTGGAGAATCTAAAGGAAGAACCATCCCATCCCCTTCTCCCATGTCTGGTGGTTGTAGGCAATCTTTCACATTCTCTGGCTTATAGATACATTATAACAATCTGCTTCCATCTTCATATCACTGTATTTGTGTCCTCTGTCTTCTCCTCTTCTATAAGGACTCCTGGTAAGAGCATTTAGGGTCTACCGTAAATCCAAGATGATTTCATCTTGAGATCCTTAACTAATAACATCATCTGCATTCACATTCTGAGGTTCTGGGTAGACAGGATTTTTTTTTCATCTCCCAAATACAATTTATTTTATTTTATTTTATTTTTACTGGAGTTCAATTTGCCAACATATAGCATAACACCCAGTGCTCATCCCATCAAGTGCCCCCCTCAGTGCCCATCACCCTAGTCACCCCCACCTCCCCGCCCACCTCCCTTTCCACCACCCCTTGTTCTTTTCCCAGAGTTAGGAAGTCTCTCATGTTCTGTCTCCCTCTCTGATATTTCCCACTCATTTTCTCTCCTTTCCCCTTTATTCCCTTTCACTATATTTTTATATTCCCAAATGAATGAGACCATATAATGTTTGCCCTTCTCCGTTGACTTATTTTACTCAGCATAATACCCTCCAGTTCCATCCACGTCGAAGCAAATGGTGGGTATTTGTCGTTTCTAATGGCTGAGGAATATTCCATCGTATACATAGACCACAGCTTCTTTATCCATCCATCTTTCGTTGGACACCGAGGCTCCTTCCGCAGTTTGGCTATTGTGGACATTGCTGCTATAAACATCGGGGTGCAGGTGTCCCGACATTTCACTGCATCTGTATCTTTGGGGTAAATCCCCAGCAGTGGAATTGTTGGGTCGTAGGGCAGGTCTATTTTTAACTCTTTGAGGAACATCCACACAGTTTTCCAGAGTGGCTGCACCAGGTCACATTCCCACCAACAGTGCAAGAGGGTTCCCTTTTCTCCACATCATCTCCAACATTTGTTGTTTCCTGACTTGTTAATTTACCCCATTCTCACTGGTGTGAAGTGGTATCTCATTGTGGTTTTGATTTGTATTTTTCTGATGGCAAGTGATGCAGAGCAAAGCTATAGTAAGAGATGAAGAGGGACACTATATCATACTTAAAGGATCTATCCAACAAGAGGACCTAGCAATCATCAATATTTATGCCCCAAATGTGGGAGCTGCCAAGTATATCAATCAATTAATAACCAAAGTTAAGACATACTTAGATAATAATACACTAATACTTGGTGACTTGAATGTAGCACTTTCTACAATTGACAGATCTTCTAAGCACAACATCACCAAAGAAACAAGAGCTTTAAATGATACACTGGACCAGATGGATTTCACAGATATTTACAGAACTTTACATCCAAACGCAACTGAATAGACATGTTTTTTTTTGTGAGATACCATTCAACCTACTACACTTCTCAATCCATTAGTATGCCTTCACTTATTGTGTCGCCAGAATATCTTCATTATGCTGAGTTCCAGTCTTGTTACTTCACTGCTCACCCATATTCATAATTTACCCAAGCTCCTCGCAAAGGGCATAAACACCTTTTCTTGCTACTTAATAGTTCTCCATTGCTTCAGGATCCATCCTTTCTTTCTCTGTGTTTTCTTCTAGAACTCTAAACTTGAGCTAAAGTAGCTTACTTCCTTTCTCAAAAAAAAAAACACTATGCTTTCCTGCCTTCTGTCTTTTGGTCATTCCTTCTTTTAACTAGAATGCAAGACCTATCAAATCACTCTTACTAAAAAAATATCTATAATTCTTTTAGCCTCCAAACACAGACAATTTAACAAATTAATTTACTAATTATCCTCCCACCAGGAAATTTTATTGTCCCCTCAAATGTATATGGGATGTTATTTCTCCCTCACTCAAATAATAACAGAAAAACAATTTATTTTCCTTTACATAGATCCTTTTTGCTTATAAAACACACACAGATCTTTGATACTGACTCACATTCACTCCAAATATTATTGAAGTCATTTTTATACTTACGTAGTTTTTCTTAGGTTTAGAGCTAGGTGAGCGCAATGACTGTGTTTTGGTCATTTTATAATTTTGCAGTGGTTAGCATAGGGTTTTAGGAATAATATAATACCACTACACAGAAATTATTGTTCTCTGAGGGATCATGCTAAACTGGTAGCATATAGCCTTAGAATTATGGGACTAATTGTTAGTAGAGATCTACCTCCTTGAGGATTTTGTCTAGAATAATACTAATGTCATTTTTAAAAATCTCAGAATATTATAAAGATTCAATCAAATAATTAATGATAACACCCAATTTATATTACATAGCTAAAAAATAGAGTTTATTAAATGTGATTATGGTAGATCCTTAGAGAATTGTTCCTGAGACAATCTCCCTGTACTCACCATGCAAAGGTGTGTCCTTTTTAAGGGAATAGAAATTACCACTAAACTGTGGTTATTGTTCCAATTAAAGTTATCACATCCCTCCTTATAGGATATAGGAACTGAAGAAAAATAAATAATTCATACAAATGCCTTCCTCAAATATTTATTTCTCTAATCTACTTAGGGAGATGTGTCCTTTACTAAGACAATGACTTTTGCCAGAGAATGGTCAATAGAATTAGTCCATTGGTTGAAGTTGTGGATAGAGTTACCTGATGGCCATATTTCTCTCTGAGATACAAAATAAAAGTTGCTAAGAAACCTTCTCCAGTTTGCTAAGGCAATAGCCAGATAGTCTCTGCCAATGCTTTGGTGCTTCCTCTGTAGTTGGCTCCTAATTACAAAGGAACAATGCCAGGTTGGGGGCTCAGGATTTTCAACCAGAAATATTCTCCTCTCATACATAGTGGTGAATACAGTGTAGATTTTAGTTAAATATATTCTGTCTATTGAAATTGAAAGAAAAGGGCAAATATAATCCTTTTAACAGGTTTATGTTCCTTAGTATCCTGGAATATTGCTTTCATTATAATTAAAAGATTCAAAGTATAACTTTATCGAGAAATAGAGTCAATCTAACTTTGTCCTAAGAAAAAAACACAAATAACTGAGGTAACATAAGCATGAACTAATGGGTATAAGCATAGTGCATGAATGTTGGAAAATGGAAACTTCCAACCTTCCCTCCTTAATGAAAGAAGAAACATGGATAAAATAAAAGCATTTTGGACATGATGCCACTTGATATCTTTTCCTATAAGGTTTATAATGTAATATAGAGCAAGGATAAGGCATATACATTCTAAGGCCAAGTTTATTTGTAGGAAATGGGTTGGAGTTTAAAAATAAAAGATAAAGAAATATATCACACATATTGGATGTGTATCTTTTCAAAAACATGGTATTGCTTTGCTATGGCAAATATGTTTAATGGATTTCAGATATTGTGTAAGAGAGGACCAGCTATTGCCAACTATAGCTCTTATTCATGTACACTTTTTTTTTTTTTTTTTTTTTACCAAAGGTCATGATTTCTTCCCTTTTCCCCCAAATCTACAAGGCTCTGTGATATTTACCTGAATGCTTCTATGAAGAACTATAAGTTGAATCACACAAAATTAGTTGTAGGGAAGAAATTCCATGGGTCTTATCTAATATTTGGGCTGTTGTCAGAGTAAAGTACAATTTCATTGGAGAATAATAGGTGGGGAAGTATCTAAAATAGGGCAAGAACAAAGGTACCCAACACTTCCTGTCACCAGAGCCATTTGAGAAGCATTTGTTGTGTCACAGTGAGCCACAGAAGCCAACCAGGCTAAAAACAGGTTGATCCCTCTGGTAAGTGCTGGAGATGTGCCATGAGAGACAGAAAAGCAAGGGATCTGTCATCCATGTCATATTTTCTGATATCATCGAGAATCTCTGAACTTTAATGTGGTGTCCAATGGGTCCTAACCATATATGAGCCAAGCCCTAGATCCTATATACGAGCCGGAGTGCATCTCTGCCCCCATCTCCCTGCATCCTCCCTGTGACTTATGGCCACTAAATTCATAGAAAAATTGAGGTAAGAAGCAAAATGACACTCAGAATTGAATGTCAGTCCTGAGCAAGATGGGATGTGAGGCAGGCAGCAATGACATCAACCCTAGCACTGCTCAGAAAGTGGAATCACCCAGACATTTCACTGGGAAACTGTACTGAGTGCTATTCAAATATATAATTCCAGCTACTCTTAAATGCTCTCAAAAGCTATCAGCAAGACTAGGACCTGGAGAAGACCTTTACTAACTACTAAAAGAAAATCTAGAATCACATTTCTGCTTGAGGGAGAAGAGGCAGCTCTGTAACTGATTTGGATGGTTAGGACTCTAGATACAGATGTCCAGCCTGAGGTCCTGGACTTTCAACCAGATCAGAGGTTCTGGATGGGTAATGAGGCAGACAATGCAGTCTTTCAGTATACTTTGAAGTAACTATGTCTAATTCCAAGTAATCTTTTCTTTTGTCTTCTCAGGTTCAACAGAACCTCTTCAGTTACTCCCATGGCCTGTCTGCCATAAAATGGAAGACCTCTCATTTCAGAGAATTCATTTATAATTAAAATTCTCAGTCTGTGATTCCTCCAAGATTCTCCATAGTGCCAGCAAGCCTAGTCAATGTTCAAGATCTATTCTCTCAATGTCTACAAATGGCAGGCTGAGACAGGAAGACTCCTCATAATTCCCATTTCACAGACTCTTCTATGTAATCAGGAATATGTGATAGACAAGCTTTAGGTGATCCTCTGGAAATATATTATTTAATTAAATCCTGATTATAAAAGAAGTACAGTTATATTTGCATCCTTCTGATTTTTCCAATTCATATCATTCAGGGAATTATAGATCATTATTCCACTTTAGTTTTGGTGAGAAGGTAAACTTTCCTCAGGAAAGTCCAACATGAAAAGTTCTCACTGGAAATAAATCCATGTTAGATACATACAACTCCTTTAGCCATCCTTGTATCTCCCATTCCTCATTCTCAAGACTGCATTATGACTATGGATTATCACTATTCAACATTTCATAATTACCATTTCATAAGTTCCTATTTAATCAAATTAAATAATTTGTGTTTATTTATATCTATAGTAAAAACATAGCTGAATAAACACCACACCAGAGTTTTGATGAAACCCACCAGTGAGTTCTACCTAGTGAGGAGGCATGTGTATTATTTCATGATGAAAGCATTGATTTGCAAAAGGCATCATATGAAAAAATTTTAACAAAACTTCTCAGAAGCTTTATAAGTCAAGAGGATGTAATTTAATGAACCTCTTGAAATATATCATTGAATTATACCCTGAAAATTGTTTTATATCATTACCAATTGTGCTTATTATTTTTTTTAATTTACAACTAATCTAATTATGATAGGTTTAGGAAGAAAATCATAAGGATGAAGATAAGTTGGGTCTTTGTCTCAGCAAATTTCTTGATGCTGGAGATTATATTTTCCACTTTCTTTTTTTTTAAAGATTTTATTTATTTATTCATGAAAAACAGAGAGAGAGAGAGAGAGAGAGAGAGGAAGAGACACAGGTAGAGGGAGAAGCAGGCTCCACGCAGGGACCAGACATGGGACCCGATCCCTGGACTCCAGGATCAGGCCCTGGGCTGAAGGCAGTGCTAAACCACTGAGCCACATGGGCTGCCCCTATTTTCTACTTTCGTACAAATTCTTCTTATCCATACATAAGGCCTTGAAAAGACTGAAGTAAACTTATTTCATATAGGAGACATTGGGCTTATTATATTTTTCCTGGTTGATTGCAACACATAACCACTTTAAAAGGTACATATTTATCTTAAATAATATTGTGTTAGAGAAATATAATTAAAAATTAAATATCCCAACTCAGAAAGCCTCTCCACAAAGGTAGTGGAGAAAGAGAATACTTTGTTAATGAATAAATATTAAATAAGAATGTGATGTGCAAAACAAGTAGTCCATTAAGAGACCACAAATTGAGAAAGAATGTCCGTCCCCTTACATAGGCAAGCAGGTATAATTCATTACATATATGGATTCAAGAAAGATAGTAACAAGTCCTCAAATAAGAGGATTCAACAGTACAATTTATTAAACAAATACATCCTAACTTTACCTGGTAATTGTGGTGACCATCAGTGTTAGCTAACTGACTACTAAAAGGAAAACAAGTATATCATATCTTCAGTGCAGGAGGTAGTTTTCCAACATGGAGCAAGATACCCACAAAAATTAAACTTCTACCTTCCCATAGAAACTGGGAAATAGTGACATATCTCCCTTGATGTTTACATTTCAAAAAGCTGGCTCCTAGATCTTTGAGAAAAACATTACTAGGTCATAAAGTTGACAAAAAAACCTGTCTAGGTTTCTAAAGGTTTACACACATTTCAAAGAAATGAGAGGCATTTAATTACATGTTTTCTAATTTAAATGCTATAAGAACATTGGAGGAGAAGGAGTAATCTCTTCCTTTATTTGCATGGTGCAGAATTAAGCCACTTTTAATCTTTACTCGTCAGTACAGTCATTTCCATGGCAGCCCATAATACTCAAATAAGAAAAGGCGTAGTTTTTATCAATTAATTATAACTTAGGGTTCCTTTCAAAATTCACTAATTTTCCTTAAGTACTACCACCAAGGGTGCCACTGTAAAAATGAACACAAAATTAACGGAAAAAAAAAAAAAAAAAAAAAAGCCTGAAAGGCAAACAGGGTAGCCATTTTCTTAAATGAGGCAGCTATAGCATGCTCTGCAAGAGACTTCTCCAGAGTCATGGGCCTGGCATATTTCCAGTTCCACCACTAGAGTACCCTTGTTCAAATTGTTCAAAAGCTATAAAACATAGGCTTGATCAGATTATTTTTGACATTTGGTTCCTTAATAGATTTTGCTGCCCAAATACACATACATGCTAACCTTCCTCTAGTATCTCTAAAGACATTGCTGTCACCATCTTAATATCTTAATAAATATCTCTGAAATGTTTTCCTTTTCAATTTTCTTGGAAGGCATGATAGATATTTTTACTCTCAGAGCACCAGGGGTTAGACTTTCACAGTGGTACAGGCCCAACACTTAGGACCTGGTTTTCATGTTTCTGACATTTTTCTCTATTATCATTCGTGTATTTTCTTGTGGGTTATTGGGAAAAGAAAGCTCATGTTGCAACCAGGATACAGAAGAAGTAAAGAGGGAAAATTCAAAAGGTCAATGGAACATTGGGCAAGTGTTTTCATCAGAAAAAAGCAGACAATGGATCCTTTTAGCAGGGCCAGAACTGTCAGTTTCTTGTGTAAAACATAAAGTAAAAGAATAATACTCTAGAGAAACAAACCTAATGGTAGAGAGGGAATAATAAGAACATACCATTTAAAATGCTCCCTGAGGGAAAAATATAAATACAAAGGTAAAAAAAATGATGTTCAAAGAGCTCTTTATAACTTTTATTTTAAAAAGGTAAAAGTGAAAAACAATATGTCCACTTCAAGCTTGTTTCTGACAACACTTAAAGAATAAAATGCTTACTGAGGAAGTATTGAGCACCTGCACACTTTCCTATAGTGGTCTCATTCACCTTGAAAATGAGGTCAAGTTACCTTGACAACTAGGCGCAGCGTTCTTCCAAAAGAGGTGCAAGAGAGCCCATTGTTTTTTTTCTCATACCTCAAAGGTTATTTAATTGAATATGGGAGAACACTTTAAAACTCAAGCAATTTTGCTAGTCCAATGAGGAAAGTTACAACAGATACCACATAGTTAATTGTGTTTTCCATGGTTTTAGGAAAAAGTAGAAATATGTTGTTAATAAGAAGATAGCTAAGATTGCAATTTTTTAAACTAAAGTCTAAATTACTCATTTACAAAATATTTGAGCATCTATGTTCCAAAATATATGCATTCTAGTTTTATAAATATGTATATTTGAATATACATATAAGCATTTATATTACATAATATATGCATTTATATTATATATACATATATATTTACATTTATCACATAATAAATATACATATATACATTGATATTACATAATATATAATATAAATATAATTATATTATATTTATAATATAAAAATATAAAAATATTGTATAATTATGTAATATAATTATAATTATATAATTTTATGTATATATTTAAACTTCTATAGTGTCTTTATCTCTAATATGTAGTCACTTCTAATTATATAAATAATTACAAGATTGATTTTAAAAATCTAAGATGTAAAAATACTAACCTTAAAAAATGTATGATTAGAGGTGAAATTATGCAGAAACTATAGATTAGAAAAATGAACAGAAAAGCACTACACTGTCTGCTGTTGTAAATACTTCAGACTGCTTAGTCTGGTAAGACTATGTGTCAAAGACCTTGTAAACATTTTATTATTTAACCTTTGTAACATTTCTGAAACAGAGGCATTATTTTTTTCAATTTTACAGTAGGAGGAAATGAAATCCAGTGAGCTTTGTTATACCTAATAAATTCTAAAATAATTTTAAATAATATGTGTTGAATCCCCTGCCTCCTCACCAAAATCTTTGTACAACCTGTCCTCTTGAGAACGCAGTTGGCATTCAGCATGGCAACAAACACTCTTCCAGCAGAGAGTCAATCTCCCGTTCAGAAAAATCTTATATACAAAAAAAAAGAAAGAAAAATCTTATATAAACAAGAAGGGGTCAGATTCTTTAGAATTATCTTTATTTTGTATAGTTTAACAAATGCCTACTCTCTTATCTGGTCCTCATTTGCTAATGAACGCTATTTTCCTTGTAGCTCCTCTGTCACTTCAGGTTGTTCCACTCCTCCAGGGCCTTCACAGGGGCCTCTCCCTCCACCAGGACAGCTCTTCCAGCTCCACAACTCCAGACTCCCACTTTTATCAATTACTAGTCATTGTTCTAGTCCCTATCCCTATTCCTAGTTAATTCTTAGTCCCTATCATTCCTAAATCAAGTGTAATTTCATCAGGTAAGACTTCCCTAACCTGCGAGAGGGATTAGAACTCCCTTCTGCCTTTCATAGTATGCTATACATTTCTTCAAATGGCTTATCAAAATTTTCAGTAACTCAGTTGATATTTATTTATTTAATGTGTGCCTATTCTGGGCTAAAATGTAAGTTCTATGAGGGCAGGGATTGAGTCTATCTTGTTCACTGCTGTATCTTCATTATGTAGCACAGGGCCTCGTGTTGGCTGAAAAGTAAGTAGATGAATAAATAAATAGGTAATCTAAAATTCAATCACAAAGTTCAAAGTTTTGACTCCAGACTGTATACCTTTAACTGGTAAGCTGGGCTAACTTCTAGAACAAAACCACTTAGCTCATATGGATTTAAGAAGCAGTATCTAATTCTAGGCTGAGTTCTAATTGCTTCCGGGAGATTAAAGTACTAGGAACAAAGCTTTGATTTCAAAATATCTTTATGTTAATGATCACCAATATAATTGTTTTTGGTGAGACAAAAACTACATTAAATTAGTCAATGCACCATTATTACTACCAAAAAGAAGGCCAAAGGGGTTCGCATTCAGCCTGACAATACTCTTCCAGCAGAGATTCAATCTCCCATTCAGAAAAACTTGATATAACCCAAAATCTGGGGTCAGATTCTTTAGAATTATCTTCATTTTGTATAGTTCAACAAATGCCTACTGTCCTATATGGTCCTCATTTGCCAATGTTAGAACAAGAAATATATATTTCTCTGGTGCCTGGAAAGATTACATGTGACTCTAACCACTCAGGCCAATATGGTTGCTGTGGCTCCCCATGAAACCAGTGCGTGGACAGACATTGACCGTATGCTACATCCCAGGTTAGCATTTATTTGTATGAATTACTGCCACTGCCATGTGTATGAAGACTAACATAGCAAATGAAACAAGAAAGATACAAAAGTCTGTTTTTTTATATATAATAAAGCAAAATACAAAGGTATGAAGATTGATGTAGGCATGCTCAGTGGTAGAAGATGTGACTCTTGATCTTGGACTCATGAGTTCAAGGCCCACATTGGGCAAACAGATTACTTAAAAAAAACAAAAACAAAAAGATTGATGTTGAGTCCATGGAATAATTTTAACTGTTTCTGACAGCACAGGGTAGCTTATTTAGAACAAAGGTTTTATCATCAGTTTCAGTTGGAGAGAAACTTCTCAGAACACCTAGAGCAATGGGACACATGGATGGGTCAGCAGTTGAGCATCTGCCCTCGTCTGGGGGTGTGTCCCGAGTCTGGGATGGAGTCCCACATTGGGCTCCCTGCAAGGAGCCTGCTTCTCCCTCTCCCTATGTCTCTGCTTCTCTCTCTGAGTCTCTCTTGAATAAATAAATAAAATATTTTTAAAAATCTAGACTATTAATGGTATCCACTTAAATGTTTTAAAATGTTAAAATATTTATAATTATTACTAATTTTTATTGCATACTGGTTATGATAATACAGGACAAATACATGGCACAAAAGAGTTGTTTTATTTTGTGTTTAACGTACATTTACAACATAGTGACATAGCTTATGTGATGTCTGTAGCAGTTATCAGTGTCACCTCACAAATTCAAATTCTCACTTCAGTATATTTGTTCCCAATGATAAGGTGACACTTCCACATCTTCTACCTTATGGTGAGTATGGAGTATGATTTTAAACTTTGTTGATAGAGGACGCTGGAAAGACACTGCGAGGGTAAGGGAGCTTCTCTTTCCTGGTTAGAATAAATGGTATTTTGTTTTCTCTTGCTCTTGCCACACTGCCAGACAAGGGTAGGTAGGTGTGTAGGGACATTTGGCGTTGCTCTGCTCCATCTGTGCACCCAGAGCACACAGTTCCTTGGTGACCATGCAACCCCAGTCCAGAGGTTCCTTTTTTTTTTTTTTTTTTTTCCACTTGCTTTATATCTGTAAACTAGCTTTAACTCAGACAATCCAACAAACTTCACTGTTCAAACTAGGTCTTAACACTATCCTGGCAGGGGTGAAATATGTCCTAAGTATGTCTATTTTTTGGTACATTTCCTTAGCTCTAGGAGAAGATGAAAAAGCCTTTAGAACATACTCTTCTCATCTTTTTAGTTATGACTTTATCATAGCTTAATAATTCCTAATATAAAATTTTCTTTATTTGAATTGCTGTGTGGCTTTATCTCCTAATTGGACCAAGACAAATACTTACTCCATACAATATAATGAAGAACATCTTAAAAACTTGCAACTTTTTTTTACCTGTAAATGATTACTATATATATAGTCATATTAAGTTCTCTATCAAAGATCCAGGTCAGAATTACTAGCTTGTAAATAAAAATATTACACACATCATGGTCATATGCTTTATTTCACCGCATCAAAGAGAAAAGCTATGGCTTTATATATAAATAGGTGTGTCATATTTTTTTTTCACTGTGAGAATTCTATTATTTAGAGACAAATATAAAAACTACCCCTTTCACTTAAATAGTGACTTTGTGAATAGACACATATTAAAAACATTGAGATTCAATTTCTGAATCTGTGGCCCTTACTTATTATTCTTATCAAATACCAAGGAGAAAAAACAACACAAGTATTTTCTTATAAGATATTTAAAGGGGTAAATTTTTATTGAAACTGTATTAAAACAATGGATTTATAATGCACTTTTAGTTATTGGAGCAATATAACTGCCTCTCTATTAGCTATCGTCCAGGAGCTGTTCTCCTCTAGCCAATATACGACTTGGTAGTGGCAGAAAGACCTTAAGTTGGATACATGTGGGAGACTAAAAGCCAACATTGAGATAAAATCAGTTCTTGCAAATTGAACAAGAATCGAGTGATGGAAATCCAGCCAGACAGGCAAAGCATTTATCTGGAGATTACAATGGTGAGTACTAAACAATAATGGGTCATGACAGGTGGACAGACAGGCAGGCCGTCACACTAGTGTCCAGGAATACCAGCAAGAGTGTAAGGGTTAGGTTTAAGTAACTTAAAACTAAGCTAAGTCAGCTAAGTGCTAAAGCAAAGATTCTAGAGAGGATTACAGGGACACCAAAGAAATTGGAGAGAGGTAGCATAATTCCCACTGCAGGGCTAAAATTTTCATAACAAGATTGGAATATAGAATCTTCAAGGACGGATTGATACACAATCCTGGGTGAATAGGGGAAATGTACAGGAAATCCAAACCAGGACCCAACATGAGATTAAACAAGGGACAGAAACTCAGTTACTTGATACAGAATATAGGATGGCTTCATCTCAAAAATCAAATGTGGAAGGAGAAGTCACCACAAGAAAAAAGTGCAGTTATCAAAAAGTTGCCTCGGTGTGGAAAGGCAGACCTGCTGGCTTGGAACTTGTAAATTTCTCTGACTAAAATCTTTCTTGATCCTGGGGTTGGATTAACTCTAGCTCAGAAGGCAGCCTGAAATTAAGTGCTTCCAGTTCTAGTTGTAAGGGATGACAGTGAATGGGGGCAGAGAAATAGGGCATTAAGTCTTTTATTTTTATTTTTTTTATTTTGATTTATTTTTCCACAAGAGACACAGAGAGAGAGAGAGGCAGAGACACAGGCAGAGGGAGAAGCAGGCTCCATGCAGGGAGCCCAATGTGGGACTCGATCCCGGGTCTCCAGGATCAGGCCCTGGGCTGAAGGCGGCGCTAAACCGCTGAGCCACCCAGGTTGCCCTGGCATTAAGTCTTTATTATAGAAATAATGTATTTCTATTTTTTTTGTATTTCTATTTTTTAAATGAATGTTTATACATAACAAAAAATTAGAAAATTAAAAAAAAATAAACTTAAATAGATACATGGATAATAGTTACAGCAAAGCGTATGCTCTAATAATGGAGTAAAAGCTGCTTGGATCTCCATGGTACCACCAACTTGGGAGATTTTAGTTCTAAACAAGCAGAAGGATGATACAGTCTCTTGCCATGATTAAAACTGTATAAACCACCATAGATGTGCTCCTCAAATAGTTTGCCAAGTATCTTTCTAGGGCTACTATAGCTACTGCGTGAATGGATTGGCCTGAGTGGTTATGTCCTTAATGTGCACACCATCGAGAAGTTGACATGTCTTCTCACACACTGGTAACTACTCTAATTCATTTAGAGTCTTCAGAACATCTATTACTTTTCCAAATACTGTATATTTCATGTCCAAATGTGACTGCTTGCCATAGGCGAAGAACTGAAATCCACTGGTGTTTGGGCTATTGTTAGCCGTAGGTACAACACCTCTAATACTGTGCTTAAGAAAGTTGCTATATTCATCCTCAAATTCCTTGCCCCAGATACTGTTACCACCTCTTCCTGTACCTGTCAGATCTCCTGTTTCAACTGTAAAACCCTTGATATGTCTATGAAATATGCAGCCATTGTAGTAATTACTGGTACTAAGAGCCAAAAAATTTCTCTCAAGTTTTGGGTGTCCTCTCACAGAAGCCTTCTATTTTAATATCACTCACATCTGTATGCAGTGTCACTGACATTTTTCTTCTTGATGGTTTCAGGAAACATTGTTGCTAATTTCTCACAGTCTTATCAAGAGAAGTTAGAAAATGAGTCTCACTTCGGGTTGCACAGCTGTTGTTAAAACAGAAAAAGATGTAATCTCAGATGCCCGTGATTCAAAATTACTGTCTTCAGGCTACCCTGCATTTCTATTTTGAAGTCCACTGAAAATTAGAATTCACCTATATTTATTATCTCCATATGTGGGCAGTGTCTCAAAGTATTAAATAACAGAAGACAATCAGGTAAAAGGAAAGAAACAGAGGGATTAAAAAGAAGCATGCTTGACTTTCATAAAGTCAATTATTTGATTGCTAAACATTGTAAGTTAGCATTATACAGAAAATTCACTTTGTTAGGACAATAAGGTACAGCGGAAATAAGAGGAAGATATGGTCTCTGGTTTTATACCACAATTCTCCCCTACATTACTGCATAAACTTGTACAAATCACTTCACTTCTCCTTGCCATAATTTTATCTATTAAAGATGGACCTTTAAAGGAGAAGGTGTATGTTCCAGGTATCCATTGCTGTGGAACAAAGGACCACAAAACTTAGTGGTAAAACTCCTTCAACCATTCAACTGTGTCACACAAATTTTGTGGGTCAGAACTTCCAGCAGAGATCAACTGCATAATTCTACTGTTCCATGTGGCGTAATAGAGGCCACTTGATGATATTCAACTATTAGTCTTATTGAAAGGTGCGAATTGCAAAGTCCCATATCATCATTTGGAGGGTATATCTGAAAGGCTGAGCTCAACTGGAATTATCAGCAAAATGCCTAAATGTAGCCTCTTCAGTATGGCAGCTGCACCCTCTAGTTAGATTTCTTATATGGTAGGTCAGGGTGTCAAGTGAAGAAGGTGGAAGTTGAGTGATATTTGACAATCTAGAACCACTCCTGCCATGCTCTGGTGGTTGAAGCAATCTCAACCACATATGTATTCAAGGAGAGGGATCATTAACCCTCATACCCATAAGAGAAGTTTCAAATAAATAATTTGCTTCCACACTTAAACCACTGTAGTACATGCCCTGCTTATAACAGTGTTGATCTTCCTCCATGATGCAAGAACCTCCGAATGTCTCATTCTGCTGTATTCCGAAGCTCAGGTTCAAGATCCAGAATCACCATTTAAATCATATCTAGCTATAAAAATATCTTGGTTTTGTGTTTTTTTCCCCCGCTTGGATAACTGATACTCTTAGACTGTAGATCTATGGAATGAAGAGACAATTGATCTGTCCCCCAGCCACCTAATGTCCCAAGATGAAACGGGCACAGGGTAACCTTAGTAAATATTCCTTTTCCAGAATGGAGAAAATAAGACATAGCAAATCACTATCATGTAGCAATTCTTAAATAGAATCTGGCAGATGTTTTCACTTCCCAATTGAAGTTTAGTCTTGGTCTTTGGGTATAATTCTATGTAGCTTTTGGCTTTGGTCCTACCCTCTAAACACTTCCTTTTCTATAAAATCTGTTTTCCATAAAATCTAGTTTTCTTAGAATGCTTCTTGTATATAGAATTTTGATTATCTCAGGGCCTTAACTTTTTTTTCCCTCTTTCTGTCCTGTTCAATGCTAATATAATTCCTTTGAAATCTCATGAATGTTTTGTGTGTCAATTTCTAATCTGCTCCATTAGACAAAACTAAACCCATAAATCTTTTTGAGGTAAATCTTTCTCTATCTTGATTTCCCTATAAAGCTGTTGTTTGTGCACTAAGCACTGTGGTCTGTCTTAGAGTATATAATATGGTATGCCTTATTTATTTTTATTTCTGAGAGGGTACATTTGATGCAGCCTTAAATCCTTCTGAAAGTCTTAAAGGATCTTACAACCACAGAGTGTGTTCTACTGACAGTGCATTAGCTTTTAACTCTACCCTAAGACCATCTCTTAGAGGACCACTCGCTGGTTGGAACAGTTGTCCTAAGCCCTTTACATCCCCTCCATGTTCAATTAGTAGTAGATTATTTCATCTCTCTTTTCTCTCATTTTTAAAAAGACAACTGGAAGAAAAAGGTAGCACTTTCAACCCTTAGTCCAGAGATCATCTTAACTAGATTATCAAGTTTATTAAATATATTATATATTTTCTAGATTACCTGGGTAGAAGTAGTGCCAAGCTTTCTACCACCTCTTAGTAGTTTTTAAATTTTTTTTTCAATCTCCTTTAAGTCCTCTAATCCTTTTAAGGCTTGTCAGACTTTTGCCTGTTGCTGGCCCCCAGACAAAAGCCACACATTTTAGATTTTGTAATGTTAGCACAGTGCTTCCATGGACCAAATTCTCTTTACCTACTAGTGTGGTAAAAATCAAAACAAGACAAAAAAAACCTATCCAAAAGTTAGTTGTTTGGGGCACCTGAGTGGCTCAATCAGTTAACCATCTGCCTCTGACTTAGGTCATGATCTGAGCATTCTGGAATCAAGCCCCACGTCAGTCTCACAGCTCGGTAGGGAGTCTGCCTCTCCCTCTCCCTCTGCCTGCCACCCCTCCTGCCTTGTGCTCTTTCTCTTTCTTTCTCTGTCAAATAAATAAAAATAAAATCTTTTAAAAAGTTAGTTGCTTAAACCAATAATTATTTTATTATATCTCATAATTTTATGAATCAGTAATGCACCTGCACTGAACTGGGCAAGTGTCCTCTTGCATGTTTTGATGGAAGTCACTCAGTTGGCAGTTGTGCTGGAGTGGAGGATCCAAAACAATTCTGGTCATGTGATGCTTCATTGGGAATGGCAGGAGGCTAAACTCAGCCTCCAATGGCGGCTTCTCCAGCATGCAATCACCTCAGTGTGTGGAGCTTCTCATGGGGAGTATCTCAGAGCTTTAACAGCAAGGGCTCTAGCTACCACCTCTTGATGGGAAGAGTGAAAAGAATGTGTGGTCCTGGTTTAAAAATGCCAAAATTAGGCAAGATGATCACTCACATCCTTTTTGTTTCTAAAATATTTGTTTCAAAAGCAACAATAAAAGTTTAGAATAGATCTGAAATAAAAGGGAAAACATTTTAACTTTTCACAAGTTATAAGCATCTAAACCTGCTGAAGCATTAAATAGTCTACAGCATTCATCTCTCAAAAGATTTAATTCCAAAGATAACTGTAGGTGATAAAGACATTTATAGCTGAGATCGGATGGAAAATATCTAAAAATATATAACTTTATATCTATGTTTCTATAAAAAATGGCTACATTGCTTATTACCTCTTGTCATGAAATGGTTTTCTCCACTAAAGCCTATAAACAAAATCAAAACATTTCATTCTTAAAGTTGTATTTTCAGCTATTTTGATAATATGTAAAAGATTATTGCCAGGGAAGTTTTAAATGCAATTTGTTACTTAAGATAAAGTTATCCGAATCAATAAGTGATATTCTCTTCTTGATATGGTTCTCTGTGGTACCTGAAATAAAATAAAGCCATAGAAATGGGAATAATCTTAGAGATCATCTTGACTAAATCTTTTCAGCCACAGATGAAAGAACCAAGCCCTGGAGGGACTATGAAGCTTGTCTAAGGTCTCTTAGCTGGTTAATGGGTAGAGTCAAGGGCTTTTCCTATGACCATGATGCCACTTGTGACAACAGTGCCCTTGAGAGAAATAAGGTTCTCAAATGATACTATTCCCTTGCAGTTATTTTTCTTTAACACCTCTTTCTTTATCTGTTGTACATAATGTTTAGATCAACCTTACTGAGTTGAAACAAATTCTAATCAGACTGAATTAATAAAAATTTACTGTTTTGACATATTTTAAAAAGAATAATAGATGATGTAAATATATATACATGTCTCCAAAAGAGGCGCTGGTAAAGAAAAAAAAAGTGTTTACTGTTATTTCATCCAGTATCTAAGGAGTCATGGATTTTCTGCATAAGAAGCTATCATAAAGCCTATCTGTACTTTTGTCCCAATTTATAAGTATCTTGTGAACCATTCTGAAATACATTGTGAGTTTGAATACTTCTAGTGACAGGAGCTCATTATTTTTAAGAAGAAAAGAGAGAATTTTGGTATGATAATTATAAACATTATTATATACTACGTTTTAAGGGACTGTCTCCAACAATATATGTATATATGTCTTATTAAAGATTTAAAGATAAGATTTGGTCTGGTTTGGTTTGGTCTATATGCCATCACAGAATATGTCACCATTTTCTTTTAAGATGAATATCTTCAAATATTTGAAGAAAAGCATCAAGTTGTGACTGTTTCATAATTTAAATACACCATTCTCTCCATTGGTAAAGATTCTAAAATAGAATATATGCAAAAGGATGGTGATTAAACTATGCTGGGCATCCGACTAAGAGGACAGCATTATGAATTACATCTATTTCACCTCTACTCTATTTCTCCCTATTCCTCTAACAGAATGCTTTTATCACTTATATTTATTTTTTAAAGGTTTTATATGCCTTTATACTTTGCATATAGGTCTATAAAACTAAGATTTATATATTTTTTAGAATTTATTTAGAATTATTTAGAAAAATATTTATATATTTTTTAGAAATATATTTTGCTGAAATTGTACATTAGGGAGGCAATATTTTTCATGATAAGATTTGAAAAGTGAAGCCTTGTAGATTACCCACAAGTTAGAGATATGTGGCAGAATGAGAAGTCAGAGATACTTAAAGCATGAGAAGAACCCAACCCACTGCTAATGGCCTTGAAGGTGGTGTGAAGAGGCCACAAATCAAGGAATGCAGGGACACAGGAGTTCCCATTCAAGATTATAACATAGGAGTTTTCATGGACAAACTGAATCTACAGCTGTGCATGGAACAATTTCCTTTGAAATAAATCCAGAAACTAGCTGAGAAACTCCTATACATCAGGTGAATGTACAAGAAAAAACAAAACAAAACAAAAAACAGCAGAATGGGTCTTGACACATTCTCGATTACTGGGAGCCACTAAAAGTAAAGAAGGCTGCTTGGACAATCACAAAGGTTTGAGAGGCAACCAAGAGTTAGGGCCAGGCTGATTAAGTTTAGGCAGTATGCCTCAGATATTAAGATCCCACAGATTATACAGTACTGACTGGATGAAATGACTGAAAATAAACTGTTCCAAACTGGGGAAAAGATTGCATTTGTAGGACCATACTTCTAATCACTTTGATGATTTTTTAAAAAATAAGTGGGTTTTCCTTTTGACTGAAGAAAAGTTGTTTTAAATTGGGAATAATGCAGTGTGCTCATAAAACCAATATACGAGCTAGTCATCTGTGAAAGTTATTACTTTGAGTAAGTAGGTGCTGGCATTGTCTGCTCGCTTGATGCTATGAGCATTCTGGAATCACTGGATTTACTAAGATTGTAGTACTGACTGACCTTTGTCCTCATTGCATTACCCCAGGACGTTAGGGAAGTCAAGAATATAGTGGATTGAGGGATGAGTCCAGATAATAATAATACTTTCAGTTACCCTATGTTAGTATGTTTCCCCAAGTCAACTGCATTCATTCTTGGTATATGTGTCCTTTATACATTTCTCACATGCTTGAGAGTTGTTTGTCTATGGATCTGTTATCCTACATTATCAAAGTTCCTTAAGGATAAAGATTCTATTTCATATATCTTTGTAACTACTCAAGTGACTCTAGCTAAGTGAAAAGCAGTAATTTTATTTTTTTATTTTTATTTTTTTTGAAAAGCAGTAATTTTAAATAAAATTATTGCATTTAATTTTTTAATGCTTTTGTATTATTTAAAGTCATTTTAAAAGTCTGTTGCCCAGAAGTGGACATATAACTTCATGTGAGATCTGACCACTACATGATATTATTGGATCATTTTCTCCCTTTGAAACCTCAAATACATATTTTGTTTCACTGTCATAAGAGTAATATGCATGTATAGTATTTTTAGTATTTTCTTACTTTTTATTTTTTTTTAATATTTCAAATTTTTATTTAAATTCTAACTAGTTACCATATTTTATAATGTTAGTTTCAGGGGTAGAACCTAGTGACTCATCATCTACGTCTAACATCCAGTGTTCATGACAAAAGTGCCTTTCTTAACACCCATCACCTGTTTAGCCCATACCCACCGACTTCCCCTGAAGCAACCCTCAGTTTGTTCTCTATATATAGTTAAAAGTCTCTTTTATAGTTTGCCTCACTCTCTCTCTCTCTCTTTTTCTTTCCCCTATGTTCATATGTTTTGTTTCTTAAATTCCACATATGAATGAAATCGTTGGCATTTGTCTTTTCTCTGACAGGCTTATTTCACTTAGCATAATACTCTAGCTCCATCCATGTCATTGTATGGCAAGATTTCAGTCCTTTGATTGGCTAAGTAATATTCCATTGTAGATATATACCACTTCTTTTTATGAATTCATCAGTTGATGGACATTCGGGCTCTTTCCATAATTTGACTGTTGTTGATAATGCTGCTATGAATATCAGGGTGCAATGTGCCCCTTCAAATCAATATTTTTATATCCTTTGGGTAAATACCCAGTACTGTGATTGCTGGGTCATATAGTAGTCCTATTTTTATCTTTTTGAAGAAACTCCATACTGTTTACCAGAGTGGCTATGCCAGTTTGCATTCCCACCAACAGTGCAGGAGGATTCCACTTTCTTCACATCCTCACCAATATCTGTTGCTTCATGTGTTATTAAATTTAGCCATTTCCAACAGGTATGAGGAAATATGTCATTGTGGCTTTAATTTGTATTTCCCTGATAATGAGTAATGTTGAGCATTTTTTCATGTGTCGGTTAGCCATTTGGATGCCTTCTTTGGAAAAATGTCTATTCATGTCTTCTGCACATTTTTTCAATGCACTATTTGTTTTTGAGTGTTGAGTTTGGTAAATTCTTTAGAGATTTTGGATAGTAACCCTTTATCAGATATATCATTAACAAATATCTTCTCTCATTCTTTAGGCTACCTTTTAGTTTTGTTGTTTCCTTTGCTTCTTTTGCTTTCCTTTGTTTCCTTTGTTTATTTGATAAAACTTCTGCACTCCAGTAATTCAGTTTTGCTTTTGTTTCCTTTGTCTTTGGAGACATGCTTAGTAAGAAGTTGCTATGGCCAAAGTCAAAGAGGTTTCTCCCTGTGTTCTCTAGGATTTTGATGGCTTCCTGTACCATATTTAGGTCTTTCATCCATTTTGAATTTTTTATTTTTTGTATATGGTGTTAAGAGAGTGGTCCAGTTTCATTCTTCTGTATGCTGCTGTCCAATTTTCCTAACACCATTTGATGAAGAGACTATATTTTTTCCATTGGATAAAGGGCTTAATGTGGCTAATCTGAAGTCAGACTTTTGCTGTGCTTTACTTTAAACCCCAAGCTCCTATGCATAAGTGTGACTTCCCTTCTGGGAAAAACCAGCCCCAGTCCCAGTGCAGTAAGACCATTTACCAGATGACCAGCACGGGTCCATTCCACTCCAGGTCCCTAAAGTCTGAATTTTGAATCTCAGCTGGTTGCTAGAGATAAAACACAGGTGCACTGCACTGCTAGGCAAACAGATAGCCCAGACACAGACAGGATGAAGGATTGAGGAATGCCTGGGACACAAGGGGAGATTGTTTGCTTTTCTGTGAGGGCTTCCTGGGAGCAGCGGGCATGAACTCCCCTCTCCAGGGAAAAGGGAGAGTACTGGCACCATTTTTTTCTCCCCCGTTCATCAGGATCTACTGACTTCAGTGAGCAGAATAGCACCAACAACGGAGGCCTGAACCACTTACACCACAATCTGCCCCTCTGTGTCCTGCCCTCAACCGGGAGCACCACTACACCAGGATCCACACCAAATGACCACACAGACTTCTAAAACTTCAGTCTTTGAGCTCTGTTGGTTGTAAACACAATAATCATCCCTTTTCATTTTCTCAGTAAATGATTTCAGGGAAGTGTTTTTCTTGTGCAATCCCTGTGTACTGTGCACTTGCTCCCTCCCTCTCCCCTCCCTCTTTTTCTCTCCTCTCAGCATGATCCAGGCATCCTTCCCTCTGCAACACTCCTGATCCTTTCCTCCCCCAAATCATGTCTCTGCACCTCCTACCTTCCACCACGTGGCCTCTTCTCTTCTACTAGTTATGCAGTTTGTTCCCTCAGTCTTCAGATCGATTTCTTGGGTGTTCAGAATGATTTGATATTTACCCAGATGTGTTTGAGGGATGAGTCAAGCATATGGTCCTCCTATTACTGTACCATCTTCTAACCCACCTACCTTTTTAATATTTTTTTAGTTCATATTACACTATTCATAGTTAACTAAAATTCTCAGATTTTATTTCCAAGAGATTTTTTTCATGCCTTCTCATCACGTGTTTCTCAATTTTCCATTAATTATACTTAGTACCACCCATAATTCCTCTGTAAATTTATTCCTTGGTATTTAGAGTAATATAAGTTTTCTGTGTTATTTTACTTTATTCTCCATCAAGTATTTCTAAGTTTTAAATCTTTCATTTACTTTCCAAAAGTTGAAACCAAAACTTATTACCTGCAAACAACTATGTCCATTAGAGATGAGTATTTTCTTTCATTGGGCACAGGTAAATTTCTTTCGGCATAGAGATGGACTTTTGTGATATTGCTTAGTAAAATGCTATATACATCAAGTACACTAAAATAAATGTTTGATCTTAGAATATTGGATTTTTGGTAAATGTCAGATTGGAATGGAAAATAATATAATAATTTGTGACTGATTTAGGGTATGGGTGGCAAAATTTCTCATTGTCTAGATACTTAAAGATAAGCTTTTCTGGTTTACTTTTTAAAATTTCACACAAATCTTTTCCTTGCAAATGCAAGTGAATATTTACCCTCTTTAAACAATGCACAGATGATGAACAGAAAAATTAGATAAATATACCATCTTCAAAGTCTGTTATAAGTAATTTGATATCAAATTCAATATGTGAATGAAAACTTGATTATATGCCCAAGAGATCCGGCTGAATAGTACTTTTTTTTTAAGCTATGCATTTTTGTAAGTACCTTTCTTCAATGATACTTGCCGATTAGATTCTCAAGTTGCCCTTACATTTCTGTTATTTTCCATTAGGGATCAACTTGTCCATTTTCCTGTACCCAATAACACTTATGATTCTACATGAATTTTCTTCACCATCTCACCATAAAATAAATGCAAAATCATTTCACTGTTGTATTCCCACAATTATATAATAATGATAGAATTACTAAGATAGCTCCCTTTCTCATAGCTATGAGTCACTATCAAATACTCATTTTTTAGCAGTTACTATAAACTGATGGGAAAACAATTTACCACAAACTCTAATAGATGATTTTCAGGGAAACTAATTCCTAAAATGTGTAACTGTTACTTTAATATGCATTTCTTTTCTATCATTATGATCATTCTTTTTTCTTGCTTTATATATATAATACATAAATATATGTATATTCTTATATATGCATAAATATGTATATATACATAATATACATAAATATATGTATATTAAGAGTCTGTAAAGGGTATGTCACCTGAAGTTGAATTTTGAGTGTTTCCTCAGAAACAACTATGCTGGAAACATCCAGCTCAATATTTGTTTAGGAGATGAGTTATTGTTGCAGAAATAACCACACGTACATCAACTGAGTATAAGAACTAACCTAAATACATGATGTGCATATGTAAAGTCCAGCAGTAGTAACTTCATTTATTAGTTTAGGAAGAGTACAGCAGTAGTAACCTCATTTATTAGTTTAGGAAGTAGTGAGAAGAAAGAAAGCAGCTATGAAAAGACATTGGAAATTCAGCTAAAAAAAGAAAAAAAAAGAAAGAAAAGAAAGAAAGAAAAGAAAAGAAAAGAGAAGAAAGAGGAAAGGATAAACAAGAATAAGAATACAAGAAAAAACAAAGACAAGAAAAAGCCAAAATACAAGCAGAAAGAAACAGACAAGAAAGAAAACCCCCTGAAAACCCTCCCCTCCACGAACACCCCACCCCCTCCCTCTCCCATCCCCGCCCCGCCCCGCCCCGCCCCGCCAAGCCCCGCCCGCCCCGAAAAAAAGAAAAGAAAGAAAATTCAGCTGAAACTGGGAAAAGTGGGTAAGGGATGAGTGACTTAGAATCAGAAGAGTTGGTAACCTATGGAGGAAAGTTGCCCTGGATAGAATTATGCATGTCTGGTTCTGATTGTCAAGACAGTGGACCCCTGTCATTTTGAGTGCTCTGGTTGGTGGTAAGGTATGCTACCTTTGAGAGATTTGTAGTCCTCTTAACAAAATGTAACATATTTCTTTTATTACTAGTTATTAAATTTTACTCTTATTCCTTCACTTCCTAATCTAAATAATTAGGAAGTACTTTTCAGATTTTATAGAAAGAACAGTAAAACAGGTCTGGGAATGCTGACCAATTTTATCACAGAAGACCAAATTTCTGCACAGTGAAAAAGCTCATAGTTCTATGATAATTGTGCTGAAACTTGTTTTATTTTGTTCTTTGTCTTTATGATCACAATAAATTTAAGATTTTTGTTATTATTGTTTATCTTCTTTGGTTTGGTCATTATATATTATAAAATAGTACTTATACTTCTGAGAAACCAACTAATATATATATATATATACACTCTATATAGGAGATATATATATATATATACACACACATATATACTATTATGGATTATTACAGTATCAATTCTAATAGATAAAAGGGGATTATAAAAATGTTTCATGCTTTTTACCATCCATATTCATTCAAATATATTTATTGGTTACTATTAAAAAGATAAATATTTTAAATACTTAAGAGTATCTAATAAAGGGGCACCTGGGTGGCTCAGTTGGTTGAGCATCTGCCTTCAGCTCAGGTCATGATCCCAGAGTCCTGGGGTATAGTCCCTTGTCAGGCTACCTGTCTGCTTCTCCCTCTTCCTCTGCTGCTTCCCTTGCCTGTGTGCTCTCTCTCTAATACATAAATAAAATATTTTTTAAAGAGTATCTAATAAAGATTAAACCTAATAATTTCCCTCATGGAGATTTTAGTCAAATAAAATAGCATCAAATAAAGAATTGATCATGCAAAAATTGAGCATCTATATACAGTATTTAGGAGAACTTAGAGATAAACCAATATTTAAGTGGTTTTACATCTTCATTTATAAAACGTATATGCCATGCTGTTTTAAAAACAAAATAAATATTTAAGATTATTTATAAATTCAAGTGAAAGTTGTAAATGCCTTATTGAAGAGTGAAAGAATGTTGGGTTTTTGAATAAGGAAAAAATAAACCATGTTCTCATTATGGCTATATCAGTTGCCTAGCTAAAGGATTCTGAGAATTATGACCTTTCAATTTCAGGTTTTCTCACCCATTAAATTCTGATAACAATAACTTTACCAACCACACAGTATTTTACTTTGGGATACAAGTTGTATTCATATATCAGTTACCCAAGCCATGAGAAAACATGTCATAGTAGAAGTTAATATGATGTTCTTCTAATTTCCCAAAAGGCCCCAAGTCAGTTGTTTTGTTTTGTTTTGTTTTTTCTTTTTTTAATGTTCTTCTTCCATAGTGTATTGTAGCCTTTGTGGAGTTGTTTTTTTTTTTTTTTTTTGCATGAATTAACATAAATAAGCATGAACATACCTTCGTGGCCTTGTCTAAGATAACAATGCTGGATTTTTCTATTTGTCTGCTTGGAATATTTATTGAACAACTATGTTTGGGCCTTGTTTTTCTCTTAAACAGAAATGAAAGAGCAAAAGTAATTTTTCACCATATCTCGATTTCCTGTTAATCAGTTTCAATATGTCAAAATAATATTTCCAAAATAGCTTTTTCTGCTTTTAAAGTAATGCATGCTTTTAAAGGAATCATGGAGGGACACCTGGGTGGCTCAGCAGTTGAGCATCTGCCTTCGACCTAGGCCATGATCCTGGAGTTCAGAGATCAAGTCCAGAGATCAAGTCCCACATCCGGCTCCCTGCATGGATCCTGCTTCTCTCTCTGCCCATGTCTCTGCCTCTCTCTCTGTGTCTCACATGAATAAGTAAATAAAATTTAAAAAATAAAATAAAAGAATACATGGAAACAATAATCCTAGAAAATGCATGCCAGGTCTTTCAGGTAGCAGATAATGAAGCTATTAACTAATATTTAACAAAAATATGAGTATATTTCATTTGTCTCTGTATTATAGGGTTTACTATTCCAATTTTATATCCTGAAGGTCATATAATCTTTCATTTAGTATAAAGAACTCATTAGTTTATTATATAACCTTAAACCTTAACTATAATACATGAAAGTGCTTTACACAATGTGCACTTTTTAAAGACTCTTAAAAAAAAACTACCTAGATAAAAATTAATCTAGATAAAAGTATAAAGATATTTTAATATATAATACTATGCTTTCTCTCTATCATATAACCTAAAGCTTCAAGGAACTGGAGCAAAGTAAGAAGTGAGATTATACAGATAAATCTTTTTTAACTTATGATGGGGTTACATCTGATATCCATTGAGAATTGAAAATATCATAATTTAAAAATGCATATACCTCACTCATCGAGTATTAAAGTTGAGCCTACCAAAAACATGCTCAGAACACTTACATTAGTCTGCACTTGGGCAAAATAATCTAACATAAGTTTTGTTTTATAGTGAAGCATTGAATATCTCATATAATATGTTGAATAGTGTACTGAAAGTGAAGAATAGAGAAGTTGTATGGGGTACAGAATGGCTGTTCGTGCGTTGGTTGCTTACACTCATGATCACATGACTGGGAGCTGAGTTGTGACTCACGTGTATACACTTCAAACATAAGTATACAGATCCATAGATAATTCAGTGCATATAATATGTATGATATAATATGTATAATGGGATATGTGTTTATATATAAAACACCTATTAATTTAACCTACCACAAGCTGCAACTGGTAATAGAAGTGTTTCTAGCAATCTTGGGGTGGAGACTTTTGGGTTTTCTATGTAGAGTATCATGTTATTGGCGAAGAGGGAGAGTTTGACTTCTTCTTTGCCAATTTGAATGCCTTTAATGTATTTTTGTTGTCTGATTGCTGAGGCTAGGACTTCCAGTACTATGTTGAATAGTAGTGGTGAGAGTGGACATCCCTGTCTTGTTCCTGATCTTAGGGGAAAGGCTCCCAGTGCTTCCCCATTGAGAATGATATTTGCTGTGGGCTTTTCGTAGATGGCTTTTAAGATGTTGAGGAATGTTCCCTCTATCCCTACACTCTGAAGAGTTTTGATCAGAAATGGATGCTGTATTTTGTCAAATGCTTTCTCTGCATCTAAAGAGAGGATCATATGGTTCTTGGTTTTTCTCTTGCTGATATGATGAATCACATTGATTGTTTTACGGGTGTTGAACCAGCCTTGTGTCCCGGGGATAAATCCTACTTGGTCATGGTGAATAATTTTCTTAATGTATTGTTGGATCCTATTGGCCAGTATCTTGTTGAGAATTTTTGCATCCATGTTCATCAGGGATATTGGTCTGTAATTCTCCTTTTTGGTGGGGTCTTTGGTTTTGGAATTAAGGTGATGCTGGCCTCATAGAACGAATTTGGAAGTACTCCATCTCTTTCTATCTTTCCAAACAGCTTTAGAAGAATAGGTATGATTTCTTCTTTAAATGTTTGATAGAATTCCCCTGGGAAGCCATCTGGCCCTGGACTCTTGTGTCTTGGGAGGTTTTTGATGACTGCTTCAATTTCCTCCCTGGTTATTGGCCTGTTCAGGTTTTCTATTTCTTCCTGTTCCAGTTTTGGTAGTTTGTGGCTTTCTAGGAATGTGTCGGGGTGGTAGAAGGGGAGGAGGGCGGGGGGTGGGAGTGAATGGGTGACGGGCACTGGGGGTTATTCTGTATGTTGGTAAATTGAACACCAATAAAAAATAAATTAAAAAAAATAGAAGTGTTTCTAAAAAAGAAGCCCAGCGTATCTGCCTTGCAATCAGCCTTTGTAAGCTAGAAGTCTTTGGAATGGATTGTGCTTACCTAAAGATTCATTACCTTGTTAAGTTGCACTGATATTACCATGTAAATATTAAGTCATTATTACTGCAAATGATTTTGTGCCCTCTGCAAAGCTTCAGTAATACATTTTTCCTGATTTGATCTAGTCATGAAAGTGAATTTAGGAGGGTAATTAAAAATATGTGTACTTGAAAGATTTAGGTTTTACCGGGTTAAATAAATCATTTATGTGAGATTTTCAAAGTCAAGGAACTCTACTTAATGAACTAGTCAACATAAAACTAAAATTCTCCTGTGATGCTTTTGTTCTCATTAAATATCTTCCATGAGCTATTAAATCTGCTAGCAGTTGTTGTGTAAAACATTAACAGTGTTCTCATAACTATATTATTGGTGGTCAAAAGTTCAAAAGTGACTGAAAAAGGAAGTGATGGAAGAAGAGGAAGATGCAACCCAAAATCCCCGAGGTTTGTCTCTCTTGAGGTTTGGATAACGATTATGATGAATGGGGTAATCACACAACTATATGTACAAGGGAAGAATCAAAGATGCTATTGAGCCTATTGCCAAACCAAAAGAAGAAGAAAAGGAAGAAGAAGAAGAAGAAGAAGAAGAAGAAGAAGAAGAAGAAGAAGAAGAAGAAAAGAAAGAAGAGAGAAGAGAGAAGAAAGAAAGAAAAAGAAGAAAGAAGAAAGAAGAAAGAAAAGAAAGAAAGAAAGAAAGAAAGAAAAAAGAAAGAAAGAAAGAGAAAGAAAAGGAAAGAAAACAAGTTTTCATTTTGCTTACTAAAATACAAACATTTGGACTTCTATAAAATTTCAAACGAAGAGCTTCTTTGGAAAATTTGTTGCCAGAGCAATTAAAGCACTCCCAATGAGAAAACAGGGTATCCACTCATGCTCTGTGTCTCATTGATGACTTTGCTATGTAAGGATCTTACTAGGTAAATGCAATAACCTAACTCTCACATAACATCAGGGAGAGCTCAGAGAAATGAGTAAAATTTTAGTATTCTACTGGATATGTATGTGTATATTTGCATACAAAGTATGCACATATAAAGGAGCAGATGATATCTACTTTGGCAGATATCTGTATCCTACAGGTATTCATATATATATATGAATATATATTCTATATATATATAGAATATATAAGGAATTGAGCCCCATTATCCAGAATGGTGATATTGACAACACATGCTCATGCTGACCTTTTTTTCTCAGACCCCCTCCCTCCTGCTCCCTGGGATCACCTCCCAAATAAACTACTTGAATCCAAGTCTGTATTTCAGGCTCTGTTTGGGGAGAATCTAAATTAAAAATGTTTTTACAGTAAAGATTTGAGATAAATATATAGGTATCAACAGATACCCACTGTACAAAAAAAAAGATATACGATATATCTGTATCTCAAATACATGTATATATATATATATGATGTATCTGTATCTCAAATACATGCATTTTTTAAACCCCTCTTTTTAAATTTTTTTAAATTATCCTCTTAAGTTCACTTTCATAACAAGATCAAATCAGAAATGTGTATATATTTCAGATAAACATGACATGTGAAAGCAGATGTCTGTTTAAATTACAAAAGCTTCACTTGTGATTTTTATGTACAGTTCAGCATTACATTGTTTTCTCTCAGTCAATGGTGTGTTGGTCTGGCTGTGAGCCCAGGTCTCTCACATAATGATCAACCTGAGACTAGCACAGTACCATCTGGTAGTGTCTCAGGTAGGAAATACATTAAAAAAGAAAAAAAAAGAAAAAAAAAACCTCCCAATTTATGCATCTCATCCTGAAAGAATAATAATACAAACCATGGTATGACACTTTTTTCCCCAGTAATGGAGACTCTTGCAGATAAATGAAGTAGATAACATTTCACTCAATTTCTGTAGAAGAATGAAAAAATATAAAAACTAGGGTACAGGCACAGAAAAAATGACTTTTTTCATGTAGTGAGAAATTTGAAAATAATCACATAATTTTGGATACAGAGATGACCTGAACTAGTTACAGACATAAAGAGAGTACAGTAAAAGAGAGGAGGGCATCACTGGGCCCAGATTATGGGGAATCTAAGAAATTGTCGTCAGGAAAGAACTCATGATCTCTGATTTTGGTTACATAATAAGACAATGGAAAAATAACATTTTTCCTACAAAATTATTTAGTGTATTTTCTTATGGATTTAGGCAAGTCGCCTACATAATCTACATGTGCCTTTGTCTCTTTATTATTTAGCAATGTAAATAAGTACTTTCCTTTACAGAAGAGAAAGCCTAATCCTATGTGATGATGACACTTTTCTCCTTGTGTTCCATTCCTGTAACTATTTCAGGTATTAAGTACTCAGTATGAGGATTTTTCTTTAAGGAAAGATTTTTGTTCATTCTGCATATTTCTGGGATAGGAGCCCACCTATGCATGCTGAATTCATCTTATTCATTGAAGATTTGAGCATAATTGAGAACATTAGGTCTGTGCCCATAAAAGATAGGTTGTTTTCTTTATTTTCTATTTTTCTTTGTTTCTAAAGATGGCTTTCTTAAGTATTTCCATTAGAATTTTATTTTTTATGTTTTGTAAATCCCGTTATGACTAAAAATGTTTGACATGACTAATTGATAAGGAACAAATAAATGAACAAATAAACCTTATCTGGTGATCTTATAAATACCTTTTTTGACTATATTGTAAAAAAAAAAAAAAAAAAAAAAAAAAAAAAGTCCCTGGATCTTATTCTCTTTTTAAAAAAGGATGCTGGAGTTTACAACATGGTCAACACCACATTACTCTGTTATAGGTTAAAAAATGTTACCACTAGGTTCTTTTTCTTCTTACTCTAATGAATTCCCTTGGAGCAAGTATGAGCTAGAAATACCTCAGACAGAAATTCATCTTATAGAAGGTCATGTTATAGCAAGACTTCAGGGTATTTAGATATGAATTTTTTAGTTTATGTCTCCTTTATTTGCCAAACTGAGGGGTTTTTTTTTTCAAAAATGCAAAACATTTTCCCAAAATCCCTTGTAATACTGCTGTTTTTAAGAGTCAAAGGTTGAAACAGTCCTTGACATTGGTAAAAACAATAGTCTATGTACATTTCTCCATTCAAACTTTTCTTTACCTTATCATTTTCCTTCCAGTTAGGAATCATTTTAGGAATGCAATATTTTCCTAAGCATTTACAGTGCTTCCTGTTGCTTCCATCTACTGGGATTTCATATTTTGAAGAATGGACACCATCTAGAGAAACTGGTTTCTTCAAGTTCCACCTCAATGTGTTTTTCAGTTTTTCTAATGAATTGCACCACTTATAGATGTTGTCTTTGAATGCTGGATCAGAACACCACCCTAAGGGCAGCCCTGATGGCTCAGCGGTTTAGCGCCGCCTGCAGCCCGTGGCCTGATCCTGGAGACCTGGGATCGAGTCCCAGAGTCCCACGTTGGGCTCCCTGCATGGAGCCTGCCTCTCCTTCTGCCTGTGTCTCTGCCTCTCTCTGTCTCTATGAATGGATAAATAAAATCTTAAAAAAAAAAAAAAAAAAAGAAGAAGAGCTGTCTTAGAACATTACCCTAAGCATGAACTTTTATAATAAAGTAGTGTGCAAATACCATCAAGCAATGATGAAATGACAAAATTAAGTAAAAAGATACATTCCGTTTTAGTATGTGTCCAAAGATGCATATGTATAGATAAAAAACACAAATAAATGTTTACCGTCTCTGAAAAAGGTGTTTTGGTATTCAGAAAACACAAAGGTGCCAAAATTGAAAATGTACATTGTTTATAATTCCTACAAGAGAGAACACTTTATTTTATAGTTGCTGTTGATTGATTTGATTATGAGTGAACATATTACAACAATGATAAGCTCTTCATATCATTATGTCATAAAATCTAAATATCACGTATGCCTACATCTTCTGGATATATGCAGATATATTTCAAGAGAGATACATGTTAAGTTTGATGAGATTTTAGAAAATTCCAATTCATCACTAAGTGCTTTCTGAGAAAATCTTCTTGCTGCCATCCTCAATTACTTCACAAACTGATAGAAATTGGCATGTTAAACTGTTAGGGGTCCCAGAATTGTGATTAACATTGCAGACAGCAATAGTAAAAGGCAAAGTTCTGCGAACAACTATACGGTTGTCCAAATGTTTAAATTAGAAATTTTTACCAAATCAGCTTTTTAGCACTAAATTTAATCCCTTCAGGAAATGGCAGCTACAAAACACTGACAACTCTTTTTTTTCTCTTTTTAATGAGCTATAAATGAATTACTGGTTTAGAATAAAAATAGTTTGGGGCAAGGAATACACATTTTGGTGTTGTAATTTGAAGTATTTTTTATATAACTTGTTCTCTGCAATTCAATCTATTTATGATATTTATTTAGAAATATTTTATGAATTAAATAATATACCTATTTGATGTATTACACTATTGGTTCTAATGTAAGAATATAAGACAATTTTTATTCTGAATCAAGAAGCCTCTGTCTCTGTCTCTGTTTCTCTGTCTCCCTCTCTCTCTCACACACACATTTAATATTTGCAAGACTTATTTTTTTTTAAGATTTTATTTATTTATTCATGAGAGATACAGAAATAGAGGCGGAGACATAGGCAGAGGGAGAAGCAGGCTCCCTCTGGGAAGCCTGATATGGGAGGTGATCTCAATGGGCCCCAGGATCACAACCTGAGCCAAAGGCATAGGCTCAACCACTGAGCTGCCCACACGCCGCATTATTTGAACGACTTATTAAGGCAGGGAATGTTTTCCAGTATCTGTAAATCTGGAATGTAAATAACTAGAATTGTTCACTACAGACCTGTATTTTATTACTATAAAAGAGTGTTTACCATTATCAAAACAAATCACAGCATTGAATATCTTATACATTTTATACTGAATATTATTACAAGTACATTTCACTGTAAAACAGTACTTTCATTTTGAGATCATTGGCTTTATAGTTTATAGCAAAGCACATTACATTTAAAGCAAAATTAAATTTAAGTGGAGTTTTGGTACACAATTATATGTACTATAGAGTCTGTTTAAATGGGCTTGCAACCAAAATTCGTTTTCATTATGGGCTGTCAACAGAGACTTGGATTAGTTAGGCACAGAAAATTTTTTCTTTGATTTTTACTTTGTTTTTGAGTTTAGACAGTTTTCTAATTTTTTGATTTATTTATTGGCTAATGTAACATTCAGTGAATATTAGGCCACTGAAAGAGAGAGAAAAAATGGTATTTTTTGCTAGGATTCACAGAATAAGAATTAAGCAGCTAAAATTAATATAGGTATTCAGTTATTATTTAAAAAGATAAATATTTCTATTTCCCAATATATGAAGAAATTTATGCTTGGAAATTTTGGTGTTCTTTTGGCTTGACACTAGTTTCAGTGTGACACTTTGTTTTAATATCTGGCAATCCTATCAAGTGGATTCCTTTCAAGTAGATATGACACCAGAATATGTTATAATGTGCGGTCAGCACTTTATCTTATGAATTATATTCATCATGGAGCCAAAATGGATAATAAGATAATCATAATATTTGAAGGATATAATTATTATTGTGACTAATTCTTTATAGTGGAAATACCTTAACCAGTTTAGCCCTCCTACTGAAAAATAACAGACATAATAAATCAATCAAAATGAGTATACAGTTTTATAAAGCAAAATCATCCTTGTAACCAGATAAAGAGGAATCCATCCCAATTATAGCCTTGCTTAAAGAGAGTTAGGATCTATAATATGTATCATATATTATGAAACAATACATAGATCTATAGGCAGAGAAATTAATATACATAGAAGATGTATCTTTATACCTATGCATATTTTATGTATCTTCGTTAGTTTAGTTGGCAACTTCACATTCACAATCAGAACTATAGAGTTTTTGTTTAAACTCCTTAGTATTCTATTTCCTCATTATTCTATACTGAGAATTTTGATTCAAGGGACAGAGGGATGGCATAAGTAGAAAGTCCTATAATTACTGATTCGTTTTGTCACATATTACATGCAACAGTTTTAGAATTATAGAATTTATCGTTTCCCCCAGTAGAATTACTGAGAGGATTTCACTGTTTTTCACAGTTGTACCATATCTACATTATCAGAACATATTAACATTATGATCTTTAAAATCCTTCATTTAGGGCTTCTGGGTGGCTCAGTCCATAAGCAGCTGCCTTCAGCTCAGATCATGATCCTGGGCTCCTGGAATGGAGCCTCACATTAGGCTTCTTGCTCAGCAGGAAACCTGCTTCTCCCTTTTCCTCTGCCTGCTACTCCCCCTGCTTGTGTGCTCTCTCTCTTCTTCTTTCTGTCAAATACATAAATAAAATCTTAAACAAAATCTTAAAAAATAAAATAAAATCCTTCACTTAGTCTAATTCTATAAATAACTATAGGTTTAATGCTTATCATATATTTATGTCATCTAAATTTCACATTTGAGTGAAATTCTCTAGGTCACTTGTTAACAGCAATATGTCTTGGCCTTATCACCATAAGTCAGTTTTACTGGACATAAACTCTTGAACTTACAGTTTTAATCCCTTATATTTTAAGTATGTCTATCAATCTTCTTTTTTTTTTTTTAAGATTTATTTATTCAGAGAGAGCGCGAGAGAGGCAGAGACACAGGCAGAGGGAGAAGCAGGCATCAAACAGAGAGCCTGATGTGGGACTTGATCCAGGGTCTCCAGGATCACACCCCGGGCTGCAGGCGGCGCTAAACCGCTGCGCCACCAGGGCTGCCCTCAATCTTCTTTTAATACTAAATTATGTTCACAGAGTCTAATGACAAAATATTTTATTTGCACTATAAGTCATGTATTATTTTTTCCTAAGGTGTACAAATTATTTTATAAAATATTTATTTAAAAATCCAGTAATTTTATTAGCATATTTCCTGGTTATGGTTCTTTGGGTTCAGTATTTTCAGGTACTTATTGTAACTTTCAATATGTAATTTCAATTCCTTTTTTGAAAGTTCTTCTGAATAATAAGTTTTAGCATTAATTCAATGTCCTTGCCTTGTTTTTTCTTCAGAAACACCTATTATCTGTTTGTTGGATCTTACATTCCAATCTTCATATTTATCAATTTTTCTCTTTCTCTTTTTTTCCTCTCCCTTCTCTACCTCTTTCTCTACCTTCTCCTTCTTTCATTCTTCTTCCTTGAATCATGTTTATTAAGATAAAATTTGTATACTATAAAATTCACCAATTTTAAATTAATACAATGAGGTATAATGTATACCTTACCTTTCTTAAATATATAATAAACATGCAATACAAATTTATATAATCCTTTTGAAAGGATTGGAATCAAGCTTTGGAAAATTTTATCACTCAAAAAGTCTGCTCAGGTCTCTTTTAACCAGTCACCTTCTCCAACATTTGCTCCTGGCAACCATTGATCTGATTTTGTCCCTTTATTTTTGACTCTTCTAGAATGGCATACAAAGGGAATGATACAGTATGTATCCTCTTACATTCGTGTTCTTTCACTTAGCATAGTGCATTTGAATTATCCATGTTGTGGATGTATTAGTAGTTTGTTTCATTTTATTGCTGAGTACTATTCTACTGTGTAAATCATGTATCAAATTTGCTCATTTATTCATTGGTGGATAGACTTTTGGGTTTTAGCACTTTTGTCTATTATAAACAGAGATGCTACAAATATTTTTTTAAAGCTCTTTGTATGGACATTTGTTTTTGTGTATCTTGGATAAATATGGATGGATATAGTAGATCATATGGTTAGGTGTATATTTAAAAAAAAAACAAAATAAATAAAATCATATGGTTAAGTGTATATAACTTAATAAGAAATTACAAATCAATTTCCAAAGTGGTATTATCATTTTCATAATCACTATCAATGCATGGAAGTGCCTGTTGCTTCATATACTTGCCTGAACTTTGTATTGCCAGTCTTATTTTAAAATGTAGCCATTCCAGAAGTATTTCATTGTGGTTCTAATTTGTATTCCCTTAAAAGTAATGCTGTTGTTATCTTTTCATATGTTTATTTGCCAATATATTGTTCTTTAGTGAAGTACTTGTTAAAATATTTCTCCCTTTTTATTGGAGCACTAGTCTTCATATTAAGGAGCTGTAGGAGTTTGTTAAATATTCTGGATACAAGTCCTGTGTCAGGTATGGTTTTTAAAGATATTTTCTCTCAGGATCCCTTGGTGGCTCAGAAGTTTGGCGCCTACCTTTGGCCCAGGGAGTGATCCTGGAGTCCCAAGATCAAGTCCCACATCCCTCCATGGAGCCTGCTTCTCCCTCTGCCTGTGTCTCTGCCTCTCTCTCTGTCTCTTTCATGAATAAATAAATTAAATCTTTAAAAATAAATAAATAAATAAATAATAAATAAATAAATAAATAAATAAATAAATAAATAAAAAATATTTTCCCTCAATCCATAGTTTCTTTTCACTTTCTTAACAATGTCTTACAAATATCATAGAATTTAACATTAATTATGACCAATTTATTGATTTAAAAAATTATCTCTCACATAAGAAATCTTTACTTACACTGATTAACAAGGTATGTACCTTCATTTTTTTTTTTTTTTTTTTTTTAGGTCTTCTTTAAATCTGTCATGAAAGTTCTCTCCTTAAAGTCCATAAAATAGTTTAAATTATGTCCTTATTTACCCCCAAGTATTGTATATTATTGATGGTATTGTCAATTGTATTTGTTTTAGTTTTACTTCTAATTGTTTAATACTAGTATATAAAAATATAATTGATCTATATATATTAATCTAATACCTGTGATTTTACAGAATTCGCTAATTAGTTCTAGAAGAATTTTTTTAGATATTTAAATATGTTTACAAATAGATCATGTTTTCTGTAAAAACTATTTTTATTTCTTTCTTTCCAATATGTATATATTTTTTTCTTTTTCTTTACTTATTGCACAAGATGGAATCTCCACAACAATGTTGAATAGAAATGGTGGAAACAAGGGTGCCTGGGTGGCTAAGTCAGTTAAGCATCTGCCTTCAGTTTAGGTCATGATCCCAGAGTCTATCACTGTGTTCCCTGCTCAGTGAAAGCCTGCCTCTCCCACTGCCTCTGCCTCCTACTCATGCTTGCTCTCTTTCTCTAGTGCTCTCTCTCAAATAAATAAATAAAATCTTGTAAAAAAAAAAAAAATTGGTGAAACCGATGGACTTCTTTTCTTCCAGATCTTTGGGAACAACATTCAGTCTTTAACCATTAGATAAGATATTACCTTTAGATGTTTTGTAGATGTGTCTTATCAACTTAAGGAAGTTCCCCTCTATTGTTTGTTTGATGAGAATTTCTGTCATGAATGGATGGTCAAATTTTTCAAATGCTTTTTCTCTATTAAGATAATTGTATTTTCTCTCTTTTCTATGTTTGTTGACATAGTAAAGTATATCTATTTTCAGATGTTGAAGTAAACTTTTGTTTGTTATATAACTTTCATTTAATTAGATATATTTTACTTATATATTACCTTTACATATTTGCTGATATTTTGCTAAGAATTTCATATATTAGGGGCACCTGTTTGGCTCACTTGGTTAAGCACCAGATTCTTGGTTTGAGTTAGGTTCATGATCCTGAGATCAAGCCCCACGTGGGTTTCCATGCTCGGTGAGGAGTCTGCTTGTTATTCTCTTTCTGTCTCTGCCCCTCTCCCGGCTCATGCATGTGCAAACTCTCTCTCTAAAAAGTATTTAAATAAATAAGTTTTTTAAAAAAAGATTTTGTGTCTTATTTCATAAAATATCTTGGTCTGTAGTTTTCTTTTCTTGTGATGAGATGGATACATATGACCACAACAGTGTCTGTTACAGTGGCAATTGCATTAGCTAAGGGTATGAGACCAGCAAAGTTCTTCAACCGGGAGTGCTCCCTGATACACTTCATGTTTAGCACAACTCAGAAATGACAATAGAGAAGTGGTAACATGATAGTACACACTACTATGTACACAAAAATGGAAACAACCACAGCTTTTAGGACCAAAATCAGAAATGGTAGGACAGACTAATCTGCATGTTGAGAGCTAAAATTCCTCTACTATAGTCAGAAAGCTTGGAATCATATTATTTCCAGATGGGTTGAAAAACAAGTACTTTGTAAAGGGATTAAGTGCCCAAGAGAATAGAACTCCTATTTTGGATTATTTGTATTTATTTAATTATTTGTATAATATTATTGGTCATGAATATATTCATTTTAACTTGATTGCTTAATCTGAAATGCATTGCCGTCAGATTTTTGTTTTAGTGACCTCTTTGTAGGGTATGAGTTTTAACAAAATGACACCTTCCAAAAAAGCTTTCTTTACCATTTTATTTAAATTACTTTCTGCCTAATCCGCTGTCATATCACTTGGTTTTAGTGTTTTCACTGAATTTATCATTTAAGATAATATTGCTGAGTTTTCATTTGTTTATATATTACTTCTTTTCCTCTAGAATGTTGATAAGTATATGTGTAAATGTTTGTGTGTGTGTCTAGTGGGATGTGATACATAATGACAGAGTGATTGATTTTATTTTATTTAAGATATGTATTCTGTGTACATCCAGGAAATCTTTTTTTTTTTAATTTTTTATTTATTTATGATAGTCACACAGAGAGAGAGAGAGAGAGAGAGAGAGAGAGAGAGGCAGAGACACAGGCAGAGGGAGAAGCAGGCTCCATGCACCGGGAGCCCGACGTGGGATTCGATCCGGGGTCTCCAGGATCGGGCCCTGGGCCAAAGGCAGGTGCTAAACCACTGCTCCACCCAGGGATCCCCATCCAGGAAATCTTGAAGCTACTGGAATATGAACCATATTTAACCATATTTAAAAGATATCCTATTAAAATTGTTGAGTGAGGAAGACCTATCCAAATGGGGGCCACAGGATATTGGGAATGGAAAAAATGTAATAATAATTCTGGTGAGGCCCCAGTAGCCTAATGGATAAGGCACTGGCCTCCTGAGCCAGGGATTGTGGGTTTGCATCCCATCTGGGGTGAGGTGGTTTGGTTGTGGCAGTGCTTTGGGCAGCCCCAGTGGCTCAGCGGTTTAGTGCTGCCTTCAGCCCCGGGTGTGATCCTGGGGATCAGGGATCAAGTCCTGTGTCGGTCTCCCTGCGTGGAGCCTTCTTCTCCCTCTGCCTGTGTCTCTGTCCCTCTCTCACTCTCTTTGTGTCTCTTATGAATAAATAAAAAATCTTAAAAAAAATAACAAATACTGTTACTAGTGAATTATCATATGATAAAATAATCATATCTTGAAAGTGTCATGTCAGTTAATAATTCAAGGATCTGTTTGTTTTGTTTTGCTTAAAGATTTTATTTATTTATTCATGAGAGACAGAGAGAGAGAGAGAGAGAGAGAGGCAGAGACAGGCAGATAAGAAGCAGGCTCCATGCAGGAAGCCTGATATGGGACTTAATCCTGGGACTCCAGGATCATACCCTGAGCCAAAGGCAGATGCTCAGATGCTTGCTGAGCGACCCAAGCATCCCTCAAGGACCTGTTTTTAACTGAGATCCTAGGATGTGACTCTAGTAAGAGGAGCAGATAATAAGACTACATTTTGTGATTTCAAGATAGGAAACAGAGTGATAAATCCTCATCAGGCAGCAATGCTGATGTTAGCACAGAAATTAACACTTGGACAAAACTCTTAAAATATTACAGAAAGAGAGAAGCAATTAATGCCTTAGTGATTAATAAAGGAAATCAACATTTTTTACTATACATAGGATAAAAGCAAAACTTATAAGAGAATACTTGCTTCTTACCTAAATCTAACTGGTTGCATTCACAGCATACACAGCAATGGCAAATGACATGACTAAATGATCCTTGCAAATAATGACACATTTTATTTTATTTTATTTTATTTTATTTTATTTTATTTTATTTTATTGATTTATCTATTTGAGAGAGAGAAAAAGAGGGAGGGGCAGAGGAACAGACAGACAGAGAGAGAGAGAGAGAGAGAGAGAATTCTCAAGCAGACTCCTCACTGAGTGCAGAACCTGACATGGGGCTTGATCCCAGGACCCTGAGATCATGACCTGAGCCAAAATCAAGAGTCAGATGCTTAACTGACTGAGCCACCCAGGTGCCCCACAAATAATGACATTGACTAAAAAACCCATCTCATCCTTTACTATTCTGTAGTAAAAAATAATAAGCAGGATGTACCAAACCTGTGAGAAAGGCATTTGGTGAATGGAGGCTTTTTCCATAAGTATCTTTTGTTAAGGTAAGCTATCATGTCCAATCAACAGGTCTTGGGGGAGGAGGAATTGAAGTGTGTTATCAGAACACCAAAGAGTATTATTTATAATTCTATACATTTATACTTGTAATTAATATAAGATGTGTATAATCAGCTGTACCAGGATAACAAATGTCATGTTAGCAGATCTGAATGGCTACATAAAATTAATATTTTATGAATTTTATTCTTAAAATTTTGAGAATCTAATTAATTTAGATTTTCTTTGCAAGCACATCAATTTGTTGTTCAAGCATGATGCTTAAAGATTATAAATTTCTCTCTCCTGAGAGAGCAAAGTGATCAAATACAGACAGGAATGTACAAGTAGAGTACATCAAAGTGACTTGTTGATGGCCTTTAGAATGTAATACACATTTTTTTTTTTTTTTTGTAGGATGGAAACACCAAATAGGTGTATTATGAAAACAGGATGTAAATTTATTGCAATATTCACAATTATAACATTGGTTTTCTATGTTGTGCCCTTCTACATTGATTATATCTTCTTGGTTATTCAAGTATTTCATTTGATTAACCTTGTTTACATTTTGCTCTTTATCTCATTTATAATCTCCTTTCTCATTTTTCATTTTCTTTGTTCAATTTCAGCCATTCTTGGCTTTCATTTCAATAGTAATCAATTTGCTTTTTAATGCCCTGTTAGCATTTTTTGTATGATTTCTCAGAATTCTCACGTTCATTTTAACCATTTTCACTCCCCTGAAAACATTTACAGCTGGATTATGTAAATGAAAGTTCAGAAGGCAAAAGAATTACTAAATACTCAAAAAGAATAGCATTTTATATACTTTTTAAATGTCTTTTTTTCTTCAAAATAGATAATTCAAAAATTATGTAAAATAGCTACAATCCTTATAAGCAATTATACTTACCAATATTTGTCAGTATTTATCCATTAGTGTGATTATTTTTTATGATTTCTGGAATTTGTTTATTGATTGGTTAAATTGTTTGCTTGAAAATCATACCAAGCTGAACATTGAGAACTCATCTATATGTTAGCAGGATGAATTCAGTTTTTCATGGTTGCATTATTGCCATCATCATCATTACCAACACAAGAGTATGGTCTTTAAAAGTAATTTTACTAAGTCCAAGAGCCCCTGAATAATGATTTATACACTGTAGGTGCAGAATGTATTTTGTATATTTTATTGGATCATAATATTCAAATTCTGAGGAAAACCATGAATACTACTTCCTTTATAGAATAATCTGATAAGGATTGTTTATGACTGGTTGAGGTGCCCATTATCAGTAGATGAATAAACCTTTTTTTCTAGAGCTAACAAGGATAATAATTTTGTAATGCAATTCCCTCCTTATGTAACTATGGAAGTCAACTTCTAAATGGATTAAGGAAAAGTTCTAATTTGATAGAAAGAAATAAAAACATAATGTTCTCAAATGGATTTATGCAAATAATAGTAATCACTTCTTTGCTTTATGAAGATTCACGGGAACAGATTCAGCTTTAGATGATGAGAAAAAATGAGTTTGAAGTCAAATTATATCTATTATGAATCTTTATTATGAAAAATCAAGTACTAGTAAAGGCTTAAGATATCCTCAGATAGCAGGTTTGCCTAAATGATGCTTTGTAGTAAAGGAAACCTTCGTGTGATTTAGGAGATTTGAGGCAAAATTCTGATTCTGCCACCGATCTTGAGCAAATTAGTAATCTCATTCTGAGTTTTCCTAGTCTGATGACAAACTATAGAAATGATTTCTGGTGATAACCTGTAGCAGAGAAGTCATGAACTTGCCTCATCACTTCAATTCCCATCCAAAATCTTTAGGTTCAGCACCATGTGTGAGCTTAGCTTTCTTATTTCTACACATTTCAGAGTACCCTTAAAACATGTCAGCTTCCTTCATTTGGCACCTATGCTTTAAATTTTCTCAGTATTTAAACAACTTCCTATGGCATACTCCAATTTTGTTAGTAAGTTTTAAATCATGGGAGTGCATAAAATATCAATCCAACTTATTATAATCAATGACTGAACTGGCTTCTTGTCCCTAAGGGCTTTTTGGTAAATGGGTGAAAATATTCTATTTGTAATCCAATAGACATTTTAAGATGCAATTTAATCATGAAACCATTATAAAAATTCCTCCAAAATACACATAAAGTAGAACCCAAATGACTATGTTGTTCTCAAAAATCAAATATAAAATTCAAATTTCATGAGAATACTATGAGTGCATTGAGTTTACCTTTCAACAGTCTATTAACTATCTGCTTGGGGTTGATTTGCCTTAAGAAAAGGGGAAAACTCAACAACCCATTTTGTGCCAAAATTAATTCTAACAGTAATACATTTTGTGCTCCACTGACTTTCAATTTATTACCAGTGGAGCTTGGTTGATTGTTTTGATCTTCAGTTTATTGGCAATGAAGTAGGATTTACTGTGCCACCACATTTCAGTAACATAAATGTTACTTCATTGAGCTGGTGCCTCATTGTAAAGTACTACAAGAAAATAATTTAATTGTCTTTGCTTCAACTCATAATACTTCTGAGTGTGGTAGAATGTTTAATGTCAAACTTGTCTCTTTGCATATTTATTTTGGCAGTTTCAACTCTTAGAAGGTAAAGCATGTTAGTCCAAGGAGCTACCATTGCAATTTGATTACAGCAACACCAGATGGCAGTGAGTAAACCCTAAAGTATTAGATATTAGAGTGTAACTTCTACCCAAAGCATTATGCATCTTTTAAAAACAGTTCATATTAAATTTCAATAAATACACTCAAAGCTGATTTTTAAAACACCTTTTTAAAGATAATTTATATGATACATATATCTTTCCTTAATAAGGCTTATTTTTTAAAATATTTAACTTATTTCTTGATTTGAAAACCTAGTTTCAATGTCAAGGAAAGACTTATTTCTAACTTTCGTTATTTTGTTTGGATTTTTGCTTCATTTTCTATAAATTCATTTCTTTCTTCAATACTAGTGTTCTAGCAATTTCCCGATAAGTGCAAAGATGTTTTACTTTTTGTTTATTTCAAAACAAGGTCCACACCATTCTTTGTTCCATGTATCCATGTACATACACACTAATGTAAACTCTTCTACATTTAATATAATGTAAGTTATCTTTCAAAATTACTTCCACTAGATGATGATTTCTCAGTAGAGTTTGTCTAGAAACCAATGCGCTTTTTCAGATATCAATATTCAACTTTTACTTTTCTTTGAAGAATTTTCTAGAAAGACTTTAGGTTTAAGGTGGCACAGTGTTAGCAATGCCTTATGTGAACATCAAGACGCAGACATTAACAAGATATACAGGAAATGTTGGGTAAGGAAAATCAAGAATTTGTGTTCTCCTTCATAAATCTTGCTTGGGCAAATGCTTGGATGGTGTTTCCATTCTCTAAGACAGGTGTATAAACTAGAGGCAGGACAAGCAAGTTTCAGAGTATAATAATGGATCATCACTGATTTTTAAAAAGATTTTATTTATTAATTCCTGAGAGACAACAGAGAGAGAGGCACAGACACAGGCAGAGGGAGAAGTAGGCTCCATGCAGGGAGCCCAGCATGGGACTCGATCACGGGTCTCCAGGATCACACCCTGGGCCGAAGGCGGTGCTAAATTGCTGAGCCATCTGGGCTGCCCTATCACTGATATTTTCTATTTGATATGCCCCGTGAATTCCAAGCAGCTACATGGCATAGTTGGTGTGTATATTGGATTAAATACCGTGTAAGCGATCTGACTTAGATACAGACCTGAGAATCATCAGCAGCATAAAATTAATAGTCAGCCCTACATTAAGTCTGACAATGAATGACAGGGTTCTTCCAACATTCTAGAAGCCAGCAGTGTGCACTTTTTAAAGGACATTGAAATCCCAGTATATGGGAAGGAGGCAAAAATGCTGGCATCCTGAAAACCACAGGTGAAGTCTCCAAGAAGAGGAATTAATAGCAGTGCATTCTGCAGGGTAGTCAAAAATGAAGAACAGGAAAAGAAAAGAACAAAAAATATATTTCCCATTATATTTGGCAATGAGGAAGTTATTGGTGACCTTAGTGAGAGCCGTTGTGTGGAGTGTTGTGAGTAGGAGCCAGGTTGCAGAGGTGGAATATGTTGAAGTGGACAGGTTGATGAGAGATTACTCTTTACTGCAGTTTGCCTAGAATACACAAGGGAATATAGAGTCATAGTAGGGTATTTAAAAGTACAAGGTAATTGAGTACATTATAGAACGGTGTATGGTTTATGGTAAGAACTCACTACATGTTAACTGTGACTATTTGTAGGGTAGAACAGTATTTTCACATCCCTAATTTTCTCACATATAGATAAAGAGTTTGTGTCTCTTCCAATGTCAATTCTGTGAGAGGAGGAATGACTTACTTGCTTGATGTATTTTATTAAAGAATTATGCATTCTCTGCTCATACTTGTGTGTTCTTTCATTGGTTTATTCTCTCTCTTCTCAACTAGGAGTCCATTGCCACAGCAAGACTTTAAATTATTTTGCATCCTTCCCTGCTCAGTGGTTTGTAATGCAAATGTTATAGTCTGAATCTTCCAGGATCCTTGTCATGTCCACATCTATACCCACATCTATATCTATATCTTTATATCTATATCTTCATCTATATCATCTATGTCTATATCTCTGTAAAATCAACAAATCAACCCATACCAAAATAATGTTTCTCTTCAAAAATGGTCTTAGAGGGCAGCCCGGTGGCTCAGTGGTTTAGCGCGGCCTTCAACCCGGGGTGTGATCCTGGAGACCCAGGATCAAGTCCCACGTCAGGATCCCTGCATGGAGCCTGCTTCTCCCTGTGCCTGTGTCTCTGCTTCTCTCTCTTTCTCTCTCTCATGAATAAATAAATTTAAAAAATTAAAAAAAGAATGGTCTTAGAGCACAGGAAATGAACTCTGGCTTTCTAACTAACTGTCTTGAATTCCATTTCAACCACTCAAATCAGTTTTCCTAAATCATATCTACTCAATGGGAGTAAAGCCTAAAGACAAAAGGAAAAAAGGCAGAAAAGAAAAACTTTATTTTTTAGTTTAGTGATACCATTTTCTCTTCATATCTATAACACCGATCTAGTTGATCCGTTGCAATCTCTGTTTTGGATTCATCTTAAAATCTTCTTGCCGTTCTGCAGTTTCCAGACTTAATCCTAGTTATTATATTCCCCCAACTATCACAAAGGACAAGGGATCTTTATAATATAAAAATCTGACCTTGTCACTTGCTCCTGATAGATTATTTATGAGTAACAAACTACTCCAAAGCCCAGTGATTTAAAACACAGACATTTTTATAATGCCTCATGATTTTATTGGTCCAGAATTCCAGGCAATGATGAGATGATTCCTCTTATACATCTAACATTGGTGGAGTTCATTGTGAGGTGTTCAGGGACAGATGGTCTGGTCTGTAGGATCCAAGGCAGCTTCACCCATATGTCTGGTGCCCAGGTAAGACAATTGAGGGACTGGGCCCAGCTGAGATAGGTACAGTATCTATGAGGGGCCTCTTTGCATAGTCAAACTTGTATAGGGAGGCTCAGAACTCCCAGAGAAAGCGTTCCAAGGAATTTGAAGTGGATTCTGGCCATCTCTTAGTGCATGGGACCAGCAACTGACATATCAGTTTTGTCATTTCTACCATATTCTTTTCATAAATGTTGTTACTAAAGCAGGCCTAGATTTAAAAGGAGTAGAATTAGTGGACTCAATGTCCACTTCTTCTCAAATGAGAGACGTGACAAACAATTCAAACCATCCTTAATCTACTACATTACTCCTCTGCTCTCAAAATATCTTTCATATATATTTTTAAGGCAGTTAAAATTAGTATTACCTGGCTGCTCTGTTGCTTCATTTCATTTAAGTTTTATAGTTCACAAAATTGAAGGTTTCCTTCCTTTTATCATAAGATTTTATTTTTCAGTTATATCTAAATCTAACACGGGAGTTGAACTTACAATCCCAAGATCATGCCCTACTGACTGAGCCAGCCAAGAACCTCATGAAAACTCGGTTTTCTAACTTTATTTAGCATTCCCTTAAACAGGCACTATCCTAAGCACTTTATATATATTGACTCTTGGTATGCCTCCTAATAACTCTGCGATGTAGTTTCTATTTAACAAGTGAAGAAACTGAGGCATAGAGAGTTTACCTAACTTTTGCCAAGCTTTTGGTAAATTGTGGAGTTGTATTTGAACCTAGAAAATGTGATGTCAAAGTTCCTGCTTCTACCAATTAACATTAGCTGTTCAATTGTCTTTTTTCTCTGAGTAAATTCTGTTTTCCTCCCTCTTGGATCATCCATGTGACAAAAGGCCATTGTTTTTTCAATATCAGCTCAGTTAATACTCCTCTGTGAAACTTTGTTAGTATTTTGCACTTGCATCTACTCTAACAATGATCATACCCTGGGCTTATTGGTTTTTCCTGTTTGCGCACTAGAGGGCAATACATATGTCTTCTAATTTTATAACCAACCTCTCAACACAATGCCAGGCACATGACTGATGCTCTGTAATAACTTTATGGAAAAAAAAATAAGTGACAAGAGGTGTCTCAGTGAACTCAGGTTTACTTAATTGTGGACCTTAAACTGAACCCTGAGCAAGTTTTATATCATGTTCATCCCAGAACATATTTTAAGAATACTTGTGAGGAGATAGACAAGTATTCTCTTTTGTCTCAATAATATTATATACATTTTATAAATCTTATGAATTTTTTCCCACGCTGCTAATACTTACAGGGCTCCATTGTGCAGGGAATGTTTTATTTTAGGAGCTCTCACATTGCATGAAGAGATCATAAATGTCGTACGTTTCTAGCTAAGGTTTCACAGCGAGACAGTGACTCTATAAAAATTCAGTGGCATTGGAGAATACTAAGAATATTATTACAGTTAGTGTAACTATCTAGAGAATGAGCTAAGTAACAAAATCCATATTTAATTAAAACTAAAATTGCATGGCATATTATGTGTAAGAAAGAAATGATATACATGTACGGTATCCATTTAATCCTTAATGAGAACATCTGGTCATATTTCTAGATTTTAAATTTAGACTGCAGAATAGGGAAAGGCCTTCTTTCCCACAGGCTACAATAGAAAGTCAAAGCTTAAATGATATAATGAGTAGATTTATGCTATTCAATTGTGGTGTCTCTAAACCTTAACATAAAATTATACTGCGGAGGATGAAAGGTGCTCAGAGAAGACAGGAACCAATATTTATCTGGTAATCAAGGAGCTGTGCAGAAAGAACAATGAATGTATAATACACACAAACCCTCGCCTGATAATTTCTTTTCATCAATAATCCTTTAGAAAGAAATAGAGAACTTAAAAGAATTTAGTGAGAACACAAAGGGAGAATGTTCATAGAATTATACTTTCAAAATAGTGATTTTTCAGTGACTTGAACTAGGCTAACTGGTTATTTGTACAATGATATAAATATACCTTTTTCAGAATGAACTCAATGGAAATGCTTAGGGATATCTAAGTGATACTTTTGAAATAGCGTACCACATAATTAGTGTTGAGTCATTGTTAAAATAAAAATGGCAAATAAAATGTAAAATAATTTCTTAAATATCATGAGATATAAATATTTAAAATCATTTGCTCAAGAAGCCCAACAGAAAGGATAGAATAGAACTTAAGTTAATGGTGGTGAGTCTTATGTTGGTAAAGAAAGTGATGTGTTGTATAGAGAACAAGGTAAATCATTAGTACTTCTGTAAATATTTATATTAATAGAGAATAATTATTCTTCAGTGGAATCTGATCTGAAATGTTATCTTATATATTATATATCTAGTAGTTCAACGAGTAAATTATAGAAACTATTTAAATATTAATGATCTTAATAACCAAGAACTAGAATACTCTAAAGAAATGCATTAATTTTACTATTCACTCTTTCAACCACTCTGTCTTTGAATTTTAGATTCAAAGGTTATAGAGAATAATTTTATAAATATAAAAATGGTCTAGCTAAATAGTGCTTATACTGTATAGTAAGCAACTGAAATATAGAATTACATTTTTCTTGTTAACTCACTTTGACCAATTATTGCTCATATTTTTTCATTTTTCAATCCAATAGTTTAGGAACTATTTGTATGAGAGAAAGATTTCATAGCATATCTTCAAAACTACATTTTAGGGTTTCTGTGCTCTGCCAATTATTTATTCTGAACAGAGATAAATGGCTCTCTTCTTTTAAAAAGCCCATAAAAATTAACATTTAAAAGTATTATTTTAGTTTCTTTAATCAAAATATATTTTGGTAGATACTCTTCAATATAAAAAAACTGGATGTAATTATTTCTTTGCCCCCTTTAAATTAAAAATAATCAGGGCATGCCACTTAACTATAATCATACCTTTTTTCTTTAACCGGGACAGTAAGAAATGGATAAGGGAAGATTCTAAGTGCCATGCCCATGGACCATATATATTTTATTCAACCAATTCTGTATCATCAACACCTATTCACCAGGATAGATGCTTTAAAAATATTTGTTGCATGTTTAAGTGAATAATTTACATGAACAAGCCATTCTGGCTAAATCATGTGAAACTAATTTAAATAGCTTATTCTCTAGGAGAGTCTTGCAGGTTGGGATGAACTCCCCAAATGTCAGGTTTTTGTCTAGAGTGGCTGGCTATCTTTGGTTGCCTAAATGTGAGATTGATTTTTGTGAATTCTTAGAAGGATGGTCCTCAGCTTCTACAAGTTTAAGAAATTCATATTATTTACAAGACTGATTACTACCTAAGAATGGCCACTGGTGAAATTTTTTAGTGAAAAAAACCTTTTTATACAAAACAAAGTTGTTTCATAAGTGTTTAATTACAAAATCCAGTCTATGACTTCTTTTCACATGAATTTCTACACTAGTATCTAGCAGATGGAATTCTTCAGTCCAAGGTCTTGGGCTCTTTCTTGAGCAATGAATCAATGCACACACTGATCCTTGCCTATTTGACTAAGTACCTTGCAAAAGACATATTCTTTTCCTACATCTGTAAAATTTTCATGAAGTTCTATTACAGCCTAGGAAATTTTCTATTTCTTTAAATTACTTTACATATGTTTAAGTATATTCATTTTATACTGTTCTTCTAGCTTAACTTTCAACTGCAAGTATCATTTCTAGGTTATCTGGGTGAGTGACATGTTGATCCTTCACAATTTCTACAGGACTTAATTTAAATTTTGTTCTTGTTTCTCAACACATTTTAAATATAATGAAAAATATTGACACTAAGGAAATTTACATAAACAAAAGTTTATATATATATAATTTAAAGAGAGACAATATATTAATACCTGACACATGCAATTTGGCAGGGGACTCAGGAACATGCCTGACATTTATATTTAAATTTATATTTATAAATAAAAATAATAAATAATAAATAAATTTATATTTATATACTTTGACACAGAAGTTTTTGGAATCGCAATCTGCAAGAAGAAATTTTAGATGTAATGTAAAAGAAATATGAGACATAATGGGGTGAGGAAGGTACATAAAAAGAACACAATAAGGGAAGCCTCCCCTGTTATATCATAGGATCAAACTACTCAAATATCCGGTTGCAAACCACCTTCCCTTCTTTCTTCCAAAAAGTTAAAATATCTTTTTTTCCCCTTTCTTAATATTTCCTACTTTCAGGAAATCCCTAGGTATTCATAAACCAAAAACATATGTAGGTATACTTGAGGCCAAAAATCAAGACAGACTACTATTCTCCTAGCCAGACATTAACTTAATCAAAACAGTGAATGAAAGTTTTAAAGAAGACAGAAACTAATTGAAAGGGATTTTCAGTAAAATATCTTTATTCTCTTAGTGAAGTTTAATTAAATAAAAATCAGATATTAATTTGCAATAATTTTTGAGTCTCTGATGGTAGTTTTCTCTACTTAAATGGCCCCAAGTTTCTAATAAGTGTAGGAAAACACTCCTGTCCTTTGTCCCAGCAGGGATGTCTTTTCTGCTGAGCTCCACAAATAAGACTTGACCACCACTTTGCATTCTTCTGTGGATTCTATTCTGTGCCTATGATTGTTTAACATTGGTACATCCAACGTTTCCTTCCTCATTTCACTGAGAAGTTTTCTTTGTTCTTTAATGAAGATATTACAAAGCAATTGCATGCAAACATTCTCCTGGACGGGTCCAAGTAATACACACTAAAGATTATATCATATAAACTCACTTTTTCTTACCAAAATATATCAATTATCTCATTTGATGCATCATGCTCCCTAATGGCAGTTTTAAAATTATGTATGTTCATAAATGTGTAAATCTTTTTCTCATGGCAAATGACCAAGAATTTCTCTCAGTCTACTAAGATGGAAGCATTCAGGAAAGTCCCTTGATTACAGATTTGGAGACAAATTATACAGCTTGACTAACTCATTAATCATTTAGATTTAAAGAATCTACTAAATTACCTCTATCATCCAGGAAAACACAATGCCCAAGTGTTACCAAGCTATTGACTAAATAGAAATATTGGGTCCAATCTTTGCTGCCCAAAACCTGATCGATCTATATTATTAGTGCAATGATAAAGTAAAGAAGAAAGAAAATTTTAAAAAAGAAGAGAAAACATTGCTAAATAGGACAATCTTCTGTTATTACCAGGACAACTATAAGACAAGTAAGCTTACCTCAATAATAACTAAAGGTAACTCTGGAAACCATGTGGAAGAAATCTGACTTATAAACAAAACTATATTTTTTTTATCCGAAGCTTAAGTATTTCTTCTTCTTATTGATAATGATAAAAATATTATTGATGATAATAAAAATAAAATGCAACCATTTAAAGAGTTTTTATAAAACAATCACTGAGGAAAGTATGTGTAAATCATTGTATGAATGCAGTATTTTTTTTTTCTCATCCAGTTGAACTTCTTTGGACTTTCTCAAGTTAATGCAGCTCTAATTTAGTGAAAGAAGGTTCATGTATATGCATTACTTTATATTCCATAGCCTTCCTAAGTTAGAACATAGCCTTATCTCATATTCTCCTGTGTGCATTTGGCCAGATTACCTTGTCCAACATAGGTTACTTTAAAAAATTTAGTTTTATCCAAACTAGTTCTAATATCAACCACCACTATCACCTAGGAAAGTGTGTGATGCATTCAAATGAATAAGTATTGCATGTAGTCAACAGACTAATGACACCATAAGTTTGTTTATTTCTATCAAGCCCACACAATCGACTCTGGGTGGGCCAGGAGACCTGACTATTAAGGCTTGGACCACTGCATCAATGCACAGAACTATGGGAGGGCAGAACATGGGAATCTGTAAATATACCAACAATGCTTGATTTTTGTTTTTAATTCTTCAAGCCAAATAGTGAATTTCAAAAGCTTCTTTCTGTAATCACTGCATTTGTTAACTAGAAACTAGGATCAGCAAAACCAATTTATTGTTACTTAATATTTCTTTTTCAAATTCTTATTTCTTCTTAAATATTTCTTCTAAGTACATTTTTAGGCTTTGCCAAGTTGGATTTTTTTTTTATTTGAAGTTGAAATCATGTGGGAATAAGAATTAAAAAATGACTCTATATTTTGGGGGCACCTGGATGGCTCAGTCGGTTAAGCATCTGTCTTCAGTTCAGGTAATGATCCCAGGGTCTTGGAATAGACCCCCACATCAAGTGTCCTGCTAACCGGGGAGTCTGCTTGGGCTTCTCTCTCTCCGTCTCTGTCTCTGTCTCTCTCTCCCCACTCATGCACACTCTCTCTCAAAAAATAAATAAAATCTAAAAATAAAAAACTCCATATTCTTTAAAGCACCTAGAAACTTACCATGATTTTTTTAAAGAAAAAATGCATAAGCAATGATCTTGACAATGGCTAAAAGAACCTGAATACTATAGACAATCAATATGATGAACATACATAAATAACACTTAGAAAAATTTTAAAACGTTATTAGCAGTAAAAACATTAGTAGTTAATCCTCTCTCATTGCCTATGGTTTTATCAGTTTCTTTATTTGGAAATATGAAGTTTTCATTTTAAACTGAGCACTTCTTTACCTTTATGCTTTGCTGTGTATTATAGATTTGAGGTCTAACTGACATTGGGGCAACCAACGTAGGGAGTTACCAGAAGGCAAAAGCCAAAGATTCTGTGTCTCAGAAAAGTATAAGTTCTAGTTGGAGAGAAATTAAGTTGAGAGGAAAGTACTAATCTACATCTTTGCTCCTGAAACTTGAGCTATACATTTGTTTCCATTATTTGTTTCCATAGTACTTAGTGAGATCTACCTTAGAGGCTGGGAGAAATGATAACCAGCACACATACCACATGGATGCTGTTTCCAGGACCACGGTCCCTAATGCTTCTGGAAGCTGGATGTAGTCACCACCTATGTGTCCACTATCACTTGTACTGCAGGGGTGGATCTGACTGGAGAGTCCTTATTCATGTGCCTGAACTCTCATTATAAATTAGCTAGAAACTACTCTCTGCATCTGTTTTGGAAGCCGGACTCTATCTGATGAGGTGAGGGATTTCCTAAATATAGGATGGGGATTCAGAGGCCAGACAGACAAAAATAATCATAAACGTTCTCACATCTTCCTGTCTCCAGTAGTCTTGACTGCATTACTTTTTCCTTGCATCTTTATAGCAATCTGAAGGGAGTTCATTAGATTCATAAGACATCACTATACAATTTTATTTTGATAAAGAAATTTTTATTTTCTTTAGAGTAGACTGATAATAACTTAGTGAGCCTGAGAGGCTGTTGACAATCTATCAGATCACCAGTCAGAACAAGATTGAAAGAAGTAAAAAAAAAAAAAAAAAAGAGTGAAGTGTGTGAGGTAAGGCAGAAATGAACAAGGAGGGAAGAGCCAGGGCTGAATTTTAGGTAAAGGCACTGATTTCATACTCCTGTTGCTTAAACATATGATAACAGCTGTTTCATGTGTGATCAGACTTGCTTGGTTTTAAGAATTACCTTGGGGACTTGTTATAAATAAAGATTTCTAGGATCAACCCAGATCAAATGAATCAGAAACTCTTAGGCTTTGACATGTTTAAAATGTTTAATACGGCTCTTATGCTCAGATTAATTTGTGAAAGACTGGGAATTTAGATCCTATTTGTTGACATCAGATCCTCAGTTGCAGTCATTTTACCTAAGCTGCCTGGGTGAGTAGTCAGTCTCCTGGTAAGGCTGCTAGAACCAGGAAACTGCTGTTAGGGAGACTGAAGGAGTAGCCCTGTGCCTGGTACCTGTGAATTCTTGACCGGAACTTCTTTTGTGCCTAAACAACTCCCTGGGACTTCTATGAACTCTTCTGGACTTTAAGACACAGTAAAGAAACAACTTGCCATGTCAGAGTTATAGCTTGTAAATTCCCTCCTAACCTAACAGCTTTCTAAATCTTTCAACCATGAGAACTCGGTATATATAATATTTATCAATTTAATAAGACTTCTTCTGATTGAATACCTGCCATCTATTTTAAAGTGTCCTCATTGATCCAGATATTTCAGTTACAGAGCCACTTAAAGAATCAAAAGAATGAAATAAGTGGTAACACTTTAGATCTCTTTAACACATATAGAAAATAAAATCTAATTCCTATGAAAACCAACAAATGTACTTCGGATTAAAATTACCTTTTTGACTGACCAAGAATACTGACTTTTAATCTACAGCTAGGAGGAAATATATCTTTTGAACTTAATTATTTAACTTCTTTTGGGTGTAGAGGCAGGCGTGTGACGTACAGTATCTAATGTAGGTTTTAGTGTATGTATGTCTATGTGTGTGTGTGGTATGCAGGTAGTGATAACAGTGTGTGTTTATGTGTGAGAGATGTGTGGATAGTGATAAGGATGTGTGTGGGGTGGGTGCATGGTGTGTAGATAGTAATAAGGATGTGTGTGTTTGTGTGTTTGGTATGTAGATAGTGATAAGGATGTGTGTGTGTGTGTGTGTGTGTGTATTATCTCCATTTTTATTAAAGGTTTTGGGCAGTCTTTTCTTGCAGCACTCTCAGGAGGAATACCATGTTACATCTGGTGTCCTTTTGATATTAATAGATCCCCCAGGTACTTACAAAATGTCCACCTGTCTCTTTGGCACAGACAAGGATTTTTGATTTCTTTGTCTTCCTTTATTCTTTAGTATCTGGATTCTTTTTGAGAATAAATTGAATCAAGGGAAATGATGTAAAGATTTGGAATAAATCAAACAGCTTTTACAAAATCAAATTTCTGAAAAGTCCTCAAATGTTTATTTTCAGCTTATTCCCATGCTTCAAGTATGCAATGTCTCTACATTTTTTGTTTGATGCTTTTATTTTCCTATTGTTTTAGTTGCATTGGACCATTTATTTAGTTGATTTTGGTTGTGATATCTCCATTTTATGACATGGAGCTATTTTTTCTTTTTATAAACATTTTTGTGACCTGTAATCTCCACAATAATCACCTAGTTAAACACCTAAGTGAATCTCAAATTGTCTTGCTATATGACTAATTTTCCTAATTTCTCTCAAATAAAATCACAAATTTCATGAAAGGAGAGAAACTAATTCCTTTTTGTTTTTTGGGTTTTTTTTCCCAAGTGTCTTAGTCTTAAAAATCTCAGTTCTAGGCACAAGGTGTACATTTGATAAATAATTATTGATTCCAATGATAATATTTGCATCATGAATTTTTATGATATGTGTGTGATATCCACTTTTGATTTGGATCAATAGAAATGTGGGTGAGTCTCTAAAAAACGCTGGAAAAGGGCAGCCCTCGTGGCCCAGCGGTTTAGCACTGTCTTCACCCAGGGCCTGATCCTGGAGTCCCAGGATCAAGTCCCATGTCAGGCTCCCTGCATGGAGCCTGCTTCTGCCTGTGTCTCTGTGTCTCTTTCTCTCTCTCTCTTTCTCTGTGTCTATCATGAATAAATAAATGAAATCTTAAAAAAAAAAAAAAAAAAACGCTGGAAAAGAAACTGCCTTCCTCTCATTCAAAGTATATCTTTGTCTTAGGTGACACATTTCCTAATGTATATCTTCTCCATTAAAAGTCTAAACCAGAGAGAAAAAGGTATATTCATCAGGTAGGATATTGGTAATAAAAGGTGTAAGTTAAAGGAAACACTATAATAAGAAATATAAATCAAAAAAAGGAAAAAGTGAGTGATTGAAATCATAATTAACCAATGTGTAAGAAGGGGTAGAGGCTATAATAAAGAAAACTATGGAAGATCTAGTATTTAAAATCATGAGTTCTTTGAATTCAATAGAAAAATCCAAAAAAAATATTACAGACTATCATATAAATTCTTCAGTCTGAATAATATCTAAATTGTAAATAGAAAATAACAATCAATTTCAACTGGAATCTTTCACTGAGCTCAAGGATATATATACAAAATATATACAATATATACATAATACAATAATACAATGCATGTAATATAGATAACATGTAATTTATATATTTATGTATAATATATATATTTATAATATGTAAGGCAATAATATAATAAAATACAATATATATAATATAAATATTATGATAATATATACATATAGAATAACTTCCAACTTCTGATATAACATGTGGTGACTTAGTTCAATAGAAATAGGGGAGCCTATTAAGCATCTGCTTTTGGCTGGGGTCATGAGCCCAGGGTCCTGGAATTGATTCCAAGATTCTGGGATTGAGCCCCATGTTGGGCTCCCTGTGCAGTGAGCAGACTGCTTCTCCCTCTCCTCCCTGCTTGTGCTATCTCTGTCTTTTTCTCTCAAATAAATAAATAAAATCTTAAAAAAAAACAAGGTAGAATTATATTCATTCTATACAGAAGATGCAAGAGACTCCATCTACTTTGAGTATTCTTCTTCAAGTTCCCTACTCTCTCTATTCCCCACACACATTACAAAGGAGCTGAGGGACCAGAAGAGCTAAGATCAAAGGTCATTGTCATTGTCTTTGGCATGTGACACAGTATTCCTGAAGAGAGAATGTTTAGAAGGAGAAATGGATTGTCCCATAAGTAGATGTAGAGAATAGTAAGATTAGAACTTGTCTGTCTCCCAATCTTTAATCTGTCTGGTGTAAGAGTAATCTTGAAAATTTTGTACTTGCTAAATTTGAGGCACTTTCTTGTTTTAAATCTGACATTGGTTGCTAATGAAATTTCACTAACATCCAGCTTTGTCCAAAAGAAGTCTATGATTTAGTAAATACAAAAGAGGCATATAGGAGAAAGGAGAAAAAAAAGCCAACCTATTCAGGACCAGAAGATAATAATAATTGTGGTACGCAGAATTCCAGATAACTCCATGATTTTGACCTTTGATTTATACATCCTATATAATCCTCTCCATTTGATGGAGAATATAGTGGCATATCATTCCCATGATTAGGTTATGTTATCTGGCAAAGATGAAGGGATTTTCCTGAATGTGGTTAAAGTTCTTAATCAGTCCACCTAAGGTAATCACAAAAGACTCTCCTAGATGTATCTGACTTAATCAGGTAATCAGGTGAGAATATTTTTAAAGAGGACTGAAAAGTCAGAGACAGATATCAGAATGAGAGAGAAAGAGAACTTGTGAGAACAGTGAGCTTGGAAGAGAGACTGAGCATCCTTTTCATGATGACTGCTTGAAATATGCATCATTTTCCATTCTTCTAATTCTGACCTATTTTATGTATATTCTTGGATCTTGGGTATAAAGTTTCACTTATATGAGATGAACAAGTTCTGTTGCTGAATAACATTGTGCCTATAGTTGTCATAATGTCATATATCCTAACTCCTATAGACTATGCTATGTGGATTCAGGATAAGGATAAATGTGGAAATTAAGAAACAAAACCAACAAGCAAAGGGGCAAAATGAGAGAAAGAGAGAGAGAGAGAGAGAGAGAGAGAGAGAGAGAGAGAGAGAGAGAGAAAGAAAGAAAGAAAGAAAGAAAGAAAGAAAGAAAGAAACCAAGAAACAGACTCTTAACTATAGAGAACAAACTGATGGTTACCAGAGGGGAGGTGGATGGGGGATTGTGGGAAATAGGTGATGGAGATTAAGGAGTGTATTTGATGTGGTGTTGTATGGAAGTGTTAAATCACTGGTTTTTATACCTGAAACTAATGTAACACTGTATGTTAACTAACTGGAATTTAACAAAAACCTAAATAAAAGACAATAAAGGGAAAGAACACTCAACAAATGGAAATCAGTATCAATTTATGTATGACCTAATTGGCTTATATGTTTACCACTGATAGTTCTAAAGCCCTAAATCTCATTCTCTACCTGATATTTTTATTTGAATGTTGTAGCAGAAATGCATTTTTCTATCTTTTGTTTCTATTTTTCCTGCCAAGCATATCTTCTCCTTTATTTCTGGAATAATGATTTTCTTTTACTTTGGATAGCCTCTCAAAACCAGTTGGGACAGTGAATATAATAATGCATATTTGCCACCATAAAAGATAAAAAGTGATCCAAACAAGGTCAGCATGATTATTGAGGGTACCTATGGGAAGCCCTTTGGCATATTCAAGCTCAAGTATACATGTGGATGTCTACTACCATATATCACAATCCTGGGAACTCAGCATCATCCTAACCTTTGTTGGATAGGATAAGGACAAGGAGATAGAAAAAAAATTCTGAGATTCCCTCAAAACTTGAAAAATCAAGATAGATATTTAAGTTCTTGGCTTGAACTATGCCTAAAATTGGTTACTTCTCAGAATTTTCCACCATTTATTCAGTGTACAATAATTAAAAGGACACACATGTTACATAGACAAGCCTTTAATACTCATAAAGGATACGAATTGCGTAGCCGAGAAAAGAGAGAGCCGGCAATCACATAGACCAACAAACTGCCAGGCACTACCCACCACAATCCTTTCTCAGCCACACTGGATGCTCTTCGTTTTTGGATTTTGAACCACCTAGGTCAGTGAGACATATCTCAGTTTCATGAGAGCGGCACTCTGGCACAACTTTACTGAAGAGTCTCTTATATCCAACTGATCATGTAGCTAAAGCCAGCTAGCTGTGTAACCAGATAAACCAAGAGGAACGATCAATCTGCACTTTCCTAAACAATGTATGCAAGCTAACACAGAGTGCCTCTAAAGGAAGTTCAGATTCGAAATGGCACTTTGGTGGTTCAAAATTTATACTCAAAACATACTCAATAAGCACTTCTTGACAGCAGCATATTTGTTGAATAAACCAATATTAGTTAAAATGCTCGAATAGTGATTTGTATAAAATTGGCACAGGTCTAGATGTCCCATAAAAACCACATTTGCCTTTAATGAATGGAGACATTCTGTGAACAAAGACTTACTGGCTCATAACATATACTTAATAAAGTCTTTCAGGAGGAAGAGACAGAATGACAAGCATCCTGGAAGATACTCTGGTTAAAATAGTGGATAAACAGACAACAAATAGTTAAACATCATCTAAAGGGGGAAAGGTGGAACGAGAATGTTCACTGATCTAGGAGGGGCTGATAGGTGCGGTTCTCCAGAAGGGAACTAAGGCAGCTCAAGGACAATGGTACGGGGTCTTGTGAAACCACAAGGAATAAAACTCATGGGAGAATTACGGTTCCCCTCATGAAGTCTACAGGAATTTCTAAATGAAAAGTGTTAATTTGTACAGGCCCTCTATAATGGCGAAGCCCCACAGATAAACGGACAGATACATCAAATAGTGCTATAAGTTGAGGTTAGAAAGCTATTTAACTTACCAGGATTTCGCTGATGGGGAAAAGATGGGCATTACTTAAAGATAAAAAACGGTGAGAACACTGGCACCACAGTTTTGCAATATGAAATAAAGCATATGGATACGCCCTCTAGGGACCTGGAATCTACAATAAACTGAAGCTTGGCCCTTGATTTATACTGCCATGCACGCCAGCATTTAGAATCCAGGCAAGGGCTGGTTTTGCTGAGAATGCTGAGAAAATGCTACTGACTCCTTTTGTAATGATTTTAGTCTAACATAACCACTGTTTGTAACCACTGTTTGGCATAATACTGGTATAATTAGCAAGGGACATCTGACTGATTTTAACAAAACCTATGACGGTACCAATATCAAGGACAACACACAGAAAAGAAGAAATTGTGATTAACCCTGCTAACCTTGCCAAGATCACCTTCTTTTCTTTATGGTGGCACATGTGAATTATTCCGTTTACTGTGCCACCTTATTTAGAGAGTTTCCAAAAGTCAAAGAATATTTTCATTAGAAGTCAGAGGGAAGAGATTCTCAGAAGGGAGAAAACAAAAACAGATATCCACTACAACATTCAGATAAACAGGTCTGGAAGAGAATTGGATATAGAGGTCTAGATCCTACAGTTCAAAAAAGTATAGGGGTGTGTGTGTGTGTGTGTGTGTGTGTGTGTGTGCGCACGCGCCTGGGGGTATAATGAGCCTACAGTTAATAAATTTAGGAGACTAGATGAGATGACACAGGAAAAGAGTATAGGAGAAGAAGGAAGGGTGCCAGCATCTAGAATTCTCTGTGGCAGAAGGATTTATACTGCAAATCCAGCACTTTTATACACCATAATGATCTCCAGACTCCTGACTTCTTGTTAGATTATTTCTTTAAATCTCATGAGAAATGTTTAATTGAAAACAAAGTCAAAGTGAACTGGTAAAATTGTACTAACCTATGACTTTTAATTCCCTGACCCAGTTCTATCACCAAAATTTAATAGCTAAGGTACGTTGTGAGGAGGTGTTTTGTTACTATTTTCTTCTCAGAACAAAATTGTCAAAACATATTGTCTATGTTCTATCATGCTCTCTAATAGGGAAAATAATTAAAATATAGCTCTAATAAAGCATATCATGTTAGCCTAGAGGTAATTAACAGTTTATTTCTCAGATTGCCCAATTCAAAATGAGTCATCAGTGAGGAGGAACATAAAAGATTATGAAATAGTATCTATATGATTCAGGGTTTGTTTTTTGTTTTAATTTTCAAAAGAGAATGATGAGGCATGCTTGGGTGGAGCAGTTGCTTAAGGTTCCAACTCTTGGTTTTGAGAACCGTGTGGGGGCTCCAGAGATTCTCTTTCCCTGTCCCTCTGCCCCTTCCACTCATGCTCTCTCTTTCAAATAAATAAAATAAATCATTTTTTAAATTTTTATTTATTTATGATAGTCACACAGAGAGAGAGTGAGAGAGAGAGAGAGACATAGGCAGAAGGAGAAGCAGGCTCCATGCACCGGGAGCCCGAACGTGGGATTCGATCCCGGGTCTCCAGGATCGCGCCCTGGGCCAAAGGCAGGCACCAAACTGCTGTGCCACCCAGGGATCCCAAATCATTTTTTTAAAAAAGAGAATTATGGTCTAAATAGACACATGGACAAGGAAATCACAGAGAAATATGCTTTTGTGCATCATCTTCAACAGTGACATCATTAGAAAAATCATCTCTATTATGTATTTAAGTCACTATTAAGATATTAATAATGAACCAACACGTATATTTTCAAAATAACATATGGATTTCCATTTCTGATTTTTATAAAATAGTTTAGTAAGGATTACTGACTTTTAAGAATGAAATGAAATAAATCAAACAGTAAAAATGAATGGAGGCTTGCTATAATCCATAGAAAAGTTTTATAATATGTGGACAAGTATACTAAAAACCTCTGAAGTAAAAGCACTATAATATATATATATATATATAAGATTTTATTTATTTATTTGGAGGAGAGAGAGAGAATGCATAGAGGGAGAGGGAGAAGCAGACTCCCCACTGAGCAGGAAGCCCAACTCAGGGCACAATCCCAGGACCCTGAGATCATGACCTGAGCTGAAGGCAGACACCCAACTCACTGGGCCACCCTGATGCTGCTGTATTATGTTTTATTTTGTTTTCAATGATAGAAAACAAAGGGGGCACCTGGGTGGCTCAGTGGTTGAGCATCTGCCTTCAGCTCAGATCATGATCCCGGGTCCTGCCACCAAGTCCCACATGGGGCTCTCTGCATGGAGCCTGCTTCTCCCTCTGCCTATGTCTCTGCCTCTCTCTCTGCATCTCTCATGAATAAATAAATAAAACCTTTAAAAAAATGATAGAACAAGTAAAGCAATAGTTCATTACTTTATGATGATATCTAGGGACGTTTGTTCAATACATTATTCATCAGGACTTTACCAAAAAATGTATTTTGCTCTTCCTAAAAACAATAATTTCACCATTAATTCATTTTTCCCTAAATGTTAGGTAATTTATTGGAATTTGAAAGCACTGAATGCCGTATCTACATTCACTTAATATTAAATTTAAAAGAAATAGAACACTTAGTTTTATATTATGTTTTATTTTCAAAACCAAATAGGGACCTAATAAAATAAAAGCAAAATATTTTGAAGGCTTTACTTTAGAAACTAACAAGTCCAGTTAGTTATCTAAAATTTACCAACCTTTAATAGTGGTCTACATACTGAACCAAATGATAGACCTAACATCAGAATTTAAATCCTTAAGTTTCCTGAGATAAATATAGTGGTGGTAGCTTTTCTATTCCTTACTATTTTTAAAGTAAGGAAGCATAAATTAATTGAAGTAACAAATAATTCTTTGCAAAAAAAAATAACTTATGAAATTCTTTGTTTTGACCAACCATACATGTATTTGATAATTAAAATTTTTATCATTATTTTTTTAAAGTATCAGTAACTTTCTCTATATGTGTATATATGTAACTATAATTATATTCATGTACATATAGTTATAAAGTCATATCTTATTTTAAAGTCATATTTTATTTTCAAATTTATAATATTCAAGTTATTAGATTCTGTTCACTAATTGATATCTGTATTAAACTTCAAATTAACAAATTTGGAAACTTGACTTCTGAAATCATGGATTCTGTTTGTCTGGTATTGAGTCTTTAAGTGCATTCCTAGGTTTGTGCCAGGGCAATGGATAAATTGGGAGTTGTAATCAAATATCTTTTGAAGAAAAGTTTAATTAACATAAAATTCTTAGAAAATCATATTATCATAAGCTATGACAGACTATATCGTGTGATCCATGGCAACATCCCAAATGTGGACGTGAGAGGAGGTTCTAGGAGAGTCACACTTGAATTGGTTTTGAATGGTGCATAGGATTTGGTTAGGCACAAAGGAGTAGTAGTATAATCAAGGCATAAACATGTCCATATTAGACAAATATTTATTTGTTTTATTACTCTTGAAGCTAGAAAAAGCTAAAGTACGTCAAACCTCCATTTGTGGAAATAGGCTAGTAACAGAGAAAATGCTGGACTTGCAACCAAGGAATCTCTACTCAAGGAATGTCTTGCAACAGCACGGTCCTGTAAGAATATATCATCCTATTGACTTTATAGTGGTCTCCATTTAAAATCCAAAATCCAAGCACAAGAGTGGTACCTGTGTACATGTTTGTTTCTAGATGTGTGCTGTGCATGTTTGTGCTTATATATGTGTGTAGGTGGATATAACTCTGCATGTCTGTGTGCAGGTAAGTGTATGTGCACGGCTTTGAGATTGAGGGAAAATATTATCACCTTGAAACAAAATATTTACTGTTGATGATTCCAAAGCTAAAATAAAGAATTTAAAATTTTGCAATACTGTTTTTTTTTTAAGTATGGCCACGTTATATATTTGAAGTCTTACTTGATAATGCATTTTTCATGGTGCAAGTAACATGAAGTGGAAAACTGTTATATATTTTGGTAGGTGTGCATGAGACCTAAAATTCAGTTGACATATCTTGAAAAGACAATTCTCTTTGTCTGAATATAGAGACTTCTGGAGATATATCATGAAGACATATAGGTTGCTTCATTTCAGAAAGTGAGCTATGGTCTGTTGAAGTGAAACTTTGATTCTAAATATTGCCCTTATCATTTGACCAAAAAGGAAAAAAAAAATATATATATATATATAGTCATTGTGTTCCTAATAGCCCTTTAAACCTGCATTAAATAACAAATAAATTTTATATTTATGTCAAAAAAGAAAGAATACAAAATCCATACATATGTAATCATCCCTTCAAAGTCTTCCAAGCACTAAGAGTATCTGTCTCCTATCTTCTCTTAATTGATTGTTCTGATAAATTCCAAACAGAAGTATATCCAAAATGTGTTATTTAGAAATAGATGCAAATTCCGTCTTGCTGTCCTGGCTGTCAGCCTCATCTAACCATTATTTCAGGGCCCTTTAAGGCTTTGTGGTAGGTAAACTAATAAAGGAGTATTTTTATTGTTCATTCTTTTCCCTGCCAAGATCCCTACATACTGTACAAAGAAGGCCACTTAAACACAGATGGAGAAACAGATTGAAAGAAAATATTATAATTCCTACTATTAAAATACTCAGAAAAAATAAGAACAGAAGTACAACAATTATAATACTTAAGTTATATTTTGTTGAAGACAATATGCCTGAGTTAAAATATACATATTTTTATTAAAGTTCTAACCATTTGCAAATGCCATTCTGAGCACACACTGTATAAATTTTAACTATCTTGTAGGATACATAGCTAACATGCACAATTAGATCAGCATGCATGCATACACATCCCCAGAGGTCTACACATTTAAAAACTTGTTAAGAAATACAAGCTAGTCTTAGGCTGAATTCTTTGAGGTTTACATGGATTAACTTTGCACTTCAAAGAAAATGCAGTTTAAGCAGCTATCAAGGCCAAATTCTGAAGAATGGTAAAATATCTCTAGAAATATCCATCTCTTAGGTTTTTCATCTCTTTATTATCACAAATGTTTTCACTTTGTTGTATTTAGTATGAGTTAGATTATGAATAGTAAATGTCTTATTTGGTGGTGAGCACCTGGCATGATATATGTAATCACAGCAATGTTTATGGATGGAATCATGGTCATGAAATGTTTGATGTTGGTTGATTGTAGGATTTCACTTTGCTTTTGATATCTCTGATGTTTAATTTTTATAGTGTTTCTATTGACATATCATTCACATGGCATTAAAATTCTCCCTTTAAAGTACATCACGAAATGGTTTTTAGTAGGTTGATAGAGTCACGCAATCCTCTCTATTATCTAGTTTTAGAATATTTCATCAACCCATAAGGAAAGTCCATATTCACTAGTTAATCCCCTTTGGCCCTCCTACCAGTACCTCAAGACCACTAAACTACTTTGAGACTCTTTGGATTTGCCTATTCTGATATTTCACTTAAAAAGAATCCTATAATATGTGGTCTTTTGTGACTGGCCTTTCTCACTGAGAATGTTTTCAAAGTTCATCCATGCTGAAGCCTGTATCAATACTTCATTCCTTTATATGATGAATAATATTTCTTTGCAAAGATATACCACATTTTGCTTATCCATTGACTTACTAATGGGCATTTGAGTTATTTTCACTTTTAGTTATTATGGATAATGTTGCCATGAACATTGTTGTAGACATACATTTTTATTTCTTTGGGTATATACCTAGGAATGGAATTCCTAGGTTATATGATAATTGCATATATAACATTTTGAGGAAATACCAAATTGATTTCAAAAGCAGTTGCACTATTTATGATTCCATGAACAATGTATAAATGTTCTAGTTTTTCCACAGCCCCTCCAACACTTGTTATAGTCTATTTCTAGACTATTAGACTATTTATAGACTATAGTCTTTAGTCTAGACATATTTCTGGGTGTATAGTGGTATTTCATTTGGGCATTGATTTGCATTTCTCTAAAGACTAATGAAGTTGACCATATTTCCATATGCTTATAACCATTTGTATACCTTCTTTTCAGAAATATCTATTTATATCCATGGTTATTTTCTAAATTGAGTTGTCTTTTTATTGTTGAATTGTAAGAATTCTTTCTATATAACGGATTTAAGTCCCTTACCATATATATGATTTGCAAGCATTTTCCCTCATTCTTTGGATTGCCTTTTTATTGTTTTGATGGTGTTCTGGGAACCACACATGATTTTTTTTAAGATTTTAAATCCAATTAGTTCTTTCTCTTGCTCCCTCTCCCTTGCTCTCCTTCTTTGTTTTCTTCACTTTTGCTTTTGTTGTCTTAACTAACCCAAGGTCATGAAGTTTTATTCCCATATTTTCTTGTACAAGCTTTATAGTTTTAGCACTTACACATTTAGTTATATGATACATTTGGAATTAATTTTTGTGTATGGTGTATGGTAGAAGTCCAATTTCATTCTGCAGTATGTCAATATCTAGTTGTCCAAGAGCTGACTGTTGGATGTTAATATTTAATATTATTACATTATACATTACATTATAATGTACACATTGTAATATAACTTGTCTTACTCTTTCTACGCTGTCTTCCTTTAGAAAATTATTTTTTCAAACATATTGTATCTTTCTACTTTACAGTAGAAATATCTTTCCAATATGGTTAGAAATACAAACAAATGGCTTACTTTGTCCTACAAGGTCTTAAATGACCATTAGAATTATCCATCTCCCTTCATTACATCTCAGAACTTTTGAAATTGCAGTTATCTATGCTAGAATGCCCATTTTGCAATTTCTAATCCTTTTATGTCCAGAGCTTCCCTCAAATTAGTTCTCCCCAAAAAACACATTTTGCCCTGTATCCATGTTCATTTTTTCTGTAACTAATTTTGTCCACTAAAAAGGAAAACCAACTAGAATTATTATTCACTTCAGAAAAAAAAATCTAAATGTATTGTGCCTGTGCTAAAATGATTATAAACAATGATCTTTATAAGAAGAACATAAAATATATCTGAAAAACAAGATATTTTTAAAATTTAAGTATATACATAAAACAATGTCTTTATTTTTTTAATTCCAGATAAAAAGTTTGTCATACACGAGGCCTTTCCAGAAAACTCCTAAAACTAGAGGAACTGATTTTACATATTTTAAGATAAATAATAGATAAATAGATGATATATAGATAGATAGATAGATAGATAGATAGATAGATAGATAGATGATAGATAGATATAGATAGATAATAGTTAGGAACTTCTATTTATTTTTTCCCTTTTGGGTATAAATCAAAATGTTAGTTATTACCTTTGATGCTGTGAACTGAATAAAATATTTCTCTGAGTGATGTTTCATACTTTCTTCTTGGTAGAGTTTAAAGAATAACCTATTTTTATAATTTTGGCCTTATTCTTGTAGACAAACTTTCATGACAGGTAGATTAATATTTCAATAAGAATGCTGAACTTTTGAAATATTTTGGAAAATTGTAATAATTTTTGAATGATTTCAGAACAAGGGATAGCTATAATGGATTAATTAATATCATATATACATTTTTATGAACTGTAACCTAGTTATTAGTACAGATCATCTAATCCTATTCTTTCTAAGATTTCTATATACTTCCCAGTGTTGACTTTCTCATGGTCATTTTGGTTTCCAACTTCCAGGTGCCTTCTCAGCCTGGTCACACACCTTGTTACATTCTCTGGACATGTTGGTAATCCAGATAGATTATTCTATCATTTGGCCCTTGGTTTTATAAAATGCTATTTATATCATAAATTGGCACCACTAAGCCATTTAGCTTTACTTGTGTTCTATGTTACTAAATTTTCTCTTCCCTTTTGCCTCTCTGTCTCTCTCTCTCCCTCTCTTTTTTGTCTATACCTGCCAGAACTTCAAAAACAAAACAAGATAATGAAAATTAAAATAAAACATTCCTATGTTGTAACAGAAAAAAAATCAACTCTTTCACCATCAATTTTCCATATTTGGGATTCTCTTTGCATATTAAAATCAAAACAAATCAAAACAAATCAAAACAAAATAACAGATTATTATGGTTCCCTAAGCACTGAGAGAAATGCTCCAGTTCGGATTCTTTCCCCACAATTTCTTCAAAGGAAAGAGAAGACTATAGAGGTGATTGATGACCATCCATTTAAAAGACACATATGACTACAGTTGGTTTTTTTTTTTTTTTTAATTAAAGTGTATTTTTCCATTATCAAAATTTCACTCTTTGTTCTTACAAAAGTAAGAACATTACATTTTTCTTTAAACAGCTAAAAGCTTTTACTTAACTCTATGATCAGTTTTGTTATTTTTGACCAGAAACTAAGAAATTTCTATATTTATATCTGGTTAACAGTTCACTTCTGCCTTTTATCTGCCCCACCTGAAATTTTCAGATTTCCACATTAGGAACTTTACTCATGTGAGAAAAATTTTCTTGCATGAATACGTTTATGACAAAGGTACCAAGAATACATAATAATATTGTACTCTCTCAAACGTTCATACTGATAAAGACCATCACTATCTTAAAGATGTAAATTCATAGGAACCAAAGGATGACCTAAAGTGAGACATTGGAAATGGTTTAGTAAACAGGAAGATCAATTCTTCTCTTAACACTTCTCTTAACTCTTAACCAGTGGAAAGGTTTTAACTCCATGTACATGCAAAGCAGGAATTCTTAACTCCACATTCTCAAATGGATTCAGTTAACTTGCCATTCTACATCTAGTATATGCAAATCTTACTCTTATGACCATTTTGTTTCTGAGATAAAGGCACATAGCTTTCATCATTTTTCAAATTACATAATGAACTTTACAATGGTTCAAAAACATCAAAAAAGATTAAAAACCAATAGTCTGAGAGAGTGACTCTTGCTAACCAGAGTAAGAATGGAGAAACTCCCTTTGAGAGCAAAATACATTCAGAATGCAAGTAAGAAAACTCTAAACTGCGTTTCAATTATTAGTAGAATATACTGATTTCATTTTTCCCTCTTGGGATACATTTTAGTGAATTGGCAGATTGGTTTAGTAAAAAATATGTGAATTGGTTTTAAATGATAGTTATTTATGAAATGAAGGAATCATTTGCCTCAATATAATTATGTGACAGTTGGTACTAATTTCATCTGAGTCAATGACACTATTCAAGCACAGGATGGATGAACATGAATGAGTATGAGTAGCATTCTGACTTTGGAAGATAGTTACACTAAATGATCTCCAAGGCCCACTCTAACTCCAGGATGCTTAGTAACCAGGAATGTAGATGAGCATTGAAGGGAACTGTCACAAGGAATATGTTTCATGTTCCTCAACAGTTTTCAGAAAAGCAAACAGTCCTTATTCAAGATAAATGAACAAACAAATAAATAAGTTAAAGTCTTTTGTCATTTTAAGTTTATGACTATTAAATAGTCATACAAAGTCACTGGCCAATGTCCTAAAATTGTTTGCATCAGAAACATTAACCTTTAAAGTTTTTCTAAATATTGAATTTACATTTAAGAATGTATATATTAACAATGAGTATTTGAAAAATTAAATAAGCGAATACTTTAAATTTTTGAAAGGCCTTTTGGTGTTCTGAAGTGTTGCAAATTTTTTATCAGATTCCATGTTCCTAGTTCTGCCTGCGTCTATCCATTAATCAATGTGGATATTCTTGCTGCCTCTCCATAGAGTATCTTATCATTTCTTCCAGTTCAAAACTTTTATTCTCTTCACCAGCCTTCTCTGAGGAGTATTTATCTTTACTTTCCAAAGCCTTTACCTTTTCATCTCCAATTAATCTACAATTATTTTTGAGTCAACAGCTCTTTCCCACACTTTCCTTTTTATGTTTTCCTTATTCCACCTTTCCTACAGTTTTGTATTTCTCTTAGATCTATAATTAAAATAACTTTTGAAACTGCATCACCAGAAAAGGCTTCTCTATCAAAATGAATAAATGTTGATGATTCCCCACTAATATGTTTCTCTTTTGATTTAACACCCCATTAAACTTATCTCTTATCATTCCACACAATTAAACTTTGTGCTAAGCAAGCTATATCATGCTACCCTATTGCTATATAAAAGAAGTCCCATTTACATTCCACATGAAGACCATCTTCATACACTTGTCCAGTGAGTTTCTCCGACTATAAGCAAAACATCTCTAGTTACTTATGACATTCTTTATATCATCTGGTTTAAAGCCACCTCACTAATGATACATGCAACCAAATTCTCTTTTAGGGTTAGGTAGAGATTTTCAAAGCAAGAAAGACATTTTGGTGTCCTAAGCTTACCATGTCCTTGAACATAGTATGCCAACTATAGTTCACCTTCAGAAAGAGTAGAATTTTTTTTAAAGATTTTATTTATTTAATTATGAAAGACACAGAAAGAGAAGCAGGCTTCCTGCAGGACTCGATCTCAGGATCTAAGGTTCACAACATGAGCCAAAGGCAGACGCTCAACCACTGAACCACTCAGGCATCCCAAAAAGAGTAGAATTAAACTACTCTGTTTTTCATCTCTGATATATATTTCTAATGATACATTGTGTGACACAATTGGGTATTTTATTGGTCATACTGCATTACTAACCTATATTTAGTTTACCATTAATTAAATCTTTTTTACTTAGGTATTTAAGAAGACTTTTTTGGAATTCAAATCTTTTATTTAAACTACTTATTATTCCTCCCATCCAGGTTTCAGTGATTTACAAATATTATGAGCATTTATTTCATATTTTACCTGAGTTGTTAAAATGTTGAATATCCAGAGTTGATAGCCAAGTACTATGGTACACTTCAAGACTCATTTGGGTCAGCAATTTTCATTTTTTTAATCATGAAACACAGTGAAAACTATATTCTATATTATGATCCAGAATACATGGGTGTATTTAAATATTTATGTAAACCTAAATTCAATTAAGTTTAGTAATTACATTAGTTTCTATTATGAATTAACCAGCATATAATTTTCTGTTCTATTTTGTTTTATTTTCTTTCATTTTATGTAAATTACTAGTTCTTGCTCACATTATTAGTCAGCCAGCTCTGTATGACAAAACATTTTCAAATTTCATTTATTCCTATTCATATATCCATGGGTCACTGAGGATTCTGTTGATTTAGCTTGGACTTGACTTCAAAGTCTATGTTGGGCCTAGTCTGCTACACATATGTCTGATATTTTTCAGATCAGTGAGCTAAACTAGGCATGTTCTACTTATAACAAAGGAAAAAACAAAAATATATGCTAGGTTGGAAAAGTGGAATGACCTGGGCATATACTTCTCAAAGCAATGTCAGAAACACAAAAAGCAAGTGCAGGGATCCCTGCATGGCGCAGTGGTTTGGCGCCTGCCTTTGGCCCAGGGCGCGATCCTGGAGACCTGGGATCGAATCCCATGTCGGGCTCCCGGTGCATGGAGCCTGCTTCTCCCTCTGCCTGTGTCTCTGCCTCTCTCTCTCTCTCTGTGACTATCATAAATAAATAAAAAAATTTAAAAAAAAAAGCAAGTGCAACTGCATGAAGCATGTTTCATGCTTCTGCTTATTTTTTTTACCTGTTAACCTTTGGCCAAAAGTCACATGGCTGAACCTAAAATTTAGAGTTACCATGTGTCTAAGCCCAACATTATAGAGAGAAGTATATTCCACTATGGAGGTGTCATAAAGGAAATATAGAGAGAAGGAATATATAGAGAAGAAATATATCATCTCTATCAAAACACTTTCACAGTCTAATTATGGATTGCCACCTATAGCTCTAAGCTGATATGGAGCCATTAATCAAAATTCTTTGAATACAATCATTAATCAAATTACTAATACACTTCATCATTTTGGTATTTAAAACATAGTAATTCACTGACATTAAGTAACATATTATATGGTTTCTTTTGAGCTTCAGATTCTCAAAATGTATTATATTTCTTTGAGATACTAACACTACCCATAAGTAGAAATTAGGTCATCTTAATAATCGCTGTACTCTCATCTAGTTGTTTATTAGCTCTCACCTGAAGCATTCTTTATACAATTATGTTCAGAAATAATATTAGGCATATGAGACTATGCCTTTATACTAAATGTGATATTTAGATTAAATATCACTTTTTTCAAAAAATTTTACTGAATGCCCAGTCAAAAGTATCTCTTTGTTAAATTTTCTCTTAAATATAATGTTTTACCTTTGTAACACAAAATATAGCTTGTAAATATATACATATATAATGTATTAATATTTATGTTAAAATCAGATCTTTTGTTTATTAATTTCAACTCTATAATATAAATTACTAGTGTATAGGCTAGAATATAGAAAATACCAATAAACAAATAATTATTCAGGTTCCATCCTGAAATTTGCTACACTGATACATTTCTAATAATCTACCATGATTAACTTTCCTCCCAATATCTCAAAGGTCTCTGCCAGTGGTTCAGTAATCTTTATAAAATGTGTCATGTTATACTGTGATATATATATGCACTAGACAAATTGAATTAATTCACAGTTATTCTCTTAAAAATTTTACTTAACTTTACTTTTTCCCCAATAGCAAGGTCACATCCATCAGCTGAGAATGAGTTATGACAGAATCAAATAGGGATTTAATAAAAGTTTTATTTGTTGAACATTGAGGAAACTTTTTTGCACTAGTTTTCCAGATTTACTTCAACCCTACTGCAAAATTTTAACAGGTGTTGTAAAATTTTGATCAGCTTGTCATATACACGCATACACACACACATATATAGACACACACACACATATATATATATAGACACACACATATATAACATAAACAAACTTATGGTCATATAAATAGTTAAAATTTAGCATAATTTCTTTTGAAGGGATTTTGCTAAATTGATTTGAGAATACTGTGTACACATAATTTAGTATAGTCTGGAGAGTTTGGGAGAGGTATTTTATTGTTATTTTTTGGAACTAGTTCAAGAAGAATGAGTAGGGATTTCCAAAGAAAGGAAAAGTAGGAAATTCTAGGAGGAATCATTTGTATAAGGACTGAGAGTAATCAGAGACCAGCTATGATTGGACGTATTGACATGTCCTTTGACATAGAAATGTATGTAAGTATATTGGTGGAAGATAGTGAGTGATGTGAAACAAGGTAAAGAAGAGGGCAGACTATGAAGTAGCTTTATAGTTCATAGTTTAGAAATTTCTTTATAGTTGAGAGTGTGGCCTGAGGAAAATGTAAATTGCAAGGTTTTTTAAAAATCTGTAAAGTGATACAGTCAATTCTGCTTTTTGCAAAGAAGAATGAGCATACAAAAGTAGACTTGGGGATATCTTAAGAAGAAAACAATATAAATTATATAATCCAAGGAAATAGATATTTAAGGGGTATGGAATAAAAAAAGAAAGAGCCAGAAAAGCAAGAATTGTTATGTGAGAAAGTATAGAAGGCATATTAATAAAGGAGACCATTTTAAGCTATAGGAATTATTTGCAGTCTCAAATTTTGTACATATGTCACATAGAATGTGGACTAAAATTGTATTGTGGATATAAACATGAGGTCCTTGGTGATTTCAGCATGGACATCTTCGGTAGTATAGTAGGGTACAAATCATAGTCTACAAGTGAGTGAGAATTGTGGAAGTGGAGACAGCAAATTTACTACTTTGCAAAATATTCAGTGTATGAGGAATGCCATGGAATGATAGAAGATACCTCTATCTGTGCATGTTATTTATGGAGTCAGAGGAGAGGGAAATAATGGAAGGAGGGTTAACCAACAGGACAATGTACAAGTAAAGTAAAAAAAGAGATGAAATTAATCCATATTTGGAAAGTCTACTTTTGAAGTTAATGAAATGATCTTTTTTTTTTTTTTTTCAGAATGAAAGCTAGTATTGCAGCACTGTAGGTAAGTTCAGATTTGAACAAGACTGATATTTGATGACCACTATTTTGTTTTAGTTACTTGAAAAAGACATACTTTCTTCAAAGAATGTGGTAGTTGGGAACACCGATTAAGAACATTTGGGATTGTCATACAGGTAAAATGACAAAGAACAAATGACAAAGTATAAATAAGGATTGTGAAAAATCTTGGCATTGGAGGGCCTCATGAATTAGGTAACATTGCTGGGTATTTTCCCCTTTGGTATCATATCTTTATTCAGCACTACTTTAGAATTTATCTCAGTAACACTGCATCAATTTATGTATTTGCTCCAACTAGGCAAGCTAGTTAAGTTTTTATATTCTTCCACAGTGATGCTCTTCTCTACTCCCACTTATTCTTTTCTAAATGCTCTCTTGAGGCCACTTATATTTCTTTAAAATGCATATACACATTTTTTCCTTGATCCACACTGTTTCATTTTCTCTCTCTCTCTCTCTCTCTCTCACACACACACACACACATGCACACACACATGCAGATGCACACACTGTCCCTCTCCCTGGGGCTGTTTTGAAATGGGAATACTGTCTCTTTGACACATTTGAAGTCTGAGTTATTATGGAATTTATAAGGTCATATTTATCTGCCTGTGTTATTAATATCAGGTACTAATTTACCAGCCATAACCTGAGTTGGCAAGTATCACTTATTTTAGCCTCCAGTTTTCTCCCATGTAAAGTATCGGCCCCCCTCAATCTCGTATTCTTTTTCCCAGATGATATTTTCTGTCTACCTTAATGCCAGGTGTTGGAACATGTGTAGGCTTTTTCTCTCATCTGCATTTAATCTAACACTTCTTATTCAGACAACCATGGCTCCAGGCAAAATTGTTCTCCATCTTTATGAGAATCCTCTGTTCCTTCCATCATTCTGATTTTTAAAAATCATGGTCTGGAGATGCAAATCATAGTCACTGACATGACAGCCACTTGTTCATTTTATGAGTATCCCATACTCATCAAAACTCTCAGTAGCATTAGGTAGAATCAACACTTGTACTCTTGAGTTTATTTTTCCGGTGGCATATTCCGTATTTGTAAAGTGTTTTATTTATATTTTCAGTTTATTGTAAAGCGCAAAAGAAAATTCGCATTATTTACCATGCTTCTTCCTCTAGTTGGAATCCACTTATTCTCTTGCCTAAGCAACCTTTTACATTCTTGATTCAAAAAATTTACCCCTTCCTGACTCCTTAAAACCACTGGACATTCTGGAATACATGGCCAGTCACTATTAAAACATATCTTTAAACTATTTTCTGAGCAACTATTTCACATTTTTGCTCTGATAATATCTCAGCATTTTACTGAGGAGGCTTATTCTCCATGAACAGGCCCTCAAGTAGTAGATGTTTTCTCTTCCACATCCCTTGAACCAAGTAAGGGTTCTCCCATCTGTCCACTGTATCTTTTAGACAATGCCTTCTTTCTCCCTTAATACTTCCACCCGATTTAAAACTCATACTAAGATACTATACCACCCCAAAACTCTTTTGTTGTAGTTATCTACAGACTGATACAACCTCTCAGGTCCTGGGATTTCTTTCCTCCAATGATCATATCCTTTACCCTATTTCAATTGCTTTCTGATGGCCATACCTTGAGCTTGCTTTCTCTAATATCATTACCTCATCATGATTTTCTGTTAGACAAATCCCTTGCATACACCCTTCACCCCAGTCCTTCTGCTCTCTTTGTAAAATCCAGACCTAACTTAATTTGACTTATTGCACATTCTGTTTCTGCCACTAGGAAGCTAAGTCATGATGGAGAGAAATATTAAACCATAATGTTTGGAATGTCATTTCAAATTAAAGGTCATTAATGTATAAATAGGTCCTTAGTGCTGGGAAACAATCATACTATATTTCTCTATGCCAATGGTCCTTGCCCAATTCAGGATATCCATTATTTATTTTTCCTCCTTTATCAAATCTTCAATGCACTAATATGCATCCTTATTCTCTGAAGAATCAGAAAATAGAAAGAATTAGAAGATAAGTCTATACGTTACTACTATCCTCTCTACTAAATTAGCACCATTAGTATTCATGTTGTCTGCTTTCTGCGCTACCACAAAACATTTCAGACTGTACTTCTATCTGTGCTAATTCTCCATCTCCACTGGTGTGCTCAAATATACCACTCCAAAATTCATCCCCTTTCAGTCTTCCCCTTCTCTAATGTATTATTTTCATTGAAATAAAAACACTATAATTCCCCACATTAGCCTCCCTTTCCAAAATCCTTTCAGTTACCATTTTGTTGTTGTTGTTGTTGTTCACTCTTGTAGGAAAAATTCTGAAAAGCGTTTAAGGTCTCAAACAGACATGTGCTAAGACAGAATTGGAATTGCAGATGTTTATTTGGGAAAATATCTATGAATAATACATAGGGAGCAGGAGTCTGCAACAATGGTCCTAGATGATAGTGTTTGCATGCCTGTTGCAAAAGAAAGGAGAGAAGAAAGAATTCTGTGGGAAGAACCTTAGAACTCAGTGAAGTTCTGAGAAGATTTTGGCCTGGATTATAGAGATTCCCATAGTCAAAATTGCTTATTAGAGAAATCTGCAGTCAGCAGCAAGTGTGTCAGCTCTAATATCATTGCTCTGCTCAGACATCAGTGGGAGAAGCCTGGAGGAAGTGCTGTCTGTTTTGAACTTAAAGGTAGAGTAAAAGGTGCAGTAACTGGAGCCTGCCAATCACCTATGGTCCCTTTAGTAGATTCTCTTGAGGGGATATCTGAGCCACCACAATGTTCAATATCTTAATTGTCCAGTAGGAATATCCATTTACCAATCCCAGGTGAGGATTCCAACCAGGTGGGGAATTGCAAAAGTTCCAATGCCAACCACCAGTAGTAGGATCTCACAGACCTCAGTCCGCTATGTCTTCTATTGGTTAGGAGTTGCCAAGGAGGACAGCACATAAGGTACTGTTTAGTATAATTCTTTCCTCACAGGAGAAAAGACACAGCATGATCAGCATCTATAGTATGTGTGTGTCTCCTATGGAGGCTTCCTCCCAATAGCCTACATAGTTTACAGAGTGATGGACTACAAACTCCACTCTAATGCTGCAAGCAAAGACCCCTTTCCCTTCCCATAATGGGGTGGAGGGTGGTGGGGGGAAGAAGGAAGATATACTGCGATAGCTGGATAAGTATCATATTGTGATGCTTACACTTAAAGAAATACAAGGAATTTCACTGCAAATGGAAAACAAGACAAAGGTTTCTCTGGATAAGAAAGAATCCAGGGCCAAGCAGCTGCTCATCACTTGTTTTCCATATAGGGAAATATTCCAGGCCTAGTGCATTGATTGGGCATTTCTGAAGAGAAGCAGTAGGTCATGCCATGGCTGCTTCTCCAACATCATTCTCATATTTTGATTATTTTGTTGTAAAAAATGCCAAAATATACCATCTTAACCATTTGCAAGTGTGCTATTAAGTATATTTGTAGTTGTGACACAGATTTCTAGGATTTTTTTCATCTTACAAACCTGAAAGTCTGTACCCATTAAACAATTTTCTTTTTCTACCTTTCTCATCATGTCTGTGATTATGACTATTTTCAGTACCTCAGGTAAGTAGGATTATGCAGTATTTGTCTCTTTGTGACTTATTTTACTTACGTCATATCTTCGAGGTTTATCCATGATATAGCATGCATATCAATTTTCTTCCTTTTAAAGGCTGAATCATAGTCCATCCTATGTCTATATCATATATTACTTACCTATTTATCCATTGGTGGACATTCGGGTTGTTTGTAACTCTTGGCTATTTTAAATAGTTCTGGCTATGAAGATGAGTGTGAAAATTTATCTTTGAGATCCTACTTTCAATTCTTTGGGTATACACCCAGAAATGGAATTGCTGAACCATATGCTAGTTCTATTTTTTTAAATTTTGAGATATTTCCATAGTGGTTTCATAGTTTCACCATTTTTTATAATTGTACCAATCGTGCATAAACATTCACTTCTCCACATTCTTACTTCTTCATATTTCCTGTGTGTGTGTGTGTGTGTTTTATAACCATCCTAATGTATTCAGTGATATCTTGTGGTTTTGATTTGCCTTTGTCTGATGAATAGTGATGTTATGTTGAGCATCTTTTCAAATCCTTGTTGGCATTTGTATATTGTCTTTGGAGAAATGTCTACTCAAGTCTTCCCCTACTTTCTAATTTGGTCAATTGATTTTTTATTGCTGAGTTACAAAAGTCTTTTTATATATACCAGATATTAACAAACTTATTAGATATGTGATTTGCAAATATTTTACCCCAGTCCATATGTTGCCATTTCACTCCATTGATTCCATCTTTGGTGCACACAATTTTTAAGTTTGATATAGTCTCATTTGTCTATCTTTGGTTTTGTGCCTGTTTTTTTTTTTTTTTTGATGTCTTTCCAAAAAATAAATTGCCACGTCCAATGTTATGAAGTTTTCTTCCATGTTTTCTTCTAGGAATTTTATAGTTGTAGGTCTTACATTCAGATCTTTAATCCATTTTGATTTTTTATATATAATGCAAAATAAGAATCTAACTTTGTTGTTTTGCAATGTAGATATCCACTTTTCCTAACACAATTTTTTGAAGAAACTTTTTTTCCCGATTCTGTGCTCCTGGCATGCTGTCCAAATCCTTTGACCACATGTATGTGGGTTTATTTCTGTACTCTGTATTCTATGCCATTGATTTATTATGACTTCTTTCACCCACTGATTGCTAAATAGTATGTTGTTTAATTTTCACATATTTATGGATTTTCCACTTTTCCTTGTGCTATTCATTTCTAGTTTCATTCTACTGAGATCAGAAAAATATTTTGTGTGATTTCAATCTTTTTGAATTTGTTAAGAATTTCTTTGTGACCTAACATTATGTCTATCCTAGAGAACATTCCTTGTGCACTTGAGAAGCATGTATATTCTGCTGTTATTTAGTGGTCAGTTCTGTATAAGTTTGTTAGTTCCAATTGGTCTATAGTTTTAGTCAAATCCTTTGTCCTTAGTGATGTACTTTCTGGTTCTTCTATTTGTTACTGAAAGTGGAGTATTGAAGTATCCTATTATTAGTATCTTGTTGCTGCTTATTTCTGCTCTCAATTCTAGTCAAGTTTGTTTTTGAGTCTGTATCTGAGTCATGTTAGCATATCCACATCTGCTCTCTTTTGGTTCCCATTTTCATGGATTTTTAAAATCTTTTCATTTTTAGCCTATGTGTGTCCTTAAATTTCAAGTGATCTCTTATGGACAAGATTCCATACAGTTGTATCCTTTTGTTTTATTCCTTTAGCCATTCTGAGCCTTGATTATATAATTTAACCCATTTACACTTAAAGTAACTACTGATAGGGAAGAAGTTACTATTGTCAGTTTGTTGTTATCTGTACATCTTATTGTTTTGTTGTTGTTGTTGTTGTTTCTTCTTTCCTTTCCTATCTTAGTTCTTTCCTTTGTGTTTAGTTGATATTTTGTAGTGATATGTTTTAATTCCCTTCTCATTTCCCTGGCAATTATGAGAACCCTCAGAATAATATGAATAATTGGAGAAGTAAAGAAATATCATCTCTAAATGCCTCAGGAGATCAAGGAATCATGTGTTCTCATTTATCCAGTTATCCTCAATACACAAAACTATTTCTCCATTCTCAATGTTAAGAATACAAACTCTCTTATAGAAGCCAATCTAGGGGCAACTCTTCAACCTTTTCTCTGTAAATTCTAATTTCTAGAACGTGGACTTTTCATAGATAATAATAAATTTTCAAAATGAAAGAGAGAAGAAAGAGAAAAAGCAGTTAAATCAGAAGAAAGATCATGTCTGAAGGCCTTATTAAGGTTATGATACTTTAGAGGAAACTTTAGAGAGCTAGTGAAAATAGAATTTAGAAAAAGTTTGAGAGAGAGCAACATAAAATTAAGGAGGGAAAGAATGAGGTAATAACAAGGCCCAGTAAATTTGGTTACCATTAATCCCATACTAGATTGTCCATGTCAATCCTGGTTTACACCTGCTGTCTTAGCATAATTATTTAAAGGTGTTGTTTTTCACTCTAACAAGTGTCTCAGTTTGGAAGACATTTTTTTTTTTTTTGTCTGATGGTCACAGGTTTATTCTGATACTTTTAAGTGTATGAAGACCCATAGTGATGAATGATTTTAACATTATTTCATAAAAGGGTAATAAAACTTAAAGTTTTCAGATTCCTGGCCAATGTCAAACAACTAATTAGTTTAATAACCAATGTATTTTCTCAATGTAGAAATACTTTGCTTCTAACATTAATACTCCACTGAAACTTTCAAGGTCACAATGAACTTCTTGTTATTAAATCTATTGATCCCTTCCATACTCTTATTAAAATCTGAGTAGCACATGGCATTTTGGTCCATTCTAGATTTCATGGTCACCTGCCCCTTATTTCCATGTTCCACATTGTTGAGTTCCACTGTATTGATAATGAGAAGAGAAAAAGTAACAATTGTAGAATACAAAAGGCTGCCCATGAGATAAGAGGGGAAGAATGTTAGAGTTTGTGGTTGAGGAAGTTAAATGATGTGGGCTTCTCACAAATATGCTTAAAGGCTAATATGGTAAAAAAAAAAAAAAAAAAAAAAAAGACTAAGAAACAACCATTGTATTTTATAGACATGGTTCAGTATTCCATTTAGAAAAATCTTAGTGCAGTCAGGAAGAGAGGTAATTCTGATTTCTGTGTATTGAAAAATGAATGGAGATTGTACATATAAAGACCACAAAATAGAAGATCTGTAAAAAAAAAATTGGCTGTGTAGGAAAGTAAAAAATGAGTCATGAGAAAGTATTGAAAGAGGAAAGATAACAAAAGGTAGATCCAAAGATAGTTTCTCAATTCAGTGTTTAGATGCTGATGTAAGTTCTATCTTACGGCTTTTATTTTCTCTGTAAAATAGACACCATTTCTGAGTGAGATAAGCAAGGGAAGAAGGGTCAGGATTTTAGAGTTGGTTTGAAATAGTGATTCTAAGAGGTAAAAAAAAATAGTGATTCTAAGATGGCAACAGAAATTTATTAGAATTATCAGTTGATAGTGGTGATCATGAGTTTATTATGTTACCCATCTATCCAGTGTTGCCCTAGAATGCAGCAGTTTAGAGAATAAGTCTAAAAATGATACATGGTGGAAAAGCAATCCAAGGTTAGTATTTTGCCGTCAGGTACTATGGAAGAAAATAAAAGCAATGAGGTTTAGCATTCTGGCTTATATTTTATACATTTATTAAAATTGAAAAAAATATATTAACAATCTCTACCTATCTTAGCTGACCCTAAATAATGTTATCATGAACATTTTCTTGCATAGCTTTATGCACCAATGTATCCTAATATTGATCCTATAAGCTTTCTAGGTTAAAGTTAGTCTAAGATGATAGGGATTCTGTTTCGGAAAGAGTCATTTTAATGCCAATTCTGAGGTTTATTCATTTATGCTCTTCCTTGTTACCCTCTCTTAAATTAGGCAGTACATTATTTTTTCATCATTCTAAGAGGAGGCAGCCAGTTTGGGAAGGAATTAGGTACTGTACAAATGAATTTCAATAATGGAGAGAAAGGAGGAAGACATTTATAAGCGCTAGACAAAACCTATGGAGTAGGACAGTGCAAAAGCATTAGAGGAGATATGTATGTGGCTGGAAACAAAATGTCATTCTTCAAAAACATATTCATTCAAAAGAAGCAAAGAATATCTAAAATATGTATAAATAACATTCAGAGATTAATTTATCCATGACAAATGTCTTCTAGTTTTGTTATAATGGCATGTATTCAAAGTAAATCTATTACCATAATTTATCTTATCTACAAACAGCACAGAACAGAATTAGTTAAATATGTCTTTTAGTTAGTCTTTTAAATGACATTTTGTACTCTGAAACGTGTTGTGAACATCACTGAGATAGTTTCTTTTCTTAGTGAAGTGCATATTTTAAATGCATGATTAATATATTGCAAATGCTTTAGAATTTTGAAAGAGTATTTCAAATAGTATCCATATACTTTTATTTTTCTATTGCGTTTTTAACAATAGTGAACAATTTCAAAGCAGAAATTCCCTTGACCATGTTGCTGTCTTGCATACATTTTATCTAATATATGCAATGGCCGAATACTTCCACATCATTGTATTTCAATAAAAAGGACCATAGAGAAAAAAAAAATGTATGATTAGTTAGAGAGAGAGAGAGAGCTAAAACTTGAGTTTAAGTCTGAAAGAATCTGCTTTGTTTTTACATTGATCACATCCTGCAAAAGAAAGTATATTGAGCTTGCACTCCAATTTCTAAATTATATAAAACATGTCCTGCTATTTAAAAGTGTTATTAATTTTTAATTTTTTTCTGATTAATTTTATTGAAAAACACTTTGGGAAAAATACAAACCAAACTTTCATATTTTTTAAACTTTTCTTGTCTTTATCCTAAAACTTGATGTTAGAAAAAAAAAAAAAGCAATGTAAGAAGGTCTTTATTCTAATTTGTGCTTTTTTCTTATGACTGACTTAATATCTCAGATCCTTAGGACCTATATTGCATAGTGAATCATTAGTTCACATTGTTTGCCATGACCTCATTTTACTTTTATAAGATTAAAACATTTGTAAGGATAGTGTTACAGAGTTATGTGTATGCTGTAATTTCAGCAACATGTTTCTCAATCTTTTAAATGAAAGTCTTTGGGTAAGATAATATTATGGTTATGTGTTTGTGTTTCTAAGTTATGGGAATAATTTTGCAAGCAATCGATACCAAGATTTTATCATTCAATTTTCTAAAATATGCCAACCAGGTGAGTTTTTTTTTTCTTTTATATGATTGGAAAATATATGTCTGTATTCAATCCTATTTCCTATGTTATTCAGCATGTGACTATGAGGTTAGGCAGTTGAAATTGAAAAGGAAGACAGGTTTGTTGGATGAACCAAGAGACTATACTGTCAGCCAGCAATCAACTAGTAGGGCAACGTTAAGAATGTTGGAAGGAATAGGGATAAAGAAGAAAAATCATGAGCTAAAATAGTTAAGAAATAAAAGAATAAATAGAGGTCAGCCAATACAGTATGGAATAAATTAGATATCCTAGGGTTAATGGGATTTTTTTTTTTTAATGAGAAGAAATACTCTGCAAGTCTCGGAAGGGAGCTCAGAGGAAAATGCCAAACCTCTTTTGCCTAATACACTTGAGGCCTGAGAAGCATATGAACCTTCACTTGAGAGGGCTGCAGGGGAAGCAATTTCATCGGTTATAGTCAGGTTTTATTTCAGGAAAGTAAGGGAAATGTTTAAACAAGAGGTTAAGTATTTTCAAATATTTGTATTTTCAAGTTACAGAGAGCAGGAATTAAAAAAAAAAAATGTGTGAGGAAGGAAGACGGTGGAGAAATTCCAGACTAGGGGACATGTTCAGAGTTATGTAGGAATTAGCCTACAGTGATAATGTACTCATGGGCTAGGAAATATGGCTGTTGAGTGCTCAGTACGTGGTAGAGTGTCCAGTATAAAATTGGTCCCTATAAGCATTTGTTAATAATAATCAAATAATAAAAACAATGCAATTTATCTTTATAATGTTGTGGCTGTGAACTATTAAAAGTCCAGTAACAAATTCTTTGAAATACTTACATAAATAATGGTTCTTGTCCATCATTTATAAGGAGAATATCATTTATAGCAAACTACATGATTTCAATTTGAGCAACATTTAAATTTTGTTTAGGTTTTGGAGGGGGGAGTCTTCATTTCAAAATTTATGCAAGCTGGTTGATATGAACTTGACCCCAGTTTGTGAATATAATACTAAAGTGGTAACGTAAATGTGAGAAACCTGAATCTGAGATTGAGCAGGTCAATTTATTCGCACAGATACTCCTGACCAAAAAATAAAATAAAACAAAACAAATCCCACTATTTAATGAATTGTAATCATCATTAAAGGAGGGTTGTCTCATGTAACCTTTAATTGATCAATCAGAATGTGTTATGACCAGTATGGAGTACTGGTCTTGTGTGCACTCATTATATAGGAATAGACAACCATTAACTGTAATTGTGGTGGCATTATGTATAGCAAAACAATAAATATTTAAACTCCTCCATATGCAGACAGAAGCCAGTACAAAACACAGAAAGTATCTTTATGTCATTATTCCAGATTAGGGATAAGTCAAATCAGGACTCATTTAATATTAATAGCAACTATAGATGCCATGAAGAATAAATATTTAATGCCCTGTCAAGCCTATTGTTCTCTCTTAAACTTCGTTTGACAGCATCATTTTGAAATTCACTCCCCAGTAGCCACCCACCATGTTCATTTTATCTACATTTTCTTATTGCCAACGTATTTAATTATTAACAGTAACTTCAAATGAATTTTACAAAATCTCCGTACTCACAGGAGAGGAAACTGAGGAACAGAGAGTGAGGTCACAGAGCCAAGAGATAACAAGATTTGAGTCCACTGGGGCGCTTGGGTAGCTCCGTGGTGAGCGTCTGCCTTTGGCTCAGGTTGTAATCCCAGAGTCCTGGGATCGAGTCCCATATCAGGCTTCCCACAAGGAGCCTGCTTCTCCCATTGCCTGTGTCTCTGCCTCTCTCTGCATCTCTCATGAATAAATAAATAAAATCTTAAAAAAAAAAAGATTTATGTCCATACCTGTTACTGCTCCATTCAGTGTTTTTACAGTTCCCCCTCATTGCAATTTGATCATATATGTTGAACGGTACAAGCTGTTTCATGTGACAAAGATGAAAGAGGCAGGAATCTGTTCTGAAGGTGTTTAAAAGTAAGGAGGGATGAAGGGAGACAATACATGTATTATTAAATTTTGGAATAAGATAGGTGTTAAGAATAAAGCAAATACACCCAGAGTTCAAAGTATAATGCAGTCATGTTAAATTAGGAACTTCAGGAAAGAGGTCAGTAGTTGTGATTGAAAGCTCCCCTAAATGATGGACAGGACTTAAACTTAACCATGAGGAGTGTGTTTTCAGAAAGTGGAGCAGTAGGGTCAACGGCAGGAACAGGGGAGAGGTTAAGAGTGAGTATTTTTCAGGAACGTAAGAATTAGATCATACTGAAGATTAGAGGAATGGCTTGACATGAGGCTGGAAAAATATACTAGAGCAGTAGTTGGAAGTTAAAACTATTTGGAATGTGTTAAGGAATTAAAATATGACAAGTACATAGGGTGGATTCCAGTTGGAACATAGAGGTTTATGAAATTACGAATTTATCTAACTGTTCCATGAAAAATGTGATGAAGCCTGTATTAGAGTACATGCAGAGAATATAATGGGGAGGAGTCAGTTGAAATACTTAAGTGAAAAAAATCTGAATAGATTGTTTTTATATATTTATGTATATTATATATCTTTATCAATGGTTATTATTTTATTTATTTTTATAATTGGCTCAGAAATCAAAATGATATAGAATGGATATGCCAAGAATTTTCCTCCCTACATACCCCTGCCTATCCATTTAATTTTTGCACTGAGTATCACTTTTTATTAGTCTCATGTGAATAATTTGGTGTTTCTACTGGTATGTGCATACATGACTATATATATATATATATATATATATATATATATATATCCTTATTTCCTTGTTTTCATACACAAATGAGATTATACTATATATACCATTCATTAATGACATAATATTTTCTGATTATCTCTCAGTGTAGGTATGCAGAAGTCTTTCTTATTCTTTTTATTGAAGTATCATTAACCTACAATGGTTCATTAGTTTCAGGTGAACAATACAGTCATTCAACAATTCTATACATGACTCAGTGCTCATCATAATAAATGTGCTCTTAATCCCCTTTATGTATCCCCTCACCCACTTTCCCTCCAGCAGCTACCCATTTGTTCCCTGTATTTGAGAGTCTGTTTTTGTTTGTGTCTTTTACACTGTTAGTTCATTTTGCTTCTTAAATTCCACATATGAAGTTATATGGTATTTGCCTTTCTCTGAGTTATTTTATTTAGCAATCTACCCTCTGGATCCATCCATGTTGCTGCAAACAGCAAAATCTCATTCTTTTTATAGCAGAGTAATATTCCACTGTGTGTGTATCTATGCATCCTTATCCATTCATCTATGGATAGAGACTTGGATTGCATCCATAATTTGGCTATGATAAATACTGCTGCAATAAACAAGGGGATGCATCTTTTTGAATTAGTGTTTTTGTTTATTTTGAGTAAATGCCTAATAACAGAATTACTAGATGGTATGGTAATTCCATTTTTAATTTTAATCTTACTTTTATTAGATAAATAATAGCACTGTATGTCATTGTGTGGGTTATTTAACCAGTCCGTTACAGATGTATCTAGTATTACTACTCATGCTGAAATACATAAACCTTACCCATTTTATATGAAAATGTAGGTTTACCTCTGGAATATTTTTTTCTAAAGTGAAGAATAGATGCATTTCTAATTTTGATAGATACTGCCAAACTGCTCTTCCTGTTTATCACTTTATACGCTTATTAACAATATGTGAGGGTCCTTCTGTCTCCAGCTGCGGGAATGACAGACTTTTGGATCTGAGGGGTAAGATATGCTTTATCAACAAACAAAGCTTTAACTTGCATTTTCCTTATTTTGACCAAGGACTAGTACCTTCTCATATGTCTCAGAAGTGATTTATATTGCTTTTTTGGTAATCTATTGATTCATATCCTTTGTTTATTTTTATTAAATTTTTGCTTCTTCCTTTTAATTTTTAAAAGCTCTCTCTTATCCATTTGTCTATAATTTGAGATGTAGATATTTGTACCAGTGTATAGTTTGCCTTTGCATCTAAAATACTTTTATGTAATCAACTTTATCAATTTTTTATTGGATTCTAGATTTGTAGTCAGAAAAAGCTTTCTAGTTTATAATAGAAGACTCTAATATTTTATTCTACTAACTGTGTGTTTAATATTTGAAACTTCGATACATTTGGAATTTATCCTGGTATACTGTGTGAAGTATTAATCTAATTTTATCATTTTCCATTAAGACAATACAGTTTTCCAAGACCACAATAAAGAGTACATTAGTCTACACTTGTCACTTTATAATATACTAAAGTCATATGTATATTTGGATCTCTTTGGAGTTTTTCTGTACTGTTAAATTGGTTGATATTTTTATATGCACCAGTATTATATTGCTTTAATTAAAAAGGCTTTGTAGTTAGTTTTAATAGTTTCATGGCCTTTTTTCTTCAGTTTTCCTAGATATTCTTGGCTGTTTATGCTATCCATATGAATTTCCAACTACCTTGTTTAGCTACAGAAAGAGGTTGATATTTTTACTGAAATCACATGTAAGTTATAAATTAAGAAGATGTATTTATGATGTTGAATTTTCCATTCCTAGAATATCGAATGCACATGTATTTGTGAAAGTCTTTTTTTTTTATGTTCTAAAACATCAAAAGTGTTTTAGAATTTTCATCATATAATTGCACATGTTATATTACGCTTTTTCCCTACATTTTTAATACTTTGGTTACTCTTGAAAACTGGTTCTTCTCACCATTGTCTCTTTTAATGAGTTGCTATTTGTTCTCATGAAGGCTATTGCTTTCTCACAATCAGCTGCATTGTCATTTTCGTAGTACTGAATTTACAGTACATAATCATATCAATTTGCAAACAGTATTAGTTTTAACTTCTCCTATCTAAATCAGATATGTCTAAGTTTTTTCTCTTGTCACATATTGCCAGGACACTATCAAAGTACAGGAGGTAGGGACATCTTTCTATTTCTCCTGGCTTGAGTGGGAATGCTTCCCATTGTATCCTCATTACATGAGATAAGGGACTTTGAACTCTAAATAAATATATGTGTGTGTACCTGTAAGTGTTTATGCTAACTGTCCTTCAACACAATTCTTACCACACATATTCAGAATGAGCTTTGGATTTTGTCCAGTGCCTTTTCAGCTTCTTTGAAGATGCTTTTGTAATTTTTTCATAGGTTTATTACTACAAATAATTTTACTAATTTACTAATATTGAAAAACATCTATACAAGTGTGGAATATGCATGGCTATGCTTCACTATTCTTGAACATGCTTCTATTTTGTCTACTCATGTTTTAGTTCAGATCATTACATTGATATTTATAAAGTAATATCAGCTTATTTGGTTTTCTTTATAGATGCCAAATTATTCTTTCTTTCCAGTATTTTACTTGCTTCTCTATTGTCATTTATGAGATTCTTTTTCTTATATATGCTGTACGGACAGTAAACATTAAATTAGTTATTTGTTAATGATTTTGCTGAATTCTTTCATGAAAGTTGCTGAGTCTGTGATATTGGTTGAGGGTACTTTCTTGTACTTTTTAAATATCTTTCATGGAAATTAGAAGAGTCTCGATAAAAATTTATTTTTTTGAAATTTAATATTTCCTTATATTTTAAAATTTAATTTATATAAAATTGTATAATGTGAACATATTTTATATATTTTTCTATTTATATTTTATTGATTTTAATTATTTAAATTTTCTTGATTATGCTAACTTGTGTAAAATAATTTAATTATTTTTAAAGAATCAAGTTTTTGTTATTTTCTGTTATTTTGTTCTAGTGATTTTTTTTCTTCAACTAAATTCTACTTTTATCTTTATCAAGTTCTTTCTCTTGTTTTTTTTCTGGTACAATTTGCAATTGTTTTTCTATCTTTTAGAGTTTGATATTTGCCATACTTCATTTTTTAAAAAAATTGTTTGAGGAAAGTTGACATTTCATTTTTTTTAATTTTACAAATTTTCTTCTGTGTACCCTTTTAGCCCAGAGTATTGCTTCCATAGACCTGTATATGTTCAATTTTCATTATAATTGATAGAAATGTTGCAAAATATTTGTTTTAATAACACCTGTATTGACATACATTTGTATGTCAAGAACATTGGAAAGTTTTAGTTTTTGCTTATGCTACCAAGATTTTTGGTAGAAATATCCCTTAGAAAAGTTCTTTGAATTTTTACTTCAAATTTTTCCACCAAAAGATTTTGTTTTGTATGAAACTTCTATATCTTATTTGGGCTGAAATTTAAGCAAAATATATTTTTAACATAACTTATTATACAGCATTGACAAGTTAGTGATCTCTCTTCATCTCAGTTTCCTTATCCACTAACTGAAATTTTACTAGTAACCATCCTATAAGTTAAATGAGAAAAAACACAAACCCATACACATATATGTGATGTATTCTCTACCTATCTGTCCATTCATCTGTGTATCTTTCTATTTAATGTCTTCAAAATATATCTGGCACTTATCAATCACTGGATAAATGATTCCAATTATATTTCCTGTAATTATCATCATCAACAATGTTATTATCGGGTTGTGTTTGTATGTTGATTAAAATGTTTTGGGAGCACCTGGGTGGCTCTAGTTGGTTAAACATCTTGATTTCAGCTCAGGTCATGATCTCAGGGTCTTGAGATAGAGCTCCACACCAGGCTCCATGTTCAGAGTGGATCTCCTTGGGATTCTCTCTCTCCCACTCCCTTTGCTCCTCACCCTGCTAGTGATCTATAAATAAATAAATTCATAAATTCATTAACAAAATCTTTTTTAAAATGCTTTGGCTAGTGTTTATTTCCTTTGCTTTTGGGCATCTCAATTATTAAGAAAATGATCAAACTGCTTGACTTAATTTTTACTATGATCTATTTTCTTAACTGAGATTTCACATTTTCAAAAATTCTTTAGTCATCTGAGCATTTGAATTGCACATTTTAAATTTTAAAGAAGTTTTCAATCTTATATTTTTATTCTTACAAAACAGTACTGTAAAGAAATACAAGTCACACTTTCTTCTTCTGAAATTTGATGTTTTTAAGATATAAGTAACTTAGTTGTTTTAATCTCCTTCTGCCAAAACTGTCATGGTGCATGAAATCTAGTGTTATAAAATTAACATTTTTCCCAAATGTAAGCTGTTTTGTTTCAAGAGAACTATTTGCCTTGGAAGATTGTTTCATAGGTCTAAAACTTAATTTCGGATCAGCTATGTTACTCAGATATATGGCAACATATCAAATATTTCTTCAGACCTTCAGCAAGCCTCCTATTTACAGATGGCTCCCTAGGGATTGGTTCTATGAAGTACTGAATAATCTTCAAAAATATGGCAAAGTCACATAGCTACAAAAGTTGAGAAGAAGAAAACTTGGCAAAGAAAAATAACCAAAAAATTTTAGGAGGTAAGAAATTCAGAGGAAGAACATATAACCCCAATGTATGACAAAATGTTTAATTCTGTTTTGGTCTGCCTAACTCAGAAATGCATTAAAGGGCAGTGAAATCTACAAAAGTATAATGAAAGAATGCTTCAGTTTTGAAGTTGCTAGATATATATATTTTTAAGAAACAATTTAGGCCTTAAAATCAATATCCAAATATTGTAGGCACAATGTTAATGAAATTGGGAAGTCTTTTTATAATTAATTGACTACGTATTTTGAAATTGCTCTATTAAAACCTAAAGCCTATTTTTCAAGACTATCACATATTTGTAAGGTAAATATAGATGATTAGGTGAAAATATGGAGTATGTAATGAAAGCAAATATAGATTAAAAAGGGAATGGAAGGAAAGTATCATTCTTAGTAATGAAAAAGAAGTTATATTGAGCTAAATTGCACACATTATCAGGAAAATTAGACTTAAAAACAGTATTTTGTATAACTGGAGCCATAATGATTGAAACAAAAACAAAACAAAACAAAAACAAAAACAAGGAAATATCATTTGCATGTTTTTAAGGGTCAACTTGGAAACAAGTGCTGAGAAATTCACAAAAATGTTTCTAGCATCCAAAAATGTCAGCTTAAATGTTTTGTATTTGCATCCACTTAAATTCCACGACAAAAATGCTGTCATTGAGAAAACTCTGATTTTCAACCATATGATTATAATTATTTCAATGGTATTTGCTTTTTGGGCCAAGTTTTGACATAATGTGTATCTCTGAGACTAAAAGATTCACCCAGATATGTGATGTATGCTTTCAGGACATTTCTTTAGGTTCTAGGAAAATAGAACATCCTAACCAACTTTTTTTCGATATTGGCATATTTTTATATTTTAAAAGAAATATTAATAATCTGTGTCCAGAAGAGAGTGACCTAGAAAGTAACATTTTGCAATATGAGGAAAAACAAAACAAAAGCTTTAGAAATGTTTTAAAAGGTATATCAAAATGTGATCTTAATAAATCTCATCAAATAATTTTATATCGCAAGAAGAGAAAGTAGATTTTATATGAATAAAAGGAGATATTACATAAATGGGTGGAAAATAGAGAGGAGCAATTTTTAGTTTGATACAAGGACTACTAATAAATGTGGGTAAAACAAAGTAGAGTTCTCTGCCAACAAAGGGTTCAACCAGATGCAGAACAAGATTCTAATGTTAGGATGCAAGTTGGCATACATTCTTGCATGCATGCATACATTTTTTCATTTGTTTTCTTTTCTCAACAACTAGCTTCTGAATCTGATATCTTATTTCCCTTCTACTCTACTGACTCTATAATTCTTTTAAATATTTTACATGTAGAAGACAAAGTTGCAGTCTGAATCATACTAAGAGGAAATAAATGAAGTAATCATTTAGAGCATTTGCTCTAGGTTACTCTTTCTATTTATTTAATATTATAAATTAATGTGTGTTTTAAAGAACATTCCTGGAAAAAGAACTCTTGTTTTCCTATTTCATGAAAAGCTTTTACAATTCTAAGGGAAGGTAGTAAGTTTTTAGGAAACAGTAGGATTAACAAGTTATTAAATAAGTCTGGGATGCCAAAAGACTGCACAAATTCAATATCTAAAAGAATATGACCTAAAAAGCAATAGATAGAGCAATGAGAAATATAATTCCCAAGTTGGCAGAAGGAAATTATTATTACTATCATTATTAATTGTTAGAACACTTGATGTCTTTGAAGTAGTTTTCAATTCTTTATTAGTTTTTTTTTTTTTTACTCATGACTTCATTTTAAGTGGGTGATAATCATTATTTCACCAATGAGAAAACCATCACAGAAGAAGAGTCAATAATTTATTATATCCTTAGCAAATGAGCCACAGAAGAAAGATCTAGGCACATATTTTATTTCCTCTGCTTTTTAAAATCTAATTTTATTTTGGTTGGTTAGACCCACTGGGTATAATGATAAAAAGAATAATTATTATGTAACATGAGGAAACTTATTTCAACTAAGGATGAATCCAGGAAAGGTAAGATACAATCATGCATGTATCATTCCTGAAGAACATAAGAATGTTTGGCCTCACCATTGTACATAAAATTATTTGGGCTACCACAATCTTTCTGGAAAAAATCAAATTAACTTTAGAGTTCAGCTTCCTACCCTTCCAAACAGAATTTTGACCAAGTATAGATTCAAATTTGGATTACTCTTAGATAATAAGGTGCAGAAATTAGGGAAACACTGAGTTAACTACTGAGCTCCAGGAACTTTAGGTAGATCTATTGGTATTAGACGAGCTTTATTTTATTTTATTTTATTTTATTTTATTTTATTATTTTATATGTGGAAAGCTTGAACTATTCCTATATGAGTCTAGGTTTACACTCTTAACGTTTCTTTTCTTTGGTTTTCTTATTTGTAAAATAGAGAATGAGGGCTGTTCACTATAGTGTTTTTCCTTTATGAGAAATAGATGAAATAATTTATTTCAAGCACTATGTAGAGTAGCAAACCCATAGTAATCTTTTAGCAATTACAAAGTACTATTTTAATCATTACTTTGTGTCCATTTAAACTAGATCTTTTTGTAATACATTTTTAATTGAAACTACTTTTTCTGTATAAATAAAGTGCCTTATAACCATGTGTGGTAGCCAGCATCTCTAAAATGGCCCCTCAAAGTTGTACAGACATTATCTTCCAAATTTGTACATACCAGAGTCATCACTCCTGTGATCCTGTGATCATGTTATGCTGTGTGGCTTAGCTGACTTTAAGATAAGGCAGTTATTTTGGATTTTCTGGGCAGGCCAAATGCAATTGCAGGAATGTTTAAAAGCAGAGCTTCCTTTGGCTGATATCAGAAATCAGAAAAATTTGAAGTGTAAGAAGAACTCAGTGTGCCCTTGCAGCTCTGTAGATGAAAAAGCTATGTATGAGGAAAGGTGAGCATAGCCTAGAGACAGGAAGCAGATCCTAGCTGACTACCAGCGAGCAAATGGGACCACAGTCCTACAACTGCAAGGAAACTGAATTCTACCAACAACCTGAATAAACTTAGAAATGGCCTTTCTAGGGCCTCCAGATAACAGCCTCATTTAATCATATTGATTTCAATCTTGTAAGACCTGAAACAGATTAGTTGAGTCCAACCCACTCAGACTTCTAGTTCAGAGAAACTGTGAGAAAATAAATGTATCAACCTAAATTGCCCACTTAGTGGCAATATGTTCCATAGCAACAGAAATCCAACACACCACACTATGCTTATTGTATTTACAACTTTTTTCACACGCACACACACACAAACCCTAAAGATGAGTAGATTTCACATAAATATTTAATTTACTAATTGGATGTGAGTAACATTCATCTAAGTTTAATAATATCAGATTTTAGAGTGCAAAGAGACTTTAAGGAATATATAATCTGGGATGATGAAAATGTAACCACAAAAAAATAAATAATTTGCTGTGACTTTGTCATTTCCTTCTGTAGGACCTATAACCATAAACTGCTATAGAGTTATTAAGAGGAGTCTGCAATATATAGCTATCAAATAAATATCATTAATAAGTGAAATAATTACATCTATAACCATTTATATATTTTTTCTATTATTCATATACAACTTGCAAAGTGACCTAATTGAATATTTTCATAAATCAAACTCTGCTGAATGTAGACAGCACACATGTAGGATGAAAACCCATGGTTATAAATTTAATCCCTGACTTATGCCATATAGTATCTGGTCATTTAGTGGTGTAGTTAGAATTCTAGATCTCTTAACTTCAAAGTCCCATACACTATACTGTAGTACACTATACTACAGAACCTCTTTTTGTTCACATTCTATATTACAGAGCAGGAGTGACATCTGCTTTATTATCTTTGCACTTAATGAAGCATTGTGATTGATTAGGAACACCCTGTCCCTCCCCTTAGAGATGCTATTGATTATGGTTGAAGCAAAAACTGTACCAGACAAAGTTAACAGCAAAGGAAGATTTGACTTAAGACCAGTGCAATTTAGGAGAGAGATTGAACTCAACTACACTAAACAAAAGGGCTGGAGAGTTTGAAAAGATGGCAAGCGGGAATTGTAGGTCATCTGTATTTGCCTTATCAGCTTTACTCAAAGGACATAGAAACTTTTCATAGCTTTAGGATGGAAAGTATTTTACAACGTGGAGCAAGACACCCTCAGAAGTTGCATTTGTATCCTCCCACAGAGACTGGGAATGAGGACACTATTTCTTTTGATGAGTACATTTCCAAGGGATACCTCTCAGGTCCTTAGGAAGGCATTGCTGGATTGTAAAATTGGCAAGACCCTCTCAAAAATACTTTTATGTCAAAAGAACAGAGAAAGAATTTTAAAATTTTTGAAGATACAAGTTCTAAGTAACAAGGGTTTAGGCAACTTGAGTCAGTAGGAAGACTGTCTTGGTTTGGTCAAGCTGTGATGAACATTAAGAGCATCTTGATCATTGCTATCATGTTTGACCCACTTTACCTTTTTGAAAGACTTTATTTCTCAAAGAATATGTATTAATAGATGATAGATTCATCGATAGATAGATAATACAGTTTTGCATGGACCTAATCAGACAGGCAATGTAAATTTTAAAAATAGACAAAATAGTGGGAGACCATGTTAATGATAATTTTAAAAACCTTCTAATTTGGAATCAATTGACTTTTCTGCAAATGGTTATTTGCATAGGAATTATGGTAAGACAAAAAACACAAAAGCTTTGTCCTTATAACAAGTTGTTGTTGTTTTCCCCTAGGATAGTATGTTTTAGTTTTTCTGTTTTGTTTTGTTTGTTTGCTCAATATTTAAAAATTAGATGTAGGGTATTTTTATATTTATTCCATGGCAAAGTTACAGAAAGGAAATCCCATATTCACTGAGTTTCATTCTTATCATTATCAATCAAACATTTTAAATGTTAGATTTGGATACTTTAGGTAGTGCCACTTCTACTGACTTGATTTTTCTGGAGTTTAAACACAAGAACCTTAAAATCTAAAGAGCCAAAATGAACTAGATGAGAGTAGACAATATAATCAAACACAACATAAAGAGCTATACTTCAGGGATGATTAACACCAGAGAGACCGAGTAAAGATTTGAAGAATTGTCTTTCCTCAATCCAAATTATCCAATTAATTACTTCACAATAATTGTCATAAACTTCTCATTTGAGTCACCAGATAAAAGGGCAAACAAATTTGTGTTCAGTCCCAGTATTTCCACATATAAGCTAACATTGCATCATTAGACCACTTTAGACCTAAGGTTCTTTTTTTGTAGCATGGGGGTAATAATAATTTATCAAGTTTGTCTTGATGATTGAACGAGGTCATGTTTTCCATTGCTTAGAATTATGGCAGCATATATTAAGTATTAATTGTTAACAATTATTATTTGAAAACCTTGAGTGTGGTTTTTAATGAATAATCATAGCATAATCATAGGCTTTTAGCTAAAGAAGACATTCTCTTTACATTTTCCCCTGTTGGCATTCTCCTCTTCCCAAATACTCCCAGACTCTGCTAGAACACCTCTAGGACAGTGATATCTACTATTTCACAACACTGTGCATTCCATTCTAACTCTAGTTTCCAAAAAGTGTTTCTTAAAATCTGTCTGCCTGTCACAGTTATGAGTTTCATTTCTTGCTCTGGATCTATAAAAAGCAGATACAGAGTAGGTTAATTTGAAATATATTTGCATTGTTTGACAAATTCATGTTTATAAACATAAACTCAGTTTTGAATTACTATGCAAGACAACAAAATTTTTAAAAACCAAACTTCATATTGAAAATTTGCTTGTCATGTTAATATTCAGCATAGTGATGTTTAGCCACAGAATGTCACCCCAGATTCACTAGGCGATTGGCAAGTCCTGCAGTGATGATCGGATGCTGATGTGTTAGATCCCCAAGCACCAGGGATTTTATTTTAGAGATATGACAGAAAGTGATGAATGTCAAAATGTTACAAAGGCAATGTCATTGTTCCATCTGGCTCAGGAGAGATGCTTTCAGAATCCCAGCAGCACCAATTCTGTCCCTATTCAGCCACCACCCACCAACTTTTGACTTGGACAGTGGGAATAACAGAATAATCTGAAACTTGTGCTTCTAGGATTTGCTGAAAGACAGCAAGAGAATAAGTTCTTACTCAGAATCATCATGCGCTTTGTGTCTAGAAAAATCTGCAAGATTGTTTACTTCACTGTACTTGCAATTGCTAAAACAAACATACTTGATAGGCTTCAAATAGTGAAGAAATTCATACAGAATGAGAGGTTTAACCTTGGTCACTTTGCCGGTATTTTTCACCTCATCTCATCTGTGTGACCTTGATAATTCACAGTCCATTCTTTAATTAAAATAACTTTGGTAACGTTTTCTTAAAAACATAGAACTGCATCTGTTCAATGGGGTGCCTGGGTGACCCAGTTTGTTAAACATCCAACTCTTGGCTATGGCTCAGGTCATGACCCCAGGACCCACGTTGGTCTCTCTGCTTAGTAGGAAGCCTACTTCTCCATCTCCCTCTGTCCACCACTCCCCCAGCTTGTGCTCTCTCACTCTTGTTTTACCAAATAAGTAAATAAAATCTTTAAAAATCAACTAATTAATTAAAATTACATTTGTGAGATTAATATTAATCCCTGGGACAGCTGTTTGTTCTATTTCATTGTTGAACAATTTCAGACATGAACAATGCAGAATTTGCATTTTGTGCTTATTCTATAATTTATTTATCCATTCTGCTGTTGATGAAAATTTGCATTTTTTTTCCAGTTTGACTTATTATATAAATAATGTTGCTATGAAATTCTTGTATATATGCACATACGAGGACCACATCCCTGTGTATTTCTGTTGCACAGTTATTCTCAGATTTCACAGATACAACCAAACTCTTCCTAAGCAGTTGTCCCCAGTAACTTGCTTACCCACAGAGTGCAAGAGTTTTGGGTACTCTGGATCTCACCAGCACTCCACATATTCCGTATCATTCTTGAATGTTTCCTCTTATAAAATATAAAATATTCCTCTTATGAAATATTTAACAACTGAAAACTTTTATCTTTAACTTTAAAAAATATTATCATCTGTTTTTAATTGTTTATAGCACAAATGTTGATTTCTCAGGACAGGATAATTTTAAACAAGGCCTATCATATGACTTGTGATTTTGATACTTTTAAAACGGCTTCTTAAATCAACTCCATATCGAAGCGTATTAAACAGTTACATTATGCTTTACCACTAGATTGAAGAACTGTAATCTCTCAAATCATTTGAAACAGCAAGAGAATATAATTTCTAAGCCCCTAGAGGTGAGTCAGCCAAACCTGAGGTTGAAATGACAAGCACATCAGTGAATGATAAAAACCATCTGCCAGACCTTTTTACATGCAAGTCGTTCACTGAGATATCAAAACGTGGAAAATATAATGCTCCTACCAACATTTTTTGTTGAATTAATGCCCAGGTGAGTTCTTCTGAAATAGTGCAGTTGTATCTTAGCAAAAACAAGAAGCAGTAAAGCATCATACTTATTAGGATCCAATTTGCCACAGCAGCGGTCAAGTGCTTCAATTTCTCCCAGTGGTGATGAGAAGGGAAAAGTAGGAATAGAGAAATTTGAATTAAATTCATAGTGCAGTGCACATTCCGAATTCAATATTGACAGCTCTAATTATACTTACCTTACCATCACAAGTTTATTAAATGAGAGGAAAGGATTAAAAATTACTCTACACATTTATACAAATAATATGCAATTCTTTCCTGTTGCAGGTCTCATCTCTCTTCTTTCAATTTAATGCATTCTTGATGGAGATGTTTGGGGTTTTGGAAGGAGAGAATTTATTAGTTCTTTAACACATGCACAAACACACAGATATGCAAACACACAATTAGGAATTCATGTTACATTTAGATATACTATTTGAAATGTGATCAGCATATAATGTCAAATTCAGGTATCTACCAGTATCTATTTAAATTTCCAAGAGCTACTCAGTGTAAAAACAACCCATTAGACTTCTTGGTTCTATATATGTCTCAATTGTAATTGCTAATAAAATTATTAGTTATACAAAATCATATTTTGCCATCTTGTTTTGCTATCTGAGGAATGATATCATGGTAACTGAGTTATTTCCCCAGTCATGGATGGAAGAAATCTATCACTACTTCCACCTATAACAACTCTTCAGGCTTAAAATTGGCATATATTTTATGGTAATATTTGTCTATTTATCAATAAACCATAACAAGGTTTCTGCCTAACATAAGGTATTCCAGGGAGCTAATTTCAAAGCAGAAAGGTAGATACTACTTACCAGGACCACAATTGTGGTTTTGGAAACATGAGAAATACACATTAAACAGATATAGGCAACTTTCAGTGTAGCGAAAAGAGCAAAGGACTTGTTTTATCCTTAGCATTTATATATATCATTTGTCAGGCATAAAATAAGAAATGGATGTGTGAAATTGCACCATGCTTCTACAAAAGAGTTCAGCATTTTAAGTTAGGAAAAATATTCAAAATTTTAATTAACATAGAAAATGTCTTGTCAAGTTCTGTGGTTTCATTCTTAAAGAAAAAAGAAAGTGGATATGATGAGTATCTTTTTTTCCTTATGTGATGGACTCAATTAAACAATTCAGTATATAAGTCACTTAGGGAAACTTTAACTCTTTCATATAACTTTTATAGACAACTGCTACAGAGTACTTTATAGCTCCTTTATTTCTCTCAAAAGATAAATTATTACTTGTAATAGTTAACTAAAAGCCAAGGGAATAATTTAGCATTATAGAAAATTGACCATTACAGTATGTACTAGAAAATTGCTCAAATTTTATGGTCTTTTTTTTTTTTCTAAATTGAAGCACAAACAGTAATGTCATACGTATGTGTCCACATGTGTTTAGATGGAGTAGATGGAAACAAGAAACTACATTTTTGAAAGTCATTTTGCTTGTACCAATAGCATCAAACTGTAGAAAATCTTCACAAACTTCTAAAATCTAACAATCCTCTCTAAGAGTTTCTATGATAGTTGTGTATCCAATATGAACCATTATTAGTAACCCTAAGGAAATAAGAATTGGCAAATAGCATTTAGTTATGATAATCCTGGTAACCTTTTGGTGGCTAGACAATACACCTTAACCCTGAAATTAGATCCACCCAAATGCCGAAATCCTCATTAAAGGATTGGAAAATCTGTGTCTTAAGGGTGGTCTATTGAACCAACCAGCCTTCTGGTCTTTAGTTCTTTGTTTTTGCAACTTACTCTAAGTTGAAAAATTTATATCAGACTGCTTATAAAACACCTTCTAGCTCTAAGATTCTTGGACTATACTTAATAAGTATTAAGGACTTCTAATATACTCCAGAATCTTTTGCAATGCCATATAGAGTGTACAGAGGAAGTAGAGCTTGCACTGTCTGCTGTTAGGGAGCTTAAAAATCCATTTTTTTTTAGTTCAATAAGTATGTTAAATATCATCTCTCGGCCAGACACAGTACTGGGTGGCAGATTTGAAGCAGTGAATAACACAGATCCAGTCTCTGCCTCCAAGAGCTTCTGGGAAAGACAGATGATTAAATTCAAACTTATGACCAATTTTGACTAGTGTTATGATAGAGGAAATATAGAGAAGTCTAGGGACACATATTTCAGAAGACCTATCTAGTGTAGAAGGTCAGAGGACGTCTTCTGGAAGTTGTAACCTTTTGACTGCAGCCTAAAGACTGAATGGGTGTCAGCTATGCTAATAGGAGGGGAAAGTCCATTCCAGACAGAAGGGATCATGTAAACAAATTCTAGATGGTAAGAGAGATCGTTGATCATTTGAGGAAACAAGTTTAGCAGAATAGTGCACAGAGTCTGAGATGAAAAGAGACAAGATTAAAGCTTTCGAAACAGTAGTGAAAAATCTAAGGCGGCATATACCAGGTATTAATTTGGTCAGTACAACTCCAACTATCAGGAAAGAGTTGGATGTACTGCTTGCAAAGGGAAGCTTGCCATACTCAGTGGAGGAACGTTTTTGATTTCCTAACTCTAGGAAAACATGAGTTAAAAGGAAAGCAGGGAAGTATTTCCTGGGGAATATTCCTTATGTGATGGACCCAATTAAACAATTCAGTATTTAAGTCACTTAGGGAAACTTTAACTCTTTCATATAACTTGTATAGATGACTGGTACAGAGTACTTATAGCTCCTTTAGTTCCCTCAAAGATAAATTCATTACTTGTGATAGTTAACTAAAAGCCAAGGGAATAATTTAGCATTACAGAAATTAGGAATATTAAAACTTGATAGTGTGGAATATTTTTTTTATTTTCAATATTTTGCATTTTATTAAAAAAATCAAAGAGTAAGTTGTCTGATTTTTTAATAGCAATTTGTTGAGAAAAAAGCGTGAAACCATCAGTTGTAGTTTCAGCTTTGTAATTTTAAGAAATTAAGGTATTTGCATATGTTTATGGGAATGAGCTTGAAATGAGCAAACAACTCATCCCCTCACAATTTTTTCAAAATTCACAGCACTTATCTTCTTAGTTTGTCCTAAAGATTGTCATATCACTTACAATTTCCTGTCATCTTCACGATAGACATCATTTATTATTGAATATAGCATCTCAACAGGTATGAGAGTAGCCCAGAGTAGAATAAATAATTATGATTAAATTGGTGTATTGGCATAAATATGTTTATATCTGAGGAGTCCACATATTATTTTTCTGGTTTCCTCTCTATTACCTCTCAGGCCCATAAACCATCTTACTTCTGTGGAACACAGAAAACCATGTAAAAATTGGAAACCTTGGGACACAGTATTCCAATAGGTTGAAATCTCTTATAATTTTTTAAGAAAATGAGTATGATAAATCACTAATGTCCTTATAGAAATAATAAAGATTTTAACTTCTAATTTAGATTTATTAAACACATATATGTATTAAATATATATATAAAATATATATATAAATATATATATTATATATATATATATATATATTTAGCCTTCAAATCAACCTGCTAAAATGCTGCTTAGAGAAACTGTATATTATTTGATTGATGTAAAACCAAGGCAGATTTTTTTCAGTCTGTTCCTTGTGCCCGGTTTTATCACTTTTATTATCTATCTTACCTAAGTGGGTAACATTATCATTATCAATTTGTAAAGTGAAGAAGCTGGCTTCAAAGACAAGGAAGACATCAAGGCCATGGTGCTTAAAGGTATATGAAGAGTGGTGAGGGATGAAGTAAGTCACTGCATTTGTGTGCAATGGTGTAAAATATAACATGGTTATTAATTTATAAATTAGTTTTATACACTTTGAATTGCAATTCATAGTAAAGTACAATCAGATTTCAGAAGAACTGGAGATGAGTGACAGTAGGAGTAACAGATTCGGAGAAGTTGCAATTGGCGAGCAAGGAGGAAAGCCACCATACCATCCTGTCTTGGAAGCCATAGCAGTTACCATAGAATAGCTATGCAAAGGCCATTCAGCTCCCCCTTGTTATTGGCCTTCTTATATTCCAGATGGAAAACTTAACTGTCCAACATTCCCTGTTGCTAAACCTGGACATAAGACATAGTACTGCCTAATATCATTGAGATAAAAATACTTGGATAAGATGAAATTTCCTAAATGTAAAGGAAAATTCATTCAAGTACAAAAAATTTTATTATTTATTCCTCTCCTAATTGAGAAGGGAACATGATACTGAAAATGCAGTATCCACATTAAAACCAGTGAAGCCATAAGAAGGCAACCATAGGCCTACACAGAGGGGATTGAGTGAAGATGGCAGAATGAGCATGAGATTTATTACTGAATTTCAATGCCATCTCTTAAATACCTGTCCTGAGATTTCTTCTGAGTGGGATAAGTACAGGACTTTTTTTTTAATTAATGATTATTGAGTTAGCCGTAAATCTTGCCAAATGTATTTAACATTGATAAAAAAAAAATTAACAGAATATAGATTAGCAGTAAAAACTAATAATATTTATCACATGCCTACTATGGGCTAATAAGTATCAATGCTATTTATATGTGCTACTTCTTTAAATCCTTTAAGTTTCTTTAAAGCCTATGATGAAATAAGTATTACCATGATGAAACTCAGAGAAATTAATTACCTTACCCACCTTACCAAAATTGGTCAATATCAAAATGTTATATAATTCCCTGTCTGACCTGAGAGAACACAATCTAATCAACTAGGCACCGCACTTCAAGAAAGACAAAGATAGCAGAGAGAGAGAGGAAGGAAAGAAACCGAGTTTTAAGAAGGAATGGATTTGAACATGCTAGAATGTGGATAGAAGCTAAAATGGGAAATAAGAAAAGGCCACCCATTATATTAGGCAGTAAATTAGTGTTATGGATTAAACTTGCCCTCTCAAAATTCATCTAGTGAAAGCCAGTTTTCAATGTGATGGTATTAAGAGGTGGGACCTTTTGGAGATAATTAAGACTAAGTGAGATTTAAAGGGTGGAGCCTTTATGAATAGGATTAGAGCCCTGTGGGAGTCAGGGGAGAGACTGTTTCCTCTCTGCTCTCTGCAATGGAAAAGTTGGCAGTTTATAACCCAGAAAAGGATTCTCATCAGAAATCCATTCTACTGTTGTAGATTTTTTGAGGGGTAGAATTAATTTTAAAAAATTGACTTTTCTCATTCATACACCCCTGTGGCTCTATTTATTTATTTAGATTTTTTATGTCCATCAATAAATTTATAATATTACTTATAAGTATATTGCACATTTCCTGTTTAGTTTATACCTAGTACATATAGCATGCTGCTTTTGTAAGCATAATCCATTATGTTTAAAAAAATCAATATTTTGTTATTCAATGGAAATAAAAGTTAAGAATATAATATTAAACATAATGTAAAAACTATTATATACCTTGCTATACTCTACTGAAAAATATATTTCTTATATTTGACCTTAATCACTGCTATGCAAACTTTGCACCAATTTTTGCCTTCAGATCAACACTTTAAAATGAACATTGAATATCTGCTGTAGCATATTAATTATCTCTTTTAATTAAAAAAAACAAATTTGCAAGTATGATCATCCTCATCTTATAGATAAGAACACTGAGCCACATTGGAGCACATGGGTGGCTCAGTCAACTGTGCATCCGACTCTTGGTTTCAGCCCAAGTCATAATCCCAGGGTTGTGGCATCAAGCCCCACATAAGGCTCTGTGCTCAGCATGGAGTCTGTTCCTCTACCTCTGCTCCCCTCCTTACTCTCTCACTGTTTTTTTTTTTTTTCCTCTCTCTCTGAAAGAAAGAAAGAAAGAAAGAAAGAAAGAAAGAAAGAAAGAAGGAAGGAAGGAAGGAAGGAAGGAAGGAAGGAAGAAAGAAAGAAAGAAAGAAAGAAAGAAAGAAAGAAAGAAAGAAAGAAAGAAAGAAAGAACAATGAGCCACTAAAAATTTAAAACTGTTTCTACGTTCACATAGTGCATAAAGATTGTGCATAAGGATTTTAGGTAAATAAGGATTTTAGGATTTGTATCCAAGTTTCCCCAAGTTCTTAACCTGTGTATTACACATTCTAAAAGAGCATTAAACAAAACGGCAATCTCTCCTGCATGCAGAATGACAATGACTACTGTCTTCAGAGTGGGAAAAAGCAAGAGAAAGTGGACATAGGCACATGTTCCCACATTATCAGATGTCCTTCTCCCAGGTTAGTATTAAGTATTAGTATCTTATTACTCATTAAAAACCATTGCTGAGGAGTCTAGAGCCAACTGAAGGAGTGAGATTTCAAAGAAGCAATCACTGATTATTCTATTGAAGATATTAACTGGACTACTTACAGAGATTCTGGATTTGTTTCTAAGCCATATTTTGATCCATGCTTCTCATCTGTTTTATTTCAGCTGCTTAAGAATCTTAATCAGCAATGTGGACCACATTAATAGGGAGTCTTGACCACATTGCCGTCTTAGGACTGATATAGCTATAAAAGTTAAACCTAAAGAAAGTTCTCAAGTTCCTACCATATACTGAAATGCTGAAGCATCTCCTTAAGATATACAGGATTACTTTCCATTTTTGCTAGCCCCTCTTCGAAACACGATATTTTCAAAAGATTTAAACTTAATGGAGTATTTCTGCAAAAGTTCATGACCACAAGGAGAAACTCATTCATCACTACTTATTGTGTGTCGCTCTCACAAAACAAGTTTAGAACAGACTTCGGATTTCAGAAGACACCTTCAGATTTCCCTGAAGTCTGAAAGCAGGGATGAAGAGTCAGCTGAATCACCTCTCACCTTATACTGAAGCAATACAGCGTAATGGCCAAGTACAAGACCAATGGGTTATCCTTTCTAATGCAAGCAAATGCATTCTCATCGCATTGATAAATGTATTCTGTAGCTACAAAAAAAAAAAAAAAAAGATTTGTCCAGCTTACAAGTAATTGCATGTGTATATTACATAACAGTATTTTACTTTTAATATTTATTTTTATTTTTGTTCTGCTGTCATTTCCCCCTAATAAACTAAGAAGTGTAACTTGGATACAATTAGAAATTAATAAATTCATTCAATTCATTTGGTTATTTCATCTTTTGCTGCTGTTGGGTCAATTTGCTGCTTTCAGTGCTGCAATATATTATAAAAGTTTATGTAGTGGAACTTGATTAATGCCAAATATTTCAAAGTAGCTAATTGAAAACTTTTCAGACTAGACTTCAAATTTAGTCACACAATTGAGAAAAGCCAAGCATACCTGATATTTTGCTGATTTAAGAAAATAAGAAAAACATATTTTCAAAAGCTTAGTCCTTCTACCATGTAATTGAAAAGCAGTTCTTCAAGGGAAAACATAAACTCACTAGGCTAGTGTTTTGCTTGATGACAATATAGGTACAATTTCTGTTTTATTATATTTTGTTTCCCAATGTAACTACTCATTTCAACTTACTGGTTGTCCTCTACAAAATCATCTATGTATATATAAGTACAGACATTTGTAAATATACCATACTCTCTCCTTAACACAAATATAGATATAATGTGCATACTGATTATTACCTTACATTTCATATTAGTATCTTATTACTCATTAAATACCACACATAGTGTATAAAATATTAATATAGATAATGAATTATTATGACATGAACTGCAATGTAATCACTACCAAATTCAACAAATACAACATTGCCCACACACGCACATGCACACGTGCACACACAGTCCCTGCAATGACAATCTCTATCGCTATTACAAAGCTAAATTTTATGATGCTCATTTTTTTTTAATTTTCTTCTTTATCACCAATGTATGAGAACTAAATTCTACTGTTCAGCTTTGCCTACTTTTGAATTTTATTAAAAGTATTCAGTGTCTTTTTTATTTGGTTCAAAAGTATTTCATTTTTTTTAAAGATTTTATTTATTTATTCATGAGAGACACACAGAGAGAGAAGCAGAGACACAGGCAGAGGGAGAAGCAGGCTCCATGTGGGGAACCCGATGTGGGAATCGATCCCAAGACCCCGGGATCACAACCTGAACTAAAGGCAGACACTCAACCACTGAGCCATCCAGGTGCCCCATCAAAAGTATTTCAAATTCAAGTACATTGTATATATAGCTACAGCTCATTCATTTTCTTTGCCATAGCTATAGCTATAGCATTTTTTTGCTGTATTGTGTTCTATTATATAACAGAACACAATTTATTTATTCATATCTTGGTTAACAGAAATTTGAATGGTTTCTAGAATAGACAGGTATAATATGTAATATTGTTCTGTATGCTGTTTTTTTTTAATTGACTTATTTTGGAGATCTTTTCATATTTATGCATTTATATATGTGATAAATACATCTGTATGGTATATATTCATACTATATACACATATGTAACCATGACTCATACTTACATGCATTTTATATATGTGCATGCACATAGACACATTCTCTAACATATATTCCTTTTAATGGCTATATGGTTTCCATTTTGTGGAGGTAATGTGTTTTTAACCTGTTTTTTATTGAAGAACATTTACATGGTGTTTTTTCTTATGGTATTATGGATAATTTTATTATACATCCTACATTTGTCTTTGTGCACATATGCAGTGTATATGGGAAACAAATATCCAGTAATGGAATTTCTGGACCAAATAAATATTATCTAGACCTCTTAAATGAATTTTGTTACTTTTTTTTTTCAAAAGAAATTACATGAATGAATGCTATGCTCTTTTGTGCCACACTTAACATATTCCATTAATTTTTTAGTTCAGCCGTTATTTCAATAGGTTTAACACATACTAGGTGCAGTTTGCTAGAGGAGAATATAGAAAAGGCATTTGGGGGTTGGTGGTGAAGGTGTTTACAGACTACCTTCTTATAGTAATTGGATATTATTGGTATAAATTAATAAATTCCAAGAATATCTACTCGAGTCAAGCAGAGACCATTTATTGCTGAGAAGGCTTAAAATTGATGAACCTAGGGGATCCCTGGGTGGCTCAGTGGTTGAGCACCTGCCTTCGGCCCAGGGAGTGATCCTGGAGACCCGGGATCAAGTCCCACATCGGGCTCCCTGCATGGAGCCTGCTTCTCCCTCTCCCTGTGTCTCGGCTTCTCTCTCTGCATCTCTCATAAATAAATAAAAATCTTTAAAAAAAAAAAAAAAATTGATGAACCTAGAGAGAAATGTCAATTACCAGCCACCAGACTCTAGATAAATGGAGCCTCAGCTCCTTTGTGGTGGCGACGGTTTAAAATTAATGAGAAGAGGCAAGGAGGTCATTATTTCAAAAGAAACTTTCTAGAGATGTTTGCCCCTTTCCATTTTTCTTTAATCAAATCTTTTGACATTTATGTCTAAGAATATGCATCAGCAAAAAGGCATTTGCACTGCTTGCTGAGCCACACAATTTGATCCAGACCAAATTTTGAAATGGTACAGTTTGTCTTCAGAGCCTCTCATTTCCCATGTCATGGCTTCCATATTCAGATTTCTTCATCTCCTCAACTTCAGATTTTCAGGGAACCATGCTGCCCTCTAGCTGAGTTTAAAAAGCTTCTTTCTCTCTCCCTTTAGAAATTTGTCTGACACATGGTCCATTTGTTCAGATTCTAAGGGACACTAATTAAGTACGTCGATCTGAGCTATAGCATCAATTTATGTTTAAAAATTATTGCACTATATCTCCCAAACATTAGTCCTCAGATTATTAACCTCATGCTTTGCATACCCTGAAGATGAGTGTATCATCCTCTTGCATTATCTCATCCACATTAAGAAAGTGGCCTCGTTGCAGACTAGTAGGTTTAACTGGTTATCAAAATATCTATCTCAAAAGGACCTGCTAGAAGTACAATGATGAACTAGCTAAGAGGAAAGGAGATGAAGGTCAGGCAGGAAAACAAATTTTAGAAAAATAGTTTTATGTTTCTCCATAATGTATCTGCCTTGTGCTAGACATAAAAAAACTTTTGCATTTATTTAGAATAAAGTTCAAATTTCTGTAGGAATACTTTGTCATCAGAAAGAGCACAATTGTTCTTTATTACATAATTGCCTTTTCTTCTATTTTCTTTGCCTTAAAATTGACAGCAAAATAAGCAAATATGCATATTTTCCTTTAAAAGGTAGAAAAACTGAGACTGATTATGACAATAATAACCAGAAGAAAATGAAATTAAACTTTGTAGGAATATAGTATGATGAAAATAGTTTAACTACCACTAGTAATATATTTTCAGTTAAGAACTGAGCAACACTTTCACAGGAAATAAAAAATAAATTTGGTTGACCATGAAGAAATATTAATACCAGTCAATGAAAGATGCTACTAATTAATACCTATATTTCTCCAACTATGAAATCAGAACAATATCTATGTGCTTTAGTTTTATTTGTAATCCAAGTAATGAACAGTAAGAAAGTAATTACGAGATCTACAGACCAAAACCAAATAGATAAGTGAGTGAGAAAGGCATTATCATGATTAACATCATATTCTTGATTCTGGTCAGTATGAGTATCAGTTATTAGTAATATTCAAATGAAGTTACATATTGTACTTTAGATATGTTGACTATATATTCAAAATAAAACTATAGAATAGTGTAGGAGATGTTTTCTTCTTTTTTAATTTTTAAATTTTTTCTTCTATTTCTTTAGGCAACATCTTTACCATGAGAGATAAAGTTATTATGAAAAATTGCCATCCTCTGAGATCTTAATTCTTTTCTCTTTCTTGGATTATTTGTAGATCTAAATTCCTGGTCCAACCATTTACATTCATTCTTGCCGATCTCATAAACATAGCTGACTCATCCCTTAAATATCTTTGTAAAGCAGAAGTCATGGGACAGCAGCATTAAAATAAAATAAGATTGATATGATGGCCTTGCCTGACAGCTCTCGCTCCTATTAGCAGAAAGTTCTTATGATAGCAGGATAAAGCCCTGGGCAACACATGCTATGACAATCATGGTCATGACCTATTTCTGTTATTTCCTTTTAAGTTGGCTTGCATTGTTAGCAATTTCCTATCCATCTACGAGATATCTCTAAGGCATTGCCAGGGCTAGGATTTCATATACAGAGCTGGAAGTAATGATACAAAAGAGAAAGGAGGAAAGAAAGAAAAAATGGAAAAGAACAGTTAACTATTGAAACAATGAATGCATTAAAATGAAACATTTTTATTACACGTATTTATAAGAAATTTGAATCATATATTCATTTCCCATTTTTTGAAAACTTTGACACATCATTTTCAATGTCATCACCTGTCCAGGAGTATCAAAATTTTCTCTGCCCATTGAGACAGTTAGTAAAGAAAGTCAGTCATTCCCTTCCCCTGTCAAATGTCTTTTCCCCCCCTTTTGATGTAAAATTCTATATATTGTGTTTTAGCAAAAAAATGGAAAACGGATGTTTTAGTTGGTTTGAATATAACATTAACAACCTATATGCTTAGGTTGATGTGGTAACTTGGAAGAAAATGTATTTTTGATTCAAATTATACAGTATAATTTCAAAGTTATTTATAAAATAATGAATAATACATATATTTAATATTTCTTAAGTTGCTTAGCTCAGGTTTTGCATGTAGAATTTAGGTGTCCTGAAATTGAATCTATTTATTTCTTTATCCTTCAGAAATTTTTATTTTACACTTAGTATGTGTACAGTCTCATGCAACATTAAACAGTTGTACAAAATGTGTCTGTACTCAAGGAATTCATGCTGTAATAGTTAGGATTTGATATATGGAAATTTCAAATGCAAAATAGTATGTGTGATTGGCATGAGCTTCCATCTAATCCAAACCAAGGATGCCTTCTGAAAATGATGAAATACCAACGACAAATGATTATAATGTGGACACACAATCATATGCCTTATATAGATTCAGACTGGAGTCACTGGATATACATACAGAAAATCTCCCATTAGTACATAGAGTGATGTTAATTAACCTCTTATACGTAAAAATCATATTTATTTTCCTCAAGGCATTATTTATTTTCTATATCACAAACCTCTCTCAATGTCTTCCCCCAACTCTCCCTAAATGTGAAACTATTCAAACTAAACAAGTGCCCCTGTATTCTTGCATTTTTTTTTTACATTGCACATGGGTTGTTTTCATATAGTGCTTTACCATAATTCAGAGGGGCGTGCGAGCAAAGGGCTTACTGCTGAGGCAACAGGGAATGGACAAGTGCAGTTTCAGTCTTTACTGAGATGTTAACTCCACTTGAAAAAACTCTTACCAAATTCTTAGGTTACCTCATTCCTTATAATTCTGAAGTTTTCTCATCCTTATGTTTTCCATTTCTTAGGACCAGAGGTTTGGTCCCCTGAATTCATTGACTTCACACATTCTATTACAACTATATAACTAGGATTTATTTCCCTCTTCTAGGACAAGAGAAATATTTTTCTTCTGAACATTTCCAACCATTTAACATTCTACAAACATTTGCATGTAGTCTTTCAAATATCGAACTGGAGCATGACCAAATCCTAATATATAGTTTGCAATTATATTAAGCCACAACAAGATTTACAACACTTGGACTGATCAATTTGTATATAGCACTATGGATGGACTGATTTGGAAAATCATCTACATTTTACAACTACTCTTTCAGCACTCTTTTTCTTATATTTCCCTCTTCATTGTCAGAATCAAAGATGCACGATTCCTTTAATGTACTCAACATTTTGCAACAAACTGTAATCTCTAATTTTTTAATCATAATTAAGCCGATAAGATTTCCTTTTCCTTTTTAAAAGCTAATCTAGACATTTTTGAAAGTCTGGATTTCTTGCAACAAGAAGTTATAGGTTCATCTTTTACCTCAGTTTTATTGAGGTATAATTGACAAATAAAAATAAACTGCATATATTTATGAAGTACAACATAATATTTTGTTGTTTTTTTAAATATGGAATCCTTCATAAGTTTGCATGTCATCCTTGATCAGGAGCCACATTATTCTCTGTATTATTGCAATTTTAGTATATGTGCTGCCAAAGCCCATGATATTTTGAGGTATGTATACATCTGAAATGATTACCATAGTAAAGCTAATTGACCTATCATCTCACATGGTTACTATTTATTTATTTACTTGCTTATTTATTTATTGTGAACATTTAAAATGTACTCTCTTAGCCCTGGGTCCACTTTTAATTCTGTCACAGAAAAACTATCACATACTTTACAAAGATGATATTTTATTTTATTTTTTTTGTCTCTATAGAAGAATCTTATTAGACTAAATTTACCACCCTAGGTATTCACATTGTTTTGTTCCACATGAGTACTGAGGTAAAGCAGTACAACCCCAGAGTTTGTCAGCTATGGATTGAAAAACATTACCTTTTTTTTTTTTTCAAAAGCCTGACATTTATTTAGGGCTACTATTTTTTTTTTATTCATTTCACTCACTTGGGTGCGCCATCTGTATACAGTTTTATAAACCTTGTGTATATGGTTGCTACAAAATTTATAAACAGTTTATTAAGTAGAGAAAGATTCCAGTTTACCATGCAGGGGAACAAAAGCTCACCCTGGGAAATAGGTACATAGTTCCTCCAAAATTAAACATATGATCTAGTAGTTATATTTCTAGGCATATATTCAAAATAATTGGAAACATGTCTATACAAAAATATGTACAGGAATGTTAATGGCAACATTATTTATAATAATTGAAAAGTACAAACAAACCAAATATCCATCAGTTGAAAAGGCTGAGTAAAATGTGGTATGTCTATATAACGTAATATTATTTAACCATAACAATATATTACTAATTTATCCTATAGCTTTGATGAAACTTGAAAATAGTATTCTTACTGAAAGAAATCAGACAGGAAAGCCACATATTGCATGATGCCATGTATATGAAATGGCCAGTGTAAAAAATCCACAGAGACAGTGGATTAGTGGTTGTCAGGGTTTCTTTTTCATATGATGAAAGTGTTCTGAAATTAAATGGTGGTGATTGTTTCACAATTATGCGAATATACTAATATCCATTCAATTATGGACTTAAAAGAGTGGGTTTTATGTGAATTGTATCATAATTTTTTCTGAAAATTGAGGACAAAAGGTGAATGTTTGCATACACTAAAGCATAATATACCTACTTCTGCTTCTGGCCAAGTTGGAATAACAAGGTATAGATTTATCTTTCCTCTTCAAACAACTAAGAACAAAGAAACTGACAAAATATATAAACCAGCAATTCTCAAGATGATTTTGGATATTAGGCAAAAAGTGCAGTGCTTTCTGGGAGACATAAAACAAACAAACTTTCTGTTGCCCAACTTACTAAGAGGAGAAATATTCCAGAAGCAACACACAGAGAGAACAAAAGCAAAGGCAAAGGCTAATTAGTGATCTTCCTGAGCTGAGCAGGTGGAGACGGGAGTCCAGAAAAGCCAAAGGCATCTCAGATTTGAGATTGTCTAAGTAAAGAAAACCTGTTGAATATAAAAAAATGAATAAAACAAACCCCTCAAAATAAAAACAAAACGAAGTAAAAACCCAGAATTAGTAAGATAGATCAGGACATTAGCAGGATGCCAGTTCATTATTAAAATATCAACTGTATTTCTATGCACAAACAATAAAATAAAGAAATTGAAATTAAAATGCAGGACCACCAAAATTATTAAATCCTAGGGATAAATGTAAAGATATGCAAGACTTGTATGCTCAAATCATCCCTGAGAGGCACTAAAGAAGACCCGAATAAGTGGAGAGTTATACTGTTTTTAGGGATTGGAAGGTTCAATATTGCTAAGATGACAATTCTCCCTAAATTGATCTATAAATTCTATGTGATCTCTATCAAAATCTCAGCAGGTTTTGCATTGTTAGAAATTGACAAGATGATTTTAAAATTCATGTATAAATGAAGTACCTAAAATAGTAAAAACAACTTTGAAAAAAAGAAGAACAAAGTTGAAAGACTTCTATCACCTAGCATTAAGACTTATTATAAAGCTTCAATAATCATGCCTGTATCATATGCATGTTAAGATAAAGGATCGATGGAATAGAGAGCCCAGATAAAGTCCCACTTGTATATATTCAATTGATTTTCAGCAAAGATGCAAAGGCAATTCAGTGGAGAAACTAAGTTACTTTAACACATTTGCTAGAACAATTGGTTTTCTATGTGCATAAAATGAACTAATCATGCCTTGCTTCATGTAAAGAAATTAATTCAAAATTGATCTTAAGCTTAAATGTGTTTTGTAAAACTGTAAAACTTCTACAAGAAAACGGGAGAAATTGGGGATCCCTGGTTGGCTCAGCGGTTTGGTGCCTGCCTTCAGCCCAGGGCATGATCCTGGAGCCCCGGGATCGAGTCCCATATCTGGCTCCCTGCATGGAGCCTGCTTCTCCCTCTGCCTGTGTCTCTGCCTCTCTCTCTCTCTGTCTCTCATGAATAAATAAATAAAACCTAAAAAAAAAAAAAAAAGAAAACGGGAGAAAAAAATTTTTGACTCTGTTAATGCAAAAAATTCTTAGATATATATATACCAAAAGCAAGATCCATAAAAGACAAAAATCCATTAGTTTTATCTCATCAAAATTAGCAAAGACTGCTAAGATAGGAAAATATAAAACATGACAGAGAGGAAATATTTGCAAATTATATATCTGATAAAAGATTCGTATCTAGAAAATGTATAGTAGTCTTAAAACTCAATATTAAGAAAGCAAACAATAAAAAAATGAGCCAAAGTTCTTTAGATACTTGACCAAAGATGATATTTCACTTTTTATATGAAGACATAAAAAGGCTCAGCATGATTAATAATTAGAAAAATGCACACCAAAACCATACCCTATTAGATTCACTAAAATAACATTGAACATACTAAATACTGGTGAAGATGTGGCACAAAAATTCTCATAAATTGCTATTGGGAATGGCTGACCATATTGCCTCGCCATTCCATTTCTAAGTATTCATGTAAGACAAATGAAACTTATATTCATATGAAGATACATATGCAAATATTTATAGCTGTTTTATTTGTAATATCGCCAAGCTGGAAACAATCCAAATATCAATAAGGAAGCAAAAGTGGTAAATACATTGTGATATATCCATACAATGGAATACTACTCAGAAAGAGAGAGCTATAAAAAGAATGTACTGCTGATAAATGTAACAACAAAAACGAACCTCAAATTCATTATAATAAGTTAAAGAAGCTAGACAAAAAAGATATACTTTAATATTTTTTTAAAAAAACATAGTATGTGTATTAAACTATGGTGATTCAAATTAAATCAGTGGTTGGGTGAGAGGAGAGATACTGGGTCAAAAAGAAGGGATAGAGGAGTTACATTAGGATTAAAAGAAAATTTGGGGGTGTGAAGTATGTGTTCACTATTTTGATTATGCTGATGTTTTATAAATGCATACATATGTCAAAATTTTGACATAATTATACACTTAAACGTGTGATGAATTGCATGTCAATTGTACTTCAATAAAGCTGCTAACAGATTTTTTAATCACACACAAACCACCGATTTTTGTACTGTATGTCAATTAGGAGATTGCCACAGAGATAAAATACATCCCAACCTTACAAAAATTATACTCCAAAGAACATACATAGTCTGATTTAACAATAAAAAATATTGTTCAAACAATTTTGGAACTGTCTAATATTGAAAATTCCCAAGTAGCAATATCAAGCAGTCATAAATCTAAGTAATCTTTATCTAGAAAAATGCAGAGTATGTTGGCTCTTCTTACCTCAGAAACTAAAGAACACACAGACTTGAGCCAAGCTTTTGGGTTTTTTTACTTTTATTTTCTCTAGGTTTATTGAAACATAAATGACCTAAAGAAATGTAGAAGTTTAAGATGTATAACATAATGATTTGACTTATACTGTGAAGTTATTACCAAAATTGATTTAGTTAACATCTGCATATCATGTAGAAAGAACAAAAGAAAAAGAGAGAAGGAAACAAAAAGTTTCTTTTTCCTTGTGATGAGGACTCTTCGGTTCAACTCTTGACAACTTTCAACGATACAGTACAGCAGCGTTAACTATAGTCATCATGTTGTACATTACATCCTTAGTGGTTATTTATCTTATAACTAGAAGTTTGTACATTTTGACCATCTTCATCCAAATAGCCATCCCCTCACCTCTTGCCTCTAGTAACCACAAACCTGACCATTACTTCTATGAGGGTTTTGCTGTTTTTCGGATTCCATATACAAGTGAAATCATACAGTATTTATGTCTTACGTCTTATGTCACTTAGCCTAATGGCCTCAAAACCTGTCTATGTTATCACAAATGGTGAGATTTCCTTCTTTTTTATAGCTGTATATTTTTGTCTTTGCATGTGTGTGTGTGTGTATCACAACTTCGTTTTCAATTTATCTGTTGATAGATATTTGGGTTTTTTTTTTCCATGTCTAGCCAAACTTTTAATTTTTTTAATTTTTTTATTTTTAAATATTTTTAAAATTTATTTATTTTTAAAGATTTTATTTATTTATTCATGAGAGACAGAGAGAGAGAGAGAGAGAGAGGCGCACACAGGCAGAGGGAGAAGCAGGCTCCATGCAGGGAACCTGATGTGAGACCCAATCTGGGGTCTCCAGGATCAGGCCCTGGGCTGAAGGCGGTGCTAAACTGCTGAGCCATCCGGGCTACCCAAGCCAAACTTTTTAAATGGCAATAAAGAGTGGGAATTTTATCTCCAAAAACTCAGACCTTGACAAATAGCTTCAATAACTATATTTGGTGCTATCCAAATATTGATTTAACTTTATTGTATAATAGTGGTTGTCTTAAAAAAAAATCATGCTGGAACATATCAAGGAATGCCATGACTAATATAATAATTGAACATAGTGTTTTATTTTAATACTACAGAAAATTAGGCTTCCATGATAAAGAATTGAAGCTATCTTGGTGACTTTCATAGATGGAGAGGTATTTATAAGGTATTATTAAATAATGAAATGTAGAAAATTATATATATATGTACATGCACATATGTTTAAAATATTTGGGTATGATTCTGTGAGCACAGAAAAAAAATATGGAGGTATGCTTACTAAGTGTTCAACATCAGTCTCCGATGGTATGAGTGTTAGAAGGAAGGGGCAGCCCCGGTGGCCCAGCGGTTTAGCTTCGCCTTCAGCCTGGGGTGTGATCCTGGAGACCCACAATTGAGTCCCAGGTCGGGTTCCCTGCATGGAGCCTGCTTCTTCCTCTGCCTGTGTCTCTGCCTCTCCCTCTCCCTCTCTCTCTCTCTCCTCTCTCTCTCTCTCTCTCTCTGTCATGAATAAATAAATAAAATCTTAAAAAAAAAAAAAAGAAGGAAGAGGCACTAGAAAAAAAGAAGCAGCCTAAAAAAAAATTGGTGGTGTGATTAGATCACATTAATATATTTGTGTAATTTATAATATATTGCAACAATTGGTTTACTGTTTTAGCACTCTTTTAACCCAAATGATTTAATTCTATTGCATTCCAATATATATATAATATGTATTTAAATTAAACAATGTGCAAATGCTAATACTCAACTCTTTAGGAATTCAAAAAGAGCAATTCCACATCATTAAAACTAAAATATGGTAAGTCATACAGGTTTTTGTTCCTTTTTTTTTTTTTTTTTGTACAGATTTCCTTAATTACCTTAAGGTTTGCACAAAATTGATCTAGATACTCTACATATACAATTCTTAGGGAAAAAATATTATCTATTTTAAAATTAAATATTATGGAGTAGTTTCTGACAACCTGGAAAACTATTGTCTAAACAAACTCTCCAGGTATAGGATACATAAAATTATGGAAAAAATATAAAATAAAAACTAAATGTATAGTCGATTTGGGGAGAAATTAAAGAAAATTGTTGAGGGAAAAAAAAATGAAGCAAAAATCCAGAAACAAAGCAAGCACTGGAGCACTGCTGTCCTTAGAGGCCTCTGGGGATATCTGCTATCTTAGATCCTTCATTTAAATGGATGAATTTAGCAGGATACAAAGCCTGAGTAACAAGCAGGATGGAGATTTGGTCTGGTACTTTCTCTATAAGTCAAAAGAATGAAATGTCCTTGAGAGGGATAGAGGGCTACTTGACTTTCTCAAGCTGTGTTCTGGATAAAACAAAGGAGGAAAAACATCTCAGAAATTTCTAACTATAAATGATCATCTGAAGTTGGAAAAATTTCACTCCATGTTTGCCTCATACCCCTAAAAGAAAAATGAAAGTGATTCAGATTGATCATATCCTTGAATATCTAAAAGATTTAAAATACTGATCCTCTTTGGTGGAATACACTTTAGAATCCTTATTCTATGAGCTAAAACCCACAGAATGAATAAGAGAATCAGATTCTCCAAACCCACATATTAGTAAATATTAAATAGAAGGTATAATCTAATATATTAATAGGCTTAAAATTATAAACAATGATAGTAAAACCATAAGAAGGTAACCAGAGGAAAAAGGACCACCCAAAATGGAAAAAATATAACTTTTAGATATAAAAACAGAGTGATGAAAGATATGGATACTCAGATATCACAATGAATTCCAATCATAGCCTATTATATCATTCCAGAGCAATAATGTTAAAGAGAAATTCTTAGAAGTAGTCAACACATAATGACATTACTACCAAGGAATTATGCTAGCAGAAGAATTTATTAAAAAAAAAGTAAAAAAGCCATGGACAATAGAATAATATCTTCAAAATACTGTGATAAAATAATCACCAACCCAAAATATATGCTAAGTAAATTCTAAGAATGAGGATGAAAAAAAAAAACAGTTTTTTCAAAAGGTAAAAAATCTTAAAATGTTCTACAGTTAAACATTACTAAAACTCTTTCTGAAAAACTGTGAAAAAAAATGATAGTAACCACACACACACACATACACACACACATATACACACACACAAAAAAACCAAACACTGAGAAGCATAAAGGTAAAATTTAATCTAAATGTGAGCAGGAGCACCTGGGTGGCTCAGTTGGTTAAGTGTCTGTCTTTGGCTCAGGTCATGATCTCATAGTCTTGGGATTGAGCTTCACGTTAGCATCTCTGCTCAGCAGGGAGTCTGCATCTTCCTCACCCTCTGTGCTCTCTCTCTTTCAAATATATAAATTAATTAAATAAATAAATAAATAAATAAATAAATAAATAAATAATTTAAATATTTATATATATACATATATATATTATATGTATATAATCAGTAGTCACATCAGTGAAAATGGCAAATCCTTCCAGAGTCAAAGCTTTTCAGGCTTGATAGAAAATAACCCAACTTTTAAAATATTTATAGGTAAATACATTTAACACAATTACACAAAAAATTTGAAAGCAAATTATTGAAAAAAATATTTTGGTCAAATATAAACATAATCAAATGGTATAGCAATTCGAGAGAAGAAATAAATGCTAAGGCATAAATTAAAACAGAAAAAGATGCTCACATATTAATTATAGGTTTCTTCATCAATATGATATAGTAAGTCAAATTTGTAATAAATGGACTATGTATATATATGTATACATCTTACATCTGAGAATAAATCCTAATGTGAAATACAGCATATTTAGAAGTGAACAAGAAAAACTTACCAAATATGCTCCATTTTTAATAGAAAAATTAATGTAAATGAATTAAGCAAATTAAGAAATGAAAAAGAAAAGAGCAGAAATAAAAGAATATGAGTAACTATATATATATATGAATAAAGGTTAATAATGTAGAACACAAAGATGCAATAGAATTAACAACTCAAAATTGCTTTCTTGAAAATATTTATAAAATTGACAAAACACAGGACAGATACATCCAATGAAAAAGTACAAAGATGGAAATTAACAATAGTAAGATGAACAGGGATAGAATTACAGGTGCAGCAGAAAGTGAAATGTTAGTTGAAAGCATATGGGCCATATTTTGGGAGAGAAAAAAGGAAAAAGGAAAACCGAAAGCTGAAAAACCTGGGTGAAACAGACAAATATAAGAACAACTCATATTTACAATATTGATTCAAGAAGAAATAGAAACCATGAAATATTTGAAATCCATTAAGGTAAATGAATCACTAGTTTATAATTTGACACAGAATAAATTATGGTCCAGATTTAATTTTGGGGTAACTTCCAATGCACCTTTAAAGGCACACATAGTTCTAAACAACAATCAAAACATAGAGGAAAAAAAAGAACCAATCTTACAAATATAATTTGGAAAATTCTTAAAATAATGTAAACTAACAATACAAACAAAACAAAAAATATGACACATTTGGGATTATTCCAAGTATACGATATAGGTTTTAAAATAAATATAATAAAAAAATCTATGAATGCAGTTTAACATAAGCTTACTTTAAAAAATTAAGAAAAGATGGATGATCTCATTAGATGCAGAAAATCATTTAATAAAATTCAGTATTATTTTATTATTAAAAATACCTCTTAGCAAGTTATAAATAGGATTATTTATAGGGTACTTATCCACCAAAGATCTACAAGTAACATATTTAATTATAAAATGCTAAAAATATTCGCTTTAAAGTCCAGAAGATGCCACATGCCTGTCCTCATCATCTCTGCTCTCCCTTACTTCAAACCCCTTGGACAATGTTGTAAGGTCCTTACATAACTTGTAGTGTGAGGAGGCTAAGGAGAAAATGCACTCTCTGAAGGTAGCTAATGCCTAAGAACAATGAGCAAGGTGGAAGTCAGCTTTGATTTTTAAGTTATTCTTTTCCAAACTTGCTAGTTAGAGATGTCAAATTATTTCCTCTTTGGCCACATAAGAAAAAAGGTGAAGAGACTGTCCTGAAATCAGTTTAGGTATAAATTCTTCCTAATGGAAACTGAAAGTGAGGGGAAAATGTACCTCAATTTGAAAAAAACATATAAAAAGACTCAAAATTAGACTCCTGGTCACATTCTTGACCTGACTACCTTTTCTTAAATTAATCTGGAACAAGATTAATTCAAGAAGCATTGTTCAGGGCAGCCCAGGTGGCTCAGCTGTTTAGCACCGCCTGCAGCCCAGGGCCTGATCCTGGAGACCCAGGATTGAGTCCCACATCGGGCTCCCTGCATGGAGCCTGCTTCTCCCTCTGCCTGTGTCTTTGCCTCCCTCTGTGTGTCTCTCATGAATAAATAAATAAAATCTTAAAAAAAAAAAGAAGAAAAGAAAAAGAAGCATTGTTCAGTAAGTCAGGAAATTACATTTTTATAATTATTTATCAAAGCATGCTAAAATGTATCAGCATTATGACTTTTGGATAGTACTCACGGTTCAACAGAAGACATACTGATAGCCACTTGATTCACAAGAGAATATAAATCCAGATGGAAATATAATATATATGTAATATAATGATAAATTAAACGTAAAATTATACCAGCATAGTTATTACTGTAATTCTTGCCCATATTCATAGGACCTCAGACATTTTTATGGCATCTTTGCAGGACTGAGCTTGTCTTTTCTTTCTTTTCTTTCTTTCTTTCTTCTTTTTTTTTCTTTCTTTCTTTCTTTCTTTCTTTCTTTCTTTCTTTCTTTCTTTCTTCTTTCTTTCCTTTCTTCTTTCTTTCTTTCTTCTTTCTTTCTTTTCTTTCTTTCCTTTTTTTCTTAACACAAGCTAAAGTGTGTAGATCTGTGGCTTGTTAGATCTTGATATTAGGATCCAAATCTCTCTTTCCATGGGGACTAGATACTACCCAAGATTCACATAGTAGCCAACATTTTGGAGCTATTCATTTCAGAAATAAGGTTAATGGAGTCTAGCAATTTTAGATTTAGCATCCTATGTATTTGTGAGACAAAGAAAGACAAGAAATATGGCATATTTGTTGTTACCATGTATGCATCCAGATTCTACAAATAATCAACTCTCAGTGCTCTTAATTTCATTTGATAATTTATAATTAGATCACTTCATATATTAATTAATTAATATATCTTTAAATCTATGGACAGAAATATTAACTGAGATTTCAGCTTCCTAATCTGGTTAAAGGGATGATTAAGTGAGTAATTTGAAAAGGTGGGCCAGTTAGTTGAGCCAGGCCATATGCAAAAGAAAAAAAAAATTGTTTAAGTCTCCATTTATATTTAGCTGTATTCTAGATGCTGCTCAGGCAGGGCCTCCATGTTACGTAACTCCACAGAGACTAAATCCTATGATATATACATGCCATGGACTTATGCAACATGGCAGCCTCAGTGAAGTTTTAATAATTTGTGCATTTTTAAAATTTTACTTTAATTCCAATATACTTAACATACGGTGTTATATTAGTTCCTGGTATGTTAATTCCAATATACTTAGCATACAGTGTTATATTAGTTCCTGGTATACAAGATAGTGATTTAAAAATTCCATTTATCACCCAGTGCTCATGGTGGCAAGTGCACTCCTTAATCCTCATCACCTGTTTCACCCATTGCCCCACCCTAGTTTATGCATTTTTGAAGGAAGAATTACTAATAACTGAGAGTAAATCTCAGCAAAATCTGGGGCCAGGAACCAATGTCATATGAAATATAGGAGTTAAAGGGCCTGGGTAAGGACTGAAAATAAGTTGCATACTGCCAGTAGAGCTTTTTGACAGAGAGCTCATGAGGAACAGGGAGATTGGTCTACTTGATGACATCATTGATTATTAGAAGAACAATAGATAAAAGGATACCAACATGTGAGTCACTGACTTGGAGCATGTAGGTTCATGCATCATATGCTTTCGGAAAATAAAAGTACAACAAAGGGAGCTGATGAACTTGATTTTATAGTGAACTGTGGATGTGATAATTGTATGTGTTCTGCATATAAATACATTTGGACCTATTTCACCCATAAGCTAACATAATGATATTTTTAAAAATATTGTATACAGAAATACTAGTCTTTGGAAAAGAAGACTCTGTTTACAATTTTTTTAAAATATTGGTGTTAAATAAGAGTCTCTAAATGAAGATGGAGCTCAAGATGAGAATTATATGATCATTAAAGAAATTCCATCCAACTATTATATTAAAAGATCAGAGTGAGAAGAAATGATATGATGGACTAAATCAGCTTTGAAATCAGGAAATGAATGCTTCAAATGCTAAGAGTATGTGTGGAGATGGGAAGGGCAGGAGGAAAATTTCAATGGCGGTGTGTCTGAAGCCAGTATCAAATTGTTGAAGGCCCAAAGGCGCATATTGTGAATAAGAACAGAGAGGAACTTTTTTCTCAGAGAAGGCTGGAGGATTGGTTTTTTCCAGAATGAAGTGTAGTGCTGCTTAGAGACATAGAATGTGGCCCAAAGGCATATTTCTAGCAATAGACCAGTAAGCAAGTCCTGCTATAAATGATCGTCATAGAAATTGAAGTAATATCTTGATATATTTTGTTCTGGGTGTCAAAATAATTTTCTTAAGACTAATCAGAAAATAATAGCATCTTGTACGTATTTTAAGCTATAGTTTACAAAATAATTTTTCAGTCATTTGTGGTTTATTTGGAAAGAATTCTTTTCTTTTCTTTTCCTTTTTTTTTTTTTTTTTTTTTAAGCAAGCCATCCCGAGACACCAGGTACAGTGGCAGGTATAAAAAATGTGAACATCAAATTATTTTGAAAGCCAAATTTACTAGTTGAAAATTAAAAGGGGGAGGGATCCAGAGGTTTGGGGTAAATTCTTTGTGCTAAAGCCTTTTCTGAGACAGCTGATCCATTCCAAGGATCAAATTTTAAAAAGTTTTTCTCTCCCCAGTTACTAAAGGGAAGGTAAAATGCAGCAGCCTGTAGAATTGAATTGCAGTTAGCAGAAGTTGTGCTAAAACAAAAATAAGGAAAAAGAAAGAGCCTGATCATTATCATTAAGAGATTGCCTCAGGTCTAAGGGCTACACCTGTAACCTGTCCTCTTGGACTCTTCCTTGCCTTGCCTACTATACAGGCTATTCAAAACCTGAAACGGACTTAATCTGCTTTCTTTGTTTTGTTTTGTTTTGTTTATCTGCTTTCTTTGAATTGCAGTATCATCTTGGTCCTGGTGGAAAAGGCAGGAAACTGGAAGACAATGGAGCATAAGAGTCATTGTGGAAAACTGAGAATTTAAATATACAAACTCGTTAGAGAAATCTCCTAAGTAAAAGTCAGAACAATTCCTTGGTTGTAGTTAAGAATTTACAAAAGTTTGTTTGCTAGAACAGAGGGGGTATAAGTCCAATGATAAATAGGTGACAAGATGGGACAGTTTCTAGGGTCCCTTCCCAAGATCCTTGCTACCTGGTCTTCGTGGCTGTATTTACTCCCCTCCCATTAAGTGAGGGAGAACCTGGGACATGCTTCTAACTAAGTGAATACACTTAAGATGATGGAAGGTCACTCCTGTGATCATACTATTTTATATAAGACTGTGTCTTTCTACCCCACTTGTCTGGGGACTCTTCCTGCTGCCTTAATGACATTTGTGTTCAGGCTGGGGAATTCTACATGGCAAGGAACTGTAGGTGGTCTTAGAAATTCTGGACAGCCTCTGGGAGCTGAGGATGCTCTTCAGCTTCCAGCCAGCAAAAAAATAATGCCATCCAGTCCTGTAGCTACAAGGCAATGAGTTTTGCCCAACAACCAGAAGATGCTTTTAAACAGATCTTTTCCTGTGGAGCCTGCAGGTGAGAATCTAGCCTTGAATCACTTTGACTACAGCCTGTGAGACCCTAAGGACAGGATTCAGCTAAGCAATTCTCAGACTCTTGATGCACATCCATTGAGTGTTAATAAATGCATGTTGTTTTTAAATTGCTAAATTTGTGGTAGGCTGTTACAAAGCAATTGGTAACACAGCATCTCTAAAAGCAACTATTCAGAAAAGCCCAATAATATAAAAAGTAACTGCTCAGAAATGTCCAATAGTAGTTAGAAAGATTGCTTTTACCTCCCATGGTAATTTATTTATAATTTAGATTCAAGTAGAATTGTTTCCACTTGGGGAGAATTACTACTTTGAATACTTCTAAAGATTTACAGTATTAATAATAATACAGGTGAGGACTAGCTCTTCTGCAGTGACCAAGGAGAGAATATGCCTTGCCTTTTTCACTTTGAATTTTATAGAAGATGGTACAAACTGATTTCTGAGCCATTCACTGTGGCAGTGGTGAGAGACATGGAAACTTTTATTTTCCTTTCTGTCTGGGAAGGCTCACCTCCAGAAACTCATTTGAGTGGTTGTCAGCTTGGTAAATCTATCCTGTCCACAGCCCATTTCTGAGAAGACATTATCTAACTGAGAAGAGATTTCCAAGTTCTTTCTGGATAAAATCTCAAAGTTTGGAGTTAATAGTTGCCATTTGCTATGGCAGAGAAACGTCTGACATAGACAGACACACTGTCTCCTTAAACTGCATTTTATTGAGCTTTATAGGAAATGCTTTATGTTTAGCTCTTAAATAATTCTACGTAACTTATAATGGAAAGTTTTCCAAACTCTGTTAATTATTTTATCAATTCCCTAAAAAAAAATGGATCAAATACCATTAGAAATGTAATGATTTGTCATAAATTACCTTGCCTACCTACCCCAACCTTCTCGGTTTTCTTCCACTGCAGAGTATTGTTTTTAAAATGGACTGTGCTTTGTATGCTTTATTCACAATAGCAATTCCAGGTGCATATGAAGATAAAGGTGACTAATTAGGTTGCTGCTTATTCTCAAGGAAGTAATTAGGCATCATTAGGGTATTATTTTTTAAATTAGGGCTTGCTTTCATGTGGAATTTATATAGTGCTCTGTCTTTGTAGAAACAGTCTTGAAACTCATTCATTTGTTCAAAAAAGAAAAATTAAATGTCATTATTAAGATCTACCTTTCTGAAAACATAGCCAACAGCAATTTGGTCGAAAATTTGTCAGCCTTGCACAAAAGGCAGTTTGAACATTAGCTATCAGTCTTGCAAGGTGATTGCTATCTGCGGATAGAGATGTGAATTTAAAAAGCCACAACATCATCATCCTTATAATCCGTATCAACAACCAGTTCCTATTACTTGAAAGTTGCTGGAGATATCAAAGGTACTAAGGTGCACATCCTAACCTCCGAGAACACACCTAGGTCTTCTTTGTTGGATGGTTTCAGACAACAACTTGAAGACTTTGGTTTATGAGGGATGTCTGACCACCTGACCCTGGTGCTTATTTACAGATACGGAAACATCCCTAAGAGGAACTTAAATATGTGGCCGCCTATAGGGTGATGTGAGTAGCACTGGCATCGAGTAGATCCTTAAATCCTGTTGCAAAACATCACACCTTGACTTAACAAAGTGCCTCGTACTTCAACATTGACCCCTGAAGTCTCTCAACCTTCCTGAAGTCCTAAAGAAATGTATTCATGTTTGAGACAATTTCTTTTCTTTTTTTTCATTTTACCAGTTTCTCCCTTTAAATATGTGATCTTGGGTAAGATATCATTCTTAACATCTTGATCTTTTCAACTGTACAATGGGACATCACATTCCTCAACTCAGATATCTTGGTGAAGATTAGTTTATCCACATGTAGCACTCATCAGTGCCTACCTAGCCAGTAATAAGTCCCCAAGAAATGTAAGCTATTGTTATTTTAGTGTTGTTATGCTATTATTATCATTAGTGGGATGTGTCCTAGACATTTGGATGTGCTGAGGATATTAAATGAGTAGACACATTATTCATGATCTAAACATGTATGCAAGAATTAAAAATTCAAAAAAAGTTATTTCATATTGTTCCCTCACTCATAAATTCTCACTTGTTCATAAATTCCCTTTCTTACCTTAATTCCAGCTAATAGTATTACTTCCTATTACACCAAGAAATAAGACATTATTAGGAGGGAACATCCACTACCCTACCTACCAGCCTACTGTATCTACAGAGACATTTTGCTTTTTCTCTTTTACTGTTTTTCTGTTTGTTTGCTTGCTTTTCCTTTTTCCTTTTTTTGTTTAAACAAGTGTGTACCACGGTGGTTCAACAAATAAGGCAAATGCCGTGAATATGAAAACTGCAATTCGCAATACATCACATCTAGAACCCAGGGGAGGTGAACAGACAGGTGGTAGTCATTCTAATTAAACAGTCAGATGACATCATGACAAGTTGTTTTGCAGCATCAAAACTATCAATTTACGTTTCCTTTTTCTTAGTGATCAGAGGTCTCACATTGTCTCCAGTCTCTTCATTGTGTTTTGTGTGAGATCCATCACATAATGGGAACTTTTTGGACCTCCAATGACAGTACACAGCTTTATCTCCCAAATCCTCCATGTCATAAGCATGTATTATCTTGGGGTTATCTTTCTGGATGTGAAGGTTTGCCATAGATTTGTTGAAATGATCTTTAACATAAAACCTTTTGTAAGCTAGATAACCAATCACAGGTGTCCCAGCAGCAAAGTAACTGCTACTATCCATTCAACTCGTACCCTGGAAGTCAGGCGCCGTCGCTTGCAAGGCGTGTGTGCACAGGACACTAAGCACCTCTCTTTTACTGTTGATGGAATTCCCAAGATTCTATGTAAAAGCAATATCCTCACTGTGGTACAAGATTCTAGGTTCTCACACCCATCCCTCAGTTCTTTCCTATTCACCACTTCATTCACATCATCAATTCTCTCTTAAAAGAACTGTTACCATCAGGATGAAGCTTCCCTCTTTTATATATGTCACCCTTCTTAAAAAGAATACCTGATCCACCTTCACTGAGGAGCCACCACATATTTCTTTGTTCTTTTTGGCATCGAAATTTCACTTCACGGTAGTTGCTTATACTCCTTACCTCCATCCACTTCCTCTCATCTAATTTTCTCTGATGCCCACTTCAATCAAGCTTGAGTCTCCTCAGTGCACCAAAACTTCTATTCCAGGCACTTTGTAAATTCAAGCATCAATTCTGAATATATACATATTAAGTGTACAGTGTGTATCATATATTATTATATTACAGCATCACATATTACATATTAGTTGACCTACCAGCAATATTTGAAAAAGTTAGCTAAGCCCTCCTGTCTGCTACACTTACTCCCCTTGTCTTCCAAGGTGCCATTCTCTCTTGGTTTACCTCCCACTTCATCAGTCATTCCTTCTCAGAGCTCATTCTCTTTGTTATATAATTTTGTTTTCATAGATTTCAATAAAATCTACATCACAATGACTAATAGGTCCAAATCCTGACTTGACAGCTCCATTTTGATGTCTAATGCACATGCTGATATTTATGTCCTATGCTGATATTTCTTTATGAAACTTGTCCCAACAATAGCCTTCCCCACCTCAGCTGAGGGTGACTATACACTCCCATTAACTGAAACTTAGAGTTTATTCCATAGCAAAAAGAAGCAAGGCACTATCAGTGTTTTATTATGATGAAAGTATAATTAACATACAGTGTTACATTAGTTTCAGGTGTACAATATAATGATTCTACAATTCTATACATTTCTCAGTGCTCATCACCATAAATATACTCTTAATCTCTTTTATCTATTTTGCCATCCCCCTACCCACCTTCCCTCTGGCAACCACCAATTTGTTCTCTGTATATAAGAGTCTATTTTTTTTTTGTCTTTGTTTCATTCCTCAAATTCCACATATGAATGAAAACATTAAGATTTGTCTTTCTCTGACTGACTTATTTCACTTAGCATTATACTCTCTATGTCATTTATGTTGTTGCAAATGTCAAGAATTACATTCTTTTTTACGGCTGAATAATATTCCAGTGTGTGTGTGTGCAGTGTATATCACTCCTTTATCCATTCTTCTATGGATGGAATCTTGGGCTGCTTCCATATCTTGCCTATTGTAAATCATTCTGCAGTATACATAGAGATGCATATATCTTTTCAAATTAGTATTTTTTTCCCCTTAGGGTAAACATCCACTGGGAAGATTACTGGATCTTATGGTAATTTCATTTATCACTTTTTGAGGAACTTCCATACTGTTTTGCACAGTGGCTGCACCCATTTGCATTCCCACCAACAGTGCATGAGGGTTCCTTTTTTCTCCACATCCTTACCAACACTTGTTTCTTATGTTTATAATTCCAACCATTCTGACAGGTGTAAAGTGACGTCTCATTGCAGTTTTAATTTGCATTTCCCTGATGATTAGTGATGTTGAGCATCTTTTCATGTGTCTGTCAGCCATCTGTGTGTCTTCTCTGGAAAAAATGTCTATTTGGGCACTCAGCACAATTTTAATTAGATTATTTGTCACTTTGGTGTTGAGTTGTATAAGTTCGTTATAAATTTTGGATTCTTATTCCTTGTTGGATACACCATTTGAGAATATCTTTTCCCATTCAGTAGGTTGCCTTTTTGTTTTCTTGATGGTTTTCTTCACTATGCAAAAGGTTTTTATTTTGATGTAGTCCCAGTAATTTATATTTGCTTTCGTTTCCTTTGCCTGGGGAAAGATATCTAAAAAAAAAAAATATATATATATATATATATATATATATATATATATATATATATATTTCTACAGCCAATGTCAAAGGAGTTAATGTCTGTCTATGCTTTTTTCTAGGAGTTTTATGATCAAGTCTCACATTTACATCTTTAATCCATTTTGAGTTTATTTTTTGTAAGAAAGTCCAGTTTTACCTTTTGCATGCAGCTGTCCAGTTTTCCCAGCACCATTTGTTGAATAGATTGTCTTTTCTCCATTGTATACATATTCTTGACTTCTTTGCTGTACATTAATTGACCATATAACTGTGGGTTTATTTCTGGACTTTCTATTCTCTTCCATTGATCTATGGATCTATTTTTGTACTAGTACTGTACTGTTTTGATTATACAGCTTTGTCTTGAAATCTGGGATTGTGATACCTCCAGCTTTGTTCCTCTTTTTCAAGATTGCATTGACTGTTTGCCTTCTTATGTGCTTCCATACAAATTTTAGGATTGTTTATTCTAGTTCTATGAAAAATGTTGGTATTTTGATGGGGATTATATTAAATCTGTAGACTTCTTTGAGAAATATGGCCATTTTAACAATATTCGTTCTTCAATTCATTAACATGGAATATCTTTCCATTTGTGTGTGTTGGCTTCAATTCCTCTCATTGGTGTTTCAGAGCTTTGGAGTACAGATCTTTTACCTTCTTGGTTAAGTTTATTCTCAGGTATTTTATTATTTTTTCATGCAGCTGTAAATGAGATTGTTTTCTTGATTTCTCCTTCTGCTACTCTATTAATCAATGGCTTTTTTACAAAGGGAAATAATATACCAAATCTTTATTTTAACTATGACTTCCAGGAAGGTACTATGAACAGATAAGACTACAGGATGCCCCTGCCATGATCGAGGGAGATAAGAAAAATAGGAGATAAGGTTCTAAACCAGAAAAGAGAGAGACAAAATAGAGGCTGCAGGGTGAGTACAGCTTCCAGAGTCTTTGGAATGTGTGCCTAATTGAATAAGAAGAATTTAGGAAAAGAAAGAGGCAACTATTTTGAGATTACTGACTCTATGGGTGACGGTGTCATAACTCAAGAATACAGCTGCAGATATTAGGAAGGAGAATATACTTTCTGATTCTAATTTGGGAAATGTTAGTGTTGTGGGGCCAGATAGGGGGTAAAAAATCTATATACCTAGATTTAAATTCTGTCTTTTATGCTTAATGCTACATTTTTATTTTACATTCATCTATTGATGGACACTTATTTTCAGGGAACACCTAAGTGGCTCAGTGGTTGAGCATCTGCCTTTGGCTCAGGTAATGAGGTCTTGGGATCAAGTTCCACATCAGGCTCCCCATAGGAAGCCTGCTTCTCCCCCTGCCTATGTCTCTGCCTCTCGCCCTGTGTCTCTCACGAATAAGTAAACAAAATCTTTAAAAAAAAAAAGGATTGAAAGATAAGAAAGAAAGAAAGAAAGAAAGAAAGAAAGAAAGAAAGAAAGAAAGAAATTAAAGAAGAAGCAGGTTAGTTTGCCAGCATAATAAAAAGAAAAAGAGTAGATTCCAGAAATGTGGAGATTTACAGTGGTGAGATTCTTACTGCTTAGCGAACCTAAACATTAGAAGTTGAAATGGAATATTCTATTAAATAATAAATTAAAACTAACTGGTATGGTACAGATCAGTTTAAGGGTCTGGCTTTAATACTTTTTGTTTTTTAAAAAAAGTCTGTTCGTAAAAAGCATCAAGGTAAAGATTCACTTATATTAGTCTTCTGTTATAGTATCCTGGAAAGACTGGAACTGGAAAACTGATTCCACGCAAAGATCTGCATTTGTTGTACTTTCAGAGAGACTACAATCTTAGGTAAAATAATCCTTTATCTCTTTTTACTTTAAGCAAGAAAAATGGTAATAAATGTGCGTAGACTCCAAGAGAGGCATGATTATGAAACATGGGATTAAGTAGAATCAAATAGAGTTGTGTTTACCAAACATTTCACAGGTACCCTCTCTTCCCTACCCCTCATTTATGGGGTCTATAAGACTAGCTTTGACCATAGAGATGGGGGCACATGTGATATGTGTAATTTTGGGGCCTACATATAGATGGTAGTAGGTATGATGGCCATGGTTTTGAGTGACTGTGTAAAGAACTGTTTCTACACATCCCCAGCCTGGAATTCACTTTAGATTTACTTTGGATATGGACCATAAAACAGAAATAAACACTTTTTTATGAAGAATCTGAGACTGGATGATTAACTTGCTATAGCATAATCTAACGTACTTAAATAAAAACTTAAGTGTTTTCTGTTGTAGACATTATACATTTGCTTATAGCCTTCTATTTTTAATACTATTATTAATTGTGCATAAGGAACACAGAGCTCTTCATTCCAGATCATGCTGTTTTTTGTTTAATTTATATACTTAATAAACTTTAGAGAAAGACAGTCGTTTCAGCATTTTCAGAAGGTTCTTGTGAAAAGTGTATAAGTAAATAAATATAAAATGGTTACCTGGCTAATTAAAATAGGATATAAATGCTAGGTATGAATGAACAAGAGCAGAGTGTCTGGCATATATGAGCAAATCTTAGGGTTTTTTCTTCTCTGTTCTATATATTTGAACTGCCATCATATCTTAAAATTAATGTTTGCCACCAGAAAAATCTACCAAGAGAATGGAAATCTAATTAGATTAAAGTCTAACAATGTAGCAATATTTTATTTTCAGAAGCTCAAATACCTGTTTTCTACTTGTTACTTTGCCCAAGAGAAAACATACTCATTGTAAACTGATATTCATGGGGTAGAGATGAGTGGATTAGTCAAATGATTAAACCGTATATGACACTTATATTTTTCCTACATGTAACCAGTTTTCCTACTGTTTAACACGTTTACTGAGAGTATATTATCTCAAAATAATTCTTCATTTTAGCCATATATAAGCTCTTTATTTCCCTGTTCCAATGAACATGTGACCATGTGCATGTAAGTTAATATTTTTAAAGAACTTTCAATTGAATTGTGACATTAAAAGAAGTTTTAACAGAAATTTTTCTCTAAGTTTCTTATGAACAATAAAACTTTCTATGTACAAAAGTACATATAATATGAGTGTTTTAGTAAAAGGAGAGGTAAATATTTCCAGAAGTGAAGAAAACACAGATGGCATTATAAATGAAGCTTAGCAACTCTCTGATTATAAATATTAACTTGAATATTGATCTTAAGCTATGAAAATGCTGAAACTAGTGTCTTTCTCTAAAGTTATTAAGTATATAAATTAAACAAAAAACCAGCATGATCTGGGATGAAAAGCTCTGTGTTCCTTATACACAATTAATATTAAAAATAAAAAGCTATAAACAAATGTATAATGTCTACAACAGAAAACATATATTTAGTTTTATATATAATGATAGACACTAGAAATCCTTCCCCTTCCGTTTGTTTTACACTAAAACTACTGCTCTCATAACAAAGCAAACCAATTATGAACCATATGTATTGAGTATTCAAAGTAGAAATATTGTACATTAAAGACCCTTTTAACTAAAATGGGTTGTTCATTATTTTTATCTTTATTTCTACTATTTTGGGATCTAAAATACACACTTCCTGAAATATCTCATCCAGCAATATCTCCGATTCAGAAAACCATAACTGGTTGGTTACCCAGTAAGCATGAATTCATGCCCAATTCAGGGAGACCCTTCCTCAGCTCAAGCTTCTACTTTAAGTGTCACAGGCTCCAACTCCTGGATTTGATTTTCTCATAGGTAAGTGCATCATCAACAACAACATTTCTCAGTGATGAGATTGTTGATGGCCAGCCTCCTTTCAAATCTGTAAATAAAAACTAATGGTAATAATACATATGCATTTTTTGTGTTGGTGGTTTATACACAAAATCGTTGGAATTACCCTTTAGAAAATGTTTGTCTTTATAAATTTTAATTTAAAATTTAATTTAGCACACCTAAGGCATACCTTAGGCATTTGAACATGTTATACATGCCAAGTGATGATGATAAAGTTTAAGCAACAAGTAGTTTGGCAAAAGAATGCTGAAAAGACATACCAGTTACAAATACACAAACACAGATCCACACCAATTACACACCAATTAATCCACACCAATTAATTTTTTTTTTTAGATTTTTTTAATTTATTATTAGGTTGCTCCATATGAAGTGCTGACACAATCATCTTAACATAAAAAATTGTATGGCTCAGCCTTACATATTATTTTTATTATACTGGCAATATTTTGATGATTCCAGAATTTCATAATCATTCATCTTAATTTTCTCATGCCAAATACATAGGTACACTCCCAAGTTAGATGTTTTGTACATTTATCATACATGTATTCCATAGTTATGAACCCTAACAAATGCTCTGATACCAAGTAAATTAACTTAGTGTTTGTCAATGTATTTTTCATAATAAATTAATGGGTTTTAGTGAAGTGGTTTATTTTCTGATAATTGGGTCCTGCTTTTTATTTTAACACTAAATTCTATGAATTACTAGAGAAGTTTCCACTAGATTTGGCAGATAGTATGGGATCTATCATGAAAAAAGGCTTTTTTTAAGGGGGAAGTGATAATAGTAGGTAACAGATCCACACCAATTACTTTAGAGCATGAGTTCAATAAGGCATGGATAATTTATTATTTATTGAATGAAGATTTGGAATAAACTTAGACTTGTATAGTGTCAACAAGGGGGAAAAAAGGAACTTTAAGTTGGAAAATAAAGGTCTTTCTGAAAAGGTTACATCAGAATATACTCATGAACTCTGTTCAGAAAATCTTATTAGCATAACCAAATGTAATCCAAGGATGTACATTTTAGTGATTCAATTACAACTAAAACCTGATCCAAAGGATTACTTTATACTCAAGTGGCCATTTAGGAACATGTCAGTATTTGTACACTTCTGTATGTTTGTAACTTAAACATAAAGCAGTTGGAGCCATAAGTCCTGAGATCACAATAGTTGCATAATCCAAGAAAAATTACGTAATTTTTTAAAGTTTTTCTTTAATATTTGTAAAATGGTGGGAGTAAACACCCAGATCCACTAGTCATACCTTGCAAGATATTATAAAAATGTTAATGAAAATATACTTCAATTCACAATGTATATATTACTCACTATCCTTACAATTATTAGGATTACATATGTGGCTATCATTTAATATCTTTTGTATTATAATTAGACTTGTCTATAAATAGTACAGAAAGGATTCTTGTCTAATATCTTTTTTCCTATTGTATATACAATTGAAGGTTGTACTTTTATATGTTTGGAATTTATTGTTTTATAAAATTAATCTTGTTTTGTTTCATGGCTAGATATATACACATTTTACTACAAAAATGTCTTGCTTCTGTGTGAGAAGTAAATTTATTTTCCACGATTCTTTCTCTGCCTTCTCCAGGTTTAACTCAACGGTAGATGCCATTATTCCTTTTTTTTTTTTTTTTTAAGATTTATTTATTTATTTTAGAGAGTGAGAGAGAGTGAGAGAGCAGGGGAAGGGACAGAGGAAGGGAGAGAGGGAATCTCCAGCAGACTTCCCCACTAAACACAGAGCCTGACATGGGGCTTGATCTCTTGACCCATAGATCATGACCTGAGCAAGCTGAAATAAAAAGTCAGATGCTTAGCCAACTGAGCCACCCAGGCTCCCCAATATCATTATTCTATATAAAATATGACAGTTCTAAAATTTTTTTGGATCCACTAGTCAATTGATTCCCAAGCAAGTTTTGTCATCCCATACTCACATTATCATCATAACAAAGTTTTAGCAAGTTTTGGACCTCAAATGTTTAGAATGGTGTTGTCTTACCTTTAATATTTGATACATTCTATTAGTAAAATGACCCTCATCTTGAGAAGAGCAATCTGCTTTACTCAGTCCTCTGATTCAAATGCTAACCTCATGCCTTCCAGACATACACAGAAATAATTTTGAATCCCGGTAACTTGTGTCCCAGTCAAGTAAACACATAAAATTAACCATCACAATCCTTTTACCTCCCCACTCAAGTGTTTTGTTGTTTTAAGTATTGAGTTGATCATTTTCATTTGAAAGTAAACTGCTAGCCATTTTTTAGAATATCAGGGATGTGGGGGCTCCATACTAGAGTTTTATTTTTCCTAAAGAACTATGAAAATTGAAATGTCAATGTTAAGGAGGCAATAGCATACATTTTAAAATGCATAATGAATAATTCTCACAAACTAGATTAGATTCTAGGACTCAGATGGCCTTTGCAGCATTTATCTTGATCAAAGATATGTGTAGAATTGGAACTATTTAGACCATTTATCAACAGCCATAATGAAGAACAATGAGGAAGAGGAGGACAGAGGGATAAAAAGAGGATGGCAAAGAGGAAGAGAGGAAAGGAAAGGAAGGGAAGAAGGAAAGAAGAAAGGAGAAAAAGCAAGCAAGTGTTCTATTGGTCTGAGTCCAAGTACAGAGAGCTTGATTATTATCTCTTTATCATATAGTGGCTAATAAAGGCCATCAGCATACTGAGAAATTATTGTTAAATATCATTTATTGAATAGTTTGAAGCATCAAAAACTGATTGGGCTTATGTTCAAATTTAAAAAATGATGTGTTTTCAAGTCACATAATAACAAAGATCAGGGCAGATTGTCATATTAAATATATAAAAATAAGAGGAGAAGGAAATATGTATGAGAGAAGAGGGACAACAACCTGACACATTCTGTAGCAAGATAGGTGATTAGTAAAATATTTTGAAAGGGAGATTAATTGTCACTTTTATACTAAGAATACAATATGCTTTGATATCCTAAACTGTGAAGAATGGTGGAGTGCACAATGTGGATGAAGTCTATTCTGAAAATAATAGGTCAGGTTTGCTGAGTTTTCAAAAGCAAGATTTTTCCTTGAAGGGTGAATGAAAACAGCTTTTTAACTTAAGATCTTAGATACCATTAGTCCCAATAAAGTTGATGATTTCTTCTGGGAGAGTTTAATCAGTTTATTGTGACATGGTACCAGCAACTCAATTCTATAAAACAATTGTGATTGATTGCTGTTGTTCCATGAATTGGCCAGAAGGGAGCCTGAAAAAATCACTTCCACAGCCTGCCTTTCTAAGTGCAACTTCAGAAAATGATGGTCTTCTGGATTTGAGCTATTTTTTTTCCTCATGATCATTCATAAAAATATATTTCATTTGCTATTTCTTTGTTTTTCAAACAGAAAATATCAATGATGATCACAGTCTATGACAGAAGTCACAGCAATTAGCTAACTCTAATGACATGTGGTAAGGTTCAGCCTTCTTCCTAAACCCTGAACCTGTTAAGTATTGACATCTCCTGACCAGAACACAGCAGGCACACTTAGAAGGCCACTTCCATGTCTGTTAAAGTGCCGTGGCAATCCAGGGTGTTTCCAAGTCAATAAACAATGCCTCAACTGAGACTAGGACTGGCTATTTTAAAATAAGACAAAGCCATTCTGAATATAATGTGTACCTTTCAATTTCATTTTTTTCTATCACCATTATCATCTTTATTTATAAGACATATGTCATCTTCTTCCTGCTGCTTCCTGCATCATTATACATAAAAGTATATTGTCTCAGGAACTTTTTAAAACAAGGCAGCCAACCAGAAGTGGTATTCATTATTATCTAGGAGAGAAAAAAAAAATCACTCTATTACCTCTTAGATAAGGTTGAATCAGCCATGACATTCATGCCTCTTATGTAGATAGGCACATCTTATTCTACATATCCCTGAGATTTAAGAGGTATATAGGATAATTTTGGAAGGGAATATAGAGAGGTATACAGGATAATTTTGGAAGACACTACAGAGGTAACCTTGAAAGATCTGCATTGGTAAAGAAACAGCTTGGCTATACTTTCTACATACTGCAGAATTTAAAAAGTAATATCATTTTTAAAAAGTCAGATATTGTGTAGAGTACTTTTGCCCAGTATTCAAAGTCCTCAAGTTAATTTTCCTGACTGTATTTTCTAAAAAGTTAGACAGTATGGCATAATCATTTATCAGTATCTGCAAAATAGGAAAGCATGGACATTCAAAAAAAGATGTTCTCTATGTTAGGGTATTAGTTGATTAACTTTGGAAATGTAGCTTCCAAGGTTTGCACTAGATCAGCTGAAGAGTCAAATAAGATAGGAAAGTTGCTTCATGGTTTAATTTAAATATGACTGCAGGCTTTTTTTGCTCTCAAATGTTTTTATTCTTTATTTGTCTTACCCGGTGCTTCCCACTAAGTGGTAAATTTCCCAACATTAAAGTAAAAAAACTCAAGGTAATATAATTCATTAACATTTCCTATTAGTTCCTTAGATTAGCTCCATTATTTTTAAGATCTCTGATGATTGTATACAGGAATTGGAGAAAAAGTATGATGTGGATTAAAAAAAAATGTTTAGAGCCCAGGTGACAGTCAATAAGAAAGAATCTAGAGAAAAAAGCAGAGAGTCCTGAAGCTTAATAGAAGGATGAGAAATAGAAGACTAGGTACATGAACTAAATGGAAGGGTACCTTTCGGACACACTTTCCTAAAGAACTTTGATGAGCTATATTTTATAGAACCAGTGATTCTTGAGAGAGAGTACCCTAGCAAAGAAGTTTGATGATGGCTTAATCATGTATGCTTTGCTCTATCTTTTTTTTCTTATTAAATCCGCTGAAGTTACTATGTGAAGGAGATAGTACTGCCTAAAGTGTAATAATTAAGCTGTGATAGCTATTCCATTGTGAAGTACATTTGACAATTAATATCATGGATTAGATTATACAAACCATTTAAATAATACTGTTTTGAACATAAGAAAAATCATTTCTTGTTATACTTCAGAGAACTTCAAAAGGTTTTTGGCATGACTGTTTATAATTTCTCCCCTGGATTTCAATAGCGAAACATGCAAAAAATCTTATCACCTTTACTAGTTATCAATGTTTACTTGTTTGTTTTTCAGTGTATTCGACAAATGTTAAAAACATAACAAATAATAAGATTATATTTAAAATTTAGATCACTAAATAATAAATTTATATTATGAAACATAAGGAAAATCCCAATGTATTCCTTTTTAATATACATGTCCACTGCACCATAGATGCAAGTCATGAATGTTTCACACACAGATTCTCAAGAGAAAAAAATAGTATAATTTTCACTAGGGTTTATCTGGGAGACAAACCTAGAATTTCCTTCCAAATAAATTTATACCAGAATACAATGTTTGTTTCAAAACTTTAACTATGTGCAAAAGTCTAATGAATTCTAGCCAGTTATAAGACCTTATAAGATCCAAAATGCTAAGAATTTGAGTGACAGCTTCAAGTTAAGCAGAATATATTTTCCATTTTAATTGAAGTTCTTGTTTATCTATGTTTGATTTGCTTATTTTCAGTGGAATTTAAACTCTGAATTTTAGAGCCTAAATTAATATGCAGAGCTAGTTGCTACATTCCTTTAGAAATAGTTCCTAAATGTATGACAAGTCATTTAAGATATAAACTAATGTGTCTAGGGCATGTCTCAGAACATTTTAATTACATTTCATTAATTTAGAATCACAACACATTTGAATTTGCCTAAACATGAAAGGGTTGAGACCTTAGGTGGTTTTATGCATCATTAAATTTAACATGAAATTATATAGCTATAGCTCACTAGTTCTTTAAGTTTTCACTATTAATATACACATAAGATGCTAGAATGCTTAGGGAAATAGTATTGCTGGATCATGTATTAAAAGCAAAGGATAGGGATCCCTGGGTGGCGCAGCGGTTTGGCGCCTGCCTTTGGCCCAGGGCGCGATCCTGGAGACCCGGGATCGAATCCCACATCGGGCTTCCGGTGCATGGAGCCTGCTTCTCCCTCTGCCTATGTCTCTGCCTCTCTCGCTTTCTCTCTCTGTGACTATCATAAATAAATAAAAATTAAAAAAAAAATTAAAAGCAAAGGATACTATATTGCAGAAAATACAAACCTACAGGGTGGCTACTGTTATCTACTCAGATCATTTTGAATATTCCATAAGTGAAAGTGATGATCTTTAAATTATCTTATTTTAAAGAAGCTAACTTTGTTTAGATTTGATGAAATAATCATAAAATCAGATAATAAAATATTTCTACTTTAAAAACTGGCCTATATAATTTTCAGATTGGGAAAAATATCTTTGGCCTTTCTTCTTTCCTCTTGCCTGAGACTCAGATAGAGTGGCTGAAGCTCCATAAAGATCTGGGATCATGTGGCAATCTAGGATGGAGGTGACAGCTGAAAACAATAGAACAGAGATGGAGGGAGCTTGGGTCACTGATGGCTGTGACTTTATTTTACCAGCTTTGTATTGTCTTTATCTGACCAAACTTCTTTTGTGTGTGCATGTGAGAGACAAATAAATTTCTAAGGGACTGAAACCCCAATATATATATTTTTATATTTGTAGCAAACCTATTTTAAGTTATACAGACATTCAGCATTGTCTGGCCTTGATTTATGCTCATTTTTATGATTGACAGATCTGCCAACATATTAGAAAGCCTTGACAACAGTATCATATGTTATTCATATTGACTACATTACCGCAGCATTTCCCAGATTTTCATCATTTCCAACAATCAGACCAATGACTCTTTTCAGTATCATTGTGTATGTGCTAGAGAATGGGAGAAAAATGGTACCAAGATCCAAAACTGGACCAAGGGCAGGAATGGAGAGTCGGAGAGTCTAGATGGATGGTGACCATTTTGAAAGCAGCTACAATTCTGCAGAAATATACAGCCAGTAGAATTGCCAGGGTGAATATATATAGATGTCCTCTCACCAGGAGAATATTAGCCCATAACTTCCTTTCCTGATATCATCTAATGTTTGACCACTGAACCAAGGATGACAATGAAACAGAAATATAAGAGAAAGTATTCTCAAAACCCCGAAGAGTCAAAATGGCATCCATGACACTAGTCCTATTGTTAACAAATATTTGTGTTAAAAATCACCACATCTTTTTTATTTTAATGTATAAGTGCTGAAAATTTTACTTTTGTTTTGATTTTTACAGACAGTTAAAGAGAAAAAATAATTCTCATGATTTACAATGATAAGAATAGGTGATGCACTCAGAGTGGTACCCACCCAGATATAAGGAGTAAAGGAACAAAAACTTTTATGAAGATCCTTCTGTCCCTAAATAGATATACTACTTTTCATTTATTGACCACTAGATCATGTTCAGTTTGAATGATGATTTTTGTATTCTGTTACCTTGGGAGAAGGTCTCTACCTCTGTGTTTTATAGATTAAAACATTGTAGAGGATATATCATTACAAGAAACCATTTTTATAAACATTAACCTAAATGTAAAGGATAGATAGAGGATGTCTGTGATTGGGAGCCAATTTCAGCTTTCCCTGAGATATAAAAAACAAATTTCTTTATTCTTTCTTTTTTTTTTTTTTTTCTTTATTCTTTCTTATGCCATGTATAGTTTTAAAAAATTATTCCAGCAACATATCTGGAAAGTGGCATTCAGATTGAGCAAAACTCTTCCTTGGGGTCTTTCATGGTATGTTGAGAGAATTCATAAATAGGGGCACAGTTCCTCTAATTGTAATTCATTTTATAAAGCAGAAAAGTTATACAAATCAATGAGAAGATATTTAAGTTGTTCTACTCATTTACATAACTGAGCCTATAGAGCCGGCTCATTGTACTTTGGTCTAGGAGTATAGATAATAGGAGTATAGATAATAAATAATTTCTGCATGGTGGCACAAAAATAAACTACCAAGGTAAAGTCAGAAAAGATTTTAGCAAGTTATGATATTTTGTGGAAGCATAAGCAGATAAGAAGGAACTAGTGATGTGGGGATTTAAATAGTTAAAAGGGGGAAATTAAAGAAAAGAGGATACAAAGGGTCAAAATCAGAGAATATATGGCTTAGAATGAAAAGCAACATAAAATGAAAAGAGAGACTGGGAGCAAACCTGTCTCTGAGAACTCATGAAGGGAAAGGAACGGAAGGCTACATGTTGAGATGATTAGGTGATTTGAGGGCAACACATTTACGAATTACAGACTCTGGTCTCTTATCTATCCTTTGTGAAAGAACAAGTGAAATAGGATGAAGTTGATGTATAACTTGTTATTTGTCTCTGCTAATAGTAATGAAAAGAAATGAACAAAACAAAAATGGTTTTCTGGGCCATGCTGATGGCTCAGTTGAGATGGGAATTTAATGCCCATTTGAATGAAACTCAACTACTCAAATGGTTCTGTTGTGCTTGAGCACTGCTTTGTTGAAGAATTTAGTCAAGATTGAGATTTCAGAAGAAGATAACATGGAGATTGACATACTGAGGAAGCTGAGAGAAATAATGAGAAATTCAAGTAAACAACCATGATCAAAGATTCAGAAATAACAATAAAAAGAAGGGACTGAATGTGAAGGCTGGATTGGGGTAGTATATTAGCCAGGAAAAAAATGGATAAATGTATTAAGAAATTTAAGGACTGGATAAAGTAACTAGATTAGGATTGTTCTGAGTCAAAGAACAAGGGAAAAGTAAGCAGTGCCCAGATAGTGGTGTTCAAGTCTATAGATTTTCTCAGTAAAAACAATTTCTGAAGTAAGAACAAATCAGAGGAGTCATAAAGATCATTGGAACTTAAAAATGCAAGGAAGTAAAAGAGTGAGTTATGTTGGGTTTGTGTTTAAATAGCTTAGGATTTACTAAACATTTTTATTCAGAAATTATGTGTATTAAGAACTATTTAAGAACTGGGATAGCATATTGAGAAAAAAGAGCATGGAATTTAGTAAGCTAGTCAGCTTCTAAACAAGTAAACAAGCAACTTATTAATGTATTGTGTTGGAAAATAAATCAGAGTAAATATGTAGCAGAGTGACAGGGAGAGTTTCTTCAATATCCAGGGAAGACATTTCTGTAAAGATAACATTAAAGCAGAGACCTGAATAAATAGGAAGTAATGAAACAAAAGACTATTTGGAGCAAAAACATTTATGATAGAGGCTATAGCAAGTGTAAAGCTCAGGAACAGGAATTCTTGCTGTGTTACAAGAACAGACAAGGGATTGATGAGGCCAGAATATAAAGGGTTGGTCCAGTTTGAGAAATGGCAAGAATGATGACTTGGACTCAGCTCAGGATACATCATTTTGACCCTCACACAGGCCACAGTAATGCAAAGGAGGCACACGGTCTCAAGGATATATGATAGGGCAAGTGGACACAGCTCCCTGTTACTGTCGTCCTTCCTCACTGATAGATGTCTAAAATCCTAGGTTCTCAGTAACTTATACAGATGGAGTAATCCACTGGGTCTGAAGGTCCCTGTAACCTTGGCTTCAGTTTTTTATACAAGTTTAAAATAGGCTGGTAGGGATCCTTGGGTGGCTCAGCGGTTTAGAGCCTGCCTTCCGCCCAGGGAGTGATCCTGGAGTCCCAGGATCGAGTTCTGCATCAGTCTCCCTGCATGGAGCCTGCTTCTCCCACTGCCTATGTCTCTGCCTCTCTCTCTCTCTCTGTGTCTCTCATGAATAAATAAATAAAATATTTAAAAAATAAATAAATAAAATAAAATTGTCTGGTAGAGGAAGAATAGGAAGGTAAAACACATTAATCAGCTCAAATCACCTAACCCTAATGTTCACATTCCAAAATCCCAATTTCTTGATATAGCACATTGTTAATTGTACAATTTATTTCATGTTGCATATTGGGTCACAATGTCAATGGAGCAGAATAGCTACTGAAAAGTGGTTGGAAATGAGTTTAGAGATGTAGACTGGTTCAATCATATTAAATCTTATAGAACATAGTAAGAGTTTTATAATAAGTATTAAGGGAAATCACTGGAGTGTTAAAAAGGGGATTGAATTGAGGATATAATTTGTCATATATTCAATTTGTGATATAAAAAATAGGGTAGGCAAGAGAAAACAGGATATAGAGAAACTGAATGGTAAAGTATTGCAAAAATTCATGTAAAAAGGAAGCTTAGCTTGGGTAGTTGAAATGGAGTGAGATGGGATAGGATTTTTATAATATTTAAATATTAAAAATACTAAACAACATAAAATATGCTTAAGAGTAGGATGTGGGGTGTGTAAAACAGGAGTCAAAGATGCCTGAAGGAAGGATGCCTGGGTGGCTCAGTCAGTTAAGCATCTGCCTTCAGCTCAGGTCCTAAGATGGAACTTGTGTTGGGCTCCCTGCCAAGCAGGAAGTCTGCTTCTCCCTCTCCCTCTGCTTCTCCCCCCACTCATGCTCTCTCTCTTTCAAATAAATAAAATCTTTAAAAAGAGAGAGAGAGAGAGAAGAAGACTGAAGGATTTCTTCTTTGACCAACTATGGATAGCATTACTATTTATTAAGATGAAAAACATTGAAGGAAAGATCACATTTTTGTGGAGGGGGAGAGTACAGGGTTACAGTTTTGGTCACACTAAGTTTCAGGTGCCCTTTAGATACTAGTGAAGATATCAGGATATATGAGTCTTGAGATCAAAGCAAATGTCAGGGCTAAACTTACTAATTATCATCATATAGGAAAGGCTGGCTGGGCACCTAGAATGTGAGTGAATGCAGAAAGAAGGGACCGCCAGACTGAGCAGAGACACCAGAAGATGAAGAAGATGGTAATGAGACCAATGGATTGGAAGCCATGTTGGAATTGAGTAAATGTTGAGGTGGAGGTGCTACAGAGACGGTGCTACAGAAAAGAGAAGATTATGGATAAAGTGAAATTCCTTAGTTATATTGGAAAAGGTATAATTGTTAATACACCTTCTAGGCTGTGCACATGGTAGACAATGACTGAAAATGGAAAGAGAAACAAAACTGTTGAAAATAAGACTAAGAGGTCACATTGTTGGATGGTTCATCTATCTGGACACTGAAATAAATATGAATGGATAGAAAGACAATTTGAAAAGAGAAAGACAGAAAAAAAAAAAAAACAGAAAAAAATAAACAAGCCAGATGCTAAAATGAGTGAGGGAGTGATTACAAGTATGGTTGATTCCTACAATATGAAAGCTAGTGGCTTGTAGGATATTAAGTTTTCAAAGAAGCTGAGTTGTTTTTGCTATTGTTTTTAATATTTTAATTAGAACAGAATAACAATAACCTGGAAGTGACATAACATACAGGTAGAAAACTTCCCTTGCTCTCATGTCTTGTGAGAAAGGAAAGGAAAAAGCCACCATTTGGTAGGGTTGCTTGGGAATCATTATTTCCAGACCACTCAGAAAAGTTCAGACTATGGGGGATTTTGTTGATAACAAAGAATAAATTCCAGAGACACAATGGATCATGAAGACTATACATTGAATCTTACAGGGATTGCAATCTGGCAATGAGGGATGCTATGAGCGCTTTGGACCCTTCATATTGACTGATACACCAATGTTGACAACATTATGGAATCAGTGTTACTGTTCTATCAGAGGAAGAAGTTATTTCCAATTAAAGCCTGATCTTGTAATAATGAGGCAGGTATTCTGTATGTGTGAGTTCAACAGGATGGCAAAGACAGTGTACCCAATAGTAAAAAAAAAAAAAAAAAATTGAAGCATTTTTTCCCCAAAATCCAATGTTGGGAGTTATTTAGGCTGGAGATAATTGGTTTTTCCACCAAAATCTCAGTTCCTAGACCATTCATATATCTACTTTGGATGATGTTGAGGCCAGGGAAATAACAGTTTAACCTAACAATGCAGATCTCTGAGTCCCCTTTCATCTTGCTAAGGGCAGTGTTGAACAAGGCATACATCAAGCTTTGGAGACCTTTCTTCAATGTTACCATGGTTGTGATGAGGAGAAAAGAGGTGCAGGTTAAATATGAGATGAAAAGGATAATCACAAGGATTCAGGTGGAAATAAGTACAATCCAGATCATGACATACACAAGTGACTGATTAGAGATAAATTAGTAACAATGAAAAGAGACACTAGGACAATGGTAATGTTATTATGTAGAATTAGCCTTAAAGGGACAAAGTTTATTTTTTCATGAAGCTGAAACAACTGTTTTTGAGTGACAGTGAATAAAGGAGAAAATTGTACCACTTCTTTTTTTTCCAAGTGAAGTGGAAGATCAGCAGCTCTGATGTTAGATACCTCTCAAAGGAGAGCCAATATTAGCTAATGTAAGAGGATGCAGACAGCAATCTCTGAAGAGGTTAAGGTAAAAAAAAAAAAAAAAAAATTGAAGTAGAAATCCCAGGTATTTTTGTCAACAGGGTTGGAAGAGAGGACAATAATTTTGGATTGATGTGTATGGAGAATACTTGGAAAATAAAGGAGTAAAGGGATAGGTTAAAATAACACATCATAAAATAAAATTATTTCCTTAAACTTACTTGATTATTCAGTGAAAATTTAATATTACTGTTACTAAAATGAATTCTTAATTAGGTCATTTAAAATCCTCATATTAGTGTCTTTTTACTGCAATAAATGCCTTTAAACCTTTATCAACTGAAACAGTTAATGCAAAGTATTCATCACTTTTGAAGGCTCTCTTTCAGCAAACTCTAGAAATAGGTTACCATATGGGTGTGTTTGTGTGTGTCATATACGGTATTTAGTTAGATACATGTTGATTTATTTAGAAATATGAATACATATGTATTTATTTAGAAATATATGTGATGGTTAATAATATCAACTAGTAATTTATCTTGTATTTTTTGGAGAATATATGTTGTATAGACCTAGAAAGTTGAATAAAGCTAGGGTTTCCGAAGGAGTTTCATGTGGAAATTAGGGATTCTTAACAGTCAAATACACAACTTAAACTACATGAGTGTGATTTAGAAGCATGGTATTTAGAAACATGGTTCTATAGATCTGCAGATGGAAAAATGTGTGTATGTTATAAATTTGTATTTACATTAATAGAAACTTATTTTTAGTCTCCTTTTGGACAATGAGCGGTATTATTTTTTATGTAGTCAATATATGTTTATAGCCACATTTAGCACACTCCCCTCTCCATAAATATTTGTTGTATATGCTATATCTTCATTTGCTCTCCTTTCTAGTTAAGTAACTTCATTTCTCACTTATGAGATTTGGGTAAATATTAGTTCTCATCTCTAAAGAGATGTGGATTTTTTTATCCAGAATTAATCATTAGTCTTAGTAACTGATTTCTGAATGTTCACATAAATAAAGCAAAAACAAATGTAATACTCAATATGACTAATTTGCCGTATGTATTAGAAATCATCTTTTTCCTTAAAGTTACTGGCCATTAGGGTGTGAGTCTTAAGCCACTATGGCTGTAGTTTCTCACAGCTCCATTTATTTGTACATGCTGTTCTTTTCCTTAGATCTATTACTTTTGACTATTCATCTGGCAAATTCCTACTAATACTTTATTGTCAAGTCAACACTCCCTTTGTTCTTTTGCTTTTCTTTCTTTCTTTCTTTCTTTCTTTCTTTCTTTCTTTCTTTCTTTCTTTTTTTTTTTTTTTTTTTAGGGGAGTTGACACATAATGTTACATTAGTTTCAAGTGTATAGCACAGTGATATATTCAATAGAGGACGGATATCCAAAATTATATAAACAACATATAGACTTAAAATCCCCCCAAAAACAATCTGAATTAAAAATAGGTAAGGACCTGAACGGACATTTTTCTAAAGAACAGTCTTGCTTTATTTAAAAGATATATAATAAAGAATTTGTTCTATGTAGGCATGAGTGTTTCATTGTCTATATTTCTGACTTATGCTTTACCTTCATTATAATATAAACAACGAATAATTATCTTGTTGATGTGTTTTTTTATAATATTGATTTTTATATATTTAATATTAAAAAGTGATAAGAGAAAAAATAAAATATGTGATAATGGATTTTTTTTTTTTATTCATGAGAGACAGAGAGAGAGAGAGAGAGAGAGAGAGAGAGGCAGAGACACAGGCAGAGGGAGAAGCAGGCTCCATGCAGGGAGCCCGATGTGGGACTCGATCCAGGGTCTCCAGGATCACGCCCTGGACCAAAGGTGGCGCTAAACCACTGAGCCACCCGGGCTGCCCTGATAATGGATAAATTACGATCAAGATGGTATTCTGATTAAATTGTTTGAGGACTACACTCTTTTGCCTTTATTAAGATGCATACTACTAAGAATTCAAAGATAGGATATTAAAATAATACAATCATATTTAACACAGTTAATATTTCTAATGACCAGAGATGATATACAGAATAGTCAGCATAGTTTACGTGAACAGTTTATTGACTCCAACCTAGGTGGCCAAGACAGCCTGGAAAATTCATTCTCTGCTTTCTACATGAGATAATGAACCAGAGCGAGGGTTTTTGCTGAGGTGGAACTTCTCATTTATGAAAAAAAATGTGAAATAAGTTACTGCAAGCTTTTTCCAGGAACTACAATTTGTGTGAAGCTGTATATTAAATGGGAGGAAGGTAATACATTCTGATGAAGCCCTGAGTCAAGCTTCCATTAGGAATTTGTTTGATGGGCATATCTAGAATGTTCTCAATGTCTGTCTGTTGGGATCCCCTAGAAGCCAATATAACACCAAATTCTAGACTGGGGATTCTAGAGAATGATCACAAAACCACCAAATAGGAAAGAAAGAGCACAAACAGAGAGAGGAAAAAATACAGATCAAAATCTCATATTTAAAATGATCTTACAGAAACAAAACAGATAAACATAGGGGAAGGAGGGGGAGAGAGAGAGGCAAACCCTAAAACAGACACTGAACTACAGAGAACAAGCTAAGAGTTGCTGGAGGGGAGATGGGTTGGGGGAGGGTGGAGGGGTCGTGGTGGGAGGAATGGAGGATGGGTATGAAGCACTGGGTGTTGTACATAAGTGATGAATCACTAAATGACATACCTGAAACTAGTATTACCCTATATGTTAACTAACTAGAATTTAAATAAAAACTTGAAATTACTTAAAATAAAAGATCTTACAAAGCAAAATTCCACACATGTGAGAAAATCGTTATAACAGATTGTATGTTATAATAGAACTAACAAAAGTATCATTTAAAAAATAATTTCTTTAAACAAAATGGAAAAAATGGAATAACCAATCTGTAATACTTAAAAATTAACACATGTGAGGCTCAAAAATGAAGTAAGGATATTCATAAATAAAAGAAACTAGTAAATATTAACCTGGCAGACATTAAACAAGAAGAGAAAATATGAAAAAAATAAATAAAAGTCTTAGAAATGATAAATGTAGTTATTGAAATTTAAACTCCAAGCCAAGAAATTACTAAACATAATTTTTTTACTAATTAACTAATTTCTAAACATAATTTTTTACATAATTGCTAAAAAAACTTTTCTTTTTTTTAAAGTGAATATAGGGACGCCTGCGTGGCTCAGCAGTTGAGTCTATGTCTTCGGCTCAGGAAATGATCCTGGATTCCTGGGATCAAGTCCCCCAACCGTCTTCCTGCCTGGAGCCTGCTTCTCCCTCTGCCTATGTCTCTGTCTCTCTCTGTGTGTCTTTCATGAATGAATAAATAAAATATTTTTAAAAAAATAAGTGAATATAAAAAAAAAGCTAAAGTTGAGGGTGCCTAGGTAGCTTAGTCAGGTAAGTATCTCTTGATTTCATCTCAGGTCATGATCTCAGGGTTGTAAGATTGAGTCCCACATGGGGCTCCACACTGGGCATGCAGCATGCTTGAGAGTCTCTCTCTCTCTAGCCCCCCCGCCCCCCAAAAAAAGAAAAGAATAACTAAACATCTTGGAAATGAAAAACAGTCCATAAAATTTAAACTTTAGACTTGATGTAGTCAAATAATAAATTAAAAGGCTGTCCTGAGAAATTAACCTAGATAAATTACAGCATAGATAGAAAAAAAAAGAGGTTAATAAAAATAAGAGAATATAATAAATAAGAGACTTGCAGAGTTGTTGGAGGATCTAACATAAGTCAAGTAGATATTTAAGGAGGGGAAAATAGGTGCACTATCAGAGGAAAACATTACTAGAAGTAATGGCTGATTGTTTTCCAGAGTTGAAAGTGTATGTAAAATATTAGATTAAGAATTAAAATTTCATTCTAGAAACCAAACAAGAAAACCAAAACATTTGAGGACTATGATATAAAACTAAAAGCTGCCACAAGGTAAAGATAGATAATCCAGAAAGGAACAATGTTTTTTAACAGACAGCCAGTTTCTTAGGAGCACCAATAGATGCTTTTGAAGCCCTGGGAAAATAAACAGCTGAACTAGAATTGTGTGCACAGGTGAAATGTAGTTATACTGAAGAATGACATGAAGACAAAGGCATATGGGATGTTGGGATGTGACAGATAGGATGGTCAGAGACCTTAAACAGCAGAGCCAGGGAAGGCCTTTCATGTTAAGTCAATATGGCCTGAATGATGATAGATTTCTTATTAGCAACAACATATAATAGAAGATAATAAAGAATTATGATCAAACTACTGAGTAACATAAAAACTGGGGCTATGACTTTGACTATGTGTTCTAGGATCAGTGATCTCATCCAAAGCAGTCCTAAGTACTATTAAAATGATCAATTTAAAAGAGGAAGTAAGCTCATGAGAATGTTTGCCGGAGTGCAAATTTCTATGACAGGAACAATGTTAACATCTTTGAAGAAACTACATCAATTAGTTGAAAAGTAAGAACAAATAAGTCATTGGTAGACATGTAGAAAACATAAGATCAGATGAAATAAATGTGTTTGGATTAACACACATGCTGTCCTACTATTGCTTAAATTCTAAAAGTCTGTTGTTCTAGGGTGCCCAGTGGCTTAGTCGATTGAGTATGATTTTTGGTTTCAGCTCAGTCAGATCACGATCTCAGGGTACTGGGATGGAGCCCCATATCTGCCTCTGTGTTCAGCCAGGAGTCTGTTTGTCTCTCCCTCCTTCTCTTCTGTTCTCTCTCTCTCTCAAAATAAATAATTAAAAAATAAATGAACTGTGTTCTAACTTGGGAGTCTATCAATAAGACATAATTCCAGGAATTTCAATAATAAACTTTAAAAACAAAGAGAAAAGAAGAAAATTATTTTTAAAAGTAATTTACATGCTCATTAGAGAGAGAAGCACTGAGAAATGCCTAAATTTTTCTTCAGTACGGCCTGGAAAGTAATTTTCTGTACATAGATTTAATGTACTAAAAATAGTTTCTTCATTAATTTATATAACAAATATTTGGCATCTAAAACTGTTCTTTTTTCAGTCATTGGGGATACAATATGACACTAACAGAAATATTTTCTCATGGGATCTATAATCTGAACAATAGTATAGAGGGAGATAGGCAATAAACTAAGTAAGTAAACTATAGTGTAGGTTAGATTATGGTAAATGCTACATAAAAATATGGAAGCAAGAAAGGGGAATGGAGCATATTAAGGATGGGAAAATAAAACTTAGATGGAAAGGCCAGAAAAGGCTTCATTCAGAAGGTGATAGTAAATTATGACCTAAAGAATGAAAGGATTCCATGAAGCTGTCCTCTTTTATTTTCATCATTCAGGCTTTATGTTCCACATAATTCCACAATTCATTTCACTCCCGTGTCACAGCCACATTTTCAGAGCATGCTAATTTTTTTTTCCACTCTAGAAATTCTACCTGGAAAGCTTTCCTTCAAATTTTGTTAAAATATAACATTATCAGTTATATGCAATTTTCTATCTTGCCATGTAATGTTGTTATAAGAATTTAAGAAATACAGCCTACTATTTTAAGTGCTACCTATGCTTTAAGACACAGTTGAAAATCTTTTTGCACCCAAACTCTTTCATATATTATTAGGAGGAAATTTTTTGGCTTCTATTACTGCTAATTATTTATCTGCCTGTTTCCTACATTAGATTGGAAACTGTACCCCTTCGTCACCCTTATATCCAACAAGTACAGTCAAGTCCTTTGTTAATAGTAGGAGCCAAACCATTGCTGGGACAGGGAAGTTACCAAAATTCCTGGAAAATGGCTGCATGGAGAAGGCCCTTGGAATGTGCTGAGTAGTGTAATTAGATGTATACAGTCAGTCTACAGAAACCCAGCAGAAAGGCCACCAGAAAATAAGTACATGACTTCACCTCTTGCCATATTTCTCACCAATGCCTTTATATATTTAAGTCAAATCCAGAGAAGAACAAGAGTCCTGTTGATACAGTTCATCGAATCAGTTCCTCTGGGCACAAAGCAGTGTTGACAACAGTGGAGAACAGATCCAGAGGGGGAAACAAGATATGCAGCATGTATGTCCATATTAAATGATGAGAATACTTCATATTCATGAGCTCAACTAATATTCTTGAAGTATTATTTGGATATGTAGAGGAAAATATATAAAGCCACAAAATTTGAATATGGATCCCCAGTCAACATTATAAATCATAGTGAGACATAGGATCTATCATTATCATGTATATTTTACATATTTCATATCTATAACTGCAAACTTTTTTCCACAACACTTATACTGTTAAGTCTAGTGATATTCTATTGCTTCAACTTTACTTTTAAAATCTAACAATTGAAAATAAAATCTGTACACATTGAAACCCATCCATAAAATTGTCAGTAAAGTGTCTTTAACAATCTTTTTACAAGAGATTTATGAGTATGACTTTTGTCTAATGATGTGAACGCCAATAAAATTCATAGGGAACCCATACAATTTTAAGAGAATTTTATTGGTAGAAACACCACCAACTTGGATTTAAAAGGATAAGGAAGTAACAAATCTGAAAAAAAGGAAAAAAGCTTTTGGCTTTCTGAACTACTGAGTGAAAACAGGTTAAAAAAATGAAAACAAAAACAAAAACAAACAAAAAATCCAGGCCATTTCTTCTGGAAAAGAAGGGGTAATACAGGGAGTGGAAACAAGAGTCCTGGAAATTCATTTTCAAGCAGCAGGATCTAATGAAGGAAATAAAATCTAGTGCTAATGCCAGTGGGCCTTCTGCTTCTTTTTTTAAAAGCTTGCCTCAACACTGTATTTAGAGTGGGGAGTGGAAGGTAGAGAACTTGACTATTTAGTTCATAGTTCTTCAAATCAATACTGAACATGAGCATTTGCACCAAAAAAAAGAGCTGCTTCCACAACTGGACTTTATTTAGATAAAGAGATTCTGGATCTAGAGTTTGTGCCTGATGCCATAATGTGATGAGATTTTGGCAGTGGGTGGGGAGAGGATTTAGCAGGTGAGGAAGAATATGTTTTTATATTATAGAAAAATGACATAGGATTGCAGCAGATTGTATTTTCTGAAAGAAGGCATTAGGAGATTTCTAGTCTATGTATTCTTCCAGAACCTGTCATTCTTCCATCAGCATGGGAATTCTATTTTGCCTTCATTTGAAATTGAGTAGTCTTGGGACTCCCGGGTGGCTCAGTGGTTCAGAATCAAGTCCTGGCATCTGGTTCCCAGGGAGGAGCCTGCTTCTCCTTCTGCCTATGCCTCTGCCTCTCCCTCTCTCCGTGTGTCTCATGAATAAATAAATAAAATCTTAAAAAAAAAAAAAAAGAAATTGAGCAGCCTTTGTCAGTGCACTGGCCAATAGATTTCATCAATAGTGATGTCACCTGACTTCTGATGTCAAGTCATAATAGCTGATATGACTTCTGCTTGGAGCTCTTACCTGGGATGGTTGGAATCAAACTTCTGTGTTGTAAGGAAGCTTGTGTCATATGAAGGTTTTTTTTTTTTTTTTCTAATATCTCCAGCTATAGAGCCAGATGGCAGCCAGCATCAGCCTCCAGGTATATGAGTGAGCAAACCTTCAGTTGGTTCTAGACTCCAGACTTTGAATGGTACCAGTTGACACTGAATGGAGCAGAAGACTACTTCTGTCTGGTGAACACTGACCAAATTGCAGATTGGTGGACAAAATAAATGTTGTTGCTTTAAGCCATTAAGTTTCAAGATTGTTTATTACATTGTAATAGATAACTAGAACAATTTGCATATTGTAAACTCTCAATACGTATTAGCAGCTATTTTGTAAAGATAGAATCAGTGTTCTTTTCTTTCTTTTAAAGATTTATTTATTTATTTTAGAGAGACAGAAAGAGAGAGAGTTGGGAGAGGGGTAGGGAAAGAGAGAGAGTCTCAGGAAGACTCCCTACTGAGCTTGGAGCCCAATAGATGGCTCGATCTCATGCCACTAAGATCATGACCTGAGCTAAAATCAAGAGTTGGACACTTGACCTACTGAGCCACCCAGGCACCCCAGTGTCCTTTTCTGTGACTCCAAAACATATATTTTTAATCCCTATGCTATAAACCACATCACTTCTCCTACTCAGTATCATCAACAAATTTCACTTATTAAGTTCCAATGTGCTCAGGTACTATGCAAAGATAACCAACCCTTTGTCTAGATGCGACTACTTCCTGGGGTAGGAGGTGGAAGTCAAGCTATATAAAGTAGCAGGTTAAACCCCCCAAAATGGTATACGAATTATCAGATTGTTTTGTGATCAATTTCAACAAGAAGAAAGGGATAGAGAGACAATACCCAACTGTAAGTATCCCCATAGCAAATAGACTTGGAGCTCCCTGAGGGCAGAGACTCTTCATTGTTCAATTCAGTGTCCCCCCAAATCACAGTGCCTCACACATAGTAGGTGCCCAATAAATAAGTAATGAATCCATGGTTTCAGGGCAAAATAAGTGAGCAACAGGCTCAATCCTTGAGTGCAGAAAGTTTTTGCTGACGAGAACTTTGGAACTCATCTCATGGGAACCTCTTGTTTTCTAAGGACACTGAGGTGCATAGAATAAAGTGAACCACCTATGTGTGTGTTCATGTGTGGTTTAGTTCGTTCAGGCCAATCCTTAGAAAAAGTCTCAACTGTCTGCCCACTTGTTAGTATTTATCTTTGAGATTCTTTCCAGTTTCAACAGTGTGATTCTCAGTCTGAGTTCCTGTACTACATTTTCTTCCTGGCTTCTTCCAATTAGTTTAAGAGAAAATAGTTGCTCTTTGCCTTCTCAACAAAATCATTGATAAGTTTTGAAGTTTCCAATGTGTTGCACTAGTGCTGCAATTACTTGGGGTAAATTTTAACAATCAGCTTAAGACCCCTTCTGTGATATGCCCTTTGCTGTTTTTCCCTGCTTTTATAATTCTCTCAATTCTAGTCTCCCTTCTACATTTTACAATTGTTTGCACATTCTATAGACCTGTGATGCCTAAATGCTCCTGGGAACCCACATTTCTGATTACTTTTCTACTGCATGAAAAAGCTCCTGTGCTTTCTGGTGAAACGTTGAATTGATTTTTTATTCTGCTTGGTATGAATAAAGCACAGTCAATCCCTTCTGGTCATTAGTGATATTTGTCCACTCTCTGCTAGACTCTCTCTCCTTGGTTTCTCTTGTCCTCAGATACAAATTCCTTTCTACCTAATTCAGAGAATTGTCAGGGATTAGTTGAGGATTACACTGTTTAAAATGCTTTCTTTCAAAAAAAATAAAATAAAAAAATAAAATAAAATGCTTTCTTTCTATGGCTGTAGTTGAGTTACATTTAAACCATTTGCAAAATTTAAATAGTTTTTTTTTTAAAGCAAGACACAGTTTTAGCCTTTAAATATTTTTTTCACCAATTAATGCTTCATATGAATATCCTATTTCTTTACAACGTATAGCAGTGAAATAAAAGACAATTGTTCCCAAGCATTTGCTCAAGAATCTAAACATCTTTTCAGTTTTGCTCTTCACCTTACTTTTTCCATTCCCCAATCAATATCGTGTTTTTCCTTCTCATTCTGAGTAGTGGTAGACCACCACATGTTTCACATGTTTCCTAGTGAATGTTCGATGAGTAGATGAATTTACTCACTCACTTTCAGGTAAAACCTTATAAGTGTCTGATTACTCTTCCCATTTCTTTATATTTAAAGCCTTCATCCTTTCCTTTGTTCATTCTCCCTCTCTCTCTCTCTCTCTCTCTCTCTCTCTCGTTGTTAATGTCTTTTCTTCTCTGACTCAGGATGCAGTTCAAAATATTGACAGAGCCAGAAGTTGGGGAGCTGAAATGACCTAGATAAAATATCTCCTACCTTTTAAAACATAACAACTATGTAAGAGACTGTTTGGGACACATTATTTTCTAAAGAAAAGTATTCATTGGAGGTGATTTGTTTAACTTGTTTTCTGTGGGTGAGTGGTTGTTTTCTTGTTTGTTTTTAATTGCAGACATATTTCTTATATATAGAGAGGGACTGAAACCTACAATGTTTAGTTTCATAACATTAGATTGAAGCCCCTGAATTCAATTTACTGGTGTTTCACAAATTATGTTCAGAGGAACATTAGTTCCATGGAATATTAGCAAATGTTAACTATTTTAAATATAAGATTTCTTGTTTACATATGTTTCAGAAATGCTGGATTAAAACAAACAGTTCTTTGGATTGTTTTTTACTGTGACTTTCTGAATCCGTTAAGATGCCAATGTGTATAGTGGTTCTCTAAATTCTATTTGAGGTTAATGTTTACAAACATTATTTGACCTCATTAAATGTTGTTCATAGACCATATCATGAGATTAGTGTTTTGTTCAATTCATGTCAATAGAGGAACATACCGACAATTACTTATGTGTCAAAGGAAATTCATATTAGTAATTCTAGAAAGCATTCATTTATGTTTAGTCAGAATGAAAAGATGTATAAAGGAAAGACTTCAGGTCAAATTTGATATCAACAGATAATTCTATATTTTTCTGCAGGTCTTCTGCTCATGCATTTAACAATATAATTGCTCCATGTTCAAAAGAATATAATTATTCCATGTTCAAAACAATATAATTACACCATGTTCAAAAGAATAAGTTACTTCAAGTTATAGTCTCAATATTTCCAGTCACATTTGCCTAACATTTCTCATTGCTCCAGCACTAAATAGTTTTATTTTTATTCCTCTGTCTCTGCTAGATTAACTGTTGGCCACCTAAAATGTGCTTAGATACATACCAGTTACCTTTAGGGCACGTAGGCCTTCTGGTTGGTGGGAATGTCTTAGGTCCTCTCTCCACCTTCACTGTAACTCTAGCCCAGCGTGGCAGGAAACTCTTGGAGAAGATCATAACCCAGAAGCAGAAGTTGTTATTCAGGTACCAGTGTGTCTCCTTCTGTCTCCATAGATGACGTCATTAACCTACTGAGGATGTCCAAGACCCCATTTCCACTCCTTTTACATCTATGTGTCCATGTTTCAGCCACACTCCGCCCCCCTACTCTTTTCATTTTCCCTCCATTTATACTTGGTTGACAAATATCTTTTCATTCAAGTTTCTCTTCAAATGAGACTTCTAAGTGTTTCCCAATGCTCCAACCTAAAAGCTATCAATTCCATCTCACTTTTTCAATAGTCCTTTGACTTCTTTTCTATCTTCTTAACTACATTATCTATTGCTAGACAAAAAGAAACATATCTTTTTTTTTTTATTTTAGAGATTTTATTTATTTATTTATTTACTTACTTACTTATTTGGGAGAGAGTAAGAGTGAGAGAGAACATAGAGAGAGGAGAAAGAGAATCAGACTGGCGGCTGAGCAAGGAGCCAGATGTGGGACTCGATCCAAGGACCCTGAGATCATGACCAGAGTAGAAGGCAGATGCTGACCCCACTGAGCCACTCAGGTGCCCTGAAACATATCTTTAAAAAAAAATTATTACCATGACTTCACCTCGTCCAACATGTATAGGAATTAAGTAAAGTATTAATATATTAATTGGAACTTATTTTATTCAAGAAAGTTTTTATTCCTTGTTTTCCATTTGAAGATACAGTTTCCTTCTTAAGTATTAGCATCTTTGCTTTTTACGTCCTTTTTTTGGTTTTGTTTTGTTTCTCTCATAAGAGATTTCAAGCTTTTATTACTCAACATGACAACTGAAGAAAAAGGAATAATTTTTATAGATAGTTTTCATTAGCAAATGATTGCAAAGTGCTTTTCAAGTATAAAGTGCTAAAATACATGTTGTGAAATAATACTCAATATAATTGAAGTGGAGCACAATTACCTAGTGCCATGAAAAATAAAACGGTATTAGGATTTAAGGCACCACTTCTTTCAATCTCTACAAACACTTTTCCTCTAAATATCACATGCATATTTAATCATTCGTTTATAGATACTAAATAACTCATTCTTACTGTTATTCATATCATATATACTTGGTTGCTCCTTCAGTTAGGCTTTTGCCAATCTGGGCTCTCATTTTAGAAATACACCCATCTTACAACAAAATCCATTCTTTAATACTTAAGAGACTTTCATTTTTCCCTAGAAGATAATCATGTCACTCAAATCACTGTTATATTATGATTTTATGATTAGAATTAAAAATGTTATTTTAATTTTACAACCATTATATATCATTCCTATATTAAATCTAAGGCTATTCAAACTAAGCAAATAATCCTCAAGGATGGAATTTATGTATATCTGGAAGAAAAAAAAACTGCTTTATAACTTTTTTAAGAACCTTAGTGTAGGGGATCCCTGGGTGGCACAGCGGTTTAGCGCCTGCCTTTGGCCCAGGGCACGATCCTGGAGATCTGGGATCGAATCCCACGTCGGGCTCCCGGTGCATGGAGCCTGCTTCTCCCTCTGCCTATGTCTCTGCCTCTCTCTCTCTCTCTCTCTCTGTGACTATCATAAATAAATAAAAAAAAATTAAAAAAAAAAAAAAAAAAAAAAAAGAACCTTAGTGTAGAGATGTGTTCAATTCGGAAATATATGTGTAATGATTGCTTTAAAATGGTAAGGGACTTTTTTATTTTTTTTATTTTTTTTTATTTTTTATAAATTTATTTTTTATTGGTGTTCAATTTGCCGACATATAGAATAACACCCAGTACTCATCCCATCAAATGCCCACCTCAGTGCCTGTCACCCAGTCACCCTCACCCCCCACCCACCTCCCCTTCCACCACCCCTAGTTCATTTCCCACAGTTAGGAGTCTTTCATGTGCTGTCTAAGGGACATTTTTTAGAATGAAAGTTTACTGAGTGAGTGATATAAAAATTGAATTCCACAATGAGCATTATTTCTATTTTCACAAAGAACGATTTTATTTATTTTAAAACTTATGAGAGTCACAAGATATTATGTGAAATTTATAGAAAACGCTTGGAAATTGACTAGTCCCTGAATGATATTAGTAAATGCATTAATTATCAAATCGATACATTCCAAACTTGATTTATAGAATCTGTTAAATACAGGAGACTCTAGGGTTCATCATCTGAGTCAATATTGCATCTGAAGGAGAATCTTTTCTATGCTGCCATTGATAATCGCTGCTGAACATTTCCAAAGTCGAAATCTCTATTTTTCTATTTGCTTATTTGTCCTGTTTGTTTTTGCAGTTTGTAACCTTGTACATTTTAGTGTACATTTGGCCTAATTGTGTTCATATAATGCCTGTTACTGAAAGTATATAGAATAGGTCAAACCTGTTTTGTCACATAAAGGTCTTTCAAAATATAGAGCAAGTTAAAAAGAAAAAGATACACGTTTAAATGTGAATTTCAGATAACAATAACTTTTTACCATAAATAGGCCCCATGTATTTTCACATGCAGTGTTGGACAGCTTATAATAGCTACAAAATTATTCACTGTTTTTCTAAAATTTAGATTTGACTTGGAATTCTGTATTTTCTCTGGCAAACCTATTCAAAGACAGTTTCTTATTATAATATCTTTCTAGTCTCTTTAGGTTTAGGCTAAATACACAAATTTAGCAGCTTTATGTGCTTTTAAGACTCATAATCACTCTTGAAATGTTACATTTATGACCACATGAAATTACTACCATCATCAAGCGTAGTCCAGACTGAAAAAGACTGTTGGGTTGTGACTTTCTTGACTCCTTTATCAATGTAGTTTAAGATTCAACATGTCTTTTTATTTGTTTTCTTCCTTGAATTTTTGTAAAAGTGTTATATTGATGGTACACATTATTCCTATGCCAACTGGAACACTAAATATTATGTCTACCCTCATGGTATCATTCCATCATGCTATATATATGCCATAGATTTTGAACCTAAATGCATCACTCTCTACTTAGTCTTCATCTTTAACCCAAACCAAATAATTTTAGCTGGGATATTTTCCATTACCAAAAATGTTTTTTGCTTTTCAAACATTTCATGATCACTGCCTTTATGCAGAGCACTACCTTATTGCTTTTAAAATACAGTTAATTTTTTAAAATATTCATCTTTTCAAATAATTCTCAGGAACATAGTCATCTTGTAATATTCAAGTTTTATACACATGAACTAGTAAATCATGGTTAAAATATTTTTATTATTATTACATTCCCTTTACATTATTTTTTATAGTTTTTATTTTAATGAAGAGATGTGTAGAACCTGAGTTTATATTTCCTGAAAATTATTTTACATAAGAGTAGTTCCACATTATGATGCCCAATTATTGAGAAAATGTTTTAATTGTGCTCACATCCTTCATGATTACACAAATCGGTTACTTTTGGCAATTTATAGAAAATTGTATACTCTAGGCCACAAACTACAGGTATATGAAGATATTTTAATAGGTAAATAACCTACAATTAACATTAGATAACTATTTATTGAAAATTTTGGCAAGAGATGGACACCTGGATGGCTTAGTCAGTTAAATGTCTGCCTTCAGCTCAAGTTGTGATCTGAGGGTCCTGGATTGAGCCTCAGGTCAGGCTCCCTGCTTAGCAGGAAGTTTGTTTGCTCTCTCTCTCTGCCCCTCCCCCCTGCTTGGGCTTTTCCTTTCTCAAATAAATAAATAAAATCTTCTTTTAAAAAATGAAAATATTATGAGGAGAGTGAAGAAATAGCCATTAGATTTGTTTTTTCTTTTGTTAAACAACTTGTATGTATAACTTATAATGTATAGATGGTTAGTTCATATTTTTGTGGCTTGGAAACTGTCAAGCCTAGAATTATGTAAAAGCTACTAAAATAATCCAATACAGACTTCCCTATACTCTGTTAATTTCTGATGGTAGGTTAAAATTATATTTTGGTATTATTAAAACTGGATTCTTAAAATATATTTACCTAGCAGATGGAAATCTAATCAAATTTCAACTACATATAAGTTTTCTAGTAACAACCCTGTAGGATTGAAACACAGAAGTGAGCCATTTGGAATACCTCTGTGAATAATTTGTTAGGCAGCAATTTCAAAGCTTTCACAGCTCTAATATAAATTTAAAATGAATTTTGGTAAACATATTGAGGTTATGTGAAAGTTAATGCATTTTTAAACAGATAATCCTACCTTTCTGAATAGAACATCAATTGCTTGGAAGCAGGATAAGAAATCAGTTTTAGATTTTGCTTCCTGATGGTTCAAATAATATCACAAATAACTGTATTTTGAGAGACAGAAAAATAGACCAAAAGTTATGATTTTCATTGGACTTATACATTACCTAAAATCCAAAATTTAATGCTCACTTATCGGGATATATACTAGAATCAGTTTCAAAGATGGTTCTATTACTGTTCAATATATTACCCAAGTCCTTGATGGAGACAACAAAATTTAAATAGCATAGCCCACCAGTTATATTCCACTATTGACTTTTGTTGAATCATCTTTGGATATGTCAAGAATTTACCATTCTCGGTTGTCAAAGGAAAATCGCAACAGATGGAGTTAAGCAGGCAAGGAAGACTTTTTTTCTGGGCTATTGCAATAGGGGAGAGATGTAGAATTCAACTCCATGAAACAAAAGGTGTTGGTGGTGGGGAGAGGGAGTTTTTAGCACTGGGGTGAGTTGGTAGAAAAATATTGGAGGACATAATTAGTGGAGATTGATAAATATATTGAGGCCATCTGTGTTTGCTAATTGTAGCTTACAAAGTTAGATGCCTACCCTTCCACAGAGCCTGGGAGGGAGGGGCACTATTTCCTTCAATGGTTACATTTCCAAGGGATGGCTCCCAGATCTCTGAAGAAAACATGGGTCATAAAACTGGTAACAGCTAGGAGAAGATTCACACTGAAAAGAAGCAGTGAAGGAATTTGTAATTAAATTTTCTAAAATAGACACTCTAAGAAGAGGTAGATCATAAGCCTAAGTCAGGGAGAAGGCTGTGCAAAGTTTAACCAAGATGATGGAAAGGTTAAGACTATGTTCATTCTGTTAAAAAAATACATAACAGTCCACTTCTAAAACCCCTCAGTTTGCTTACTATATCATAGATATGTCTTTTGCATATTTATGAAACATGAAAAATATATTAATTATAGAATGAACCAAAGAAGACCATTTAACAAAGGATCTCCAGTTTTTGCTCATCAAGCACTAACATTTTGGTTATTCTTTCGTAGCCAGTAGAAGATTTATCTCATCAGCAGCTTCTAAAGAAGTATATGATTTTATAAAACTGGTGACATATTTATTTCTTTTTTAATTTTATTTATTTATGATAGTCACACAGAGAAAGAGAGAGAGGCAGAGACACAGGCAGAGGGAGAAGCAGGCTCCATGCACCAGGAGCCCGATATGGGATTCGATCCCGGGTCTCCAGGATCGTGCCCTGTGCCAAAGGCAGGCGCCAAACCGCTGCGCCACCCAGGGATCCCCAGCTGGTGACATATTTAATAGTGTTCTTCATAAGACTACTATGAAATCCTTGAAATATATAAGTTTTTCTTATAGTTCTATGCTCTGAGATTGCTATGACCTATTTTAGCTACCCAGATACTAGATTTCCAATTTCCAATAATTTTTATTTTAGTTATACCTAAAAGGTAATAATACAAAGACAATCTGCCAGAAAAGAGTTTTAGCCTATTTTTAAATTTGATAAAGAGCACATTATAACCTTGGACCTTACTGTAGATGATTTCTCATCTCACATTTCATATTGATAAGGGTCCAACAATTCATGGAATTGAATAATAATTATATCCAAAACTTAGTGCTTAAAATTTATATCATCTCTATTACAGGCATATCCACATTTTACATGTGAGGAAACTGAGGCAGAGAGTAATTAACTAGTCCAAAGTCACACACCATGCCATGCTGCATTGAAGACTGAAGGAGATTTGATGCTAAGTTGCCTATTAACCATCCAACTGTATCAGAGACTGAGGGCCACTCTTAAAAAGGTCTCGTTGCCCTCTATGAAGAATTTTTCTGCAGTTATTTCTAACTATTTTGACAGTGACCTTTCCATATCTGGAGTACCTTTGGAAATGTACCTATTTTCTACATTATACAATTGGTTGTTCTTGTTAGGTTAAAGATCTAGCTCTCTTGCTTCCTGTCCTATGCTCTTTTGATATTATTCAAGTTTTATCCCTGTGGCTATTGCATTTCCTTTTTTTATTTGCTTCTGTTATTCTTTTCACAACCTATCTACTAGCAACTGATCTCTAGACAGAATTTAATCAAGCACTTGTATGTCGGGACTTCCTCAAGTTTCACTAGCTGTGCCAAACCATTCTCTACTACTTCCAGCTTTCTTAAAGCAGAAATTGAGTAACATCACCTGGTAGAGATGGGGGTGAAGCATGCTATTAGAATCCAATGAGCAGAGTCTGGGAATTGGCCAACGTTGCTGCTAAACATCCATAGTGCATAGGACAACACCCCACTTGCCAGCGTGGTACCTGCTTGGTTCTCACTCGAGCCTCAGTGAAGGCTTATTCACAGTTATGAAACCACAGGGGCCAACATGGGGTTTCTCACACCCACCCACACCCACCTATAGTGGTGAAAACAAAATACATGGTAGATAAGATAAATAATGATTGATAATGTGTTATAGGACTGTCTGCAAGACCCTCCTCCCTTTCCTCTGTTACTTGGGGAACTCATGCTTAACAATTATGTCTCAATCTATTTATTCTTTTTCATCTTGGAGTGTTCTCTTGCCACCTGTCTTCTTTCCTCACCCACCTCACTTCCCAAATATCTCAGCTGCTGCTGATAGGGACTTTTATAGAGCTGGTACTTATCCTCCTCTGGCACTGTCACATTCCACTAATATCACTTATTTCCCCACCAGTGGAGGCTTCAGCTTACTACTAGTGCTTAGCACAGCACACATTAATATAAGTAACCAACAGGTGCTCACTGAATGAATGAATGAATGAATGAATACAATAAGTATTCTAAAAAATGAGGAAAAGGGAAAAAGAGATCAACTACAGGAAGCAGTAGTGGGATTTAGTAAAAGCACCAGAAATGTTATACATGGGATAGAGTTTAGTCATTCATTTACTATTCATGCAATAGATAAATGCGGGGACATTAACTACTCGCCAGGCAGTGTATGAGTCACTCTGGATACAGTAGTGAGTAAACCACTAATTTTAGCTTCAAGCCACTGTATGCCCACCTGGGGACATAGACAAATAAACACACAATCTCAATAAAGTGTGAGATGTGGCTGTCTACACTGTTTCATGAAAACATTAAGTATAGGGGTCTCATTAAAGCCCCTGATTCCTGAAGATTCCTGAATTAAGCACCCTGATGGCTTAGGACTGATCAGTGAGTGCAGTTAAAGCTGCTGTAAGTCATGAAATACAAGTGTTCCAAGGAGGGAAAAAATTAGTATATGCAAAGACATAAAAATAGAATGGAATGATACATTCTAGGAAATTGGAAGTAATTCGGTATGGATAAGAATGACAAGACATGAAATTGGGACTACAAAAAGAGTCAGATCATTAAGAAGCATGTAGTAGCAAAAATGTTAAGGAATGTTTGTGGTATTTTTTTTTTCTTTAGTATAATAGGCAGTCATAGGTGTTTTAAGCAAAGGAGCTCCAAGACCAGGTTTTTATTTCATTTTTTATTTTACTAGAGTGTGGCAAATATATTAGAGAGATCCAAATCTGGAAGCAGACCAAAATAATATTGCAGTAATGTATATTGGAAATGATGGTCTTCTGAAATGAGAGAATAATAGTGTAAATGAGATATTGAATTCTTTTGAGCTTTTGTTGATGTGATATATGACATTTGAGTGAAGGAGGAGTCAAAGATAATTCCCATACTTCTGCCTTGGAAATTGGATAAATGGTTGTATCACCTTGAGAAGATGGGAAAATAATCAGTTTAGGGGAAGTAGGTGTGAGAAATTATGTATTCAGTTTCATAAACGGTGAGTTTGAGGCACTGGTGAGATGGTAGTTCCATAGGTGAGAAAACATCGGACTCGAGGAGCATTCTGACATGGAAATAAATCTCAGTAAGACAGAAGCATATAGATAATATGGTAAGTTATCAAAGTGTTAGAGTAGAACCTAAGAAACATCAACACTTAACTGGCAATTGAAGAAACAGAGAGAGAGGAAAAATGAGTCACTGTCAACCAGTGGTTCTCAACTGGGGGCAATATTGCCCCCCAAGGGCTATTTGTCAATGTCTGGAGTCATTTTCATTGTCATAACTGAGGAGGGAGATGGGGGTGAAGCATACTCTTGGAATCCAGTGAGTAGAGTCCGGGAATTGGCCAACATTGCTGCTAAACATCCACAGTGCATAGGACAACACCCCACAACAGTCTTCCCTAGTCCAATAGTGCATAAATTGAGAAATCTGGCTACAGAAAAAGGGGGAAAAAAGACTATGCAGGATCTGAAAGTAAAGGAAAGTCACCATTTGAAGGCAAAGAGAGGAGAGATGTAATAGAATTTTTCATAAAAGAATCAATCAGGGAAAAGAGTTTTAATGGATGAGAGAATTTGGATAGCAGGAGACTGAGGTGAGAGCCAGAGAAGTGTAATCTCAATGCAAGGCTTTTCAAAAAAGAAGTATCTTCTACAAGCTTTATTAATGGAAACAGGCCATGAGATAGGAAAAAAATACTAACAGAATGGAGAATCAATGGAACAGAGAAAGGGACTCCAGAGGTAGAGAAAAATGAATAGAAAAAGAATCATGAATAAAGCAGGTGGGACCCCACCTACAGGACTAGAGAAATATAATTTCCATTGAGGGAAGGAGGGGAAAATGGTTACAAATTCAGCTGTTGTGGAAAATGGTCACAGTTAATTAAGACAGTTCTTATTTTTGTGAATTTGTTTTTTTTTTCTTTTTTTTATTTATTTTTGTGAATTTGAAGATGAAGCCATCTACCGAAAATGGGGAAGGGTGGTGAAATACGCTTGACTATAGGGAAATGGGTTTACAGTCTCTCTTTGGGCAGCGGGGGAGGAATCCAACAGGCAAACAGAAGAGAGTTATGCCTAAAATCTATGGTGATGAAGTTGCCACAGGAAAAGTGAAATTCTGAAGGTGGAGGCTGTTTCACATCTTCAGCTTGTACTGTGTACCATAATCACTATGCTTTATATTTTATCTTCATGTCATCCTACCACCCCCCCCCCCATAATCCACTTGTCTCATACTTTTTTTTTTTTTTTCTTTTTTTGAAAGCTAATCTTTTTTGGGCACATGACTGGCTCAGTCAGTAGAGTGTGCAACCTTTGATCTCAGGGTTATAAATTCGAGACCCATGTTGGGTGTTGAGATTACTTAAAAATAAAATCGTAAAAAAAAAAAAAAGGTAGAAAGCTAATGTTACCTGGCATATATCAGTATCGGAAGGGAAGGACTAGAACAGTGTTATAAACTATTTCCATGAATATGTGATTAATAAATCATAGTTTAGTGCTGAATCTCTGAAAGCAGTTGAATGTTAGCCATCCCCATAGATTTTCATTAATTTTTCTGCTGAATTTCAATATAAAGCAATCATCCTATTTCATATGCACAATCCGCATTTTGAATGAGCCTAAAGATTTGAAGCTTCTGAGCAGAGTTTAACACACGTTCTCCTTATCTGAAAATACTGTTAGAAATGTTATTTGGATTATAAGCAGAGCTTTCATTTGTGGAGCCCATGGCAGTCCGTGTCATAAATATGCACATATCTTTGCCTCAGCAAGGCTTTTCTAAGTACATTTCATGGTACTTTTCATATGCACTGGATTTGATTTGTTTTAGGGCATAATATAAATTCTCTGCTGTGATACACGATAAAGGAAACACTTTTTAAGAAATCTGTGTTGGTTATGGGGCTATGTGCATCACCAAGCCTCATGATTTATTAACTGCCTAAATAATCCCTTATCATTATTGTTTGTTTTTATACATAACCACTCATCAGATACTCAGCACTGTATCTACCTTTCTTTGCAGTGTCTCTTAGTCAGTGCATTTGCCCTCAGTTACTTTTGTGAATTCTTCTGGAAGATAATGATAGCATTTCACATTCCATACCACTAACCACACCACATGCCACAGAATACAAATGTGTGTAAGGTGGTGGTTTCATTATCTTAGGGTCAGTAGAATTTCAAGAGCTTTAAAATTACCTCCATCAATGATGCAAGTGCCAGCTTAGTTTTAATAAATCTTTAGGAACAGCCACAAGTTACTTCTAGGACATCTTCTTATTTCCAGAAATACATCATTCAGCTGCCAAATCTACTATCAATGTCTCACTAAAGAATTTCCACTATTAAATGCAATGCTACACTTGTGGTGTATGCAGTTACTTTCTTGATAACTTAAAATATGATTAACCCAAAGTTTGCCCAGAATCAATTCACATTTATGCTGCTCATACAAAATCAGACGAAGAGAGTACAGTACAAGCAAAACAGAGTAAAGAATATACAAATGCATTTATCATCAATAACGCATGTATCAGCTGGTCGAATTGTGGTGCCTGTTGCTAGAAATGCAATACTTAATGTGAGCACAACGAAACCCAGGCATTTGGCAGGGTGACTTTTTTAGAATAAATTAGAGTTGACAAGTAGTGAATTCAGCCAACCAATAAGTATAGTGTAAAATTTCTCATAATATGCAGCCAAATTCAGATGTTTCCCTTTTAATATCCAATAAATTTGACCATATGTTCCTCTTGCAGAAAAACTAAATTATGGGGGTTTGCTTTTGCTTGTCTTTTTTTGTAAACTACTGCCATTATTTAAAGTTAGTGATTTTTTTTTTTAGAATGAACTATGCCCCATTCTCAAAAGATAATGTGGTACTTAAAAGACGAAATAGCTTCTTTGTATATTAGAAAGTAAACAGCTTTTGAAAAAGTCATAAGCACCCCAGGATACCCATCTCATCCCATAAATATCTATCATGGGACCTCTTTCAATTGCAAAGCAGTTTATATTAAGTTTGTCCTGATATTCCTAGTCCAAAAAAAGAGACTCAGCATGAGAGTTGGCAAAATACATTTAATGGAAAGGTGAAGCAAATGAAGTTTGCTGAAACTTGGAGAGAATTCTTCTAATAGCAAAAATGCATATAATAATACTAATTTGATACTTTTAAAATATTTAAAGTTATTAATAATTTAAATTCTGTTTTTTTCTTATAGCCTGGGCTTTAAAAAACATCATATTAAGGCAAAGGAAAATCAATGAGGTTAGAAACAAAAATATTAAAAGGTAAATACATGTAAAAATGCTTATAATCTATAATGCTGATATTAGCAATGTGGGCCAGGTGTTTTACTGACCCTCAGAGTTGAACCATCATATCTACCCAATCCCATGTAGTACTGGACAACCACAGGTCTTCCTGTTCCATTATATTAATTAAGCAAGATGATTAGACTGAGGTGGTTTTATGCCTTAGCAGCTTACCTTAAAAAAGCAGATGAAAACCTAAGTCTATAAACGCCTGAGGGTTAAGAAATCCAAACCTAAGGACAACGAATCAAGAATGGTCACCTAGGCTTTTCCCAATCAGGCAAGTGCTCAAGGTATAACCAATCAAATAATTTCTTTGCTTTTGGATCCCACCTTTTCTCTATAAGTCTTTCCCCTCCTGGCTCCTGTTGGTGGAGTGCTCCTAACCACTACAGTTTTGGCACTGCCTAATTCCAATTGACTTTTGCTCACATAAACGCTTAACATGTGTAATATGCCTCAGTTTATCTGCCAACAGTTCACACCTCTATATAACCTCAGCATGGCGTAAGAGACCAAAAAACAGAAACCCCGAGAAGCAGTGTCACAAAGTCAAAGAAAAGAAGCCAGGTCTCAGCTGCCAACTTCCAGGCCACAGATTCAAAAGCCATAAATGCACAGCGGGATGATGAGAACCCAGTGGTGTATCCCTAATGAATATCCCTTTAACGAGAAAGAAACATCCCATCTGAAGTGAGGAACAAGCAACACCCTTCCCTCACCATCGAGAGGTTTCTAATTGGCAAGTTTGAGCCACTTTCTTTTATTTTTGACTTCTGACTTGTTTGATGTATTTCTGTCATATTTTGTGACTTTTATGTATTTGTTCCGCTTTTTGTTTGCTTCTCAGATTATTATTTGTTGCCTTGGTTTTTCTATTTTGTTCTGTTTTTTGTTTTTTCTTTTCTCTCATTGTCTCCTACTCGATAGAAATAATAAAATTTGTGTCTATTTTTTTACTAGCACCTCTTAATATGTTAACACAGATATTTAAATTTATACATTCTAACATAGCCTAATTTGAAGATTATTTCTAGCCTCTTCTTAAATTAGGCAAAGACTTTATCATACTTCCCACTAAGTGTCCCACAAGTCTTTGTTATCGTTTTAGTTTATTTTCATTCTACTTTTTAAACATATCTCCAAATAATGTTGATTTCCTTGTTTATTTTATTGAATGCACTCCAATATTGCTGTTAATATGACCCAGCTGTTTATGGTAAAAGCTTAGTGAGGTTTACTATTATCTTTTATGAGCTTTCTAGCTTCTTTCTTTCATTCTTTCTTTCTTCCTCTCTTTTTCTTTTTTTTTTCTCCTTTCCATTCCTTTTGGAAATTTATGTCTCTCTAGCTGAGTGGCATACTATAATATTTTCTCACTGAGGTTTTGGGGACTGTATAATTTATAAGTTGCTTTTATTTCAAATATAATCTTTATTTCATATTTATAATTTGGTTGCATATGTTTAAAAAAAGATTTTTCCTTCTTAGCATATTCAAGATACTTTTCTATTCTCTCTGTCATCCATGGTTGCTGAGGATGTGTCTCCTGATAATTCATCCTGTGTAGATATTCAGACCTTCTGTTACCTTTCAGGATTTTCCCCTTATCCTTAATGTCTTCATTTTCATTGTAATTTGACTACATGTGGCCTATAAATATCATCATTGCTAGCACTAGGTGAAGCTTTTTAATCTGAGAACTTATTTTTTTTCTTGCCTCTGGAAATTCATCAGCCATTATAATTCTTTTAATATTGCCTTTCATCCAATCTCTTGCTATAATCCTTCTGGAATAAATACTAGTGGAATACGGGAGCTTCACAGTCTGTCGTCCTTATCTCTTAAATTTCTTGTCATACAGTGATTTAAAAAAATATCTGGCTATAATATATTCTTTTATTTTCCTTTCACCTCTCTTCCAATTTATAATTCCCTCTCTGGCAGTAACTAGTCAATATTTAAGTAATCATTTGAATTTATTCCCTGGTGATTAAAATTTTAATATTTATGATTTCTATCTTGCTCTCTTTCAACTCTTTTTATTTCATATATCCATTACCCAGTTTATAGAGATTCATTATTTCTTTCTTTGTTGGAATTTTGAAACATACCTGTTTTATAGGGCCTATCCAGTTTTTCTATTAATGTCAATTCCCTGGACACGTATTCTCCAGGTTCTTGTTGCATAGAGTACCTTCCATCACATCAGACTTCCTCATGTATTTTATACTACTTGTGCACGTTATCATTTCATAGATTTCTCCTACAATTGTTTTCAAGGCATCTGAGAATTGCTACTTATGTCCTGGATTGTGACTTATACTATAGTATAATATTACTGTTGCTGAAATCTAGAATTCTCCAACCCTGAAACAGGAATATTAGTGCAGCACATAGGCTTTCAGCATAGTACAGAGAGCAGATATTTGGTTATAACAATGCATATCACTGGCCTTTCATTTTTTTAATTTATATTTTAATTCTGCTTGTTGCCTGGTGATTTATTTCCAGCCTAAGCATGAACAATAAATCAAATTTAATCTAAATAAAGACTTCAGTTGCAATATATGTTATCCCAAAAAAATAAAGATAAAATAGCCACATGTGAGTAAAGAGAATAATGCATGGGTTTTCTCTTAAAAGCTTAAAAACCACATAATTGAGGCAATATGAAATGAGATCAGTAATGACAAATATATCAGTAGACCACAAATTAGAATCTAAAAGCTGATCTGCATGCATGTGAGAATTTGATATGTGGTAAATGCCGTATTTTGAATTTGTGGTAGAAAAACATGAATTATGTAATTGATGCTATTTGGTATAATTGGTTATCTTTGAGGAAAATATCAATATATCATACCATATATTAAAATGTTCTAAAAGTCATAACTTTCTTTTAAAAAAGAAAAAAGACCCACAAATCTGTACAATTATTTGGAGAAATGGCAGGAGTGCACTTACAGCAAAAGGTACTGGTGCTCTCCCAGATATTTTGGTGAGTTCTTGCACTGCCTGTTGCTAGTGGTTCACACCTGCAGTCTTCTCTGAAGAATTACCCTTCTGCATGAAAATGCTGTTACTCAGCTAGGGAATTCCTTAGATTTATGCTTCTCCTCCAGCTCAGGAACCAATCCCTGATGATGGGGTGCAAAGCTCTACTCATCCGTTTTAAAGCACAGTCTTTGGTATGATTCACATTCCAGAACTCCATGTGGAATTAACTGGCTGTCACCTGAATCCACAGCTTACTCAACTTCTCTCCTTTCCCTACCCTGCTTCTCTCATACCCTTAAAAGTTTCTTCAGAGAGATCTTCCCTAATAAGACACTTCACTAGAAGCGCTAGTCATATTCTGCTTCCAGACATTGGAATGAAGAAAACACTTATAATCTTGGAAAGGAAAACTCTCTAAAAGGTGACATAAAATTCCAAAGAGATAAAGGAGGATATTAATTAATTTGGCCAGAAAAAAAACGTTTTAATCGGTACAGGGAAAGACCCAATAAACGAAGCAGAGTAAAGTGAGTATACACTGGGAGAAAATGCCTGAAATGTATTTTATAGATACATTATTAATATGTCATGCTTGCAAATTGGGGGGAAATGGGACACATATACTTTTTGTTGTGGTGTTAATTAGTGAAACATTTTTAAAGCATAATTGGGGAATTTATTACTGTGTAATAGAAAATTTATTAAATAAAACCTAGACATAACCATTAAACATATAAGAATTTAACACATTGAGATATTTCCAAAAATGCTTTGTTATGTATTCCAAGATATATACTGTAGGATAGTTTGCAATAGCAAAGTAAAAACCTAAAGTATAAATAAAATGTAAATAAATAAAATCACATTTTTAAAGGAAAGCAGATAAATTAATAGCTCTTAGGCACATAGTAGAATACTAATATAGTTAGTAAGAATGAGGTAAGTCTAAATGTCATGACATTAACTTCCCTTAAAAAATAATGAAAATAATTGCAAAACAACACATATACATATTCATATATATGTATATAGTTTTACTTATTCAATATCAAAATATGCGTTTTAAATATCTAAAAGTGCAGAGACACCTGTGTGGCTTAATCAGTTAGGCATCTGACTTTAGCTCAGGTCATGATCTCAGGGTCCTGGGATTGAGCCCTACATAGGGCTCCCCTCTCAGCAGGAAGTCTGCTTCTCCCTCTCCCTCTGCCTCTCCCCCTGTCCCCTCTGCTCATGCTCTCTTTTAATCTCTCTCTATAATAATAAAATATTTTTAAAATAAATAAATATCTCAAAGTATATACGGTAAACTAAAAACAATGCATATCGCCAGGGGTATGAATTGAAGAAGGGGAACTTTTATTTTTTCTTTAAACATTTTATTATTCTTTGAATTTTTATTGACTTAGTTACTAAAAATAATTTTAAAGAAATTTTTCTACATTAGTTTATTTGCTTTGAGGTTGAAAAACAATTAAAATCTAAAAGGTTTTCCTAATATATTAAATTTTACAAAGTATCTTGATAGGGAGTCGGGGATAAACATATATATATATGTGTGTATATATAGAGAGAGACATATAAAATATATGTACATATATGTTACATAAACACAAACATATGTATGTTTATTATATATCACATATATATGATCCATATGTGTGTTTATTATATAATACATGTAGCATTCAAATATACATATATATTTCTCCTTCCAAATAGATAATGTAGGATTTTAAGAGTTACAGGAGGAACATACTATAGATATTGAGTCCATATCTAAATCTTTTTTCAGAGTTTAATAAGTAGCCACTAGAAGGACTGTGCCAGGGGACGTGAATGAAATGGGAATAATAGCCTGGGAAACACTGAAGAAGTAACATTGAAGAGAGGATTTTTGGAGGCAACTCACAATACTTATATTGTAAGTCATGTGTGTGTTAGAAAACCCATCTTTTAACATTTTAAAAGAATATATTTCCATTATTGGGATTAATAAACTTTGTAATTACATTTCTTGATATAATGCCTCTTTTAAGTGTAACAACCCAACATTTGTGGTCTGGACAATTCATTGTCAAACTAAAAAATATATATATATATTAAAATCAGAAAAGTTAAATTCTACTACAATTTAGCTTAATATTTCTATCAATTTGGACTATTCATATCGGTTAGATTTACATTCTCTCTTATAATCAAGCTGTATCATTTTCTCTTATTTTTTTTAATTTTTTTATTTATTTATGATAGTCACACAGAGAGAGAGAGAGAGAGGCAGAGACACAGACAGAGGGAGAAGCAGGCTCCATGGACCCGGAGCTCGATATGGGATTCGATCCCGGGTCTCCAGGATCGCGCCCTGGGCCAAAGGCAGGCGCTAAACCGCTGCGCCACCCAGGGATCCCCATTTTCTCTTATATTAAACAAATGAACTAATAATGCTGGCTACCCGTATACGTGAGTGACAAATATCAATATTGCAGTGTTGAACATTGTAGAGACTCAAATATTCACAGAGCCCCATAAGTGTAATTATAGCATCACTCCTACCATTCCCAAAGTAAAAATGCCCATCTGAAAACCTTCCACGGGTCAAAGAAGTCAAATTAAAAAAAAGTTCCATGTGAAAAGATGTGGTAACTATAAAAGCATCTAGATTAGCAAAGAATCTCTAATTTAAATGGTCGAGTTAAACAAGATACAATTAGGACTAATTTGGTTTTCTTGTTTGCAGCTGATAGAAAGAGGATTTCAAATTAACCTATATTATCTCTAGTATTATTTTCAAATGTAAATGGCATAACCCTTTAAGCTCAATGTGGTCAATTTTTTAAAGTAACAAAACCACTTATTCTTTTGCTAGTTCCTATGTTCTAATTTTGCCCACCTACCATTTTCCTATTTGCAAAAACAGTTTCAACATGGTTAAATTTTTTAAAGAAACATTACATTCCCTATGTCATTTCAGTAAATACATAATTTAAAACTTCCATAGTCATAATAATTTGGCCTGGTTGCCACTTGACTCATGGTCAAATGAAGCAGGCTCTGCCTCCAAATTTTAGCAGATGTAGCTACAGCACAAGCCAGGCATCCAGGATATTTATCCTGGGGGCAAGGGTTCCCTTTGGATGATAAAGAATGAGGAGAGCCTCATTAGACTACGTGGTAAAGACCTCTTATGATTTTTTCCTAGGATAGTATTCCCAACTAAGCTGCTGATATGTTCCTTGGCCTTTGAAGAATTGGAGACCTCAGTCGAATACACTTGGCTCCATTCCTTCTTTTTTAAAAATGTCATGGTTTCCTTGATGAGGATTTTTAGCTGGAGTACTGCAGATCAGCTTCCTGTGCTGGGCACCCATAAGGCTGCACCTGTGGTGTTTGTGAACTCTTCCCCAATATGTCTTCATTGGGTGTACTTGACAAATTTATGTCCCCACATTGAACACAGTCTAGAAAAGGGGTAGCAGGTTATTTGGATGCCTTTCTACATAAGTGAAAATGTCTTTGTCACCTAGATTTTGGCCAACCATACTGACCACTGTTCCTTTTGGTTTTCAGTATTTCTTTTTATGAAAACCAGTTGCGAGTCATGCCAAAATCTGTACCGTCTACCCTTTTCCAGACATAAGCAGTTCCGCCCTGCTGTACTGTTCATCTGTAAAGATTTTCCATAGCAGGTTCCTTTTAGCATTTGTTCTGGGCTGTACATGACAAGTACAGTGCAAAAGAGAAGCCAGCTATATTATTGAAACTTCGAATTGTATATATAAAATTTTATACCCGGCACAGTTTTTGCATCTTCTTAGATCCTGTCCATCAACCTAACTGCTACAGAAATGGTATCTTGATTATATATGTATGTCAGCAGCAACAAGGTAAACTCCTGCTCTTCTATTTTGCAGGAAAAGAGCTTTATGTGTCTGTTTGAGGGGGTTTAAGGCAGTTTGCATTCCAAATTGACACTTGGGTGTAAAGGTTTTAGGATTTCAAAGATATTACTGTAAGGGCAAGTTTATGGGTTGGGCGAGGAACACTTCCCTGTGTGAATTATCGTTGATTGCCTAACCTTGCTCTGTGACTGGTGGAGCTCTGCTGGAGTGCCGTAATTCTCATGCTCGACAGGAGGCTCGGTGTTATCCAAATCCCAATGGTACTCAACTGAATTGATGAAATGACCGGGAAGGCCTAATTAAAGCTGTTCAGCTCAAATGTATTGATGTATTACATCTATTACGGCTTGGTTCAATAGGTCCACCCTGTGAATGCTGCCACAGCCTGTAAAGCAAACTAAACAGATTGAATAAATAATGCTGCAAGGGAAGGAGACAGCAGCAGAATCAAAGCAGCAGAGCGCAAAATGCAACAGGGTGACCTATGAACTTTTTATCATATTACTCACCATAAATTACTTTAATCTTTATTATTTTTACATGTTGGACACAAAAGAGAGAATATTAAGAGTTGGAATAATCCTTTGATCTATCACAAGAGCTAGCTAGTAAACCCTTTTCTCCTTTAGTAAACATTCCATGACAACATGCATAAAATCAATGTGGTTTCGCTTGACTTTTCTTCACAATTCATTGTTAGAATCTAGCTTTTTCTTTGTCTTCTGACCGACTCTTTTGTGAATCATTTTTTTTTAAACATACAATCTATCATCTTCCTTTACTTCTCCTGTCCCAAGAAACTTGTTAACTCTTTTTGTGTTCTTCGTTGGCTTTGAATCATTTCCGATTTCCATAATTTGTATATTGTCCTGGGCAATAACTCGATTATGTTTGGTAATGAGTCGTTCCAGATTCTGGTTCATTCCAAAATGGAGACATCTTATTCATTCATATGTGGCAGTCAATGTTATTTACATCATTCTCTTTGCACTGTCAGATAGAATAGTATACTTATGTTACAGTAACAACTTGCTGATGCTAAAACAGAGGGATGATGAATTTCTTAAAAACATGCAGACTAAAGTTATCAATTTGTCTTTTATACAATTATTTTTTTTAATTATGGGAGACGATATTTTCCAAATTTATTTTCTGCCACTCAGACTGAACTTCAGACATACTTTTCTGATTCTTTCCTTGATCTTTTTCCTTAGATGTTTAAGACATTTTCAACTGAATGTTTGAGTTAGCTCCTAAGCTTCCTCCTCTGACTCCTCATCCAAATCTGCTTCCTCAGTTTCCCCACCTGAACAAATAGCAATTCCTGTTTTCCATTTGCTTAAGCTCTGAGTATTACTGACCATGGGGTATTTGCTTTCTTTTATACTTCTCATTTAATGCACCAGCATAACCCATTAGTTTTACCTTCTACACACATTCCAAACTCAACTACTTCTCATTGCCTCTACTGTTACCATTCAGGTCCAAGCCATAATTACCTTTCATTTGGATTTTTACCGTAGCCTCCTAGATATCTTCCATGATTTCCCTCTTGTCCTTCTCTAGTTGACTTACCTTACTTCTTTTGTATATCCTTCTCATATTAAAGATATTGAAAAAAAATAAAGATGTTGAAAAGTTAAAAACCGCATTTGCTAGACCCCCTTGCAGTTAGGTGTTGGATCAATTAGGTGCACGGAGTGCAGACAGAAGTTGGGCAGATACCATATCCCCTTCCTCTTGAGTTATTTTCTGGGAAACTAGCAAAGCCATAGATCTTAGAGTTTTCTCCACAGTAGAGTTTCAGAATCCATTCCCGAGCCTTTTTGGTGATAAGAAGCATCAGAGAAGTGTTGATAGTGGCAGATAGCAGTAATTGATCTGCCTTCCTTATCCCTTAATTTTAGCTGTGCATGTCTGTTTGCCAGTCTCCTGTCTGGGCAGAGGAATTCTTGGAAGCAGCACTGGGTTGTTGATCCCATTACAATCTCAGGGGTGACCAAGAATAGATCAACTGATTGGTCATCTGTCTGTTGTTCCGTCTTCATTTCTGATGGCCAAAGCTACACCAGTTTTGGCAGCTTCTCCAACAATTTTGTAACCATTGTACTCTGTAGAAATGTCCTTGACAGAATTATAATAGTATTCTTTGACTCTTATTCAGTCTGTGATCTTGGGAAAGTTAATCTCTTTAAATCTGCTCATCATCACCTGTAACATGAAAATAATCACAATGACTACACCATAGTTTATTTTAAAGATTAGTCAAAAATTTAAGAGAGCTTAACATGATTGTGGGTATATGGTGTGCTTAGTAAGTGTCAGTCTTTATTATTGTTATCTCTTTGACCCCACTGATGAGATTTCAGCTCTAGCCAAACTTCAGTTGCCCAGATTATGGGAATAGCTTCTAAACTTCTTGGGATCCCTGGGTGGCGCAGCAGTTTGGCGCCTGCCTTTGGCCCAGGGCGCGATCCTGGAGACCCGGGATCAAATCCCACATCGGGCTCCCGGTGCATGGAGCCTGCTTCTCCCTCTGCCTGTGCCTCTGCCTCTCTCTCTCTCACTGTGTGCCTATCATAAATAAATAAAAAAAAAAAATTAAAAAAATAAAAAATAAAAAATAAACTTCTTGCTTATATTCTTGCTACTATGTAACACACTGTTTTCTTTATAATCCAAATGAGTTTTATAAATTGAAATTAACTACATAACATACTTATTGTAAACACGTCAGTGGCTCCTGACAGTCCTCACTACCAAACTCTAAATACTTAGCAAAGCTAATTTTACCTTTCGTTATCTGACCTCTGTTTATATTATTCATGCTATATATTTACCTCTTGCCACTACTTCCCCATTAACAAGCCATACACTCCACTCTGCTGATTTCATCCCTGCTCTTCTTAACCTCCAACTTTTCACACAGCCTTCGCCTAGACCTCTCCTTCATTCCCTTTGCTTGGTTAAATCAGATTCTTTCTTTAAACTTAGCAATAGAACTCATTTCCTCTAAGAAGCCTCTCTGGTCATGCATCATTCTATTAGATTCTCCTCCTATGGGATCCATAGCACACTATACTCTATCATTGCATGTGAAAGCATAACAACAATAGCTAACTTTTAGTTGTATTCTATACTAGGATGAAAAAGACATAAATACGTGGTACATGCTGTCTGATTCATAAATAAACCCTCAGGTCCTTATCTAAAACCTGGCATATTGTAGCTGTGTAACAAATATTAGTTAAGTGTATGATATATGAAATGAACCCTTCCTAAATTCAACTGGCTTTCGGCCCTAATTGGATCTCACACGGATATTTATAATTGTCTCCTCCATTTTCTACCAACTACTTTGTCACACCTTAAATGTGTTATCCACTCTACAGGAAAGAACAATCCATCTAAACACAATCTCACTTGCTAAAAACCATTAAAGTCTTGCCATTGCCTCTAAGTTAAATTCTAAACTTTATATTGTTTTCATTCAGCAATTATTTATTAATTACATTTTTGTTCAGGGCACTGTGCACATTGCTCAGTAATTCCTCAAAGCCCATTCAGGACAAGATTGACCAACCTATCTCACTTCCTCTCCTTATACTTCATGGTTACCAGTAGAATAGAAGCTCATCTTATCCAATACAATGAGGACACATAGTCAGTTATAAAAATCAGTTAAAGATGGAGTCATTAAGATTGATAATAAATATATATTTTAGGCATTTTACTGAAGGCATATAAATATACATTAATTTACTTATCTTCTAATATAGAGCTATCATCTTTTCTTTAAATTGAGTCAGCTCATTTCGATTCTTTTTCTTTTTTTTTTAAGACTTTATTTATTTATTCACGAGAGACACAGGTAGAAACACAGGCAGAGAGAGAAGCAGGCTCCAGGTGGAGAGCCCCATGTGGGACTCGATCCCAGGTCTCTAGGATCACGCCCTGGACTGAAGGCAGCGCTAAACTGCTGAGCCATCCGGGCTGGCCACTCCTTTGGATTCTGATTAATATTTTTGCACAAGCCATGATTTAAAGCACCTATGATTACTAGTTTCAGATTCTTAAAATCAAAACAAAACCTCAAAGCATTTGAGAAGAAACCTGGATTTTCAATTAGTTAATGTTTTCCCAATAATTTCTACTTGTTTTACCCACATTTTAATTCAACAGCAATCTTCTTTAGTGATTCTTGTCTTTCTGTGACTTTATATGAATGGATATTTTGATTTATTTAACTTAATTAAACAATTATATTGATGCATTAATAATTGTTATAAGTGAGATTTGAAAAAATAATAATTTGAGGTTCTGTATTAGGTATGTGTATGTTTCAAACTTTATATTTTCTTGATGAATTAACACTATTATCATTATATAATGTCCTCCTTTGTCTCTTTTAATGCTTTTTGACTTAATGTCTTTTTTATCTGGCATTAGTAAGTCTCTTAGCTCACTTTGGGTTAGTAATGGCATGAGTATCTTTTTCATCCTTTCACATTTGCTGGCTCTTTCTTCTGTTTCATCAAATATGTTGAATTCATGTAGTGAATTTTTCATTTCAGTTATGAAAATCTCAAGCTCTCAAATTTCTGCCTATTTCCTTTTAAAACAAACATTTTTACTAATATTTTGCATTTGTTTAGACATCATTCTCCTGGTTTCCTTTAGTTTCTTTTCAATAATTTCCTTTTGTTCTTTGAGCATATTTAAGTCAGATGATTTATGGCTTTCATCTAGTCTGTCTTTTGTTAGAAAAATCCAATGTTTGTCTTTTGTTAGACAAACTTTATGTTAATTTATTTTTGTTTTCCTAAGCGGTTCATACTTTCTTGTTTTTTTGTTTCATACAAAGGCATTTTGGGTGGGACACATGGGTGGCTCAGCGGTTGAGCACCTGCCTTTGGTGCAGGGCATGATCCTGGAGACCTGGGATGAGTCCCACATCAGGCTCCCTGCATGGAGCCTACTTCTCCCGCTGCCTGTGTCTCTGCCTCTCTTTCTCTCCCCCCCTCTCTCTCTCTCTGTCTGACTCTTATGAATAAATAAATAAAATATTTTTTTAAAAAATGAAATTTTGGGTATTTTATTTTTTTAAGATATTTATTTATTTATTTATTTATTTATTTATAGCAACTAGAAGGGTAGAGAGAAAGAAAGAATCTCAAACAGACTATGTGCTGAGCATGGAACCTGACGTGGGGCTCGATCTCATGACCCTGAGATCAGGAACTGAGGTGAAATCAAGGGTCAGATGCTTAACCAGCTGAGCCACTCAGGTACCTCCAGTTTGAATATTTTTATGTGGTAACTCTGGAAACCAAATTCTTCTCCTTCCTCAGGATTTATTTGTGTTGCTTGCTGTCATTTGCAGTTGTTTGCTAAGCAACTTTTCTAAACTACTTTTTAAGACCATATTCTTTGGTGTTCCAGACCCTTTGAGTTGCAGTCAGCTAGTGATTTGAGAAAGATTTCCTGAAGTGCTTAGAAAAACGAAAAAAAACAATATTTTTGCTGTCTCTTGCAGATTGGCTCCACTTTGGGGTACTTCTTCAATGCTTAGGACATTTACAATTCCGCCTTTGCATTCACTTACTATTTATAGTGAGCATAAAGATCAGCTGGACTCGAAACCCTAATGTCTTCTCAGGTCTTGTCTGAGCATGTCTCCATGCCTGTTCATGTATCTAGGATTTCAGATTTCCTATTATATGCAAGAGAATTTCAAAGCCCTTAAACTCAAAGTAAGTCTCTCCCCAGATTTTCCTCCTAGTCTTTTAGCGTGTTATTGTTTGTCTTTATCTGTAATCTTGTGCCTCAGGTGGCGGTGGCTTGTTCATTTGTCTTTTAACATTCTTGAGTAATGTTTTACATTTAGCTGCTTTTTTACATGGAAAGTGTTCCAAGTTAGGAGAAACAGAGACAAGTACATTGCATCAGTCCTTTAAAGAACTCCCAGACAGTTCTAAACAGACAAACACAATTTTTTTTTTTTTTAAACGAGATCTGCTCTGGTCCCTCTGGGGGATCACACACTGGGAATGTGTGTGCTCACACTGGAAATATGGGTTGCTATCTTCAAGAACACAGTCATGGTGAGCATCAGGATGAATGGGGATAAACTATATTAAAATGTCACAAAGCTCTCTCACTAAAGCTGCCTTTTTCTTGATTCAGCATTTTTTTTTGTTGTTTTTGCTATAAAACATCTATCATCTTCCAGAATTCTGACAAAGTTGATTGTATCAGTTTTTGCTTTTTTGGAGGGGCTGTGTTTTATTGAAGTTGGCCTCTTAGAATTCCCTGTCTGTATTTTTACTGATATCACATTTATGACTTCTTTTTTAATAAAGATTTTATTTACTAGAGAGACAGCAAGAAGGAGGGGCAAAGGGAGAGAGATAGAGAGAGAGACACAGAGAGAGAATCTCAAGCAGACTCCTTGTTTAATGCAGGCCATGACATGGGGCTCAGCCCTGTGGTCACCACCTGAGCTGAAATCAAGAGTCAGACACTCAACCAACTGAGCCACCAGGTGCCCCTCTCACTTGTGACTTCTTTATAACTAAATCCAGGCTCAGATCTGTAGAGAGCTGAATAATATTTGACTTACTGACCATATTTCTCTGTCAATCTCCTAGCTCCCACAATAGTGAAATATATATATATAAGCTTTTCCTTCTTTTTCTTCAAATGAATGTACCATAAATTGCTCATTTTCTTTTACACTTCTTCCTGGACCATTACATTACTTTCATTTATTTCTCTATTGTGTCTGTTTTATCACCATAACAATTTTAGCCTCTGTCTTGAGAATTTTTAAATCTGTCTTCCTGACTTCCTTCATTTCTCCTATACTTTCCTCTTCTGTTTATTTCCCCTTCCTTTTTCCACAAAGATCTATTATACATCTCACGGTTGTCAAGTATTATAGTAGACTCTTGGGATTCAGAGATATAATCGGCCTCTCCTTTAATTAGTTTCTAACCTAATGAGAGATTTAGCAAACAGACAATTTTAACACTATTTAATAATATTAAAATAGCAGTGATTACAGGGTCTCATAAGAAGAACTCATAAGGAGAAACATGCCAAGAGAATAAAGAAGTACTTAATGAGAAAGTACTAATGGAGCCAAGTCTATAAAGGATATATGGAATTAGTAAGAAGAGATAGAGTTACAAAAAATAGCAAATATAGAGGAATCCCATGTTGTCACTAAATTATCATTGCACAAAGTGATATGATATAGGGAGAGTCTGAGAGGGAGATGCTTGTAACTTTATTGTCTGCAACTCCATAGCTTTCCACCGCTTTACCCAAGCCCACCAAGGCAAATTAAATTGCTTCTTCACATGGATTGCCATAGTATATTCTAGATATTTTCATATAATGCCTTATAAGTAGTTATGTATGTATCTATTTCTCATTACTGAGACGAAAGAACCTCTAGAGACAGGCTCAATTTAATTTTATATCTGACTATATTCCTCAGAAAATTCTCTTGAACAGAGTAAGTACTCTATAGAATTTGTTGAATTGAATGCAATCTATGTATTTTGGTATCTGACCTCTTCCATAAGATTATAAACTACATTTGCACCCATTTGCCAGTTGGCTCACTGATAAACTCAACAAGTGCAACCTTATTCTTTTCCTAATTCTGAATAAACCACATCCCCTAACCTTTTCACTTATGTGTATGTCACCACTACTTTCTCAGCTTCCCCTTTTTTAATCTTTGAGTGATCATTGATCTCTTCCCTAAAAATGTTCCATATTGAATCAACACATAGCTGTTGATTTGACCACTAATGTGAATCTTGGATCTATTTATATTTTTCTCATTATTTCATTGCTTCTTCAGGTAAAATATTTAAGCCTGAGACATTTAATTATATTGTTCATTGAAGACAAATAATAATTTTATTTTTATTACTTTTAAAATTTTTAAAAATATTTTATTTATTCATGAGAGACACAACAAGAGAGGCAGAGATACAGGGAGAGGGAGAAGCAGGCTCACCGCAGGGAGCCCGATATGGGACTTGATCCCAGGACCCTGGGATCACGACCTGAGCCAAAGGCAGTGGCTCAACAGCTCAGCCACCCAGGCTTCTCACGACTAATAATTTTAAACCTCAAGAGTAGCTAATGATAAAAAGAATAAGGAGTAATTTTAAAGAATATTGATGTAAATTTTAACAAGTAGAGATTGTAGTAAAATTTTAGGTCAAATGGAGAAGCTGACGTTTTATATATAAACAGAGGATAAATGAAGGAGACAATGGGAATACATGTGGCATATCTGGGGAAAAGATATAGCATGATTTGATGGATGATAGAATATTTAAATTTTTATTTTGTAGTAAGAAAAAATATTTTGAGGAAAATCATGGTTTAGGCAGGATGTGTATCATCTTGAGAATGTATTGGAGTCAGAAAAATACTAAAGATTATTATTTTTATATTTTTAATTCAAAATTCTTTTCCCTACCATAGAAACAATGGCTTTGGATTCCTTAACTAGTTCACAATCTTATTCAAATAATAATATGCCTAGAAAATGAGATCATATACACTGGTCTTTAGAACACTTCAAGTAGTTCCAATGTTGACAAAATAGTTTTTTTCATAGCTCTTACTATTTAATAATTTGTAACTCTTACTGTTTAATAATTTATTATAGTGGTCTTGTTTTTCTTTTGTTCCAGATGGGATTTGGAATGATTGTCTAAAACTCAAAGCAAAATGTATCCTAAATAATAACAAAAGAGCAAAATATTGCTCACAATGTAAATCAGCTATTCTAAGAAATTGTAGTCTACAATTGTGCTTGTTTCTTTATAAGCTAAATTTGTTTTCTATCATTGTTTTGGTTTAATGTTAAGAAGAATATTTATTTAGGGTTGTGATTTCTTATTATCTCCTAGAATTTGTATCCATTACCTCAAACTCTAACTGTAATATAAAACAAAGATGAAGTCAATAAAAGAGATTAAGCATTTATATGTGATTAATACATATTTTTCTTTATTTTTTAAAACCATTTAGAATAAGAAATTGTAGAATGGAAACAGTTGGGAAGTTTCTTAAATATTTGCTTCCGGAATGCAAGTGAATAAAGCCAAGACCTAAATTGACCACAATATAGATTTTCCAAGTCACTTAAGGCCTGTTTCAATAGAACATCTTGTTGAAATACTGATTGAACATATAAAAATAATGAGCTCCATGGTACTTACACTATAGAATTCTGAGCTCTGATCAAGTGAGAGGTGGTTATAATCAATCTGTAAGTAAATACAGGAAAAATATACTTAATTTATATTATGTTCTTTGAGACTTTTTCCAGATAACAATGGATTTGAATGTTTGATGTTTAAGTTGTAAAAAAATTATGTCTGTAAGCGGGTTTGTCATATTTCTGTGTGTTTTATGTTACTTATATATTAAGTTATGTGTGTATATGTGACAGGTGCATACACTTATAGATTGTAGCATTTACTTCTTTGTTACATTGACACTGTTGGGTTTTTTTAAGTAATGTATTTGCCACCATACCTATGAAGGGATTGTTAATCATGATTTGTTACAACTTAGAGCTCTGTATCTGCTACCTTAGACATAAACAGCTTTTTGGGTCATTGATACGGTTTGTCACTTGAGCTGTACAATGGCTTCCAATTACTATCATGTATAATCCATTTTCTTCCACCTGGCTTTCCCACCCACACCCTTCTCCCCTGACTGAATAATGTAGTATTGATTGACTAAAAGCAATTCCTACAGTGTGTATCCTCCATTTTCCAGCCCTGAAGTGAAAGTCTTACTCACTTTCTGCCAAACTAACCTATGAACAGAGGACCTGACAACAGCTTATTTTGTTTCAAATGTTGTATGGTGTTAATCAAGTTTGGGGAAGGCCCAACATAGTGAACGCTGCTCAGAGAGTTGGTGCAATAGGGCAGCTGTGTGATTTTGGGGAAACAACATTTTGCCAGCAGACTTTCTAAACCTATAAAATGAGAGTCAGACTAAATAACTCTGAGATTCTTTCTCATTCTAACAAATTTCAGGAACATATCAAGGATTGCTAAAAAGAATGAGCTTATGAATCATTACAATCTCATGTAGTAGATTTGGTTAAGTGAGAAAATTCTAGCACAATATTCCTCATAATATTCTCTGCTTGAAGATGGAATAGCAAGCAACGTGGCAGTGGATACAGTGTGTGGTGTGAGGCAAACCTAGCTTTAAATGGCAACAATTAAAAGCTTTGTTCACTTAATCAAGGTACTTAAAATTTTTGAAACTCAGACTTTTCATCTGTAAGATGGAGAGAAATATGTGTACTTTGCCAGATTACTTGGCAGATGTAGAAATAACATAGGTAAAGCTCCACTCTACTTCTGGGATATAATAGAAAATATAAAATAAATTTCTAGTGATGTTGCTATTATATTTATTTGATTGTGAATATAGTCACCCTTTGTAGCCCACAAGAATTCATTCTATATTTAGAATATGAGTAAATAGACCTAAGTGAGGAAGAGACCTGAAAGCAATTCCACCCACTGCCATTGTTATATACAACTGACAGATCCATAAATACTGGAAGTTAAGAGATAGTCTAATATCTAGATGTCCTGGTTACTGCCATAAAACTAGGTGAAGCAACTCTTAAGTAGCTAGCCATTGTTGCCAGCATACAACGTTGTTCTATTCAATAATTCATTTAATGAATAATTCTTAAATACCTACTATGCACTAAGTTCTGGGGCCAGGACAGTAACAAAATCTCTGTTCCTGTATTCTAATGGGAGAAGATAAACAATAAGCAAATTAACCCATATTCAACATGCTAGCTGGGCAGAGATTTGTGTAATGAAGAAAACTAAAGCAAGATCGTGGAAATACAAAAGGATGGGGAAGAAAGTAATATTTTACGTAAGCTTTTCAGGGATGCTTCTCCAATAAAGTGAGAGGAGGGCAGCCCCAGTGGCGCAGCGGTTTAGCGCCGCCTGCAGCCCAGGGTGTGATCCTGGAGACCCGGGATCGAGTCCCACGTCGGGCTCCCTGCATGGAGCCTGCTTCTCCCTCTGCCTGTGTCTCTGCCTCTCTCTCTCTCTCTCCGTGTTTCTCATGAATAAATAAATAAATAATTCTTTAAAAAAAATAAATAAAGTGAGAGGAGATTCAAAAGAAGGGAGGCGACAGTCGCATTGCTATCTGAGTGAGAGCATTTGAAGCACAGCAGAGAGCAAAGGCCTTCAGCCTGGAGAATACCTAGATTGTTCAAGAAACAATAGGATGTAGAAAGAATGAAAGAGAGTGGGCAATAATAAGAGGCAAGGTGGGTGTGTGAGTGAAACATGGGAACAAATTGGATTTCACTCCATGTGAGATGGGACACTGGAAATACAATTTTAGAAATTAGCAGCATTTGAGTGGCTCAGTTGGTTAAGCATCTGCCTTAGGCTCAGGTCATGATCCCAGGGTCCTGGGATGGAACTGTGCATCAGGCTTCCTGCTCAAGGGGGAGCCTGCTTCTCCTTCTCCTCCCCACTCTTGCTCTGTATTGCTATTTCTGTCGCTATCTCTTTCTCTCTCAAATAAATAAATAAAATCTTAAAAAATAATTAGAATCATTTGGATAATGTTTAGACAGGAGATCACCTTAGGAGTGAAAGAACACACAAAAAAAAAGAAGTCTGAGAATTGGATACCAGGTAGGTCAGCGTGATTATTCCATTGTTAGAAAATGTCATAAATAATATGTTACAATTAACGTGTTATAAATACTATAAATGTTATAAAATGCTTAAAATATTATAACATTTTATAATTGTCGGTTATTGCAATATTCTCTTCCTCTTTTCCTACAATCAATATCTAAACCAAAGAGCCCTGGTGATGTCCTCAGTCATGCTTTACAGATAAGAAACCGCCACCCAGATGTGTGGAGTGATTACCTTCAACTTAAACTATGTTTAAATGAAGAGCAGGAATCTGAAGCCAGAAACTCCACTTTCCAAACTTCTTTTATGCTAATAGGTGCTTTTTCTAACAGGCTTCTAAAGACGCTGTTCTGAATCCTCTGCCCATTTGCTTTGGAAGACTCTTTGCAGGCTGCCACAACTCTTCTAGTAATACGTTCTCAACTGTTTCTCTGCTGACCAAAGAAGTGAAATGAAGAGCATGACTAGAAGAGGCCATTATTCATTGACAATCAATAATGAAGACTGGTGTGCTCTGTACTCCTGGTGGAATGGGTGAGATCACAATGCAGTCTGAGAGTACCAAGCTTCATATCAGAAAGCCTAAATCTCCAATGAGTCTCTCTTCTTTCAGCTATTCTCTAGCTTTCCTTGAGCAATTCACTTAAGTTCTTCAAGAACTAGTTTCCTCTTTATTGAAAAGGGCATAGCCGCATAATTGTTTCCAATGTTGTGATGGTGTCAAAGAAAGCACTTTACTGTTACATGTGATGTAATTGTTAATAATTCAGCTTTATACATAGAACCATAGGAAGCTATAATAAAAAAATAAAAGCTAATAAAAAATAAGCTATATAGATTCTCTCCTAATTTAAGTATATTTAAACATATTCATATGAATAGGAGCCCTCTCTTGGAAGGACAAAAATTTATCTTACCTCTTATGGAATAGCTAAACTTTATTTGTAAAGCTTCTATTGACGTAGCTCAAGCATGCTTAATCTGCAGCCTCCATTGCACTATTGGTGTTTAATGTATTAAAAATCACATTTGACCTTTGAGTCTTCTAAGTAGTTGTCCAAAATATATGTATTATTTTTATATAGATAGCAAGTAAAAAGTTCTCTTGGGAGGGGTGTTGATACAGAACATAACACAATGTGATCAGTACTGTAGAGGATGATCATCAAACAATAAAATTTAGAGAAATCCATGGATTTTTTAACTAGCAAGTTCAAAGTATTACCAAATAAATAAACACGACTCTCCATTACAAATATTTTTTCCTCAGTCCTAAAATAAGTAAATAAATTTATAGAATGATCAATCAATCAGATATTCCTAATAACTTACAGTTTTCAAATATGATGTAAGTCATTAATATATGATTGTTTTGTTACCAGTGGAAGAGTCTGCATTGTGTGAACAGAGTTCTCAGTCCTTGGATTTCCCACCAGATTTCCATGGAGATCCATGCTGGCATAAAGACAGCCAGAAAGAAAGTAGCGAGCACAAAGCAGTTTACTAAAGTGAAAGTATATTCTCAAGGTAGGAGAGGGTCAGGTTCTAGGAGGTGGAATGGATCCTAAGTTGTTTTGGGATCAGGTACTTGTTGCATCTCTCTGAGCTGGGAGGAGCTGTGACAGTTCAGTGGGTGCTCTCTAATGGAGGCTACATCCAATCTTTCAGGGAACTCTTCCCACTGGGGGAGTTTATACTTGAACTGTCAAGGTAGCCTTTCTCCAGCAGAGGAAGGGGAAATTGTACCTGCAAAGCACATGCATTATATTTAGTCTAGGTGTTACCTTGGGGCAAAGGTGGAAGAGGAGAGCACATGCTCTACACCATGGGTCTTGACTGGTTAGCCCCAAGTTTTGGAAGCCACAGGGTTGAGATGTTGTACCCCCAGAGCCTTTAATGTGTAGTTTATTTATCACCATCCTCGATGGGGGAACACAGGGCTAGCTGAGGAACGAGCTTGAGGCAGCACATTGACAAGTCCTTGAAACAGCCGAAGGGACATTCCTCTATGGACTCAACTGCCTTGATGTTAATACTTGCTAAGAGCAAAAGGCAATCTTAGCTTGACCCCCAGGAGCCTGTAAGTCTACTTTGACATATAAAAACTCCTTTAGAAATTTCCCTTTATCTCTAAACCCCCAAGATATGTGTTGACAATCATCCTCCAAGCACATGGCCCACTGATATATATCTGAAGGGTCTCATAACTCAAGTTTATTAGCTGACAATAAATGACTTTTTCTCAATAATAGCTAGCCCCCTCAACGTCCTGGAAACCTTGCTTCCAAAATTCCTTAGAGAGTAAGCCCTCCTCAAACCCCTACCAACTCCCAGGTATATAATCAGCCACCCCTCACAGGCCTGGGGCAGAAGCTCTTCCAGCTCCAGACCTCACCTATATTCCAAAACTTCATCAATCTTCACCTCCAGTTTAGGTCTCTACCATTCCTCTTCAAGGATTTAGGACTTTGCCTCCACTGCTCAGGTGTAGCTACTACCTAATGGTTATATAATCTCACCTCAATAACTCTGAAATTAATGCATATTGTAAAATGCATATAGTACTATATATATGGTGATGTGTGTACTTTGTTCATTCTTCTGAGTCATTAGAAGTCTAGTCTAGTCTAGTCTCTTTCTAGTCTCTTTCAGCTTTTATAGGATTTGAAGGTGATTATACGTCTCCCCTTAACCTCTTCATCTGAGATCAACACAGATGATCTTTAAAAAGCCAAAAGTCATAAAATAATTTTACCACTGTTGATTAAATTATTGAATCTTTAGTCTATCAATATGCATTGACACTAGGGCAACATGGGTACTTTAATTTTAGAAAGCACTAGTGGTAGTCTTGGTGAAAAAAAATAAAGAAGTAGAATCATAATGGTCGATGCATGGTAAGAGTTATTTTTTTGTTTTGTTAGCTCTTTAAATGTCAGCAAAAACAGTTCAGAAGTTTGATGGGGCTGGAAAGATTCTCAACATGATCTAAATTTTAAGCAAACTATGTCAAACTCTAATCAATATGCTGCTCAAAGGTATCTGTGCATTTATTTTAAGATGAGGCTTATTTTTTCTTAATTTGGTTTTAAGAAGGGAGCTTTTATGAGCTCTATAATTTCTACTTCTCAAGTTCAGATTATTCTCAGAAAATGGCCAATTAGATTAATATTTGTTTATTTATGTCTATTAATCATCTCGAGAAAAATTAGTTCATATGTATTTCATCATCGCAAAAAATGTCTGCTAAGAAGTCGTATTTTTATTTTATTTTATTTTATTTTATTTTATTTTATTTATTTTATTTTATTTTATTTTATTTTATTTTATTTTATTTTATTTTATTTTATTTTATATTTTTTTAAGTAGGCTCCGCTCGCAGTGTGAAACCTAATATGGGGTTTGAATTCATGACTATGAGATCAAGACCTGAGCTGAGATCAAGAGTCAGATTATTAAGCAATTGAAGCAAGGCACCCTTGAAGTCATATTTTTACATCAGAATAAATGATTCCCAGGACGCCTGGGGGGTTGAGCGTCTGCCTTCAGCTCTGGGTGTGATCCCAGTATCCGGGATCAGATCCCACATCAGGGTCCCTGCATGGGGCCTGCTTCTCCGTCTATGTCTCTGCTTCTCTCTCTGTGTGTCTCATGAATAAATAAATAAATCTTTAAAAATAAATAAATAAATCATTCCCAAACAGTAAGGGAAATTACCTACAGGTAAGTGTTTTCTAATCCATATCTCTGAGATTTTATTCGTGTGCAGAGTAAGGTCCAAGAACCTGCATTTTGATAAGGATGCCAAGAGATGCAGATATTAAGCATTTTAGAAACACTGGAATTAGATAATAAAATTATGTTTAAAATTAATTTTAAGGAAGCATAAAGTAACGTCACAAAAATTAAGGAATACAATTTTAGTATACTTCTGAAACAAAAGAATGAAATTCAAATGAAATAATACTTCAGGAAAATATTTGATTATAATTAACAATTTTTATTTATAATCCTTCAGTTCTTTTGAAATATGGTTATTTTTTTGTGATGGTTTTTTCCATCGCTTTTTCTAGATTTCATCTTAAAGCTACGTCTGACAATGTTCATGAAGAGAACAGATTGAAAACCTGAAAACAATCTATTTCTGTTTAAAACAAATGCCAATACAAATATATATTCATTCGTTCATAAATATTTATGAATGTATGGCAGCGCCAGGCACTTTGATAGGTGCTGAAGGTGTAACAATGATCAGAACTGGCCCCGAGGCCATGGATAGTGTGGATAGTGTCTGGATTAGTGCCTCTTAAGCTTTGATTTGCATTAGAATCACATGGGGATTTTGATGAAATGCAGATGCTGATTAAGTAGGTCTGAGGTAAAGCCTGAGATTTTTGTGATTCTAACAAGTAGATGCTGCTGGTCCTTGACCACATTTTGAGTATAAGAGAGAATTGAAACTACTTTAGTAGTTATTGCAATAGGCATTAGAACCAATGTAGCCAACCATATTTTCACTGCACTTTAGAGAAAGTAGAGAAGGAAAGGCTGGAAGAAATTTTGCTGGCAATAGTCTCTAATAATACTCTGAGAGTCAGAAGAAATGGTCTCCAAGGTATCTCTTATATTAGAACCAGTTCATCTAAGTGTATTTTAATCTTTCCAAACATAAACCAGCAATTGATGTAGAATAAATGCCAGGGCACCTGGGTGGCTCAGTGGTTGAGCATCTGCCTTTGGCTCAGGACATGGTCTTGGGATTCTGGGATGGAGTCCCACATGGGGCTCTCCCTGCGGAAGTCTGCTTCTCCCTCTGCCTATGTCTCTGCCTCTCTCTGTGTAAATATATAAATATATATATACATATAAATATATCATGGACAATTAAACAAAATCTTTAAAAAGAAAAAAAAAGAACAAGTGCTAAAAGTATTAGTAATTAATGGCTGATGTAGCCAGCAGATGATTTGCAAGTTCTGGTATTTCCTAGAACACTGCCTGCATTGGATGGGGGTGGGGGGGGGAATGACATGATCTTTTGTCAAGATGCCTACTGATAAAAGTGGACTAGCATGAGTCATACCTAAAACATTTAATAAAATTTTCTTGTGACAGAATTTGGGCTGATATTTGCAATTTCGCTGAAATTTAATTTCAATCAAGTAGAATTTTCATAGGACCAAATGTCATCCATATTTTAAAGGTTGATGTGCTTGTAATCTTTATATACATTTTATTTTAATGAAGAACTCTTTTGGAATTTTTGATTTCTGAGTAATGAGGAAAAAGGAAGCAAGCATGATGTACTCCCATGCTGATACTTCTCACAATTATTTGTGAAAATAAAAACAAAGGTCAGGCCTCACTCGCATGGCAGCCTTAGCAGCAGCAGAATATACTGGGGAAATTTGTCTAGAAAGAAGTATAGTGGGTGTGTAGGTCTCCGATACCTACAGAGTTCTTTTTTTTTTTTTTTACGATTTTATTTATTTACTCATGGGAGACACAGAGAGGGGTGAGGGGGCAGAGATATAGGCAGAGGGAGAAGCAGGCTCCTGCGGGGAGCCTGATGCAGCACTAGATCCCAGGACCCCAAGATCACAATCTGAGCCAAAGGCAGATGCTCAACCACTGAGTCCCCCGGGTATCCCAATATCTACAGAGTTTTTTGGTAGCCTTCCAAGTTCTAGCTGGGCCAGATCCAGTAATGACTGACAGATTTATAGGAGTTTTGCTACCAGGTGGTTAAACAAAGCCATTATTAAAAATTAAATTATATAAATGGAATTAAATTTCCTTAAAAGCAAAGGTAATAAATACACAAAACTCTTCACTTCCTAGTCATCTACATTTTACGAATATCTGTGTTCTTGAGGGTTTTTAAATGTCTCTCGTATCTGCATGGTGAAAACACTAGGTAATTGTGAGCTATTAGTATCTCTCCCCCATTCTTTGTTCAGTGACATCATGTAGGCAGCTTGGAGTCACTGCTCTTTGGAATATTTTCACCATGGAAACTGGCACCACACATTATAAATCACATGATCATACCCTGCCCCAGAGATGGCCATTAAACAGGTATAGGCATACCTCTTGCCAGAGGTCAGTTTGGAAGAAAGGGCTTCAATCCTGGAGGTCTGAAAACTTCAAACTATGGGTGTGATCAGCAAACATGTGTCCTTCCATGGGCGCACCATCTTCCCTTGCCCTGGTGTGTGTGCTCCCTTGTTTCTGTTCAGGAACAATGACCAGAGTGGCTGGTCCCAGCTGTCTCACCCTGTCTGTCCTGGCCCACTTGTGTCTAGTTTCAAAGCTAGCACTGTCCTGTTGTGGCCCAAATGCCCCTGCGTGGAAATCAACCCCTTCCCAGATATCTGTGCGTGTGGGGTGTGTGTGTGTGTGTGTGTGTGTGTGTGTGTGCATACTCTGCCCTAAGACCACAGGCCCACGGTTGCCACCTAGGAGAGGCATAAATGTAAAGATGTGACTGAAAAAAATAACAACAACAATAAATTGTTTGGGGTTTGGGGCCAAGGGCCAATAAAAGCTTCTTGAGACATCTTTGGTACAAAAAGGTGGTTTTATTAAAGCACGGGGACAGGATCCGTGGGCAGAAAGAGCTGTACTGGAGTCATGAGGAGCGGCTGGCCCGTTATATACATTCAAGGTGGGATGGGGTTAGGGTTAGGGACGGCATTTCCAGGGTCTGAGGGGGCTGGCTATTGTTAAAAAAAGTCATTTATTTTTGGTCAGTAAAAACTCAGTTCTGAGACCCTTCATGTGTATACCGATGGGAGATATACTTAGAGGATGACTACCAATATATATCTTGAGGAGGTAGAGATAAAGGAAGTTTCCAAAGGAATTTTTGTATGTTAAAGTAGACGTGCAGGATCCTGGAGGCTGGGCTAAGGGGCAGTTGAGTCCCTAGAGGAATGTCACTGTTTCAAGGACTTGTCAATGGCCTATAGGTAGTCAAGAAATTTATTTTTTGTTTTGCTTTGTTTCCCACATCAAACTGACTCTGCCCTTGTATAATTAGGGGCCCTGACATTACAACATGATCTGACAAAGCCTTAGATACAGCTGTGCTTCAGGAGTTTGGCATTCACCATTGGAGGGGGGACCAACAACTTCCCTGGCAGGGTGCTGCCAACTAACCTTTCCAGTTGACTAGGTTCAGCTGCATTAAGCACTGCTCAGTAACTAAGGAGCTTTGCATGAACAGAATTCCTTTTGGGATGCTAGCTTTCATACATCACTCTTCAATAACTCAACCTCTACAATTCAACCATCTTTTAAAAAATATTTTTTTGCAAAAGGAGATTTCAAAATGGAACAAGCAAGCCAAGCTAAGAATCTCTTTGAAAATAGCAGCAACTAATCCTAGTTTCATTAATCCCTGTTTTACATAAAGGACCTAAATGAGACCCGCACTCACGATTTTTCCCCTGTATAACTCTGACCCCTACCTTTGTCTTCCTCAGAACAGGAGTCAGATTTTTATCTGAATCTGTGTCTTGATTTGCAGTTCTCCTGAATTCCAATAAATGCCTGCTTGCTTAAAATTTTCAATGAATTCTTAACTGGTCAGTGCTTTTCACTTAAATAGGTAATATATGTTATATATTGTGATAAATGCAATCAGGGAAGGGAGTCACTTTTCTGGATGTAACACATTAGAGATTCTTTGAAAAGGCATGAATTTTAATGAAGTTTGTATAAATTTTAAAAATGTTGGTATTATCTTTTATATTGCATTTTTTTCTCTTGTAGGTATCCCAATATATAAAGAAATATATACTAATACATCAAGGGTATTTTCTTTATCGTTTTATCTGTTCTTTTATCTTTCTTTTAATTATACATCATAGATGTTTGCGTGTCTGGAATGGTTAAAATGAACTTTCGGGTACCTTCTTGGCTTACCATTTGCACTCCATGATTTGTTAAGAATTACTATACAATCAATCTGTAAAATAAAGTTGGTTACAGTGTAGAAAAAAAGATGTTTATGTCTTTAAATGTATAAGCCTAAAACAGCTTTTGCATGCATGAGCATTTTGATTCCTTTGAATAGAAGGAGTCACTGTGGAGTCCATAGGTACATCCCCTGCACTAGCAGAGGAAAACTGAGCTCATAACCCAACTCTCTTCTCATGTCCTGGAAACCATAAAGTATGATGCAATTGTAAAATACAATTGTCACACTTATCACTGTTTATTAAGATGTAAGCTATTGGAAACTGCTAATATTTAAGATGAGTGTCTTGTCTAAAACTAAAAGCATTGTCTTTAAGGATTTCTTTTATTCAAGAAAAATACTTTCAAAAAATCAAACTCCAATTCTATTTACATTTCATTTCAGTTTTAAACTGCATTAGCATTTGCTATTCTCCTATTCATTCAGAGAAGTAACAAATTCTATGCAATAAGAATGTTAATTTTCTCATCGTGTTGCTAATATATATTTACAGGAAAATGGTATTGGTATTTTTTCTAATCACAAAAGGAAAGCCTGCAAAAGTACCAGCACTTATTTCCAAAGGAAGTTGAAAACTGTATGCATTTGTGAGATCCACTGAATAACAATTCTTAAAGGGATAACATATCTAACTGCTCGTGGGACCTGTGTGAAATGACAATGTTGAAAGAGATGTGCAGAATAAAGAGAGAGGGATACAAGGTGATGCTAAGGAAAAATGGTGTGGGGGAAGGAAGGGAAGGTAAAGGCTGGTTGATTTAAATAAATTTAAGCAAATTTAAATAAACAAATGTCTGGTTAGAAGAATTGATTTCTAATTATTCAATAGGCATTTGGTGTCTGGCCTTATTCTTTTTCTAGAAGAGTGGCTAATTTGTTTATTTATTTTTAAAGATTTTATTTATTTATTCATGAGAGACACAGAGAGAGAGAGAGAGAGACACAGGCAGAGGGAGAATCAGGCTCCATGCAGGAAGCCTGCTGTGGGGCTGTATCCCAGGAACCTGGGATCAAGACCTGAGCCAAAGACAGTCAGGTGCCCCAGAGAGGCTGATTTAAATGGCAAAGCAGAATTTGGAATATTGAGGAGGAGGAATCAGGCTTCCTGTCCCTACTTGCCTATTATTGATTATCCTTCCTTATCAGTTACAGATTAACTCTGTAACTGAGAAACATTTTTTATCTTTCTTCTCTTCTGAATGCTGTTGTCAAGCTGTAAGTAAAGTTATATCTGAAAAACATCTAAAAGTAGAAAATATCATGGGACTAGCAGGTGTAATGTGAATATTAATCACCATTAATAAAATGAAATGGTTATTTCTGATTTAATAAGTGAACAAACCTTAGTGCCAGGATTCATGTCCTCCAGGTTATAGTCTGCACTGATCTCTTCAAGTTGTATGATCTTGGGCAAGTTTTTTTACCATTTTATATTGTCATCTCTGAAGTGCTATCTTACTAATGGATTTACAGAAACAAATAAAATTATGCTGTGAAGGAGCTCTTAAATCCATGTGCTGTTAAACAAATACAGGAAGAGAAAATGTTTTTGTTGCTGCTTTATGGCCATTTTATACTCTAGAAACCAAACTGCCAATTTTCCTATGAAAATATCATTGTAGTAGAATAAAGTAAACGGAACGTAAAATGGTCACACATACTCTGCTAACCAACCGATGCTTTCTTAGTTTATATCAAAGGAATTTCAGATCTCACAAATTCACCTGAAACGAGCCTTTTGTCCATTTCAGGCAATCTGCTCCTGCTTCACTAAGAACAATTAAATCCAGAGTGGAGAAGTCATCTGGCCAAGGACTCCCAGAGTGAGGGCTAGAACTCAGGACTCCTGTGTTGGGGTGGCAATATCTTTCCTACTGCATCACGATGCTTCTGTTATTTAGTACATAGATGCGCTGTCAAACAACAAAAAGTCTTTTGTCATATTAGGATTAGAGCAGCCACAACGTGGCTTGGAAGGAATCAGCCGACATAAGGTGGAATCATCTGTGAAGAGAAAGAGGTCATTATTGGCTATTTCTGTGAGGTGGCTTGAAAGGAGGAGGGGAAGAGTGTCACACTCTGCATGGATCCTTGAAGTTTTTCAGGATAACACTCCATTAACAATGACAAGTTGCCATCTGTTAGTGAACTCTTCCAGAAGAGAGCGAAAGCTCCCCAAGAACATTTTGCTACAGTCAAACTGATTCTCCAAATCCAGCCCTTGGTTTTGTTAGACGTGCCAACAGATATCCATGGTCACTGGTAAACTTTCTCAGTGAACTAGATAAGTGTCAAGGAATAAATTATAAGTATTTCTAAATTATAAGTTGCTACTTGAAAGAAGCGGTCAATTATTCTACTTAAAAAAAGAGGCCATTTAAATGACATTGCAATAACTTCACCTGCAAGTTTATGGAGCAGTGCAGCTTTTTGGTTATTCTTTACCAAGCTGTATATTTGTAGGAAGTGGTATGATGCTACGCCTGGAAAAAAAAAAAGTTAAACTGACCATTTTATGCATTCACTTTAAATTGCATCTCTTGCTGATGTCCTGATAAAGATGGGGGAAATTCTGGCCAGTAAATCTTGAGCACCTCTCCATTTCATGCATGCTAAATTTGAGAAAAGTCAGAGAAGGAAACATTTTTACCTCAGCATATTGACAGTTTAGAAGATCTGTAAATCTTTTAATGAATAATATCATCACCTGTTTGCATGTAGTTTTCAACAACTAAATACATAGTGCATTTATTATTTTTTTTCAAAAGGATACAAAAATCCCAGGTTGATAAAGGTACCAGATAATAAAGGTTTATGTGCATTAGGAATGCATTTGGCATTTAAAACACTAGTCACTAGGCAACAAGAATAGTGATGTTACAAAAAATGTAATCTTGGACATAGTGACAATATTGAATTTTAAATGAGCCCAGTGCTCCTGGAAAACATCAAAGGCTAAGAAATCTCCCCACCCTTTTGTATTCTAGGAACCATGTCACTGCAAAGAAGCATCCTCCCCATCTGACCTAGACAAGACTAAAGGACAACCCACTTGCTCACCCCTCACCAGGGAGGGCAAACATAGACTCCCCACATTCCCATTCGTTGCCTCATAAATGATTGGCTGAAATACTTGTTTCCAGTGGTCAGTCGCAACAAAATACTTGTTAGCTAAACTTTGGTTAAAATCCTCTCATTCTACCAGATTCCTGACCTTTGGCCCACTGGCAAGCTGAGCACCAGACACCCCTCCTTAAATAGCATTGCCGCCTACTGCCTCCCAAGTAGGGTGGCCTCAGACTAAAACGTTCTCTGACCTACTATCTCAGCAGACCACGCCATCATCTGTCCTTTCACATCTGATCTCACGCTCTGATCTTTCTGGCTTTATCCACTTCTTCCTATCAAAGAAATATTTTTAGCCTAGCCCCTAAGATACTTGCAGGTCCAAGCCCTTCTCCCAACTACAGCAGTCCCCCTGCGACGTCATCACAATGTCCTTCGCTGCCTGCTCCATCCCCGTGACCCTGTGATGATAACTTTTCAATAAAGTCTCCCCAACTAGGTCTGAGTTTGTTTTCCACTTAACAATAAAATGCAATGAATATGAACCACTTTGGATAGCTTTAGACAGTGACACTCTAATGTCCTTGACTAGAAAGATTAGAAAAACTCTTAGTCAAGATTGCCTCCAAATTTCAACCTGTTCTTCTCTCTATTATTCCAGTAGTAACACTTTTTCTATCTTGTCTATTTGACTATTTTTGTCTATTTTTTAACTATTTTGTCTTTCTTCATGAGGGAATCATCAAGGTTTTGCCTGTGATGCAGTACATTTTAACGTTTAACAAATATCCATAAAGAGTAGAAAAAAGGTCATTTCTATGATTTAAATTTACAGCAGGTGATGCACCCATATGTGATTTCAAAAAATCACACTTTTTAATACTTCACATAATTTCTCTGAATAAAAAAAAAGGAAACAAATTCCAAAAAAAAAAAATTAGAAAGCAACCCACATGCATGCAGAGCAATCTGAAAGAACACATGGGGTAAGGTGTTTCTCATCTTGGCTAAACTGAAAATTGTGCTTGAAAGAAATGTTTTTCCTTCAAATTAGCAAGCAATTCTAGATGAGCCATTTTAAAAGAAAATACAAAGTTCTACCTGTGACACCAGTTTACCAGAAACTATTTTAGAGACTGCTATTTAAATCCATGCTCTGTTAATTAATAAATCAAAGGAAGAATGTGCATAATGATAAAACAGTTTTAAGTGGGTTTCAATAAGAAAATGGCAGCATGCCCTTGCTTTTTTCAAGCTTTATCTGATTTGTTTGTGCTTGCTTCCACAATTTGTCATGGTCAAATTGAGTTTTAAAACTATATGAGGTAGCAGCTATGTCACAATATTGACGTTCTTAGAGGATTTAATGAGAAGGTGCTAGATTTTAATATCAAAATCACTGGTGGAACTAATAATGGTCAGACCAAGGATCAGCCCTCGTGGGCTATGAGTGTAATCTAATATATATCCTTTAAGCACTTCCTACTACCTGGCTCTGTTCCTCTGTGAATTAACCAGGAGAGAGTGGTTCAAACAAAAAAACAATGGTGCATTAGAACCAATGCACCTCATTCTCTGTATCCCTGCATGCACAGCTTTGGGGAGGTAATGTGAGAGCCAGTAAGAATGGAGATCCAAAAGGGATGGTCTTTATCCCTCTGAATTAAAACGTTCCCTAGGTCTGAGAAGGAGGATTTCCTCATACAATAGTCCCCCCTGCCCCTTATCCGCAGTCTCACTTTCTGTTGTTTCAGTAACCCCGTGGTCACCCATGGTCCAGAAGCAGATGATCTTCCTCTTGACATCTCCGAAGGTCAATAAAGTAGCCTGACCTAGGAACACTAGTGACAATGACCACATCATTCATCTCACTTCATCTCATTACGTAGGCATGTTATCATCTAGTATCATCAAGAGAAGAAGGGTGAATACGGTACAATGAGAGATTTTGAGAGACAGAGAGAGAGAAGGAGACCACATTCACATAACTTCCATTACCGTACGTTGTTGTAATTTTCCTATTTTATTATTAGGTATTGTTGCTGACCTCTTACTGTGTCTAATTTATATATTAAACTTTATCATAGGCACCTATGTATAAGAAAAAATATACGTAAGGTTCAATACTGTCTGTGGTTTCGGGCATCCGCTGGGGTCTTGGACTATATGTCCCACAGATTAGCGGGGACCACTATGTTATATACTGATCTGACTAATTTTGTTTTTTGACTTCTGATTCCTGCCATCTGCCTTGCTCACTGACGATCTGCTTCTTTTCTGCTTGGGTGAACTTCCCAGATCAGTTCTCGTTCCTGCTGCTCAGGGCTTGACCCCCATCTCCTGCCCAACCATACACATTCACCTCTCATCCTGCCTCAGAGCTCCAGAATACAGTTCCCTTTCCAGCTTCTTGCTCCCGTTATGCCTAGGCTGCTGTCAAATTGGGTTTTTTCCTTTGGATCTGGTTTTGAAACTGACCCCATTCCTTTTGAACCATTTACACAAGCTGATTATAAAATGATTTGCACATATACACTCTTTCTCAATGATGCTACTTTGCTCAGCATCCTGTAGATATTCCAACCACCCTGTTGTAACTGGTTCCATGCGCCACTACAGTTCTGGCTGGTCATTATTTCCTTTGATCCTCTCCTTTCTCATTGTTCGATACAGTATCTGATTTTCAAGTTTTAAAATTTAATGTGATTAGCCTATAAATATCATATTATTGCAACCATTTTTTTCCTGAAATTCAAGAGTTGATTATCTTGGAAAATTTGTAAATATTAAATAATTACTAAAAAAAATCCCAAGAAATCTCAAGGATAATACAATAATTTCTGTTCATCTTATTTTTTAAAAAAATTTACATGTTGGGACGCCTGGGTGGCTCAGCGGTTGAGCATCTGCCTTCGGCTCAGGATGTGATCCCAGAGGCCCAAGATTGAGTCCCACATGGGGCTCCCTGCATGGAGCCTGCTTCTTCCTCTGCCTGTGTCTCTGTCTCTCTATGTGTCTCTCATGAATAAATAAATAAAATCTTTAAAAAAATTTACATGCAATTTCTATTACTGTTAGCAGTTTTCCCTTTGAATCCGAATATGTAAAACAGTAAGTGAGGTCATAATTTTTGTTTTGTTTAATCATTAAAGAATTATCTTTGATATGTGAGATCATAGATTGTCCTGTTCTTAATTAACCTAAGATGATTAAAACTAGGTGCTTTTTTCATCCTTATCAGGTCATAAAATTTATAAACCAAGAATTTTTCAGGAAATTTTCCCTAGAATCGGCAGCCCCAAATAGTCATATAGGTATGTGTGTGTAGAGATGGACACACATACACATGTGTGTGTGCATGTGTGTGGTATTCATACATAAATATATTTAGGATTCTGTGTTGAGACTTTCAGTGTGTGTCAACAATAGCTTTGGCACATACTGTGTTTGAAGGATTCATCATATAGAGATTTGGGGTCCTACTTCATACAGTGCAACTTTTATGGTGGACTTTCATTCTATTTATTTCAAAATGCTGGGCCCTCTCCACTTGCCTTTGTACTGACTGCTATCTTACCTTAGGCCAGGAAGCACGCTGAGCAGCCTCTGACAAAGTGAGACCAAGGATGTCTCGCAATCAGCTCTGCAGGAAGGACTGCATGAAGCCGAGTTGAATCCTTCCCTAGAGTCCGCCCCAAGCCACGGCTTTGCTAATGAGGCCAGTTTTCGCCAGCATGCAAAATGCTCTGCTGCTGTTTCACATTGTTGGCTGCTTTGTTGAACTTTTAAGTCCTTGTGAATTCCTTTTTTTTCCTCATAAATGATCTTCAGTTTTCTGAAATGCTGAGTATTTTCCAAAATCAATGAAGAATCCGCTCCAACATCTCCTATTTTCAATTTTGTTTTTGTAGGGGGTTTTCTTCTTTTTTGGTGACCACATCAGTAATTAAAATAATTACTTTGTATCTACTGAAACATTCTTACTAGAAAGTACACATGACAAAGAATTTGAGATTTTATTTGCTTTTACAAATAATGGTTTTCTCATTGTTTGGCAAGTCTTAGCATCCCTTCAGTCTGTACCCACTAAGTACAGAGTATTCTCACTAATTTTTTTATTGGTGATTAATTGATATACAATATTATATTAGTTTCAGATGTACAGCATAATGATTTGATATGTATATACATTACAAAGGGATCACCACACTATTTCTCATTACCATCTGGCACCATACAGTTCTTATGATGTTGTAAGCTATATTCCCCATGCTGTATATTATGTCTCCCTGTCTTATTTATTTTATAACTGAAAGATTTTAAATATTCATTTATTTGATTATGTAGGAATTTGATTATTTTTTGTATGCTTGTCTCCTTTGGGTTTTTTTAGTCTATAAACCAATGTTGATGTTCTATCCCCAGTTTTTGTATCACTATTGTTTATATTTTCATTCCTTTAATCAATAGATGCTTATTTGAGTGTTTACTCTATGCTAGATCATTCTGATGGCAATAAGGATACCATATAGAACAGCAGAGAATTAGCCCCTCTGGAGCTTGCATGCATAGGAGTGGGGTGGGGCGTACTGGCAATAGTCAAGATAAATAACTGATTAAATATGGAGCAAGTGAGATAGTAATAAGTGACCAGGGGGAAAGTAAAGTAAAAAGGGGGTTTCCGTTTTGAATAGTGGCCAAAGATGACTTTTTTTGGGAAATCGATATTTGATAAGAAATATAAAGAAAAAGGATGAAGGGCTATGCAAATATCTGAAGAAAAAAGCATGCGAACCAAAGAAAACAAAAGACAAATCAAATCCAGTAAAGTAGCCAGTGTAGAGAGCAGGATAGTTGAATGGCTGGAGCAAGGGATGCTGGGGGCGGGGCAGGGGCAGGGATGGGGATGTCCTTCTGCAATAATCCAGGAGATCAATGATGATAGCTTGGTTCAGAGCACAGCAAAAGAGGTAGTGATAAAAGCAGAATGGTAAAATGAACTTAGACAAGACAGAAAAATCCAGTTTTAAAGTGGGCAGTAAATAGAACTTGGGTAGAGAAGAATGAGAATCTGATGTCTGTTGTAAGATTTATTTCCACTTCTCATTTCATACTAAGCAAACCTTTCTGTAGATGATGATCTTTTAATGTCTCTGCAATATGCTGAATTTTCTATCAAATCAATTCCAAATTCAAAATCTCCTTAGGAAACTATTTATTCATCTCCACCTCTCTAATTTTATTCAGCTTATATTATATATCAAAGGTTTTCCATCTATTACTTTTTTTTTGTATAAGTTAATAATTGCAGTTAAATAGATTTAGAAATAAGTGTCCAAGAACACTACTCTGCAACTTTGTGTTCCAGACTGTTTCATTAATTTTTAAAATCCAGTAAATGCTGAATGTTTATAAAGCACTTCCTCCCGCCTCAATGCATTGCTTACTAGGAATAGGACTGACTCCCAGGATTTTGGTCAAATCATAAAATTATACATAAACAACAACAAAAACACAATGATTGCCCCTATTTCCAAAATCATCTGTTATATCAGATGAAAGCGATGTAGCCTAGGGAAGAAAGAATAGTGTGTGTGAAGGGGGAGGGATCTTTGTGGCTTAGTGTTTTGTTACATGAAATAAACAAGTCTTTACATAAACTCTCACTTTACACTATTACTTGATTGTTGCATTGACAATGTTCTTTGAAAAAAATCACGTAGGGTTTTCATAATTCCATTCTGAGAGTTTCAAGGAAAAGTTTTTCCCCAAATGGAAAAATTATTCTGTCAGTTTTATGTGGTAGATGGATGAAAATATGCAGTTTCCATAGGAATTTCTTTTTTTACTTCATAGGAATTACTTGTAAAATATTACAGATCATCAGTTCCTATGTATAGACACTCTTAAGTTAAACTCTAAACACTGGGTAGTGACTAATTTTCTATGTTCTATTTTCAATAACATTAAACAGTAAACATTTTTTAAAAATTAAATGATTGTGCCCATCAGGATCACCTCAAGACTTTTCTGAACACGAGTTGCTGAGCCAACCTCCTCCAGCCCCCAGACTGACCTCAGTGAGTACGCTGCAGCTGCCCTAGGAAGGCCGGAGTCCAGGAACCATGAATTTCTGAGGGCAAAAAACTGAGAGTGGGGCTGGAGAGCAGAGACTCCCCATGACTTTCTTTCCTTCTTTCTTTTAGAGAGAGAGAGAAAGAAAGAGTGTGAGCAAGGAGAGTGTGGGAGAGAGAACTTCAGGCAGACTCCTTGCTGAGATCCGACTCTGGGCTGGATCCTAGGACCCTGAGATTATGACCTGAACCAAAATCTAGGGTTGGCCCTTTAACCAACTGAGCCATCCATGTGCCTCTACATAATTGTTTTAACCAATTCTGGCAAAGACCAAGTACATCAGTGTTATCAACTAATGAGGTCAGCAAACTTACCTCTTAAAGGAAAATAAAATTTTAGTTTGACTCAAAATCAAGAGCCTGCTAAAGGCTATTCACCAGCAAAACAGAAAAATAAATTAAAGTTATATAAGCTAAATATTTATTTATTTATTTATTTATTTATTTATAATATTTTATTTATTTATAATATTTTATTTATTTATCCATGAGAGGCACAGAGAGATGCAGAGAGAGAAGCAGAGACACAGGCAGAGGGAGAAGCAAACTCCATGCAGAGAGCCCGACGTCGGACTCCATCCTGGGTCTCCAGGATCACACCCTGGGCTGAAGACGGCGCTAAACTGCTGAGTCACCTGGGATGCCCTAAGCTAAACATTTTTAAAGGATTTTTCTTTTTTAACCAAGTGATTGGAAGCAATGTGATTCTGGAATCACACAAAGTTTACTTCATCAACCAAATTCTGGATTATGTCATAAAGTCCCACAACCTACAGAGACAAACAGAAGAAAGGAAGAATGCAAGAAGGTTGCTAATAATGATACATTAAGTATTTCTCTTTTTTTTAAGATTTTATTTATTTATTCATGAGAGACACAGAAAGAGAGAGGCAGAGACACAGGTGGAGAAAGAAGCAGGCTCCATGCAGGAAGCCTGATGCGGGATTGGATCTTGGGTCTCCAGGATCAGCCCTGGGCCGAAGGCAGGCGCTAAACCACCGAGCCACCCAAGAGTCCCAAGAATTTCTTTCTTTCTCTTTCTTTCTTTTTCTTTTCATTTCTTTTCATTTCTTTTTTTTCTTTCTTCTCTCAATTAATTATACCAATATCTAATCAGAAAAGCAGAATTTACTCTTGATATTTCAAGCAGAGAGATATGTACATAAAGCAAATTACAAGATTCTTAGAATAGAAGAGCAACAAAACTAAAAGTTGTTGCTCAGAGATCAGACAGTTGTCACTGTCCTGGGCTGCTAGGGGTCCGCGCTCATGTTTAAGTTGCTGGAGGCACAACCACTACCACTGGACAGGTCTCTCACTCACTGTCCCTACCGGGAACTCCAGTTCTACTGGAGATCACCAACACTTTGAGTCACAGGCCCCTGAAGCTGCCTCCATCACTGTAGAGAAAGAGCAGAATGGCTTTCTCTTCTCATGTTCTCATGTGTCAGGGTTTTCTATCGGCCAAAGCTAACTAGAACCCAGAGAGCAAGAGAATCTGAAAAATACAGCCTTCTATGACACAGAAAAGACATTAGAAGGGAGACTTTGAAGCAATAGATGACAGATCAGTATCAGTACTTTATGTATCTTGTCTATCATCTACCTACCATCTCTCAATCCAACATATACTTAGAAAACCACTCAACAAATTGTCAACTCTTTATGATAGAATTAATAGTTATTTAAATGTATACTGATTACTTTCAGTTGATTTTTACAAATTTTCATCTTAATAAAATTGCTGAATGGGCTTGTTTGCAGTAATAACTGTTTAGCAATTAAGGCATCTCCTCTTCCAAAGATTGCCTTTTTTTTTTTTTCATTTTTCTAATATTTCTGAGGTTGAGCGTCCTTTAAAAGTCAAAAACACAAGTTAATTTTTATGGAAAATGCATTATTAAATTAATAGTACTGCTTATAAAAAAGATATGTATATTCTAAGTAATCCATTTTATCATCAATGCAAATTGTTTCTTGCAGCTTATGTTAATGTCTTTCCATAAAGACATTTTTGTGTGTGTGAGATTAAACTAAAAGTCCATTTGAGAAAGAAATATATTAACTATATTAAGAACATTTAGCAAGGATATCGTTCTATGAATTTCTCTAAATATATTCATGAAACCTCACTATATTGTAATATTTTATTTTCCTTCTTCATAACTCTTCTAGGAATATTTAAAATGTAGAATTTATTTGCTAAATAATATCATTAAATAATATAAAACAGAGTTAGTTTAGTAATTGGTGTATGTATTTTAAAATAGGTCAATTGGTGCCTAATCTGACTTTCTTTACAAATTATACATAAACCCTAGCTCCTTATTGTCCAGTATGGGATTAGCTTCCAATCTGAATTTCTGAGTTTATGGTGGGTTATAGCTTTTATGAAATGATTGTTTAGATTGTTAAATATCTTGATGTTCTTGGATCCTACTCACTCAGTGAATGAGTCAATCTGATTAGGAATTCCAAGTTCACATGGTGCCAAATGCCTTGCTTTTTGTGCCACAGGAAAGAGAACATAGTTTCTTTTCCTTGTGTTCTTCATATATATTTTTTTTCTCCCTATGTTCTTTCTTTCTTAGGGCATGTACCTTCTGCTTCCTCTGGAGCCATTTTCTGTAGTCGTGTTCTCCCTGCAGATCTTTCTAGATCATTTATCTATTTCTGAGTTTCTGTATTTTATGTACATTCAGAATCAATATTTAGCTTTATATAATATTTCTCAGCCTCAGTTTTTTCATTTGTAAAACATAGCTAATAATAGTAGATACTACATAGAGTATTTGTGATCTTTAAAGTGAAATAAAATCAGCACATGATGTTGTTATTGGCTCACACAATCTCTCAATTAGGAATATCAATTCTCAGAGTCTGACCTTTCAAATCTTTCTTTTCCATTATAAAAGAACATTGCAAATATTTCAAAAGACCAATAAAAAAGGAAAGAAAAGTAAAAATATCAACAGTATAATATACATTTTAAGCTTCATATTTGATTTTGTTATAAAATCATTGTTAGGGGATCCCTGGGTGGCACAGCGGTTTAGCGCCTGCCTTTGGCCCAGGGCACGATCCTGGAGTTCCGGGATGGAGTCCCACATCGGGCTCCCGGTGCATGGAGCCTGCTTCTCCCTCCTCCTGTGTCTCTGCCTCTCTCTCTCTCTCTCTGTCTATCATAAATCAATCAATCAATCAATCAATCTTTAAAAAAATCATTGTTAATAATCTTGACCATTGACACTTGTTTTTAAAGATTTTATTTATTTATTTGAGGGGTGGGGGGAGTCTCTCTCTGTCTATCATAAATCAATCAATCAATCAATCTTTAAAAAAATCATTGTTAATAATCTTGACCATTGACATTTGTTTTTAAAGATTTTATTTATTTATTTGAGGGGTGGGGGGAGAAATAGAGGAGGAGGGGCAGTGGAAGAGGGAGAAGCAGTCCCCCTGCTGAGCAGAAAGCCCAACACAGGGCTGTATCCCAGGACCCTGGGATCATGACCTGATCTGAAGGCAGACATAACTGACTGAGCCACCCAGGAACCCTGACCATTGATACTTCTGCTAAAATTTAGAAATATCTCATACTCAGCTATCTCTAAATTGAAAATACAATGAGCTGAATATGAGATAATGTAAATGTTTAAATAAATGAATACATATAAATTTTGAAAATTAAAATTTTTGTTCTTACAAACATTTGTTTCTTGTTCGCTTTTTGAGAATTGGTACTTACACATATTATGATCTCCCTACTCCAGTAATGGTAACTCCTGAAAATACAACTCTTCTCTGGGTGACTCATGGACGAGAAGGTAGGCAGGGCCACTTACCTTTCTTAGGTTCATTAGGGAAAACTGTCAATTTCAACACTTAAGGAACGAAATTGTGTTGGTTCTTTTGATTTTTCTTAACTCATTCATAATTAACTCTGCTGGGAGGGCAGCTGAATCCATATTAGACTACTATCCTGCTCTGTGTCACAAATAATGGAGGTATAGCTGTTATATAAAACATCATTCATCTGCCATTCTTCCTTCGGCCACATACTCTCTTCTGGAAATGTTTATCGGGGGGTCTCCACTATATTTATACATGCTGTTCTTGTCTAAATAACTCAGTTATTGCAATCCTCTTCTCCTACACTTTCCATCAAATTCTCATTGGATTGGTTATGCTTTAACAGGAAGGTCATTAGCAATTTAATATGTGTTCTTGTGTCTAGCAGTGTCCTGTTTGTTTTAATAGTTAAAAAGTTATGTTAGTGTTCTAGCTACAAAGTTGCATAAATTTTTCTATCATATTTTCCCCGTAAGTTTTATTATTTTGTGTGCAATTTTCTACACCACATGATTTTTAAATAACATACAGATGATACTATGCTAGAAACAGCAGTATAATCCTCCAAAGAAAGCACTTTTAATAGATGGCATGGTATTAGCAGTGAAGTATGAAACAGCAAGGTTGCACTTTAATCTCTCTTTCCTGACAGAGCGTGTGCCAGTTTTTAAAGCCATGACAGCTTGCCATGACTGGAACCCTAGGAGGCCTACCCCTCATTGGGGAGATCAGTAGACAGCCACCAATATCATGGGACTCTTGGATCAACCTCAGAGAAGAAAATCAATATTTTGAGAAAGAGATGGTTACCTGGGGAGTGATATTTGGCACTCTGCCTCATGGAGCATGTGTTACTTTGAAAAGGTACACAATTCACTGAGTGTCCTGCCAGTAGCAAGAAGATAAGAGAAGCAATAAATGATAAATGAGATCATGCTAGCAAAATGTTTTAGAGTGATAAAATGTACAAAGGGCAGATAATAAATATGGATAAGAATAAAATAGTCATCTTATGGATAAGATATTGAATTCATTCTTAAGGCTCTCATGAGTAAAAAAGATTTTCTTTTGGAATAGTTGGGACAGTCTGACAATCTTGCAAAAATGCACCAATTAATAAACCTAAAAGTAAATGAACTCTTCTAGAGCCGAAGGAGCTTAAGTGTGTAGTTTGATATCATCAGTATGCTCCCAAGAGATACTTTCTGTATGCAGATCTCATAAAACAATTTCAGAAGATTCACAGTCATTCACTCACATCACTGACAAGTATAGTTCTCAGAGATGGTTTAACAAGATAAGTTGTTCTCTGTCTTTGTGAAGTTTGAAACACTTTGCTTAGCTAAAAAGAGAACAAAAAGAAAATCATCCACAGAGTTGTAAAGAACTAGTGAATAGTTTCCTCTTGCTTGACCATACTTTTTCATCTCATATATGAGGTCATTGTTCCAGTCAATTGCTTCCTTAAATAAATAAACACTTGTCTATTTTGATGGTTGTGCTTAGCATGATCGGGACACTTCAGGGCTCTGACGTATTCCTGCACTTAGGCAGGAGATTCAAAGTGAACAATGGGAGAACAAAAATTGTAAAAATGAGAAACATAACTGAGTTACTTCAATTCTGTCATCTATGCACAAATCCTTTTCTAAGCATTACAGAAGCTTTTCTTCATCTACTGTTTCCCTTTTCTTAGGCAATTCATTGCAGTAATTTAAATGCATTAATCTACTACTTTTTCTCTTTTTGTATACCTTAATATACTAGGGTTAGACACATGAATTTCCTCTGAAGCAAGCTCAAATAATTCCAACCTGTTATTGATTAATCCTCAAAAAGAATGTGTGTACCTCAGTTCTCATGGTCCAATGAAGACTGTACACCCGCAGTTTTAGAATTTAAAATCAATGTAAAAATCAAGTTTGTGATAGGATAAATAATAAATGTGCTAGTTTTAACCACACATGCACATACATTATATGACATATCCTATACAGCGTTCTATGATCATCTCTTAGTACTGCCTGCATTCTGAGAGACTGCTTCCTTTACAGCCCTTGGTACTCTACTATGGTCAAGAGAAGACTTCTAAAATATATTTTAGGTTGTTTGCCAATGGAAATGATCCAGTATGTAAGAGAAAAACTGATGGTCTAAGAAAGATAAGGAAGATTTAGAGGATGACTTTTAGTAGGTAAGAGGGCTTGTGATCCAGCTTCAGATAATTATTCTGGGGGTTAATCTATCTAGGAGTGAAGGCCAAAGCGCGTGATGGACAGAATGGTTCTTCGGTAGATGTTATTGTCTGGTAGCAGTTTTAGAGTTGGTGAGAGGTTCTTTCCATCAGTTCCTCATACTATAAACCACCAGTTTTCAAAACCAAAATGAGTTCAATGTTACCTGTCAGTGTATAATCCCCAACTCCCTTAATTTATCTTAGAAAAAGATCTAAAAATTTTGAGTGCCTACTATAAACTAGACATTGTGTGGAGTCATTTATATATATTATACCTTTTAATCCTTAGAACAACTCTGAGGTGTGATTATGACATTTTTCATATAAGGAAACTGAGGTGTAGAAAAATGAAGGAGCTTGTCAGAGGCCAAACTGCTAGTAAAACAGATCGTGGCCTCCAAACCTGTTCTTTCTGACTCCAAAGCCAGCGTTACATATACTTCATCATAATTGCTTTTTCCAATAAATGCATATTCATAATTTAGTACTTTCATTTTCCTTGGGCTTGTGAGATAACCAAAATGGAAGCAAACCACTTAGCTGCTAACTATGAAAACTTTGCTCCATTCTGGTACACAGAGTTAGTTTTCCCTGTTTTGGACAATATGAGAGTAAAGTTAAATGAGGACAAAAAGAAAAATACAATAGTAGTTTATTCAATTAATAATCCTCACACAATTCTTTTATTCTGAGTCAGGAATGATTAGGAGTGTTATCAGTGCTAAGAAAACCTGCTGCTCAATCTAATTAAATGTTCAACAGCAAAAGGGGATTTGTGTTTATTTGTTTAGCATTTTGTTGTTGTTGTTCAGAATAATGAGGAAAGGACAGTTGTCTGTGTTTGTAATTTTAAATATATATACTTCTTGTATATCTTCAGTTCTAAGTAATCATTTGACTTGGAAGCTTGAAAACAATAGAGGAATTAGAAATGTGTGTAAGCTAATATGCTGCCTATTTTCCTGAAACCAGAGATGCACCTGGGAGCATGACTCACATTTCATAAAGTTGCATAATGTTTTAGAATAAGCATTATTTGTATTTATAAAATTCTTTTCTTCATACAATTCCCAGCATTTCAACTAGGATAAACATTTTTCCTTTGATGAACAAAACTGAACATTTATTAAAAAATTATCCATTTCCTTTCTTCTGTATTCACAAGTTAATTAAAACTCAAGCAAGTTCACTTTTACTGTTTCTGTTTCTTTCTACTACTTAAAGATATACTGTTGCATCCAAAATTTTGAACTGAAAAAAAAAAAAAAAAAAAAAACAAAAAAAAAACAAAATTTTGAACTGAGCTGTGCAAAGTTGCCTTACATACCACAGGATAAGTTAAATTAATTATAAAACTTCACCAAATTATATAATCACTATATTTTTTGTGAAGTCTTCCTGTTTGCCAATTTTTAGGTAATATTTTGTGCTTTCTTATCTCAAGGTATTGTTCAAAAGGTATTCATTTCATGATAAGTAGCAAGATCAAGCTATTTTATGATGATAAGTAAAGTAGATTTTCACTAGGCTATGCTAATGAAAAAAAGTTATAATGATACAAGTAACGGACTGGGGCTCATGGTGGAGGTTAATAAAATAACCTTGCCCTCACCCCCACATTCTATCACCACTATCTGTTGACCCATGCAAAGAATATAGGACACTTCAAGCCTCTGGGCAAAAAAAGATGAAATAGTTCAATTCTGAAGATAAATTACAATTTTACTTTGCTATTTCATTAATGAGTGAAACTGTGTTATCTTGAAACTGTTCTTATATTTTCAAAATCTCTCATTCTGTCTGATGAATTTTATGGCATGCCCATTTTAAGATGCTGTGAGTATTCATGCTGACCTGGTTTTAGAGGTGTGTTCTTTAAACCCCAGGACTTTGGAAATCCACCAACTACTTAGTAAAACCTAACTCTGTTCACCAATGGCAAGACTCTGAACAAGTTATTTAATCTCCTTGAGCTTCAAAGTTCTCTTTTTAAAAGGAAAATAATATATGGTGAATGTGAATATATGAATATAAGATTAAGTGATAGAGTGTAGGTAAAATTCTTAGTATGGACACCAATACACAATGAGTGTGAAAATGATAAATAATATTATTTTAAAAATCTTAAAGTGTTGTAGTAGATTAATAAAAAGCCAAATTATTCATTTTCTGGCATAACACATATCATTGAAACAAATATTAAAACATGTTAAGATATAAGACCATTTTGCTCCATTTTTCTCAAATAAAAATATTTTAGTCTACCTTATGTAGGTAAACTCCAAATTGAAATTTTATATTTTGTTCAAAACAATTATTTTTCTTAATTTATCTAATTTTAATTAGTACATATAAATAGTACTATGTTGTACTAGATGGCAATAACTTTTACTTTGAACTTACAAAATGCTTCACTTTCTAAAAATTATTAGCTAGAACATTTGCCATTTTTTAATTAAATATACATCAATGATTTTCCCCCTGCTGTTTGCAACCTGTGCATTCCTTTTACTTAATTCTCTAAAAAAAAATCCTTGACCTCAACCAGCAGTCTCAGATTGATAGACTAACCCTGACATCTGACAGGAAGGACTTAAATAACTATATAGCCCAGTTTTCATAAACTCAACATCAAACTATTGCTGCTAACATTAAAGGCCATATGTACCACCAGTGTCCCCATAACCAGACATATGTCTTCTTCCACAAACATGTATCCCCTTGAACTAAAGTTTGGTAAGCTGTTTTTTGCCCCAGTTCACAATATTTAGGTCCCTGGCTTGGTGGCATACCCAGTGTCCTGGTCCTAAAACCTGATGTTCAACTTGCTTCTCAAAAATCTGCCTATGAACCAAATCCCTTACTGAATATCTACCATGGGCCTGAGGACTTACTCCCAACACATCTCCCTCAATGTTATTTGCTATTTGGAAGCTAAATAGATTTGTCTTTTCTGTACCTTGGGACTATTCTTTCACCTCTGGGAAATAGAGTTACTGGTATCAGATCTTAACAAATTTTCTCTAAACTAACTTTCTTTCTTTTTTCTTTCTTTCTTTCTTTCTTTCTTTCTTTCTTTCTTTCTTTCTTTCTTTCTTTCTTTCTTCTTTCTTTCTTTCTTTCTTTCTTTCTTTCTTTCTTTCTTTCTTTCTTCTTTCTTAAAACAAGCTAAGAGTAATAGACTCATACTTTTGGTTTTCTTCTCTACCTCCTGCAAATCCAAACATGACCTTAGTTGTCCATCTTTCTCTTAACTCAGTCCTTGTCATCCTGTCATGCCCATCTAGATCTGTACCTGTGACTGGGTTTTATTTCTTTTTCTAATTTGCTTTATATGGTGTACATGATCAGACAGGTTAAACAATTTGTATTCTATTTTACATACTATCTAAAATTAGACATTTCTTTCATTGAACAAATGCCACATGAAAGTCTAGTAGGTATAATGCTCTGTAAGGCATACCAGGATGGACAAGTGTCAGGAAAGAGATGCCTATACTAAATTTGAGAATGGACAGAAGAAATTTCTGAAGCTTTCTGTGAGGCTGGTGAAGGAGAAGGGAACTCAATGCTTGGCTCATCCTTCGAACACAGCTAGATAAATATGAAATCATCCTGAACACCCAAGAAATTGATCTGAGGATGAGAGACAACTGTACAACTAGAGGAAGAAGTGGATTCAGTAATCAAAAATCTCTGAACAAACAGAAGTCCAGGCCCATATGGTTCCCAGAAGAATTCTACTAAACATTTAGCCAAGAGTTAATACCTATTCTCAAGCTGTTCCTAAAAATAGAAATGAAGGATAACTTCCAAACTCCTCTGTGAGGTCAGCATTACCTTGATCCTAAAACCAGAAAAAGGCCCCAGTTAAAAGGAGAACAACAATATCCCTGATGAAAATGAGTGCAAAAATTCTCAACAAGATACTAGCTAATCAACTCCAATAGTGTATTCAAAGAATCACTCATCAGCATCAAGTGGGATTTATTCCTGGGCTGCAGGGGTGGTTCAGTATTCACAAATCAAATAGTGTGATACACCACATTAATAAAAGAAAGAATAAAAACCATATGATCCTCTCAATAGATGTAGAAAAAGCATTTGACAAAGTACAGCATTGATTCTTTGTAATAACTCTCAACAAAGTTGAAATAGAGAGAACATACCTCAACATCATAAATGCCTTATAAAATAAACCCACAGCTAATACAATTCTCAATTGTGGATAAATTGAGAACTTTACCTCTATCATCAGGGACAAGGCAGGGATGTCCAGTCTCATCATTGTTATTTAACTTAGTAGTGGAAGGCCTAGCCTCTGCAATCAACAACAAAAAGAAATAAAAAGCATCCAAATCTGTGAGGAAGAAGTCAAACTTCCACTATATGCAGACAACATGGTACTCTATGTAGAAAACCCAAAAGACTCCACAAAAAATTGCTAGAACTGGCAAATTCAGTAAAGTTTTAGGATATATAATCAATGTACAGAAATCTGTTGCATTTCTATAGACAAATAATGTAGCAGCAGAAAGAGAAAGCAAGTAATCAACCCCATTTACAATTGTACCAAAAGCCATAGGATACCTAGGAATAAACCTAATCAAAGAGGTAAAAAAAAAAAAATCTGTACTCTGAAAACTATGGAACCCTCTTGAAATAATTTGAAGGTGACACAAAGAAATGGAAAAACATTCCATGGTGATGGCTTAGAAGAACAAATATTGTTAAAATATCTATACTACCCAAAGCAATTTACATATTCAGTGCAATCCCTATCAAATACCTCCAGCATTTTTCACAGAGCTGGAACAAACAATCCTAAAATTTGTGTGGAAACATAAAAGACCCAAAATAGTCAAAGGAATCTTGAAAAAGAAAAGCAAAGCTGGAGGCATCACAATTCAATACTTCTAGCTATATTACAAAGCTGTGATCATCAAGACAGTATGATACTCAAAAACAGGCATATAGATCAATGGAACAGAATAAAAAAACCCATAAATAAACCCACAACTCTGTGGTCAACTAATCCTCAATAACACAGGAAAGAATATCCAGTGGGAAAAAAAGATAGTCTCTTCACTAAATGGTGCTGGAAAAACTGGACAGCAACATACTGTGAAGAATGAAACTGAACCACTTTCTTACATCATACACAAAAATAAATTCAAAATGAATGAAAGACCTAAATGTGAGAGAGGAAACCATTAATATCCTAGAGAGTAAGAGCAAGAGCTTCTTTGACTTCAGCCATAGCAACTTCTTACTACACACATCTCCAGAGGCAAGAAAAACAAAAGCAAAAATGAACTATTATAAATTCATCAAGGTAAAAAGCTTCTGTACAGCAAAGGAAACAATCCACACAACCAAAAGGCAACTGATGAAATGGGAAAAGATACTTGTAAATGAAATATCTGATAAAGGGCTAGTATCCAAAATCTATAAAGAAATTAAGAAACTCAACACCAAAAAAATAAATAATCCAGTTAAGAAAAGGGCAGAAGACATGAATAAACCTTTTCCCAAGGAAGACATGCAGATAGCTAACAGACACATGAAAAGATGCTTAAAGATACTCATCATCAGGGAAACATAAATCAAAACTACAATGAAATACAATCACACGCTTGTCAAAATGGCTAAAATTAACAACAAAGGAAACAACAGGGGGACACTTTTACACAGTTGGTGGGAATGCAAATTAATGTAGCCACTCTGGAAAACAGTATGGGAGTTCTTTGAAAAGTTAAAAATAGAACTACCTTATGATCCGGCAATTGCACTACAAGGTATTTATACAAAAGATACAAAAATACTTATTCAAAGGGGCAGACGCATCCCAATGTTTATAGCAGCATTAGCAACAATAGCCAAATTATGGAAAGAGTCCCAAGGTCCATCAACTGATGAATACATAAAGAAAATGTGGTCTATATCTATATCAATATCGATATTGATATTGATATCTATATCTATATAATGGAATATTACTCAGCCATCAAAAGAATGAAATCTTGCCATCTGCATTGACATGGATGGAGCTAGAGAATATTATGCTAGCGAAGTAAGTCTGTCAAAGACAAATACCATACGATTTCACTTACATGGTAGTGAAAGAAAAAGAAAAGAGAGGAAGGCAAACCATAAGAGAGACTCTTAACTATAGAGAACAAACTGAGAGTTGTTGGAGGGGAAGAGTGTGGGGTTTGGGCTAAATGGGACATGGGTAGTAGGAGGAGCACTTGTGATGAGCACTGGGTGTTATATATAAGTGACGAATCACTAGATTCTTCTGAAACCAATATCATACTATATGTCATTTAACTAGAATTTAAATAAAAACTTGAGGGCAGCCCCAGTGGTTCAGGGGTTTAGTGCCACCTTCAGCCTGGGGCGTGATCCTGGAGACCTGGGATCAAGTCCCACATCAGGCTCCCTGCATGGAGTCTCTCTCTGCCTGTGTCTCTGCCCCCCCCCCTCTTTCTCATAAATAAATAATAATAAAAAAAATCCTGGAGACCTGGGATCAAGTCCCACATCAGGCTCCCTGCATGGAGTCTCTCTCTGCCTGTGTCTCTGCCCCCCCCTCTTTCTCATAAATAAATAATAATAAAAAAAAATCTTAAATAAAAACTTGAAACATGGGGTGAAAAAAAGAAATGTTTTCCAAGTGGGTTTGAGAATGAGAACTAAACAAAATCCTCTGCAGGAACAGATATGTATTCTCTATTTTATTTGCATTCTATTCCATGTTCTTTACAAAGGGTTGGGTAATATTATGGCCGAATGGTAGGAGAAGCTTCATGAGAAAGATGGATATGGATATATTTTGGTGCTGAAAGCCAGATTGAGTTTTTATTCACATAGGTCTATTCCATTCAGTGGATGAAACAATGTAAATGAGCAGAGAATATACACCACACATATTCAGAACACAGGCAAGTCCCAATGTGACTTATTCAACTGAAGAGTTGAATTAGGAACTTATTCCTGAAGACTTTCAGAGACACAGCCAACTTGAAGAGTTGCCGTTAAGAGAGAAAATGGTGAAACATTAGGCCCAGAGATATCAATTTAGGAGTTTCCATAGCTGAAGTTTGAAGCAGAAATTGTTAAGATTGCCTATGTACATAGAGCACAGGACAGAAAAGTCAAGGAATAAACCCTGGTAAATATGTGCATTTAAAAGATGATATAAAAAAATAAGGTCCTAAAAAACAAACAAACAAATAAAAAACAGATACATAAGCTCCTGGATCTAGTGAGTATCTTGAGTCCCCTTCCTGCATGAAGACATCCCGTGATGACAGAATTTGTACACTAAATTAAGAAGCAAAAGAGATCAATAGGAAATTTAAGAAGAGAATCAGAATATTGCAGTAAAATAGTAGTAAATGAGGAGTGGAGGAAATAAACACATATCTCTATGAAGTCATTTGATGATAAAGAAGGCAGATAATTCCAAAATTTTAAGTGTCCTCTTTAATAGTGAATTATCAATATTTCCTCTTTTTCTTTGATTGATAACATGAAATACCCCGAAAAGAAATTGAAACAATAAATGTTTTGATTATAAAACAATGCACTTAAAGTCAAATACTACCTCTTCATACTGCTTCCTACCTTGATCTTCAATATTTTGGTCAAACTGCTCTACATAAACCAATGAGTAAACATGAGGAATTGTTGTTTGAAGAAAGAAAAAAAGCTGGCAGAAAGTTTAGTTACCAGGCATCAAGTATCTTTACTTTAAAATAATAGGTTCTATTATAAACTCATATAATTAGAGGACTTTGCAAGGCAAATTTTTTTAAAGTTTTTTTTAAAAAAGATTTTATAAGATAAAAATAACTGCAAAATGTAACTTAAAGCATTTTCTAAATGCTTTAATTAGGATAATATTACTTTATCAAATTTATGGGGACTATTCAAGTTAGGTATTACATAGTCTTCAAAAAACTCCAGCTTTCTTCCTCAAAAACAAATGAAAACAAAACAAATCTTAGACTTTCTAGTTCACACCAGGAAGGGATTTCTAATAGTGGCTAAAATCTTCAGAATATATACCTCCTATTCATTATCTACTAGACGTAGTGCTAGAGGCTTTCACAAGTGTAATTTTATTAAAGCCCTATAATGACCTGGTGACAAGTATTATTTGTGTTGCCCATGTGAGGAAGCCTTGTTTAAATATTTGAGCTAGGGCGTAACCAGCAAGTGACAAAAAGGGTTTGATCTGGGATGATGTCTGATAATTGACATCTTGTCTCATTCACTAACACATGCGAGTATTTATTTATTTACTAATCAACTTTCAATAAATCATGTAGCATTCAATAAATTCTTACTAAGCACCGGTTGTGTGCCAGTAGGCACTGCCATGTTGGGTTCATTTATGAATTTATGGAAGATTTATGAAATATATTTCGGTACTTCTATAAGTTGATCTGTGTCTCCTGATTCTTCAATTTTACATGATTGCATTTTCTTGGCTGGGAAGTGCTGATCAAGAAGATTAAGCATTGTACCCAAGGATGGCACTGTTCTGTTCAATTCAGCTTGACAAATAACTATGTGTCAAGCAGATTTTTAGGTGCAATGCTTGTAGAGGTGAGAAAATGTGGCCTTGTCTCTATTCTTTTGTAATTGCAGTCTAGTGGGGAACAGATGATAAATAAGTAACTACTAGTGTGATGAGCATCATGAAGGAAGAATTACAATGTGCAGTGGGAGAATCTGATCTGACTCAAATGCTTTCCTACAGGAAACTTGACGACAAGAGGACAATGAGAAGAATATTTTTATAGAGATAACTATGGTTTCATTTTCAGGAGCAATATCTCTTGATTACTCTTTTAGGACATTAAGTAGAAAAGCAATATTTTGCTTTAGTCCACACAACTGCTAAAATGTATTCTTTTGGTAATTCTACCTGTAACAATGCTGAGGGCACAGAACAACACAGAATATTCTCAAAAGAATATTTCATTTCAGATTAAGAAATTATCTATATGAGCTTGCACAGCAGTAGCTCACAGTGCAACCTCTAAATTGTAACACTAAAATATATTATTTAAAAGGATTAGAAAAGGTAAGAGCAATTATAAACACAAACAAATGCAAAACAGAGTGATACAAAATCTAGTGACATGTCTGGCAAGAACTGAAATCAACTTCAGGACCTATGAAGAGGTCTTGTTACAGCCATGCTAGGATTGATTCTCAGGCCTGGGTATACAAAGACAACAAGAGACTTGGGGTGTACCCTTACAGAATTTAGGATTCAAGGGTGAGAGAGACATTAATATAAACCACCATACTGTAATGAATGAAAAATTACAACCCTGAAAAACACAATTAGGTGATCAAACTTGTGTTAAAATGTGCTGTGTACATATTATAAATCTGCACAAAATGATATGAAAAAATGCACAAAACAATTATGAAATGCATTTATGTATAATTTGTGCAATTAAAAAGTAAACACATAAAAGTAGGGCATAAAACAATACATAGTGTAAAATTTCTTCCTTTTATGCATGCATAGGCATATCAAAACGATTTAAAGATAAAGAAAGAACACATGTATCATCTGGGAATGGTAGGATTATGGATTTCTAATTTCTTCTTTCTTTTCTGCACATTCCAAAATATCTACCATAACCATACATTGCACTTAGAGCAAATCTATCAAAAACATTAAAATAACTTGTATTAGTGAATTTGGGGAAGACATTTTTGCATGCAAAATGTTAAGTTATGATGGCTTACTCTGGCAAAATAGAGGACTTCTTTTTGTTGGCTGCTATTATGCAATTTTTTTAATGATTTTACTTTTAATGTCTAGAGTTGGTATGCCTTTTTTTTATCTCTCAATAGGTATTGTTAATACCTTACAAATGAAATAATACATTTAAGATACATAGCTCAAGGGATCCCTGGGTGGCGCAGCAGTTTAGCGTCTGCCTTTGGCCCAGGGCGCGATCCTGGAGACCCGGGATCGAATCCCACGTCCGGCTCCCGGTGCATGGAGCCTGCTTCTCCCTCTGCCTGTGTCTCTGCCTCTCTCTCTCTCTCTCTGTGTGTGACTATCGTAGATTAAAAAATAAAAAAATAAAAGATACATAGCTCAATTTTCGATGCACTATCATGGTGTGGTAAATTTCATTTCCATCTACCTTCATTTTATTTATTTGTTTATTTAAAAATAAATTTATATTTTGGAATTAATTTTTGATTTACAGAAAAGTTGCAAAAATTGTACATAATTCTCTTTCAGTTTCCTCATTATTAACATTGGATATTACCTAATTCTACTTTACTTACTCAATCCCTAAAACCCCTTGTTCTCATCAAAGGAATCTCCTTACAGTCCCCCTTGTTCTCATCAAAGAAATATCTTCTTACAGACATATTAAATGCTTGCATATGCTTTTTCAATCTGAAAACTAATCCTTGTAACATTTCTTAAATGTAAAGAAATATGATTTTAAGGTGGAATTATAAACTTTATATGATTCAATCAATATTATGAAAATGAATAATTTCATACTGTGAAATGTTATATTTAAAAGAAAAAACTACATTGCTCATTTTCAACTACTGGCAATGAGACTCCTATCCTCTTTGCCAAATCCCACATACTTTGTATTTGCCACTGTCTATATCATACCTTTCAGTAACATTGCTCAACACATATTGGAATAGGAGGCTCTAATAACTCGAGTTTTATCTTTGTGTGTAGCTTATAATTTAAGCATATAGCAATAAATTAAAATATATATAAGGGCACCTGGGTGGCTCAGTGGTTGTGTCTGCCTTTGGCTCAGGTCATGATCTTGAGATCCTGGGATTGAGTCCCGCATTGGGCTCCCTGCAGGGAGCCTGCTTCTCCCTCTGCCCTATGTCTCTGCCTCTCTTTCTGTGTGTCTCATGAATAAATAAATAAAACCTTAATTTTTTTGTATTTCTAGAGGATAGACATTATACCATGCAGTATTTCTGACATCTTTTTTAAGCCCAGAAAGATGCTAGATGAAACAATAGAAAGTTCTGATAAGCATGTGCAAAGAGATCTTAAATTATATTTTGACTCATTTGTTAGCAACGTGTGCAGAATGAAAGTCAAGAGTTTAAAACTAGCCAATAAGACATCTATTTTTGCATTAGTTTAAAAAAGTCTAGGAGGAAAAGTTGTAAAACTTGCATCCATTCTATATGCTTGTTTTGCTTGTTAAAGAACTAAATTAAGTAAAGTTGTATTCGTTCAAGCTTTCATTGAGATTTTTAAGCTTGGTAATCTTTTTACAATTTGGAAAGCAGTCCCTGATGGCATCAGAATAAGAATCCAACTAGGCTATCTTTGTTTGGATATTTATTTATAGATAATAATATTATAGTCATAGAATTACATATTTGTAATTACGAAGTATTCCAAGTCTTCACTTGAGAAAGACATAGAGTTAGGGGTGCTAAATGTTACTCAAGATCCATTCTGGATACTTATGCTCCTGAATAGAATGTCAATAGAGTATGATTTTCACTAAATAGTATGCATATTTAAAATGCATTGAGCCTATGTAATATCAAATTTGTCAGAACAACAACAAACAAAAAAAAAAAACACTTCACTCCTTGTTCCTATTTTTTTCATCAAGCCAAAAACAACTGTTATCAGATTTTATTTTTTACACTGTTAAATATTCAAAATACAGCATAGCATTTTTAAAACCTAGAAATACCATAAATAGTGATTTCCCTATGGATTTTTTTCCTTTTCAATTCATATGATTTCATTTTGTATATGCAATTTCTTTTCTGTCTAAATTCATTTTAAGTTGTGTCTTCATTGGTCCACCTATCCTCTCTAACATGCTTATTGTATTTATTTCTTTTTTAAACATTTTATTTATTTATTTGTTGCAAGGGGGGGGTACAGGTAGAGGGAGAGAGAGAATCCTAAGCAGACCCCATGTTGAGCATGGAGCCCAACGTGGAGCTCGATCCCACCACCCTAAGATCATAACATGAGCTGAAATCAAGAGGCAGATGCTTAACCAACTGAGCCACCCACCTGCCCCTTACCTGCTCATTTTAATTTGCTGAATAATTGCACCTCTTTCAGCTTAGGTAATTGGTGGATGATCAATTACTAATAGATAACTTGAAATAATTAGAATATTTTCAATATATTTGAGGCCTTTGTTGAAACTATGTTCAATAAAAACAAACATTTTGAAAAAGTATTCATACTCTAGATAGCCCAAATTAAAGACAAAGTATTTGTAATTCTTGGGAAAAGTAACTGAAGTGAAAGCAAATAATTAGTGGACTAAGCATAAGTTGTTCAGCTGAAACCCGTGCTGCCTTTTTTAGTATGGTATAAGTTGAATTCATGGTGGATTGGCTTAAGCTGCCTTAAGTCTGGACCTACTTTTTAAATTTGGCTTAACATAATAAGAAGTAAATGTTTTCTGCTTTGTGCTTTTAAATTTGTAAGGATTGGAAAATATCAGTGAACCTGTAGGGGAAAGAATAACCAAGCAAAGCAGATCCAGGCCTCTAGATAGAGAGGCTGGAGCCACTATAATCTGCCTGGAGACTAAACAGAAGGAAAAATAATGTCCTTCCTTTGCTTATATAGATCCTCACTGGGAGGTGAAGGACCATCTCATGTGCGCACTTGTATTTAACAGGCCTTGCTCTTGTATGGTCTGTTACTAGGAATAACAATAAACAGTAGCTCATTACCCAAGGTGCTGTCTCATTACATAAGGAGCTACTCTGGCATATTAAAAATAATATACTGAAAGCATAAAAGAAAACATTACTGAAACTAAATGCAAACACCTGTGCCTTTTATTTTAGATAAATTGATCTACAAAAGAGTGGCATAGTTAATGAAAATCCTTAATGATTTAACAGTGAAGCAAATTATCTCTGAAAGTAACATGGCTTTAAAAGATGGTAAGATCTGAAAACCAGTGAAATCCAATATTCTTGTAAGCAACACCAGTCACTATGTTATAACTCTGTGGGAATAAGAAAGCTACAAAATCAGGAAGGGAAACAAAACTACTTTTTTTAGTGATAGTTTCAAAAGTCAACTAAAATGCTTCCAGGGTGCCATGAAAATATATCCCAAACTAATCTAATCCTGCTTCTAGTAATTACTTTTTCCCTTTTAGGCAAAACACAGTTGACAGAAAACAGCAAATTATTTTTAGGGAATTTAATAAGGATGAGGTATCATACTCAAAGAGAATTTTCATTACTTTAGATCATAATATTTTGAGATTTTATTTTCAAGAAACTTTCCAAAAACTTAAGGTGTGATTGGGCTACAAAAGATCAGGTTAGAAGGAAGATAAATTTGATCAAATTTTTGAGATTGGTGTTATATGAATGGTCTATACAAAGGTTCAAAGAATTTGAAAGTGGGCAGAAAAAAATGTCATGAACATACAGAAATCTTTGATACAAATTAAATAAAAAGATTTACATTTGGATGAAATAAAGCAAGAAAGGTTTTGAGCATTAGAAATAAAAATTTAAGAAATTTCTGTTATGTAGCACAATAAGTTAGTATATTTCTGGACACAACAGATCATGAACATGATATGATTGTATTTTTCCAGAGATATAACTGAAGAGAAAAAAAATGGAATCCAAAAACATTAAAATAAATTAATGAACATCTTAGAATCACATCAGTTCTAGTTGCAAAATGAAAAGCTATCAGATATACTTCTCCTAAAAGCCCTAAGCTCTATCTTGGCATTGTCCAGATTCTGAAAGAACACAGAATTAGACGACTTGCTATGGTAAAGGACTTTCAGCAGACCTCTATCAATCCCAGGGGAGATCTTACATATCAACCTTTATTCGGATAGAAGTATTGAATTATTCCTATTACAGAGTTATTCCTATAGAAAATTGAAGGTGAAAGAAAATTTAGTACGAATGCTCAGTCATTTTAATTTACATAAAGGAAAACAAATATCAGGAAGAAAAAGAAACATTTCAATTGTAGGACTTATTTAATCTTTAAATAAATCTTACAGAATTTATATGATTGTCCTATTGAAAAAAATATAAGGCTCCAAGTGTTTAAAGAATTTGCCATGAGTTACTCAGCCAGATGTCAGTGGATTTCAAATTCAAACATTATAATAGAATATTTCATTCTCAATACCATAGCAATATGAGAAAATGTAGTGGACATAGGCTAAATTCTGCTGACTCAATTTCAGTAATTTTCAGAGCCTAGGCAAGGGGATATTTATTGCAGTAGATTAAGAAATATAATACATGTAAATGATATATACTTATATATCATAAAATAAAATAACTTGTTTGAATTTTCTTCCTATCCCTGCTTTGTCTCATATTCTTACCTTAGTGTAGAGATAGAGAAAAAATTACAAAAATCTACTTTAGAGTCATAAATAAAGAATAAGATATGTTATGGGATGTTGACTTTTTATTACAGATAACATGTGAGAGAATTCCTTATTAAAATCTATTGTAATGGAACTGAAGGGTACTATGCTGAGTGAAATAAGTCAATCGGAGAAGGACAAACATTATATGGTCTCATTCATTTGGGGAATATAAAAAATAGTGAAAGGGAATAAAGGGGAAAGGAGAAAAATGAGTGGGAAATATCAGAAAGGGAGACAGAACATGAAAGACTCCTAACTCTAGGAAACGAACTAGGGGTGGTGGAAGGGGAGGTGGGTGGGGGTGGGGGTGACTGGGTGGCAGGCACTGAGGGGGGCACTTGACAGGATGAGCACTGGGTGTTATTATGTATGTTGACAAATTGAACACCAATAAAAAATAAATTTATTAAAAAAAGAAAATCTATTGTAAAATAAATAAATAAATAAATAAATAAATAAATAAATAAAATCCATTATAATGGCTTACGGAGCTATGGGAACAAGAAAGATTGCGAACACAGGCAGTAAATTGGAGAAGAAGGTGGTGTGTTTTGAAAAAGAACTGTGCTCCTATTCAGATTTCCCCTTTACTTCACTCTAATTTTAAATAGTTTGGAGCACCAAATCAATGCAATACCTAAGGATTTTCATCTCTTGTGTTTATGCCTTTGGGTAATCCTCTCCCTTTGAGTGTGGGGGGGAATATGTGATTGCTTCTAAATAACAGTATTTGATAAATAAATAAATAAATAAATAAATAAATAAATAAATAAACAAATAACAGTATTTGCCAAAGGTGGTGATGGGATGTTACAGCATATAAGACTCGATCTTAGCAGACTGAAGTGAGAGACTCTCCCTGTGGCTCAATGACCTAAGTGGCCATGTTGGAGAATCCAATGTGGCAGAGAGCTGCAGACAGCTTCTAAAAACAGGAAAGCCATGGTCCTAGGAATATAACTATAAGAAAAGTAATTCTCTCAACAATGTGAATGAGGTTGGAAGCAGTCTTCTCCAGTATAGTTTCCCCTGTGACACTTTATGTACAGAAACCAGCCATGCTGTGCCTGCACTCCTGACTTACTATGACTGTGATATACAAAACATTTGTGTAATTTGTTATGCAGCAATAGAAAACTAATGCAATGGATTACTTTAATATCTTTGGGACTGAGTTGAAAAATTAAATACATTTTTTTTTTTTTTAAATTTTTTCTTGGTTGTAGGGCTCTGGAATTTAAAGACTGTAACCTGAAAAGTCAATGTTGTTGGGTAAGCAAGAAGACTGAGTCCGAAATATAAATCCATGAGAGCATATATGGTATGAGGACCATTAAAAAGGGCTGAAGTTAAAATAAATAAAAAGGGCTGAAGTTTAACTACATGTTACCTCCTATATAGGCTTTCTTGTATAGTGATCCTTTAGGTTTTTTTTAGCGGTTTGAAAGTTTTTCTTTTTTTAATTTAAATTCAATTTGCCAACATTAGTATAACACCCAGTGCACATCATATCACAGGCCCTCCTTAGTGCCTGTCTCCCAGTTACCCCATCCTCCCACCCATCTTCCTTTGTTTAAAGGAATTTACCTGTTTAAAGTATTCTGAACAGTTTTGCTTTGAGCCAATAGGCAGATTTCTTAAGTAAGAAATCTTATCTCTGCCCTTTGGGAAAGTGTCCCACAGACCTCAGGGAGATAATCTGATTGCTCTAGGCACATGATTCTCCTAAAACTGACAAAACACTGGATCCTTAAATACAGAGTTAAATGCACTTAACCTTCTTTACCTCATGGGATTCTTCTACTTAACAATATACTCAATCTTCAAGTTGTAAGGTGAGTGGTGGTGCTTGTAGATTTGTTCAGATTTCCTTAATGCTGTAAACCAAGTACAATAGTAATTGTACATACAAAACCATAAGAGGAGACCATTCTGCTTTTACAAAGACTCAATGATTGCCTCCTACCAGGTTCACAAAGCTGAATTACTTTTTTTTTCTTTTTTTAAGATTTAGACGATATAACAAATCTAGGACATGCAGTTTTAATTTAAAGAATTCTCACTGCATGCTTACTGTTTGGTCTATTGTTTAAAAACATTGGAAATAGAATGTGTTTTCCTACAATTAGGAATGATTCCTTTGCAAAGCAAGAACTCACAACATACCAGTTTCCTGCTCTATGGATACCATTTTATATCTTTATTATTATATTTTAATAACATATATACCTTGTTTGTATTTTGATAGCTTGAAATACTCTGGTTGCCTCATCATCTCCCATGGAAAAAAGTCAAGAAAAAAAACATTTTGTAGTTGAGAAATGTGAGCTACTGTATCAACATTTCTGTTGAACAGACATAAGTGAAACATAAACACCCACTTATTATACATTTCTTTACTTTCAAATAAGAATATTAATTTAATAAAGACATCACTAGATCATTAAAAATTGTCTAATTGTCTTCTCTGCATTCTTGGCTTTTCTTTTTTTTGCATTAAATTTTTTTTTCTTGTTTATGTTTGGATTTATTTTTTTTTTAAATTTTTTAATTGGAATTCAATTTGCCAATGTACAGCCTAACACCCAGTGCTCATCGCGCCAAGTGCCCCCCTCAGTGCCCATCACCCAGTCACTCCAACCCCCTACACACTTTCCCTTCCACTATCCCTTGTTCATTTCCCAGAATTACGTGTCTCTCATGTTTTGTCACTGGCCATCAGGGAAATACAAATCAAAACCACAATGAGATACCACCTCACACCAGTGAGAATGGGGAAAATTAACATTTTTGGCTTTTCTATTCTGTCCTCTTTTATTTTGCCATTCTCCCTCCAAACACATTGGGCCTGAATTCTTATAAAATGCATGTAATTTAAACTTTGCTTCTCTTTAATAGCTCTTCAGGGATGTTGGAGAGAAGCAAAATTTTATACATATTAAAACTAAAATGTGAGCTACCAGCTTGGAATGTAGACAAGAGTTGGTAGAGTTATGTGAAGGTAGGAAATGGGTTTCCTTCCTGAAAGTTTAATTTGGTGGTATTTTCTGTAAGGTGCCCGGAGCACTTGTTAACATTCATAACATGCTAACAAGATTTATTTTTCATAGAGAATATAAATTGGGCAGGAGAAAGCTTTGGGAATGAACAACAGACTGATATGGAAAGATGCAGGGATGTGGTTCTACGTACTGCCCTTCTTTTTTCAAATACACATGTATACCATTAGGCCTGTGGCTCTCTTTAATCTTCTCTGTTTTTGTTTTTCTCTCTCTCTTTACTTTTTATTTATCTCCCTTGAAGCCTCCATTTGTGCTCCTTTTCTTCAAAGTCTTTTAGTATATAGTTCAAACTTGTACATGTCTGTCTATCCTAACACCTAGTAGTAGTGTCTTTTTTTTTTAATTCAACATATTTAAATTGATCAACATATACTATAATGCCATAAGACTTGAATTCAGTGTCTCTATCAATTTGAATTATGCACTCAGCACAAATATTTCATTATAATATATCTGTGATTTTATTTTTAGATGTTTATTATATAAAGTATGTATGTGTCTGATAAGATTAAACATATAATCCAGATTACCGTTATTTGATATTTCAATTACAAATTTCACCTAATTACAAATTAACATCATAAACATTACATATTTAATATCTGTGTATGCCATGTATTAGTTTTATGTCATCGTAATTTATGAAAATTTAGTGAACTTTATTGAATAAAGTCTTGGCAAAACCACTAGCCACTGATCATTTCCAATCAGGTCAACAAATATCCTCATATTCTGAAACGGTCCGAAAAGCTGAGAAGTGTAATTCAGTTAAATCCAAATCTCACTTTTATCTTCAGTTTTACATCATGGCTAAGAGAACTCAGCTTCATTTTCAGAAATTACATAAAAGAAAGCCAATTTAATAAAGGAGCCTTTGTAGAACCCTGGATTCAAACATGAATTCTAGTTTTTATATATTGCCTATGGTCTCAGGAACACATTCGCTTGTTCCTAAAATTCTTATTCTACCTGGAAGTTTTTAGTAGACATAGTATATTTTCAGCTAATTATGAAACCAACATTCTGAAGATACTATTTTATAATTGAGACACTTCTCGAGATTTGCACTTCAAAACATAGCCACACAAAATAAAGCACATTTCATAATTACTAACCACTTTTGAAATTGAGAATTCATTTTCTGGCAAGAACTGTGAAATTTTAAAAAATCTATTATTTCTTCAAACTCGGGGCATTTCAGCAAAGAGAAATAAGAGTCTTACAGTGCCATCTGTTTAATACACATGTTCAGTATGAATCTAAATATCTGGATTTCTGTAAACAATAGAACAAAGTTTCTTTTTATTCTCTGGAAAAAAATTTGTTGTATCACTGTTGATCTTTTCTCTTCAATTTCAAGATGATACATGTTCACTGTAGAAATCACATGTTCGCTGAAGAAACCACAACTTTTGTAATAGGAAAAAGGATAAAACAATGTTTATGTTGATTCCCATTTCACAGAGGCCAGATCATGGACCCTGACTCAGGCTGCCTGGATTATAATCTCAACTCCAGCACTTACAAAATACTTAAATTTAGGGAAATTACTACAGAAACCTCAGTCTCACCATCTATAAAATGGAGTTGGTAACAGTGCATAAATAATGTTATTTTGAGATAGAAGCAAACTTACTCATTTACTGTGAGTACCACACCCCCTGTCATACCATAAAATCCAACAAGTATTACTAAGATCATTATTTTTTTTAAAGATTTGAAAGAGAGAGAGAGAGACTGTGTGAGCAGAGGGAGGGGCAGAGAGAAAAGCTCCAGCAGACTCCAGCAGACTCCCCACTGAGTGCAGAGCCCAATGTTGGGACTCGATCTCACAGCCCTGAGATCATGACCTGAGCCAAAATCAAGAGTTCAATGCTTAACCAACTGAGCCACCCAGCTGCCCTACTAATATCATTATTATTAAAGTCAAATTATTTTTTTCAAAAATTGCACATTTTGTGAAGATTTTGTGATGTCATTTTCATCTTTTTCATGTAAAAGATGATAATATTTAGACTGATAAATATGGTAGTAATTAAATATCTATGGATATACATTGAAGTTAAAGCAAAAATTAAGTATCGGAATTTCCCAATTTTCTTTACACATATAAATACTTAGAATCTTAAAGGTTTTGGCCTGTGTATCCCTTAATGAAATAAGAGGCATTTCTAACTCTTCCTATTTTATCCACTAAAGAAAGCAAATAAATACATGTAAATATGCAGACAAATAAAATGTAATTATAGATATTTCTCAATCTGCACTATATTTTAGTTTATTTTTCCTCCATTTGTCTCCTTCAGAATCCATCAACATAGTATCTACTACAACATACCCATTAGTTTACTTGTGCTAGCATCCCAATTTGAGAGACTCTCGGAGCATCATTGTACAGTAAAATGGGAGGTATTTATTGACTGTATTTAGATGCCGACAAACAAATATCATCCATTAGATAACTGAGAGAGGAAAATAGTAAAAAAGAATGTGGCAAAGAAGGTAACTATATAAATAAAGAAGGTAATTATCATCCAAAGGTACTTTTTAGAAAGAAGGAAGGATCTAGGGAATATAATGTTTTTTTATAAAGTACATGGCGAGAAAAAAAGTGCATGGGAAAATCAACTAGGAAATCAGTATCTGAAAAGCATTAATCCATAATTGTGCTAATAATTTATGATTCTTTGTTATGAAATGATTGTAATGCTGTCCATAAATTGCGATACCTAATGAATCATTCCATACTTCACAATTATAAAAACACTTAATTTTGGTTTGAAATAGACTAAAGTACATAAAGAAATACCAGTGTATTAAATTTGTGTGTAAACAGTAACCTAACTTATCAAACAAAAGAGTTATACTTTCTTGTGTCACTTAGTCTCAATGCCTTAGTTTCGTTATGTATAAAGAATTGGATAAGATCACACTTAATGCTCTTTCCACTGCCAAATTTATAATTCTATATCTTATTTTAAAATGAGTAAAAGTTATATTTTTATATCATATATGTTCTTTTTAAATTTTAACTAAGAAATACAGGCTTTTTTTGCCCTATCCAGAGAGGGGTCCATGCAGTGTTTTTCTGAGTTTCTGCCATAACTCAAGGGGGAGTTTTCACAATGTCTGGAGCCCTGGATGTCCTACAGATGAAGGAGGAGGGTGTTCTCAAATTGCTTCCAGCAGGAACCCACTTAGATGGAACCAACCTTGACTTCCAAATGTATCGGTACATCTACAAAAGGAAAAGTGATGGCATCTATGCTGGAAGTCTGAAGACAGCCTGAGAAGCTCTGCTGGCAGCTCAGGCCACTGTTGCCATTGCAACCCTGGCTGAGGACACATCACATCCTCTAGAAATACCAGCCACCGGGCTGTGCTGAAGTTTCCTGCTGCCCCTGGAGCCACTCCTGGAACCTTCCATGACCAGATATGAGCAGCCTTCCAGAGCCAAGACTTCTGGTGGCTCCTGCTCCAGGACTGACCACCAACCTCGCAACATCTCATGTTAACCGGCCCAACATCGCTCTGTGTGACACTCTTCTCCACCCATGGGGGCGGGGCCATCCTGTGCAACCCCAGGATTTCACTTCCAAGGTCAGAGGAGGCTGAAGCTGGCTGGGAGGTTCTCCACTGTGCAGTCCTGGCTCTCATAAACTCTGGAGGAAAGTTTCATCAAATCCCTTCCTCCACAGAGATCCTGAAGAGACTGACAAGGAGGAGCAGGCTGCTGCTGGAAAGGCTGTGAGCAAAGAGGAATTGCAGGCCAAATGCATAGTCCCAGCTCCAGAGTTCACTGCTACTTGGTGGCAATGGTGTCTGGAGGTGCCCCATGTCCTCTGGGCCCAGTGGTTCCCTGCTGAGGCCTGTTCTGCAGCTCCCACTGTGCAGGCCTGAGTGCAGGGACAACTACGGACCAGTGGGAAATTAGTTCTTCCTCCCCAGACTCAAACAGAAAGTGGAAATAAGGTTGATGGAAAATAGCATCTTAAGAAAAAGAGAAAGAAGAAAAGAAGAAAGAAAGAAAGAAGAAGAAAGAAAGAAAGAAAGAAAGAAAGAAAAAGAAAAGAAAAGAAGAAAGAAAGAAAGAAAGAAAGAAAGAAAGAAAGAGAAAGAAAGAAAAAAAAGAAGAAAGAAAAAGAAAGACCGAACGAAACCTCCCCCCCCCAAAAACCCTCCTCCCTCCCGCCCGCTCCCTCACGCCCAATCCCTCACTCCACACATCAATCCCTAACTCCCTCCACTCCCACATAAAGCACGAAAGAAAAAGAAAAAAAGAAATCTGGAATCTTTGCTTTAAGATAATAGAAAATAGATGGTGATTCTCTGGATATTGGCTCTGTAGGGAATGCTGCCAAATTTTAAATTCTTATCTTAATAATCATCATTGCGAACTGCCTAAAGAAAGCATGCAATATGATTTTCATTATTAATTATAATGTCTTGTAGAATATAATTGTCTAAATTGATCTGTGATAAAATCATGAAATATATTGAGTGGCAAAATCAAGTTTATTTATTTCAAAATTAGTGAGCCCTTATTGAATAGGAGAACTTTGGAATAATTATTTCAGAATACATTTGGGAAAGACTTCAACAAATTTCCTTGATTAAATTAGATTTGGGCTCTAAAATCATAATTTGAAATCATGAGCTTTCTGATGGATTTGAAAGGATTAAGTTTAATGTATCTATGAGAAATAGAATAGTCCTGAAGAGTGGGGGAAACAGACTTTTTTTCCTGCTTTGTTGGAATCCTCAAAATAAATATGGAAAAAGGCCAAACAATAAGAAGTGGAGGACTCTTATTAGGATTAGGCAGTAAAAGTTGTCAGTGGAGTCTGAAATATCAGAATCTGTCTTTGCCAGAAAAATAATGACAAGAGCAGTTTAGGCCTCTAAATAATCTACGTATTTTGTGAAAAGAGGAAGGGGATTAATATTAAACTGAATATTTTGTGAGATTGTAGGGAAGATTCTGTGGTAAATTCAACATGAATTTGTCATAGGTAATAGGAAAGAGGAAAGATTTTATGAAAGAAGGAGAAATAAAGGGTAAATACAACAACAACAAAAAAAAAGTAAAAGAAGATGTCGGGGCACACAAGCAAATATAGATAGAGGAAACAAATTAACCTAGAGCTTAAAAGAGAATCTACTGAAACAGAGAAAAGTGAAAAAATAAATTCCCATTATTTTAATGAAGTGAAGGGCAAATAAAGGTAAGCTCTTAAAAACATTAATATAGAATTTCAGCTTGTTTATTGTGGTAGTTTTGAGAATAATTTTTACCAGTTGCTCAGTAATTCCTAAATTCTGGCAGGTGAATATTTAGCAATCCAGTAGAGTCTCTGATATCAGATGGAATTCTTCAAGAACATATAACTTGGTGAAATGGCAGGGTGTACTATATGAGGCTAATTAACAATTCACACTAAATTAAATGCAATTCTTTTGCTGATTGAAGGTGTTCTGAGTAGACCAAGAACTGAAGATGCCTAACAAACTAATGGGCAACTTCAGTCAAGGCTCCAAGAACTGAAGATGTTTAACAAAGTAATGGGCAACTTCACTCAAGGCTCTGGCACAAAACCAAATTAAGGGAAACAAGTAATACTCATGTATGAGGTAGCTAAGCTTATGCCAAAGTGTCAGCATATGTCTACAAAAGCAAGTGAGAAGGTAAATAAATAATTAACAACAAATTTTGACATTAGAAGTTCACTTAATTTTTGATCAAATAAGAGTTTGTATCATTTTGTCACTAAAACAAGAGTTATATTTTTTATTTTGTTAACAAAAGAGTTTTACTCAATGAAATCTGTGTCTCCTTAAAAACATCTTGAAATATTAAACTGTTAGAAATATAAGCTTAATAGAATAGTTAAAATTTCTTAAGGTTGTAGCATTTCTGCTACGTTCCATTATGTATTTACATCAGAAATAAAAAAAGCCCTTAGCATGTATTTCCAAGAAGGTAAATCCAAAATTATATCTACTAAAAAATCATTAATTGAATGAAATAGGAAAATAATATTATGTATTTATCAAATATGTTTGTATGCCTTAATGTTATTTTTTAAGATCTTATTTTTAGTAATCCCAAACTCACAACCCCAAGATCAAGAGTTTCATGTTCCTGGGCAGCCCAGGTGGCTCAGGAGTTTAGCGCCGCCTTCAGCCCTCTAGACATAGGGCTCCCTGCATGGAGCTTGCTTCTGCCTCTGCTTGTGTCTCTGCCTCTCTCTCTCCCTCTCTCTCTCATAAATAAATAAAAATCTTAAAAAAAAAAAAGAAAGAGTTTTATGTTCCATCAACTGAACCACCCAGGTGCTCTTATTTGTCTTAATATTGCATGAAGATTTTCTGTTAATTTGGTCAGAATGCCTGAGCCAACATCTCACTGATGATTTAGCATCAAAATATAGAAAGTCAAATACATGATTTGGGCTAAGACAGAGTTGGGTTCAAATGCCAACTCTATTATTTACTAATTTTTTTTTTATTTACTAAGTTAAGATTGGAATTACTTCCTTCTTCTGAGACATGGTTCTCTGTTTCTAAAATGTTATTAAATTCCAAAAAAAAAAATGTTATTAAATTCCTAATCATGAGGGTGTTTAAAGATGGGATTAAATTAGATAGTGAATGTAACAATCTAGTATTTCACCAGGCATGGAGTAAACATTCAAGATGGAAATGGTAATTGTTATTTTATGAAAGAGTAATACAAACTCCATTCCAATGTAATCGCAAAACCTTCCTAGCCTCTCTCTCTCTCTTTTTTTTTTAGCCTCTCTTAAATATCTTCACCTGAGGTGATTTTTTTTCTCAGTGATCCTCAGATTCACCCTCCTTGCACCCAGGATCCACTGAGGTATCTTGATGTCTGCAGTTGCCTGAGGAACCCGTACAGTATACATCCAAAAACTTAGCAACACTTTGTATTGGTAATATTCATGTATTTGTCCAATTCTTATGACTTCAAGGTTTCAAAATCCTACCCAATATTGTCACCCATCTCACTTAATCTTTGCTTTCTGTTTAGCAGTTCTCTTTTCTGAGATACTGTTGTTTCATAGGAGGAAACCAAGCCATAAAGTCTGTCAAGTAAAAAGGCAAAGGACAGAGAGGATTTTCACCCTTCTCAGTTACCCTTTTTCTATTATCTTATGAAAAGTAGTTTTATTTTCTTATCCTCATTGTAGTTTATTTCATGAAAATCTGAATTGCTATATTCGTTTTTGTGTGTGTGGAAAATATAATTTGACAGATACAATTTTTTATATTGAATTAACTATGCAAGTTATGGATAAGCAAAGGAAGTGGGACAGGTTTGGAGTGTGTGATGACATTATAAAACTTGTATAAAATAAATACAAATATTGACAAAGATGGACTTTCATGTATAATATTTGTTATATCATGTGTCTGTTTAAGATGTGTACTGCCTTACCATGTTCTGTTCTATTGCACTCCACTCTCTTCTACAGGGTCTGATAAAATGAGGAGGATTGTGTTTTATTGGAGCATGTGACTCTGTATACTTGTGCTGAAGATGGGGGTGAATTTGTGGAAGCAGAGTGCATGTTCCACAAGCCTACTTATGTCAACATGCAATGTCAGAATCTAACTTGTAAAATATGCAATATGAATTAAATTCCAAAGATAGATCCCTGATGAAAGGTAAAAGCATTTTGGCATCATTAAGCAGGCTAAGTCTACAAGAGTATTCCTGGAAGGGGTTGGGGAATATTTATTTTAATAAAGTTTCTGCTTTTTAAAAATTATTTTGTTATGCCTGATTAGGCACAATTATCTTGTCCTTTTCTAAACTCCAAAAGCATTCCTATGTGTATAGTGTCATTAGTTGTTGATAATATGCTCTTTTGTGATGGCACTTTATTCTCATTTCACAATGTTAATTAACTTTTCAAGTCAGACTTAAAGTTTCCTTAAGGCAGGGACAATGTATTATACTAATTTATTCAATAAATAATTTTGATAGAGGAATAAATGGTTAGTGAATATGCAAATAATACTGAAGCAAAAGCACACAAAAATAAGAAAGTTAATCAAAAAAATATTAAAAAGCCATTAATATTGTTCTTTCAATTTTTGCTCAGGTAAGGTATTATTTTAAAGAATACGAGCAGCAGGGAATGGTAGAAAGAGCATGAATAATGGAGGCAGTCAGACCTGATTCCAAACCCTGACTCTGTTGCTTGCTCATTGTATAATAGGGTAATTACTGATTTGGGTGATTATTAATTCTCTTATTGATATGACATGTAGACTAGCATAGATCTTTTTTTCTTCCCCACTGGGAACTTGATAACATAAATATGCAGTAAATTTATCTCTCAAAATCTATTCACTATGTCTGAGCATATAGTAGATGGTAAATAAAAGCCAGCATTTTTTCCTGTAATTTATCTACTGCTTTGTGACCCCTCATCATGGGGATTACTTTATGGAAAGAAATGATGCTGAAACAAAGATTCAGAATCTAATAAAAATAAAAATTTCTGGATTGATTTGTTAATTTCCATATAATGGAATATGACTGAATCTATTTGTGATATTCAACTTAACTTACATTGTACTTATCAAAATTATGTCAGATGCTTTAAGTTGTACAGTATTTTTAAATATTTATTGCTTGTCAGATAAATCCTATTTTCTACATTTTCAATTAAATATTATTTCTAAGAGAATTGCTAATTCATGAAATCATAAAGCTACATGTAACATTTTGTAGAATGAAGCAATTTTGATTAGTTAAAATCATTAATGTCTACTGATTTTGAGTTTCACAACTTATTGACAGTATAGTTCGTTAACTGCTGGTTCCATAGGTGATCTAGGTCAATGAAGTATAATCTTCTACACATACACTTAGAAAATTGCACACAGCAGAAAGTGAGTACCAGTGATCTCATTAGTAACATCTATTCAGAATTCTTCCCCTCCCTCTTCCTCTTCTTCTTCTTCTTCTTCTTCTTCTTCTTCTTCTTTCTTTTAAATATTTATTTATTTATTTGAGGTAGGGAAGAGGAGAGGGAGAGAGAGTCTTTAAACAGACTCCGCACTGAGCACAGAGCCCAACTCAGGGCTCGACCTCATGACCCTGAGATCACAACATGAGCTTAAATCAAGAGTCATATGCTTAACCAATTGTGCCACTTAGGCGCTCCAGAATTTTTTCTTCTAAAAGACAAGAGAATTAATAGATTAAGCCATGGATCCCTGAATATTCCATCAGCTAGGCAAACTAGTTCCTCAATTGCTGCTTATAATTTGCAAAGCAAAGAAATTGAATTTTAAACATGATGATGAGTAAAAATAGGGAAATAATATTCTTATTTTACTTAATTTTCTAATTATGCATTATTAAAATGATGGTGTTGGGGCGCATTGGTGGCTCAGGGGTTGGGTGTTTGCCGTTGGCTCAGGGTGTGGTCCCAGGGTCCTGGGACTGATTCTCACATCAGGCTCCCCACAGGGGAACCAATTTCTCCCTCTGCCTGTGTCTCTGCCTCTCTCTGTGTGTCTCTCATGAATAAATAAATAAAATCTTAAAAATAAATAAATAAATAAAATGATGGTATTGCTCTGTATAATTCTATCTATCATCTTTGTTAGAATTCTATTTGAGTCCTCCAATGTATCTAGGTTGGATTACATCAATTATGCATTAACATCTTTTACTTTTATTAACACTTTCCTCCACCAGCATCATCTACTTCACCTCAGAGGAATGCCCCGTTTCTTTTAATAACTACTCAAATCCATTCACATTACTTTTAAGGCACTGAGAATCTGACCTCAGCTCACCTCTTCAGGCTTCTCTCCTGACCTTGTCTCTCAGTGCCAGTTCCCACAAGCCTTACTAAACTCCCTTCATTTCTTTATACTTGCTCTGTTATCTGTCTCCTTCAGGTTTTCCATACTTCTGCTATGACTTTCTTTCCCTCCAAAATTAACCTGGCTAACTTGTACTCATCACTCAGATGTCAGCCTAGACATAATTTTCTACACTGGGTGCTAACCCTTGTTTGACTCTGTAATTCTGAGACAGATGTTGTTCGTATGAGCTCCCATAAAACACTGTTCTACGTCCACACTAATGTGTAATTGCCTGTTTAATTATCTGCACCCTACACCAGATGGCAAAGCACCTTGTTCACCCTTGAATCCCCAGTCAACAGCACAATGCTTGGCACATTAGAAAAAAAATAGCCATACAATAGATGAATAAACTTATGTGGTTTTAATTTGCTTATTTTACAGGTTTTAATTTGCTTAATTTCCCTTTCATTAGATTGTGATTTTTTTTTTTTATTCTGCAAGACAATGTAAGAGCAATAAATATCATTTTACTGGTCATACTTCTTACAAATGACTCAATTTTTCTTGTTTATATTGAACATAATTCCTAGGCTCAAAATTGTTCACAAATAATAAGTGGAAACATAATTATAACATAATGCTCGAATTTTGTGAAATAGAAGATATTTGTAACTTAGACCTATGTGAAGAGCAAAACAGATTAGTGGACTTGCAGAGGATAACACAAATGAGAAATTGTTTCACATTGCAGAAATTAAAATCCTAGAAATTGGAGGGGATAACTTTGGTGGAAGACAAAGGGAGATGCTGAAAAGAAAGGGATTGCTTGAATGCCTATTAATGGAGTAGAATGGGGACCAGGTCCCCTGTGATCCCTAATTTGACCTAGATACATTCCCTTTCACCACCAGTCCTAGGCAATGTGTTTATGAACCTGAACCTGAAAGGTTTCAGAGAAAAGTGGAGGTAAACGATGGGGCAAGAGAGAATAATTGAAAGTCAACACAATGAATTATGTGGCCCCAGATCTCATAAGGACTCAAAATGCAGCTGAGATTCTTTCCTGATCTCCTTATTCTCATTTGCTTTCACTCATTCCCTCAGCCTTGCCACAACATAGGAGGATCCCTCTCTGGAGAAAAAAGAATGTCTTTAAAAGATTGTCTTGCAGAAACTGCAGTGTGAGGAGTGAATCCCAAGGTAAAAACAGTACAAATGATTTCACCACTTGATAAACTTTGTCCACCCATGGGGAATGTTTGCAATTAGTTTTTCAGATATTTAATCTTAAATATAAATTTCTTTAAATCTTCTAAAGTAAATGGGGAATAAAGCAAAGGAAACCATGAGAGGCATTCAGCAGAGAAAAATTTTGAAGAAAATTTGATCTTACCTATCAGGAGAGATAAGATACTGCATTGTGAAATAAGGATATGCTACTATAAAAAGAAACAAAGAAAATAAGTAATATCAATTGGCAATTAAAATTATGAATGCTGGTGGGGCTCCTAGGTGGCTCAATCAGTTAAGTTTCTAACTTTTGATTTCAGTTCAGGTTATGATCTCAGACTCATGAGATTGAAGCCTGCACTGGGCTCAGCATGGAGCTTGCTTGGGATTTTCTCTCTCCCTCTTCCTCTGTCCCTGCTCCCCTTTGCTTGCTTTCTCTCTCTAAAAAAATAAAATAAAATAAAATTATGAAAGATGAAATTTTATAAAAGTTCTTTAGAAAGATTAGAAATTAAAGTTTATTTCCAAAGGGTAAAAGAAAAAAAAAATGAGAAATAAGGAAGAAAAGTTAGAAAATTGAAGAAGTAATTGCTACATCTGATTAATAAGAGTTCCAAAGAGCACAGTGGGGAGGAAATTTCCAGTGAAATAGTACAAGAACCTTTATTAGAACTCAAGGGTATGAAACTCTAGATGGAAATAGCCTACTAAGTCCAAATACAATGAATGGAAAAGTAGATGCATCATTAACATAATTTTGAAATTTTAGATCACCAGGGTTCAGTAGTCAATTTTAGAATTTCACAGGTAAAAATAAGGTCATGATAAATATTCAAGCATAGCATTAAGTTATTCAAAAACATTGGGAATTAAGTTTGAATGGCGCACTGCCTTCAAAAGTCTGAGATGAAATTATTTTTATCTTAAAATCTTCAAATTACAAAAACAGCAAAACAAGGAAAAGAGCAAAATAAAGATAATTCCAGACAATGAAATATCAACATTTTATTCCCCACTCACCTTTTCTGGAATCTATTAGACGGTATACTTGACCAAAGCATGAAGGCAAACCAGTAAATAGAAATGCAAGAGGGTTCCAAAATACTACACAAGAATGTAAAACTATAATAATCACACGTCAACAGATAATATAAAATATTATGAATGGTTATCAGCACAATGAAAATATTAATAAATAGGGAAATAAAAGCCAGCTTCTCTCTAAATAGTAATTATAAAAGAGTTGAAAACAGTAGACTCAAAGAACAAACTATTTTTTTGTGTGCGTATGGAACAGATGAATGGATAGGCAGTCTACTGCTTTGTTCTATTATAAGCTTTTCATCATAAGTTTGTGCTTAAAATATGCACAAGTATTGATGTAAAAATATAAAAATTAATTATAAACAAAATTATCTTTTTTTCATTCTGTATTCAAAGGAGGCAGAAGTGATTAAATAATAGAATGTTTTCTAAGAAAACCACAAAATTTATGCAAGTAATTAGAGTCCAAGTACTCCATGCCTTGAAACACAACATATTAACAAATAATAAAGTTAAATTTGCCAGAATGCTGTTTTCTGTGATATATTTATTGATTGGTAAAGCTTATAAACCTTGTTTAAGTTATTAATAAAATGTTCTTTGAGTCAAATAATGTGCCTTTGATATAAGAATCCCCTTGAATTCTGGAAGATTTAAATCTGATTCAAATTTGAAACCATGTATTGAATGAATTTTAAACATAGCTAAAAAAATCTTGAATTTTCGTCTGTTAATGATACATAAAAATCTGAAGCTTTCACACTAATTCCAACGACTTAAGACAGGCTTATATTCAAAAGTCTCATTTTTACATAAATTATCTTGGTTAAAATTCTTAGATATTTATGTTAATCCAGAGCAGAGTACAATGGAGAGAATTTAAAAATGCAAACAACACTTTAAATCAAGAATATCAGTTATGTGTTCTAAACCAAGGTAAATTATGTAAAAGTTGCCTGTTCATCCTCTTCAGCTCCTTGAAGGGCATTTACAGGAATCTTAAGAAGGCAGAAGGATCCCTTCTTTCACAGAAAAGAAACTTTCTATGATAAAATTGTGCCACATACATTTCAGGATTCCTTCTTTGAAACTGGAATGTAACAAAGTCTAATACCTTAAGGCAAATTCACTCAAAGTAAAGGAATATTGGACTTCCTCCATTATATCAATCTGTATTACCAAAGAACAAGTTGAACCTACCTTCTCTATCCCATTTGAACCCTCCAATTCATTGCTATCTGCTCACAGAGTAAAATATTTAAGATTATAGTAAGTGGCATCTTGTATCTCAACATTACTTTACAATAATGGCCAATTTCCTCAAGTGTGTGACAGAGACAAAGGGTAGTTCTGGATGGCAAATTGCTTTAATAAATAACTCAGAGAAATAGATTTCATGGAAGTCACCCTACCTAGAACAATGGTTTTTCTATTTTTTTTCCTCCACCATAATTCTTCTTTAAACTCAGCTAAAGTAATTCCCATTTTAATTTAATTTAGCATTTAACACCAATTAAGACACTTTGTGTTTAGGGATAGTATGTGGACTTTAGAATGCCATTAGTTGTTGTTCCTGAGTGTTCATTATTATAGCAGAAAAAAACAGACAAATTAATAGTGAAGTGATTTGATAGAATGAAATATATGGCAAACTATTTTGCCCTCCCAGCTTCATTATTTGAAAATAATGTCCATTGAGACCTTGGTACATCATGCAAAGTAGTTTGTGTATTACCCTTTTGTCTTGCCAGGAACAAATGAAATGGAAAAGATTAGGATAGGAGTCAGTCTTCTGATTATCTCTCAAATATCTGTTTTCCCCTTTTTTCCTTTATCAACAGAATTTCCCTCCCCTTTTATCTTTTAGCTGAAAAGACTATAGAGGACTCATATTTATTTCTTCCTTCACACAGATATACCTATGAAATTAGATTCTTGACAATGGAATATGAGGAAAAAGTAACACTTGCAAGTTCCCAGTCATGGCCTTAAAAAGCAGTTGCTAACCTTGACTCCTTTGCTTCCTTCCTGAGACTTGAATGTTATTCTGGTTATGATGAGCCAGCTACAATCATGTGTATGAGAGCTACACCTGAGAGAAAAGCAGAGCAAGAAGACAGAAGGACTCTGAATCCATGAAAAAGTTTTGGACGAGCAGCCTACTTCCTTCTGGACCATTCACCAACCCCTGAACTATCATGTTGAAAAAGATATTAACATCTATTTTCTTTATCTGTTAAAGATTTTTATTTATTTGAGAGAGAGTAAGTGCACAAGAAAGAGAATATGAAGGTGGGGAGAGGCAAAAAAAGGGAAAATCAGGCTCCCCACTGAGCAGGACTGGATCCCAAGATGCTGGGATTATGACCTGAGCCGAAGGCAGACGCTTAACTGACAGCCACGCAGGTGCCTCTCTATTTTCTTTAAACTACTATTTGTAGAAATTTAGTTTCCATTCTGTGCAATAGAAAAAAATGGTACCTGGCAGCTGGGTGCTTTTGTATTAAAATCCCAAAGTATATGGTACCAGTTTCACAATCACAAACTGGACAACAAGGATATAGACACCACAGTCTAGAAAGCGTTTAATCCTGATTAGTAGTGGAAAATGTTAAACCATCCTATAACAATTTGGAAGGCAGATCACATTTCTATAAAATCTGTACAAAATAGAAGATTCTTGGTTTTTTTTTTTTGATTTTCATCTTATAGCAGTTAGCAAGATATTACCAGAAATATGAATTTATAAAAGAATCATACTGAAGGAGAGATGGCCATGGATACAGTTCTTCTACAGAAGGTTTTGCCATGCTCTGCACTATAAAATGACCAGGCATTTAATCATTAGAGGTTTTGCAATGTTGAGATGACAATTACTTTTTCACCCCAAACAGATCGATTTATCCTTGTGACCTCATCAAGCTTGCCTCACAGCTTCTATTTAAATGTCCTTTGCTACCCAATGGGAATTGGCTCAGTAGTAAATAGTAGATTCAGGTTGTTCCAGTTTCACAAAGTATCTTGTTTCAAGCGGCATCAAGGTAATCACAGCCTAAAGGAGAGAGGAATATTTTCAGCACAAAAATATAAAGCTTAGGAAATTTGTAGGTGAAATATTTGGCTAAGGGCACTTATACCTGGAACTAACCGGAGGGACACATTTGGAAGTCTAAAAAGCTGAAATATGTTGCTGAAAAAACCCTAACCCTGGCCTGCAGAAGTCTAGGTGTCTTAAGCTTCTCCACCCTGAGAAAAGGTGGGGACACCAAATCTGTAGCAGGACAAAGTTGGGCAGATCTTGTCAGGACATAATCTCCAATGGTAACTACAGAGGTGGACACAGAGAACAACGAACAAGCAGCAGAAACTGATTGCAGATGGTCTTAGTAGCTGCCAAAGAATGATTCTTCACAATTTCTGCCAAGCGGAATTTGCTAACTACTATAGAATAGTGACTGTTATGTGTTCCTCATTCTTTCAGTTTTCTGAGTAAAAAATTTAATGCAATTACTCTGCTCATGCTCTGCCATTCTAAATTAGGCATAATGGGGAGCAGTTAAACCCATTTGTTGAAATAGAGGTCACCATACAATAAGGAGCCACATCTGGACCTGATGGGCTGGACTATTCCTCATTCAGAGATTGTGGATTGATCTTGAGCTGGATGGAGAACATGGGTAGGATGTTGAGATGTCTTCTTAGAATGTGTGTGTGTGTGTGTGTGTTGAGGATATATTTTATACATAAAAAGAAAGGTATCTTTGTGTTTATAGGGGTTGGCTGAGGAAGAATTTTCCTCTTGAAATAAAGTACTCATCAGCTAGAGATTACATTCAGGTGTGGCCATGTGAATACATTCTGGTCAATGGCAGGTGAAGGGAAGATATATGAGCAAATTATAGGACATGTCTGAAAAGGAAGCTGCTTGCTTTCCATTCTCTTTTTCTCCTTTCCTGATACCAGAAACAGACACGGTAGTGTGAATGAAGTGACATCTTAGTGAATGGTGAACACTACATAGAAAGATCCTGAATGTTAATACCCTGTGAGTATTACCATATTACTTGAGAGAACAATGAGCTTTTATCTTCTCCAAATCTCTGTGCTTTCAGATCTTCTTCTTAACAATAGCATGTTTCAGTAATCCCAGAGAGGATAAATATGAAATTCACGATTTAAGATGCTACCTCAGACTGTGAACTGGATGATGGACTAGAAGGAGATAGAGAGTCCAATTAGATGTCTAGAAATAGCCCTTGTGAGAAACGATGGTATAAAAATATAACACAATGACAACAGCAATGAAGATGAAGAGAGTGCTTTGACAGATATTAGAGAAGTAAAAGTGACCAGACATTTTTAACTAATTAAAGATGGAAGTTGAGAAATGGAGTAAGTTTTAGATGAGTTCAAAAATTTTCAGCAAATGTCTACTGTTTGCCAGGCACTTGGTTATTTGCTGTGTGAAAAAAAAAATTCATTGAAGACATTTATAATTTTGTTTACAAGATGAGAACAAACACACACATATATATGAAAAAATTAAGTCAGAATTTGCTTAATTATAAGAGTTAAAGACAGTCTGGAAAGGCTATGAGCTTTCAGCAGAGAAATTCATTATAGGAGGAGACTTCATAAAGAATGTTCAACTTACACTATTCCTATAATGATGAATCAAATTAAGATAGAAAAGAGAATATTTGGAAAAGATAAGCTAGCTGTGTTGCAGTGGTTAATATTAGCTATTTCAAAAGTCCCAGTTTGAAAATTTGTATTTAATTTGTCATAGAGATTGTCCTTTCCTCAATCCATGAGCTATTTCTTTTGAATAGTTTGGAAACGTTAAAGAAAATGCTGTTATTCAAATTAATACACACATATTCCCTCTCTAAGCATCCAGATTCCCATATCTTATCAACTGTATAAGATAAAAAAATCATTTAATAGATGTGATGGGTTTGGGTTTACTTTAAGATTTGGCATATTTCCCATGGTATGGATTATCATCAATGATTTCTTTTTTTTTTTAAGATTTTATTTATTTATTCATGAGAGAGGGAGAGAGGCAGAGACACAGGCAGAAGGAGAAGCAGACTCTATGCTGGGAGCCCAACGCAGGACTCAATCCCAGGACTCCAGGATCACGCCCTGGGCCCAAGGCAGCACTAAACCGCTGAGCCACCCAGGGATCCCCATCATCAAAGATTTCTAAAGATGAAACTGTTATGTTTCCTTTATTCTGATTTAATAAGGATCATGAAATCTTCCTTATATTGTATTCTAGGCACATAATAATGTATATCATTTATTGAATGGTTGTTATAGTTCAGGTCCTGTTTGAATAGCTTCATGTGCATTCATTCATTTAATAGAGAAACATGAGAGGAGGGAAGGGAGGGAAAGAGGGAAGGAGATCAGTAAAAGTGCATTTTATAAGACTTTTTTAATTGTTGAAGAATGACTGTATTCTTCAATGTTTGTAAATGCTTACACAATTGATATTGCTGAAATGTGTATTCTGAAATGCTGCCTTGAAAGGAACATATTTATTGTGTTCAATCATATTTTTAAATCACCTTTTCCATGGCTGCTTCCTGTAAGTCCCTCCTCGAGTGTGCAGATGACCCAGTCTCTTAATAATCCCCCTCCCAAACTCTACAACTCTATCTGTAGTTTATCTGTGTTCACCTTCTACTCCTCCCTCTACTTTTTTGTTCTATTTCTCTCTCTCCTGCCAGTTATGTTCTGCCCATAAAATAGAAAATCCTTCTATATCTCTACTTCTCTAATTCAACCACTCCTCCCTTAGCACTACTGCTCACCCTCAGCCATAATTTACTCTTCCAAATGCCAGGATAAGGATCAGAAGGCAAATCAGACAGTGTTAGCATATTCTTCAGAGGATTTGTGGAAAGAAAAAGGGCCAGTGAACATTTAGGAGTTAAATTTTGCATTTTTCCTATCACAATTATAAAAGCACTATGCAAAAACTTCTGGAAATAAAACTCTTTTTATACCTTGAGGATTCAGTGTCCAGGGCATTCATAACATTAAAATAGTCTGACTATAGAAAGTTGTTAATAAATCCCTGAAGGTATATTCCATATTCTGGGAAACTGAGCACATACAATAGCAAGCAGTGTAATTCTATCTGGTTCCAGTAATTGCACCAATTTGTTTGAAAGATAGAAATGTGCCCTTTACTTTAAGAAAAACGAAATTGAACATCCATATCCAGTGCCTGTAGCCAATTGACTTTGTTCAGAAGTTCTTTGTAAAATATGATATTGCCCAAAGTTATCAGCACTGTCCACTTTGCTTTTGTAAATGCTCAGTCATTTTTTAAGGCTTTTCTTTTTCAGTTGGATCCCTTCCTCATTTGTTAATTTAGCAGACAGACATTTATCGCACCTCGAGAATGTTCTAAACACTATATCTGTTTCTAGGACTATGATAAGAATAGACGATGGCTCTAATCTCGATGAATTTATGGTTTTAACATATGTAAATACATAAGGATCACAGCAAGTAACAGAAACCTTAGTAGAAATACATACATAAGGAAGGTCCATCTTAGGAATAAGCATAGAGGACCCACTGAAGAACCCCATTACCTGCTCTGGACTAATTCCAGCTCAAGAAAAGCTGAGACTCGAGGACAGTACATCAAGATTACTCAATTACTTAATTACTGACTTAATTAATTTTAGAAAATTTAGCAAATAAATGTTGGAAACCACACAGATGAAAAATTTCAAAGTTAACCCAACCCACCTCCCATTTACAACAGAAAGCGAAAGCCCAAAATTGGCAGAAGCATGGCCACTGCTGATTCAAGTGTAATTATACCACTCAAGGAATGGGATCATTAGGGCAAGGCTGGGTGGCTCAGTGGTTTAGGGCCGCCTTCAGCCCAGGGCCTGATCCTGGAGACCTGGGATTGAATCCCACTTCAGGCTCCCTGCATGGAGCCTGCTTCTCTCTCTGCCTGTGTCTCTGCCTCTTTCTCTGTGTATCTCTCATGAATAAATAAGTAAAATCTTTAAAAAAAAAAAAAAAAGAATGTGATCATTAAATCAGCTAATTGTAGTTATTTAATGAAAAAAAATAAAAGAGGGCAAGTAGGGAAGAAGGAAGGAAGGGATGGAGGGAGGTAGAGAGTGAAGAAGAAGAAAGAGAAAGAAAGAAAAAACAGACAATGTTTGATTGATGTTATAGCATTCTTCTTAGGCCCAAAGTGCAAGTAGACTTTATTTGGCAAGGTTGGACCCCCAAAAAAATATTTGATAGAATCCATCTGACTTCTCTTTCTTTTTTTCATCTCAATACTTAATGTTCTTTCTAGTTTTAGAAAAGAAGGGAGAAATGAAGTTAAAAATGTTGAAGAAAAATGCTCATGGGATGCCTGAGTGGCTCAGCCGTTGAGCGTCAGCCTTCGACCCAGGGCATGATCCTGGAGTTCCAGAATCGAGTCCCACGTCAGGCTCCCTGCATGGAGCCTGCTTCTCCCCTCTGCCTGTGTCTCTGCCTCTTTCTCTGTGTCTCTCATGAATAAATAAATAAAATCTAAAAAAAAAAAAAAGAAAAGAAAAATGCTCAGAAGATTAAAAGATGTCTCATCTCTTGTCCTTAAACAAAAACGTGGCCTCAAATTCTGCAGTCTTTTCCAACCCTTGACTTTGTGAAGCCTTTCTTCCATAGTATAAAGTTGTTGCTTTTTCCTAGATAACTTCTTGGAATGCCCATTGTATTGCTTTTTTTGTTAGCTCTTGATGAGACTACTTTTCCATGCTTATCATTAAATATAGCTTCTTCAGTCTGATGGTAGTATCTAGACCCATCCTTGTAAATGCTATCTTTATGTCCATGGAACCTACCACTAGCTACTCATCTGGGAAATAGCCTGACCCCTTATTTTAAACATTTTATGGATATCTCCAATGGGATGTTCATGACAGACATCCCTACCAATCAGTTAAAAAAAAAAAATCCAACTCCTTGCTTCTGTATGTTTTGTGAAGGGTTTCTTTAATGAATCTTTGATAACAACCAAATCTGTTTCCCTTTTCACTGCAGTATTTTGAGGAATCTGCCTTGCATTTTCCTCTGTTTTTCTTTCTCCTTCACACCAGGTAGGTTAATCCAGCATTGCTCTGCTTCTAATATGTTCCTTTCCTTTGGTGCGTGCTCTGGTCTTAGCATATTAATTTGCCCATGACTGCTTATCCTTCAGGGCCTCCCAGATGGTATTGTTAGACTGGTCTTAATGATACCACAATGAGGATTATATGACTCTTACATTGAAAAGCATTTAAAGTCTACTCATAGACTGTAAAATGTAATTTATTCATAGAAGCTTTGTGTTTAAACATCTTTTTCATGATACTTATCGAAACATTTTTCTTTCTGAGTCCTGTGATGCCACATATTCTTGTTTATTCTAGGGCACGTGTACATGTTCTCTTTTTTTTCTTTGCAAACTCTCTCCAGATCATCCTCATTATTCTCGTGACATTTAAGTTATTCATATGCTAGGAGTTCCAAATGTGTATCTCTAGCCTGATTCCTCTAGAAAGCACATTTAATTACCTATTTGTTATTTCTATTTCAACATCTTACCAACATCCCAGAACTAACTTCTCCAAAAAGAGCTCTTTTCTTATATCCTAAATCTGTGCCCCTACCAAGATATTTCACATCACGTACCACCATTTTCCCACCTGCTGAAATTAGAATTCCATATTTATTATTTGTTTCATTCTTCAATCTCATCCCCAAGTGCAACTCGTTGGCAGATTTATAGTCATATCTTCTGTCATCAATTTGCTTCAGATCATCATTTCTCCTTGCTTGAACTATAACATCTTTCTAACTCTGTGTTTTCATTCTTGTCACCTTCTGCATTCTTCACAAGGCAACCAAAGAAATCATATTTGGATCATATCAACCTCTATGTATAATTCATTAATGGCTTCATTGTACATGGAATACAATTCAAATTTCTCAACACAGTTTTAAAAGCCTTGCATGATGTTGGTCCTGCTTACCTCTTTTGCCTCTTCTCATGCATCTCACCTACTGCTCTAATCCTCTCTGCTCTCACCATGATGCTTTCACCAGATCCATAAATTTTGCGTACATTTGCCTCTTCATAGAGCTCTGTTTACCCATAATCCCAAGATAAGTCCTTCTCTGCCTTCAGCTTTTACAATAAGTATTCCATTATCAGAGAAATCTTTCCTGAAAATGTAAATAAGATAGGCAACTTTTTCTTGGTATCTATTTTTAGATCGCAAAAAAAAAATAGATTCCCTTTCCATCCTTTATCACAATGTATAATTATTTAATGTATTTATGTGTTTATTTACTTGTTTTATTTCTTTACTACATATAAACTCCCTGAGAGCATGTATTTGGTCAACCTGGAAGTCTAGGTGGAAACAGATATGATACATAGTACAACATGGTAGATATTTGGAAACATCTAATAAATGGATGGGAAAAACCTCTATACATCATCTCCCTTGTCTACTTGATATCTCTCAGCATATCTAAACATATTTTACTTCTAGTGTATTGGTTTTACTTTTCTTGTCTCCTTTGAAATCCTATTATATTTTAAAAGCTCCGAAGTAATGGAGATTTCCTGAAAACCACTGTCCTTTTTCTAAAGCACCAATTAACCAATTAGTTATAAAAGTAAATCTTTCAACAAATGGAATATCATTTATTTCTCTGAAATCTCACAGCACTTGGGGAAAGGGGTCTTGTCCAAAGGAATTTTCTTAATACATTACTGTGGGTATAGGAACTATGTCTGACAAATGTCATATCCTTTTATCTTATACCAGAATGCTATACTATTCAACATTTGCTGAAGAGGAGTTTCTAATACACACACACACACACACACACACACACATACACACATATGTATACACATACAAACATGTATTAAAAACTTCTAGCTTATAATAGTTAACTACTAACCTGTCAATGTGTTATGCTGGCTATGGGTGAAGCACACAGTGCACTTGAAACTCTAGATGTAATATTATTGGTTTTGTTTATAAGAATCAAAAGAAAATATGAATAATTATGCTTAAATTTTTCATGAGTTTGTATAAAAGTATAATTTTTAGTTATTAGAGAATCTAGAATGGAAAAAACCTGCTCTTGCAGTTTTCCTGGGGTTAAACCCATGTTAATTGCAAGTGCAATTGAATATCTATAGACCAGTTTTATGTTTGTATGAGTTGTATCCTTTTAAGGGACTGGAATTAGATACAAACCCAGAATACATAGTCATCCATAATTAACAGCTCAATTACTTACCAACTTTAGTGCAATCCAGTATAATACTAATCTTGTAAGTGGTAGGCATCCTGATTTGAGGTTAACTTAAAACATGAACGTTATTATAATTACTCTTTTCCCTGGGATTTTTCCTGTAGTGTAAACATGTTTTATTGTCTTTTGAAAAACAGAGTGTTCCTAAGACCATCAAATGCAGAAAACGGGTGGATTTTTTTTTTAAGATTTATTTATTTATTCATGAGGGACACAGAGAGAGAGGCAGAGACATAGGCAGAGGGAGAAGCAGGCTCCCCTCGGGAGCCTGAGGCAAGACCACATCCCAGAACCCCAGGATCACGACCTGAGCCAAAGGCAGATGCTCAATCACTGAGCCACCCAGGTGCCACAAATACAGGTGAATTGAATTCAGGAAACAGTATGGTGTTTAATAACACAGATCTAGTAAAAGCACTTTCTTTTATACATTAAAGTGTTTTGGAAACAGAGCTAAGAAATCTTTGCAATATAAATTATTATTTTACTAGGGTCTACATATGTCATTAGTTGGAGGGAACATATTTTAGTTCTCTTTATACAAAAATGTTCTAGCCAACTGTCACAGTAAACTAAAATTTCTGAGGGATGTGATAAGTTAAAGAAGAGTGACCTGGGATCCCTGGGTGGCGCAGCGGTTTAGCACCTGCCTTTGGCCCAGGGCGCGATCCTGGAGACCGGGGATCGAGTCCTACGTCGGGCTCCCGGTGCATGGAGCCTGCTTCTCCCTCTGCCTATGTCTCTGCCTCTCTCTCTCTCTCTCTCTGTGACTATCATAAATAAATTTAAAAAATTTAAAAAAAAAAGAGTGACCACGTTTTTATGAGCTACATTCAGCAATGTTTGCTTAAAAAGCAGAATGTCTTCAAAGGTTTTATCCTGTGATCTCAGAATCCAGATTATATTTCTCCTTCATCTAAGGCTAATAACTACAACGTTTTAATACATAAGGTAAAATAAATCCAAAGTTCAATAATTTGATCCAAAAATCATTGTAAAGTCTTAAATATCACTAATTTGAAAGTTTACTATTTGATTTAATTGTATGTTACTTTATCTTATTCTGTTTACTCATTAAGACTTTCTTTTTCAGATGTGTGTAGTGATTACTAATTATATATAACCCGTTGACTTCTAGTCACTTAAATTCTTTATTCATATTATTTTCTTGTAATCTAGTTTTTTGTCACTATTAGTTCTCTTTTACCCTTTATGATTTTTTGTGAGTTTTGTTTATAAGTATTACTAGAAAACACGGATAATGTTTTCCATGGGTATATGTAAAAGCATAATCTAAAGTCATTAGAGAGAGCCAGCTGAAAGAAATATAACAAATATGTTGCTTCTATTTTTTAACAGTTGAGCAAGATGATTATTTGTCTACCCCTGTTTCTTCAACAAATGTTTTCTAAGCATCAGAATTCTATGTCTGTCTCTCTAGGTCACACCTATAGTTGGAAGCTAAGTGAGAAATTAATTGTGAAAGAAGTCTAAATATTCGGCAGGAAAGATGAAACTCTAATATTTGAAAGAGTCCAGAAGACTAGTAGCTTTTCTGATATTTTTTATTGATTTAATAATTCTGATATTATCATTTTCATGATATCCTTATATTTGTTTAAGGCTTCAATACTCTTTGGTAAATTTGTTTTCAGGAATGTATCAATATGCTTTGTTATAATCATAGCAGCTTTGTGTGCCTTTACCATCTCCCCAACACTGTTCACTTCATTTTGGTGAAGGCTGCTAAAACATCAGATATATTGCTTTTCTAAGCAATCTGTCTTCTATCTACAGTTTTCAGAATTAATTTATTAATATAGTGCAAGAGAGAGATGGCTTCCTGCAAGAAAAATGTGTAGAACTTCTTCCCCGGGGGAGAACCAGGGGTCTGAGATTTGTGACTCTCTCAGAATGGGAGGCAGGGGGCCAGTGGGAGCAACATCATGCACCCCCATTGCTAATCTGCTGAACATAGATCTGGGGGCTGGGAGATCAGAATGCAGAGAAATGATCCCAATGCATGTGGGAACTCATAGTTTCCCCTTCAATTATGGGATCTGGAATTTAAAACCAGGTCATTTATATGTTGAACAGAACCCTAAATGTTTTGATTTTACAGATGGAAGGCAGAACTAAAATAAATGAGAACACAACCTTTGAATTTAGATTGAGTTTTCAATTCCATTTCAATTCCTGATTGGCAAAGACCCTCAGTTTACTAACTTGTAGAATTTCCACATGGCTATTGGTAATAAATGAAGTGATAATAATTAATTGCTTATCATAAACATAACACAGTGAAAGCTCTTATAAAAGATCTCCATCATTATTTTGATGTAGAGATATTAGATATTGTCACTGTGGTAAGGATGTACCTTGTTTGTTTTCTCCTTCCTCTAGGCTATTGTACTACAAAGAGTCTTGGGATGCCTGGGTGGCTCAGCGGTTGAGTGCCTGCCTTTGACTCAGGGCATGATCCTGGAGTCCCAGGATCAAGTCCCACATCAGGCTTCCTGCATGGAGCCTGCTTCTCTCTCTGCCTATGTCCCTGCCTCTCTCTCTGTGTCTTTCATGAAAAAAAATGAATAAAACCTTTTAAAAAATAAAATTAAAAAAATAAAAAGAGTCTCATACCGCAGACTACTTAGTAAAGAGGCTGGTAAGATGTCACTTTTACTTTGCAACTTCTCTTCTGAATGTTCCACATGTGGAAATAATAGCAAAATGCAGACAAATAGGCATTGGGTCTTTGTCTACTTTGGATTTTCTATCATTTAGTGTCAAAATAAGAACAGATGATACACCAGAAAGAGAACTGTCGTGTGTAAAGAAACCACAAAGGATAGTGTCATAATCTGAGGCTAGAAGCAGTGCATTTAGAGTTGTGAACAAATAAGAAAATGACCCTAACTGGAGACATCATCTTGTAGAGATTCCTGCTTGCAAAAAGGGAGCCAAAATTAAAAAGTACACTAGTTTCTATCATACAGTCCAGCAATAGTACTCCTTGATATTTACCCAAATGAGTTGAAAACTCATGTCCACATAAAAACCAGTTCATGGAACTTAATAGCAGCTTTAATCATATTGTGAAACTTGGAAGCTACCAAGATGTTCTTCAATAGGTAGCTGGATAATAAACTGTAGCCCATCCACAAAATGGAATATTATTCAGTGCTAAAAAGAAATCTGCTATCAAGCCATGAAAATATACGGAGAAAACTTAACACGCAAATTACTAAGTTAAAGAAGCCAATCTGCAAAAGCTACATGCTGCATGATTCCAACTATAAAATGTTCTGGAAAAGACAAAACTGTGGAGATAGTAAAAAGATCACTGGCTGTCAAGGGTTCGGAAAAAAGAGGAGAGGAATAACCAGCACTTGGAGGGTGTTTAGGACAGTGAAACTATTGTATATGATATGATAATGGTAGATATATGTCATTATATGCCTGTCCAAGGTGATAGAGTGTACAACTCCTAGCATAAAACTATGAATTTTGAGTGATAATAATCTGTCCGTGCATGTTTATTGATTGTAACAAATGCACCACGGGGGTGCAATATATTGATAGTGGGAGGAGGCAGTAATTTCTGTGGGGGCAAGAGGTACATGGGAACTCTCTTGTACTTTCTACTCAGCTTTGTTGTAAGTCTAATGTTGCTGTAAAAAATATAATTTGCTTTTTAAAAGTAGATTATCTCTCCAAACTCTTGCCTGGTTACCTAGGGGGTAAAACAACCAGAAGCCATTAGAGTACACATATCTTGTTAATATAGTCTATGCAGTCCAGCCAATCAGATCAGAGGGCAGAAGGAGAAGGAGGGAGAATAAATAGACCTGGAGGCATAAATGGGAGATGTCTAGCATAGACTTCTTATGAATGTTGCAACTATTAACAAAGTTCCCTGACAGTGTTTTTGTAACAGCATTCCTCATTATCAGAAAGTCAGAGCATTGCATTAAAGCTTGCTGGAAAAACTCAGTAGGTGTTGAGTGGCTTTGACAACACTGATTAAAGAAAAAATCCCACAGAAAATATCATTGGATTATTTATCATATTCAAATATAGCACATAATTAAAAGAAAAAATATTAATACATATAATAACATAAAATGTAGAGTGCTAGTAAATATTAGAGTGACTCTTAATGTTTGGATGAAATAGGGTGTTCAAGAGAACATAAATAAAATAAAGCCTATTAATAGGGGTCAAAGATGAACTTATTATTCTTTTTTTTTGTTGTTTAAGATTTTATTTATTCATGAGAGACACAAAGAGAGAGAGGCAGAGACACAGGCAGAGGGAGAAGCAGGCTCCATGCAGGGAGCCCGACAGGACTCAATCCCAGGTCTCCAGGATCAGGCCCTGGACTGAAGGCTGCGCTAAACCTGAGCCACCCGGGCAGCCCTGAACTTATTATTCTTAAAGTGACATATAAGAGTGACTAGGAACCCGGATGTGACAGACACACCTGAGTATGAAGCACAGCTGGGACAGTTTCTCAGAGATGACTCAAATAACTTGCTTTTCATCTAAAAAATGAAAGGAATAATAATATCTACTTCAGAGGTATTATGGAAGAGTTTAAGTTTGATAATATATATAAAATATTTAACACACTATAATGGTCATAGAAATCCCTCAATAAATATTGACCATAATATTACTATTACTAAAATTATTAATATAATATCATTAGACTTCTTTTTATAAATTTCTTATACTTGAATTTTCTAAATGCTCATGACTTTTGGCATTAGTACCTGGTTGATATAGTTGTAAAGAGTCCTGTTTTATCTTTTTTGAGTATTTTATTTAGTAGATAACTTATGTGAAGAGCACATTTTGTGTCTTTTAAAGCCACTATTGGCCAGTCTGTACCTGGGGAAAACCGATCTTTATTATCTGTTTTATCACATGCAAGGGAAACATTGCTACTAAAATCTTTATATTGCTGCCAGTATATTGTCACTGCAGTGAGAATAGCAAAGAAAGCGTTTAATCGAAGGTCATTTACTCAAATCCTGTTTGCAATGTGGAATTTATGGCTGAAGAGAGAACCAAAGACAAACATAGAATCTGACATTTGAGAACCAATATCAAAGCATAAAGTATAAAAGGCCTATAGCTTTGAGATTCAAAACTATGTGGAATTTTAACAGTAGCCACCAAAATACTTTATTTCAGCATGATATAAACATTTAGATTAACATTAGCTTTCTGATTATGACACCATTTTGAAATAATAACAGCCTCGAACACTAATAGATCTTCAGAGTCAAGCTTTATAATTAATAACAAAGATCAATCATAAATGATTCATAATGCAAGCACCAGGTATTTCACACCCTTCTTAAATAACAATCTAGAGAACATAAACAATTTTCATGTATTCGAATTTTCTCTAGACTACTTAAGGCCTCATCAATGTGAGTTATAGGGATGCATGCACCTATATTTTATTGAAGCTGCTGTTAGAGGAAAACAGCAAAGCGAGAAAATAGTTAATCAGTAGCAGTGTTTTGGGAATAATAGGGGATGTCTATTGGAGACAAAGAGCCAAATGTGGGATGTTCTTTGTGCCAAACTTTTCCTCTAGGATCAACAGAAGAGGTCATTATCAAACTTGTTAAATTGTTGTTAAATGTAGAGTGATGTATCCCATTATTTAAACTAGAATTTAAGAAGTCCACTGCATTTAAGTATGGTATGTTCCAACTTCTAAACAAAAGGGAAATCCATGAATGATGTGTATATACATACACACACATATATATATACGGAAAAATTGTAAATAGTGAGTAAACAACTAGGAAGGGCTGTCTCAGGAGAGTCAGAAAAAAAATGATATTCCTTCGTCTATGGGTTAAAACTACAATCTCATTTCCTGAAGTTTTGACAGGGTGATATGAGAAGGATATTGAGAAAACATGAAATCGTAAATTGTGAAACCAAACATAGGAAAAAATTCTTCTAAGCCATGATTCTTTTGTGGAAGTAGGAAAATGAAATGAAGGTGGAAATCACTGGAATAATTGCAGGGACAAAACTAGCTAGGATTGTTTCAAACACTTAATGTCAGTTCTCACAACATTTTATTCTATGTGGATTTTATTAAATATTTTATTGTTGTAGGGATTTTAGAATTTAACCTAGGATTGGAATAGAGAAAAGATGTGCCAGATTCACAGACCTACGCGGTATAATATCACATAAAGCATTTCATATTTCGGAGAAGAGAGAGTAGTTCTAGAAATCGTTAAATGCCAGAAATTTTTAATAAAGTTATGGACAAAGGACATCAGTTTATCTTAAGTGTTAATGATTTGGCTTTGGGGAAATAAATATACCACAGGACGCTAATTTTAGTGAATTTACTAAGTATCGGTGGTGATGCAAGAAAGAAATGGATTCATTTCCTAGTATTAAAAAATAGCCTTGATAGAAAGGGCATTATAGGAAAATAATAGAGCAGAATTGGATCTAACTCTTGGGCAGTTATGCCATTGGATTAAAGGAATATTTCAAAGAAGAGTGCTCCTAGTTGTTTCTTGTTTTTATTTTCTTTCATCTTTTAGAGATTTGCTGAGCAGAGACCCTTCTCTTGGGGAGCACATCCCTCCAGTGAGAATGAAGGCCAGGTGGGGATACCACAAGTCACAGTAAAAATGGACTGTATTGATATCGAAGACCTCTGCTGTGTCTAAATAAGAAAACTTTACATTGTTAAGGGGTTGGCTGGAAATCATAAATCAATGATTAAAAATATTAGAATGTGTAAATCCATTAATAATGTACTGTTTAAAATCACCATTCACGCACATTTATTTTCAAATAAGTGTTTTTTTACATGATTTTGTATTTTAAAAATGTGGTATGAATTGCCTCCAAATGGTACCTATTTTTGCAGAGAAGGCCTAAAACAAAAGACACTTGTGCAGATTCTGCTGGATCAGGATGGAGTTGGACTGGAATTGAGGCAGCTGGGAACATCAGTGAATCTTGCAACTCCCCGTTTCCCAGTATTGAGATTACCTTAATGCCCTTCCATTTTCTATTAATCTAGTACTGTGACACATTTGTTTCCTGCCATGTTGGGTTGCTAATCAAGAAAACCATTGCAAAATAAATACGTGAAAAATACAGAGAAACAAGGTATTTCTTTGCTTGTAAAGAATATCTAGAGATTAGTTCTGAAACTCATGGTTACCAGAAGGGAGATGTGGGGGTGTTGGTTAAATGGGTGATGGGGATCAAGGAGGGCCTTGTGATATGCAGCAGGTGATTTATGGAAGTGTTGAATCTATATTGCACAAATGAAACTAACATTACACTGTATGTTAACTAACTGGAATTTAAGTAAAAGCTTTTTTTTTTTTTTTAAAGAAGGGTTTATACACAGTATAGTTGCAATGAGTCAAGCATATGGCTATAAAAAATAATAACATGAGCTGTTATTCCTATACCCAGAAAATGCCAGAAAGTGTTAAATTTCAGAAATAAGCTAGTTTTAAGACGCTTTTTAAAAAATGGCATGTGATCTCTCAAGTCCTAAAAGTAAAAAGGTTAACAGACCCTAGGATTAGGCTGAGATGGAGAGGTTAAAGACAGCAATCAAGTAAAAGGAAAAATCAAGCTTCCCTTATGCTCTTTTTCTTTCCCTGTGAGTTGTTTCCAGGAAAGGACACAGGGAGAGAATGCTCCCAGTATTGAATCCTGATGTATAATTTATCAAATCCACAGGGTAACTCAGTCAATGATTTTTATGTTTTTTCCTTTATGCAAGATTGCACTGTACATTTTGCTTAGTCTGTTAAATGGATAGGAAGAACTGAAGGCAAAAATGTTATATCGAATTTTCACTTAGAGTCACCAGATGCCCAAGGATTTCAATTAGTTGAATTTTCATTTTGTAGGGCAGCATTCTGTCCTGGAGTTTTATCCTTATCCTGTGCTTCTCTGGCATTGTTCTTCAAGCAGGCAGCATTATTTTAAATTATTTCCGTCTTATTATAACTTACACTTCAGTAAAGTCAATCAAAAGAGTAAATTGTTTTCTTTCCATTCTACTTGCATTAATGAGCTGAAAAAGAAATGAAAAGGAAGAATTTCATAACTGCTATGTTTGGATAAAGAATTTTAAATATAATTGAAAAACAAAAGAAAAAAATTGCTAGCCAAAAGTATTCTGAAGCGGGGAATAATATCACTTCTTAAAGCAAAAAGTAGGTTCTGCAACAATTGATATGATGTTTTCTAAAAAGAATCTATTAATCATGTTGTGGGAGCAGTAGGGAAAAACTCTCCAAGGCAATACAAGGGAGTTTGAATTTTGCCTCAAGGATGGTCTCTTTGGGGAGACTTACCTGCATACACTATGAAGAAGACCATATTACCTTTTCTTCTTAATAGGTCATGGCTGGAAAATACAGACTAGCAAAATGTCCTCCTGTTCTTATTAGACAGTCTGTGTGAATAGATACAAAGCAGAATTTACACAGATTATTAATGTATCTGGTTCCACAGGTGTAATACTTAATAAAATTATCACAATGTGGCAGATATTGAAATAAATGTGGAAATAAAAGCACAAAAAAGGCTTTTTGGGGAGAAGATAGTAGCATTGGTCTTTCTTAGATATATATTCAGAAGAAATGAGATTTTATATAGGCTTGATTGCTTATTGCCTAAGTACATATTTTTTCCTTTATTTTCTTTACTTATATTTAGCAATTAAAACAAACATTTGTAATTTGTTGTACCATCTGACATAACAAAGTTAAGACTGGCAAAAGTAGTTGCAACTATTACAGGGTAAAGTTTCAGAAGTTAAATGAAAGATGTTATTATTATAGGTGTGGGATTTAAAAGAGACCAGAGCAAAATAGTAAAAAGGAATTGCAATTTCATATGCTTTGCAAATAGGAAGTTTATGAATCTGCACAAGTGGGAACGTGCTTGAAAAGAAAGGGTATCCTAGAGAATTAAGAAAAAAGCGACATTATAACAATGGATATTGCTTTGGATAGCAAGCAAAGATGTATGAGTAAAATGGATTTTTATGGACAGCGACTAGATTTGAAATCTCCTCCACCTCTCACTGAATGTGGGGTTCTACTGAATAAGGGACTTAGCCGGAAGCCATTTCCATTCTCCACCTATAGGAAAAAAGTTTAAGAGCAAAATAATTGATAGATTCATTAACACTCCCTGACTTTGTCAAATAGAGTTAATTACGTTCAGGGGATACTGATCTGGAAATAGATTTTTGTTAGTTTCAGGAACAATATATCTGAAGTAGCCATTTGGCTGCTTTGAAGAAATAGATATGGGCTTACTTCATTTCTACTGTGCATTTTTGGTAGGTCTGTCATGATTATAGAACATTAACATGTTCCATTAATATGGCTAATTTATGTATTTATTATTTTAGTGAAAGTGTGTATGGTGAGAAATAAATCAACATATTTCAGTATATGGTAATGTAAGATCTATAGGACATACATTTTGAGCAAGTTAGTTAGCATATGGGATACTTTGAGATAGAAGAGATTGCCCCAAGGACCCTCAAAATATTTTAAAGTTGTTGATTCATGAACTTTTCAATAAACTCCATAGTCATCCTATATTCACAAAATGTTGAAATAATTGGATTCAGCTTTAACTATTACTGTACTCTATCTAGCCATGCCATTTAACACTCCTGAATATCCTTCTTAGTATACTTCTCTGCTTACTTGAAGTGACTATTGTAAGAGTTAAATAAAATTATGGATATGCACTTTGAAAAATATAAAAACATTACATAGTAATGATTAGTGTTCTTAAGATGTCAATATATATATTTTTTTACCATTTTAACCAACTCTTACTTTCAAATAAGGGTGTACCAATGAGTATTTAAGGGAAAAAATACATTTTATTGATGTGCGTATGTGACACTGTATCATATCAGTGAATTCAGGGGCACCTGGGTGGCTCAGCCAGTTAAACATCTACCTTGGTTCAGGTTATGATCCCAGGGTCCTGGGATTGAGCCCCTCATTGGGATCCCCATTCAGTGGGGAGTCTGCTTCTCCTTCATCCTCTGCCTTCGCCCCTCCCATCACTTATCCCCTCTCTTTCAAATAAATAAATAAAATAGTTTTAAAAATATAAATAAATAAATATCAGTAAATTTAATACCTAGATGTGTTGGGTAGGTTACAGATTACTAGAAAAGTGAAAGCAATACATTTATGACTTTTCTCAAAGACATATTTTGTGATTGATCTTTGCTTATGGTTTTTAGTAATTTTTTATTTTGAAATAATTTCGGTATTATAGAAAAGTTGCAAAGATAGTATAAGTAGTTCCTATATTAGTAGGGTGCTCCAGAGAAATAGAAGCCATAGGAGGTGTGTGTGTATATGTATGTACATACACATTACCATCATATATTTGTTAAGACAAACAAACCAACAGAGGCCTATTACTATTAACTAATTGTCAGAATTTATTTGAATTTTGCCATTTTTCCCATTGATGCTTTTTTACTGTTCTAGGACCCAATCTAGGATGCTGCATTGCTTTTAGAGTTAATTCATTTTGATTTTATAGTTATTTAATTGTATGATTATGCCACAATGCATTTGTTTATTCTCCTGTAGATGGCAATTATTTCCAAGTTACACTCTTACAATATAACTATTTTTTTATGAAATAAGTTAAAATCAGGTGACTTCATGAAGCGATTCTACTCTTTCTTCCATTGCCCCTTCAATTTGTCCTCTAGAAAAAGAAATCTTATTCCATAGCATTTCATGTAACTCTTAATCTTAAAAGCATTTACTTTTATTTTTTTCATCTTTATTCAGGTATAACTGACAAAATTATATGATTTTAAAGTGTAGAACAAGGTGATTTGATATACATAAACATTGTGAAAGGAGTCCCCCCTCCATTGAGTTAATTAACACATATATCACTTCACATATTTAACTTTTTAAATTTTTTTTGTGTGTGAGAACATTCAAGTTCCACTTTCTTAGAAAATTTCAAGTATACATACAGTGTTACCAGTTCCTTTAATAACTAAAATGTATAATACAGTATGATTGCAAAAGCCCTGAATATTATTCAAATTAAATAGACAGCTTTTCCTCCATCTGGGTTGAGCTTCAGACTTGGAAGTGTGCTGTGAAGCGTGGGCATGGTTAGGAGATGTCATTGCAAGTGGATTTTTATTCTTGGAGATTGGCAAGGTGAAGGAGTTCAGGATACAGATACATTAAGAAAAATTATTCCAAACTTGGAAATAAGGCTAAAAGGTGGGCAATATGTCATTTTAAGGTCATATGGGGACATTACTTAAATGACCTATCCAGAGGAATACATACTTTGTTTAACTCACCTTATTTTTTTAAAGAATTTATTTATTTGTTTGTTTGAGAGAGACAGAGACAGAACAGTGGGGAGGGGCAGAGGGAGAGAGAGAAGAGGACACAGAGCAGGAGGTGGAGCTTAATTCCAGGACCCTGAAATCATGACCTGAGTTGAAGTCTGATGCTTGAGTGAGCCACTCAGGTGGTCAGGTGCTTGTTTAACTCACTTTAAACAAAGTCCAAGAGTTAGTGAAATTACATGCTAACATATATTTTTGTCCAAGAGAGATGCAGATACTTTCTTTCCACTGAATAAGATAATTCCAGAAATTACAATTTGTTGTTCTATAAGAAATCAACAAGTTTTATAAGTAACCAAGCAATCTTATTTTAGTATTCATTTATTACATTGTCTGCAAATGTAAACTCCTCTAATGCTCTTTGAACCATCATAATGATCAATTACTTTTTCTTGATACATATTCATTTTGTATTTGAGTTATATGTTTAAACTTTGTGAAAAATCAAACTTTAACAGGTAAAAGGACTCTGCTTTACTTGTTTAGATGGCATTTAATTTGACTTTTGTTCCCTCTGAGTGATGCAGATAGGTACTTGCTAAGTGTTCCTTTTAGGCATGCTTTTTTTTTTTTTTTTTTTTTTTTTTTTTTTTTTGAGAGAGAGATAGAGAGATTCCTTTGTAGCAACTTCTGGCTGAAGCTACTTGGCAAATGATGTCTGTTATCTGGAAGATTGCTTTACACTCCTTTCTTCACTGATAGGTCTAGAGGACTCATACAGCTCTTTTGTTGGAATTCCACTGCCTCTGAAGATTCAAGTGACCCACCATGCCTCTTTATACCACCATTTATAAAGTACAGAGTGCTTTGAATGCAGTTAGCTAGGAAGACTATTCCAACTACACCTTTCTTCTTTGCCTTTCCCCAGATGGTAACCAGATGCAAGGCTCTTTGGTTCCCAAATCTGAGAGAATACTTGATCAACTCTCTAGGTGGTTGGCTGAAACTTCCGCACTTAGCTTGAGATAGAGAAAACAGCCCGTCCACTTCCCCTTTCTTCCCCCATGAAGACTCATTATATTAGTATCTCTTTCTCTCTGAAGAAATCTTCTCTGCTGTCTCTTTAACAGCCATTCATTTATGTCTTATCACCTTTGCCTCTTCTATATTTCCTTGGCTATCTATCCCTGGCACTAGTACAGTTTGTCCTTATGCATACATAGTTTCAAATTACCTAGTCTACTACCGTGAAAGTTTTGTTGATATTTTGAGTGAGAATTTATAAATTTATGAATTAATTTTGGATAACTATAATCTTCATAGTTTTAAATAGCATCATCCATGAACATGGTATTTTTTCAAGTTTTTAAAATCTTTTATTTGCTTTAATATAATTTTATAATTTTCCTTATGAAAGCCTTATACATCATTTAGTGGCTTGATTTGTTTTTCCTTGTAGTTTTAGGTTTTTATGAGATATTTAAAATATTTTAAATTAAATAATTTAATATTATGATTGTAAGTTGTTCTGACTTTTGAATGTTGATTTTATGCCAAACAACCTTGCTATTCACTATTTTATTTCTAATGATTTCTGTATTCTCTAAAGTTTACCAGTCCTATATAATTAAAGGAAATTTTGTTTTATTTTTCTGATTTTATATCATGTATTTCATTTTCTAGATTTATTGAAATTGGCCAATATCTGCCATCCTCCTTGACCACACATACAGCCTATGAAGTTAAATATAAATAATAGTGAGTAGGGGCAGACCCAGTGGCTCAGTGGTTTAGTGCCACCTTCAGCCCAGGGTGTGATCCTGGAGACCTGGGATCGAGTCCCATGTCAGGCTCCCTGCATGGAGCCTGCTTCTCCCTCTGCCTGTGTCTCTGCCTCTCTCTCTTTCTGTGTCTCTCATGAATAAATAAATAAAATCCTTAAAAAAATAATAGTGAGTATAATTCTATTCATGATTTTATTGAAAATATATCTAAAGTAGCTGTAAATGTGATGCTAAGCTTAGATTTGCTTGTAGGTATGTTTGGGAAATTCCCTTAATTGGTTAAAAAAATTTTTTAGCCTGTTGTATAACTAAGAATTTTTTGTTACAAATGAGTTTTTAATGAGGTCTTTTTTCCCCCTGACTTTAATGATATAATCATATACTTTTATCTTTCTTTTTTAAAAATTTTATTTATTTATTCATGAGAGACACAGAGAGAGAGAGGCAGAGACACAGGACAGAGGGAGAAGCAGGCTCCATGCAGGGAGCCCGACATGGGACTCAATCTTGGGTCTCCAGGATCATGCCCTGGGCTGAAGGTGGCTCTAAACCGCTGAGCCACCGAGGCAGCCCCCCTTATATCTTTCAATTCACTACATTAACCACTGTTTTGATATTTTAAAACCTTGATTTCTTGCAAGAGAGCTTTCTTGATGATCATATGTGTAAGTATCTTGGTAAAGAAGCATGAACAAAATCTGAACACAGTTGTATGTAGTAATAATGCACAAAATATTGCACATAATATAGAATCTACTTTTATTCAAGCACTTAAGGCATAGGCTGAGTACACAATGTTTGGATTTAAACTTGTATATTATGTACTAACAGCTTAGGTCCTTTTCCTTAGTACTTCCAAGGAGAATAGAATGATTTTCTTTCTTTATGTGAATGTCATGGAAATTAGAAGTTTCAGATAAATCATAAATATTCAGCATAGTTATATTATGGAAGGAAAATTTTATGATTATTGTAATTCATGAAATGTGTTCTCGGAATAACCATTGACCAAATCCTGTAAATGCAGCAGTGTTTGCTAAGGACAGCAAAACCAATACAAAGCAGCATAAATACCCAGGACATTATCTAAAACATAAGGCTTGACTATAATTCATAATATTGTGAGATAGTTTCCTTTGTGACCCTTGTTTACACAAATGTTAACAGAAATGTAATTGCTCTACTCGTAATTTTTCTTTGAAAGATTCTAAGCATGTAGCACAGGATCCACAATGGAAAGGATGGCAAAGGCTATGACAAGAACATATAGAGCAGAAAAGATTTTCAACTCAAAATTTTAGTATTTAAAAGATGTCCAACCTCTTCATTAAGCAAGGAAAAGCTAATCAATGATAATTTTCATTGATAATACTGGCAAATAAATTAAAGATTAATAACATCCAATGCTGGTGAGGGTATCAAAATGGGCACTCTCATACTTTTCTGATGGAAATGCCAATTACAGAAATCTTTTGGGAAACTAAACTGGCAGACTCTAAAATTGAAATATGCATTCCATTAAACTCAATGTTCCCACTTTGAAATAAAAATATGAAAGAAAAGCCTTATCATATAAACATTTCCTGCAGAATTCCTTGATGTGATAAAAACTAAAAGTATCTAAAATACCCACCAACAGAGGAATGACTAAGAAATTATGGCATATTTATAAGAATTTGATATTATATTGTCATTAAAGAAAAAAATAAATTTCTATATAAATATAATGTTCTTTTAAAGAAGCAAGATGCAGAGTGATGTAGGTAATAGATGACATTTTTAGAAAATATTTTTGTGAGTATATATATGCTTTCTATGCTTAAATGGACATAGAAAATTACCTAGAAGGATGTACTTTATACAGTCAAGATTATTTCGTTGTGGTGTGAGAGAGGGAAATGGAGAGATGAGAGCTGAATTTTTATGTACTTTTTTTTATTTTAGCCATTCCAATGAGCATATTATGCTTTTGGAGTTCTAAAGGACAATCCAATAGAGCATAATTCTTGATTTTTAATAAAATATGCTTACAAATCTTACAAATATTGTAGTGTATAAGACTTGGTTTCTTGTGTAAAAGGAAGAAAAATTTTCTCTTTCATTTCACAATTAATTGAATATCAATCCAATAGCTGATATTGAGCTACCAAGGTTTATGAAATCTTCAAAATTGCCTGGGAACCTTCAGAGGCAAGTAATGCTTCCTTTAAGGGCATTTTAGCTATTTGGATGAGAGTTAACAGATTGTAGCTGTTGGAACATTGTGATCTAGTCTGAGTGATAAAGTGAAGCACTATAGTTCATGGCAATAAATGCCACCTGCAGTGACTTTATCAGTCAACTAATATTAAGAACATATTCGAGGGCACAGTATCATTTCTCAGTACTTGACATCCAGGCACGAAATATTTTCTAATGTTTATTAGCACCATATCACTTGATGGAAAAGGTGGTTTTGTTGGCTTCAGAGTGCTTTTTCCCAGAACCATAACAACTGCTGCCTTTGACAACGTAGAACTTCAGATTTTGTAAAACCACCAAATGTTTAACTTGAGTTACATGCATGAACCGATATTTCATGAGTACTTGCAGCTTTATAATTTACTGCAATGTAAGGCATGTGCAGAAAACATTTTTTTAATTTTATAGTTTAAAAATAATTAAAATAATCAGAATATTTTAAAAAAATAAATATATAAAACTTACCATTCTAGGTATAAATATGACCTACATTGCCATTGATTAATAACATTCCAAATTGTTCAATAGTGAGAGAAAATATATAAGATCCTCATTAAGTTAAAATAAATCCCATAGGACAAAAATAGCAAATACTTTGAAAAAATGTGTTGTCAAACCTATCCATGTGTTCAAAAGCTTGATTGAAAATAGATGGTGATAATGATATCCTGAAAGACATTTTTGGATCCTCCTTCAGTTTGAATATTGACTTTAGAAAGCTCTTGCTTCCAAACATCCTTGTGCATAGACTGACTTTTCACACCATGCTTCTCATAGTACTAATTAACTCCTGTGAATGTAACTTGTTAAATGTATGCTTTGGTAGGTTATAGCAACTCTTCATACAATATTTCTCTCTGAGCTTCTGATTTCTATTCCTTTTCCTATTCTTTCTCTTATACCTCCAACTCTCTTAGTGGATATTTTCAGCGCAGCTAACTCAAACCTCTATTAGTGGTTGACAATGTTTATTCTAATCTACCCTTGTGCCAGAGATAAAGATTTTACCCTACAATTTTCATTAATTGTAACATTAATTAATTTCATTAATTGTAATTAATCAAAACATTTATTTACTTCTGCCAATTTATCCTATTTTTCTATTCTCTCGATTGCATAATGATTTTTGCTTGTATTCCAGTTTCTTTAATTATTTGTATGTTTCCTACATTTCCTAGAGAAGATATGATATAACTTACATACTCCTTTTTATTTGTATTTGCTTGCTTGCATTTTGTGAAATATGCTTGAGTAATAATTATGTGGATAGGGAGTATAAACCGTGTGCAGAGCACAAGAAAAATCCTTAAGTAAATATTCGAATTTAGTTTATCCACAATATTCAAGAATGACAAGTTCAAATACAGGGGAAATCCTTAATTAACAAAAATATTAATATCCCTGTTTCAGGTTTAAATGAAGAAGGTGAAGAGTCCTAAAAAAATGTACTTTGTTTAATCTCCCTAAAGGCTGTTGCCTGCTTTTTGAGATTGGACCGTAATTTATATGACTTTTTTTTTAAGATATCCTAATTGATAAATAACTATCATTTATATAATTAACTGCAACTCTGCAAATAAAAGCTCAAAACTATTCTAGCAAGTCCATTAGGAATCTGGTTTTCCTTCCTAGTTATAACACATATGCATTTCAGTTTAATCAATTTACAAATGCAGTTCTGAGGCTACAAAAATAAAGTACAGCCTCTAGTCATTGCTCCTCAAAGAAAGAACCCCTCAGGGCAAGCTGTCAGTTTACATTGTAGTGAAAAAAAAAAAAAAAGTTTTAAAAGCATCAGCCTCCAAGTAATAAGCGCATAGGAAACTATAATATAAAACCCATATCACAGAATTATCTTGATTTGTGTGAGTAGCACAGATAGAATTACCTAAGGGGATATGGAGTACCATTGAAACAGAAAACACTAAGTCTCAAATTGTGCTTTACAATAGTTTGCAACAAAGAGGCCTCGCTCAAGAGGGTCATAAATGGACTTAATGGGAGTCAGTAATTCATCTACTGCATGTTGAAACATCTAATTGTTGTTTATGTTGATGTAATTGCTATGATGAAAGTGGGGGTGGGGGACCCCAAACCACATTTTCAGAATATTAGACTCTTCTGAATTTAGAGTGTCTTATTAAATTAAAGATGAATAATAAGTTGGTTTGACTGGCTACTAAATTCTTTTTAAAATTTTGCACAATAAGATATGCTTTGTAATAAGAGACAACAGACAGAGAGAGAGAGAACAATGGCAAACGATGAATAATGCTCTCTGGAAGGCTGATTACTACTGATAGGTCCCTCTTTATCTTCTCTGATTTTCTTATTCATAATTTAGGTTCATTTAAAAACACTTGATGTTATGTTATTGAATCAAAATTATGACTGTGAAAACCAGATTGCATGGATGGGGAGGAAAATAGGGAACATGACAATAGTACATCAACAATCTCCTTTTCTACATTATAGTCAAACACTCTCATTAAATGTGAACTTCGGAATAAAAATTAGATGAAGCTTACTGTAATAATGGAAACCAGGAAAGGATGATAGTCACACCATGAAATTAATGTTTATACAATTGGATTTATACTCTATGACAAAAAGTAAAAATTCCCTCAGAAGTTCAGAACATGAAATTCTGTTGTGAAGTTTCAAGTTACCTAAAACAACATGTCTAAAAAACACCACATGACACAAAATGCTTAGTTCGCAGCCCCAGTGGTTATATATAAGAGTCATGAACTCATTGCCCCAAATAACTAATCATGGTATAAAATAAGACAAAGTATGTAATAAGTACAAGAAAAAAACAACTATTTAGGAACGACTTTAACAAATTTGCTCTTTGAAAGAAAAAATCTAAAATGCATAAGAATATATCTTAGAATAATATAATTTATTAAACTTTTTGACATTAATAGATACATAAGGTAGCATATAGATATATAAAATGATAGTTACATAAAATGATTTGTAAAAAGTTTTGCATATAAATAGAGGATACAATTTTCCACAATAAAATCAATAAATAAAACTGCAGTGATAATCCAAATTAATGTGAAAACAATATAAAAGGCCACATTCCTTGAGCTGCATTGTAATAAAACTAGAATTCAATAGTGAACAATTAATTATAAATCACCAAGTTATTGAACAATAGGTATCACCCTGTAGATTAATAGCCCAGAGAAAATCCAAAATATTTTAATATATTTTTATCAAAGGAACTCTCAAACTTCTTGACTTACTTTTTAGTTAGCTCTAACTTTTAAAGAACAAATAGTATCTATCCATAGATACAGTTTGAGAGCATTGAAAAAAAATTCTATGATATGTTCAAAATCCTAGTTTTAATGGAGAGAAAAAAAAAAAGCAAACTACACCAATCTTATTTATCTGTAGATTTTGAGGCCGGAACAATGGGGAGACTAGTATAGCTTTAATAACTCCTACCATTAGGAAGATGCCTAATGGCTACTGTGTGGAGGATAATAGGAGTGCAAAGGTTCTTGCACATAGAGAAGCACAGAGCTGTTGAAGTCATGTTGTCTGGGAGCAAGATGGTTAGCAGTGGAAGTCATAAGTTGTGGTTGGGTACTGGATATAGTTTAAAGATAAAGCTAAGTTGATTCTCTGAATAATTGGCTGCAGAGAGTCAGAGAGATCAGAGACAAATGGCTTTCCATATTTTATAAAATAATGACTAATTTGATTAGCTATGGGCTATATAAGATTAGACCCCACTTGCTGGGCCCAACTCAGCTCCTCTTCTTCTGGGCTGGTGCCTAACATCCCAACTTCATTGGCCTTTCACTTCCTAGAATGCAGTCTTAATTAAGTCTTTCTTCAACTGGGTGTTTTGGCCTATTTCTCAGATGATTATCTTCAGTTCTTGTCCTGGCTGTTTTTGTTGTTGTGATTGTTATTACATCATTCTGTAGGTCTCAGCTTAAATGTATTATCTAGCAAAGACTTCCAGGGTATTATATTAAGTATAATCTGCTCTTACTCTTCTTCACCTTTTGCCAAAATCATTATCGTAACATATTAATTGATTTCTTTGCAATACTTTAAATTTTTGAGTCATTTATTTCTAGATTTGATTTCTTACCTTATTTTGCCTGTCTCACCAAATACTGGTAAATTCCATGAAGGCAGAAACTAATTCTGAATTAAGTTCTTAGTATATATTGGGTACCTGCTGAGCGGTTGGCCTATAATTGGCCCTCAGAAAACATGTAAGTAAATGAATAAACCCAAACAAAATTGGACAAATTGAATATCTATTCTTGATTAATAAAAAAGAGCTAATTAGTAATAGAGTTATAAGTTACTTTAAGTGATAAAGAACCTTTACCTAGGGCAAGTTTTTAAAATTATAAACACATGGAGAAAATTGGCATGTCCCTAATTGAGAAAATATATTTTTGTACAAAGAATTCAATTCTTCTTAAGTTATCTGAGAAATCAAGACAAAATCAATTCAAGCTCACCATGGGATATTTTCACCCCAAACCTGACAAAGGATTGTGAGGTTAATGTGAAAAATAAATGAACAAGTATTTATATTGAATAATCAAACAAAAAGAGAGCATCATCAAGAGGTTTGCCAGAGAGTAAAATACAGTACAAAGATGTAATAATTAAAATGTGATCCACATGGGAAAAAAAAAGAAGAAATAGACCATAATAAGTTCATGTATGTAATGGATAAAGGAAACTTAAATTTCTAGCAAACTTTCAGTGAAAAATTCCTGGATTAATAACTCATCTAAATGAAAACTAATAAAGTTGAATACCTACTTATACTATAAGAAATTCTGAATGGATCTGAGAGTTAAATATGAAATGAATCAATCCATCAATCAAATGAGATTATTAATATAATCTATCAGTGGGAAGAACTTTCTATGCTCAAGAAAAGAAATTATACACACACAGGCATATTTATACATATTTAAGTCAAATATATTTTAGTTTCATTATTGAAACATTTGTAAGTCAGTGTTACATATAATATTAAGCAAATAATACACTCAACCAGTTAGAAATACATATGACAAAGGATTAATTTCAAAGGACATGAATTTTGTTTTAATATGAAGAAGACAAACTCTTCAGAATAAAAATGGACAGGTAACATGTATAAGCAATTCAGAAAATTAGATTTAATTGTCAAATGTCTACACTGAATGTACTATACTTAACTAGTAAGTGATACATTAAGGTGAGATATTTCTTTCATACAAAAGGTTAAAAATCAAAGATAATGATATTATACCATTAATGAGTAGATAGTGAATTATTCTTTGTAATAACTGACACATATCCAAGTTGTCTTCACATCTGAACTACAACTATACTGAAAATGAGTCACTGAGTGTTAAATAAACATTCCTTAGACTACTTAGTAAGGAGGAACACTAATAAGTAGAAACAAAGTGCTTTTAATACCACAACCACGTTCTTAATCATTATGTTTTATACTGTTTATAATTTTTCCCTGAAAACTCTATTATAATGCACCAAAATATTAACCATGCTTGTATTGGAGAGGAGGGGAGAAAATAATTGGTAAGAGAGGAATATGTATTTCATTACATCGATACAAATTTAAGGATGTAATTTTTTAAATGTATTGTTATCTAAGCATTATAAATATAATTGCCTAGAAAATAAAAAGTAGATCTTCCCATATATGTTTTCAACTATGATTATCTTGGAGGGTAGAAACGCAGGTTTTAATTTTTGATCCTTTAAAATGTTATTATTTAAAAATTTTTCCAGAAGGAGCATATGATGCTTTAAGACATATTTAAAGAAAATGGATACATTTAAAATTTTCTTTTTAAATTTAAATTTGTAGAATAATGTGTAGGAGTCACTAAATTCACAAGTACAGCATGCTTCAGCCGCAGATAATTCCTGTACAGGTTTACATTTTCAAGAGCTGTTTGAATGATTTTGGCTGCATCTCAAGCACAGGAGAAGGGCAAGGAGAAGCAGCAAGAGCTTCACAAAAGTATTTATTGACCTTTACAAGAGCAGTGACACCATCAGGTGAATGGAGATCTGGCAACTTCTAAAGCATTTGCATCACTGAGAATTACACCAAGATTGTGAGAGTTCATTATGATGATTTTGACAGCTGTGTGAACTACAGGAATCCCTTCATCACCCCACCTTTCATGTCCTAGCCTCATTCTTCTCTTTACTCTTCCATAGATCTTTTAGTTTGGCATTTAAAACTTTGAACTGGTGACGTTTGTTTTATTTTTCCAACCTTGTATCTCATGACTGCAGAAAAAGAAACTGCTTCTAGAGCAGTCATCTATGATTCTCCAAATATTCTATCAAAAAACTGCCTTTTCTCTTCTCACTCCTGACATTCTAACAATTTTTCAAAGTCAAAGTGTGATCCTACTCGTTTGGTATTTCCTTCCGATTTTGATAACCTTACTGTATCTGCCCTCCCAAAATAAATATAGTATAATCCAGTATATAAAATATTTAATACAAGGCCCAGAAAGATTGAAAACAGTTGTGAATATATTCTTTTAAATATGCTGGAAATCTCACATTAAATGCAAATAACAGCAAAAAGAAGTGAATGAAATAAACGGCACTAATTATTATTATATTCTTTCTTATACCTCCTTGATTTCTGTTTATGTCTTTTCAACCACATTTCTCAAGAATGGTTTTTCTTTGCTGCTACCATTTCTTATATACACAATCAATGAGTTACTCCAAACTAGATTAATTCATTTCCTTCACTTGAATTAACAGTCCTGGAAAAAGTTAACAAATGAGGCTTTTCTAAACTTTCAATTTTGTGTTGTCTCAGTAGAATTGAATATAGTTGACTACTTCTTCCTTCTTGAAACCCACTATTTCTTTGGACTTGGTGATACTTCCCCTTTTATTATGGTTATTTTCTGTCACATTCAAAGAATATTTGTCTTCCTCCACAACCTCTAAGTGCTATTCCCTTAACCCCTATCAACCGTGACTGTCTCATAAGACAGTCTCTTCCAAACACACAACTGTGGTTTTCACATAGAAGTTAAAGATTTGCAATTTTATCTTCAGCTGAGATTTTTTTCCCAGGGCTCCAGATTTATATTTCGACTGTTGTCTTGGTCTCACCACTTTAACACTCCAAAATCTCCCCAAACTAGTAAGTCAAGAATTGAATAATGCTCTTCCTCATTTCTCCCTGAGAGCCATTTCTCTTCTAGTGTGTCCTGTCATGATGAATGGCAGGTACTCTTAGGTGAGACAAAAAACAAAGAGTTGTTTGTGACAACTTTTCCTTCTTTTCCCATATCTGTGTGCAATGTTGTCCTGTTAATTTCATTTTCTAATTGTGTGTTGAATTCATTTTTTTCCATGTCTAATATTGTATCCAAACCTGCTGCTCTTGTTCATGCACTATTGCAATAGCCTCCCAATTTCTTTTTTTGTTTGTTTGTTTTTGTTTTTGTTTTTTTTTTTTAGCCTCCCAATTTCTTGATTGCTTCTATTCTAGCCTTAGCTACTGTACTCTTCTCTCTTAGATATTCTTCTCCAGTCATTTAGAGCTGTGGTTATAGTTGTGCAGGTTGTGTTTTGGACAACTTTAGATAGCATCCTTCACTTAGTAGTCTTGTTTATATAAGTATTTGACCATTTTCCTGCAAATGTCATTAAATTGTCTTGGAGAAAGGACCCCTTTGCTTGATTTACACAAAGTCACCCTTTGAGCTAGTAGTTGAGTGCATGTCCCTTGCTCTTTTGCTTAAAGCCATTCAATTTCTCCTCATTTATTAAGGGTTAGGTGTAACATACTAAACATGCATGCACTAGAAATTTTCACACATGGACTGACCCTGCCTTTCTTTCCTATTTTATTTTATACCATACTCCCCTTATTCTCTTTGGCTCTATCATCTTGACCTTTTTAAACTCCATGAAACGTTATCCACTCTGCGGTCACTTTGCGTTTTCACCTTTAACTTCTGCTCATGGAGTGCTCTTCCCTCTCTGTTCACCTAATTAACTGTAGTCTTTCTTTACATCTCAGCTCTACTTTCAGTTCCCCAAGAGGATATTCTCCAATTTTCTGTCTGGGTCAAATTTCTCTGTTATGTTCTCTGATTGATCCACAAAGCTCCCTACTCATAATATTTAGCACAGTTAATAATTTCAAAAATTTGTATGGTTTTTTTTAAGCTTTATTTTTTAAAAGGTTTATTTATTTATTCATGATAGACATAGAGAGAGAGAGAGAGAGAGAGGCAGAGACACAGGAGGAGGGAGAAGCAGGCTCCATGCCGGGAGCCCGACTTGATCCCTGGGACTCCAGGATCGCACCCTGGGCCAAAGGCAGGCGCTAAACAGCAGAGCCACCCAGGGATCCCCCTTGTATGGGTTTTTGATTAACATAATGTATTCCTTTCTAAACTGGAACATTCATGAGGGACAGTGACTATGTCAGTTTTGCACAACACTGTATCCCTAATTCTACCCAGTTCCTAGACCCACATAGATTGGGCCTCAATAAATATGGAAGGAAGGAAGGAAGGAAGGAAGGAAGGAAGGAAGGAAGGAAGGAAGGAAGGAAGGAAGGAAGGAAGGAAGGGTCTTTGCTACAAACCGTTGTTATGAGTGATAGAGATGGATAACTGAATTATATAAAAAGTTTTATTAGAAGTTTTCTGAAAATAATGGCATTAGTTAGAGAATAGATATTTATGTAAAATTTAGCATATAGAGAACATAAATAGGTAAAGGTTTCTATTTAATGCAGTTTACAAAGTAATTTTATGTTAAAACCATGATAAACTATTTAGAATTCCTCACACAGATATGAAATCGAAACTTTTCAATTGTGCATAATGTACTTTGAAATTAAAAAAAAAAAACATGTTATTGACAATAGACTGGCTTTAACTACTTAACACATTAAATATGTTTCACACATTTTCCATTGAGTATACTTATTTTTTTCATATAAAGTTTCCTAAGAAGACTTTCATTAAAATTTTACACTTCAGTAGCTGGAACATTAATAACAGGTGAAGATATCTTTTCATTATCCATTTTGGCTTCAGAAAATTAGTAAGAATGTTATATTTGAATAATACTCAATTTTTGTGGATGCTAATGAAATAAGAATTCAACCTGCCTGTGACTTCATTTTTCTTTATTATGATTAAATAATGTGTTAAAAATAAATGCTATGTAAATTCATTATATAAGATAGGTTTCCTTTAGATTTAAAACCTGCAAAATTAGAAAGATGCAATAAATTTATTAAAGGGATTACTAGGATTTTTATTGGCCAATAAAATGGACAGTATATTCTAATGTACATTCTTCTAATTGCTCAATAAATGTATACAAATTTAATATATAAAAATATTATCATACATGTATTTATGTACATATCTGCCATATATATATGTAACTATAGTCTATGCTATGTCATAGACTGGGTTATTCAGCACTAACTGCTTTCAGATAGCTTACAGTTTCATTAAAGAGACATGAAAGACTGCCATAACCAAGGTAAAGGGCCAAAAACATGAGATAATCCCATCTTAAGATCCTTGGAAGTCTAAGTTACCTATTAGAACCTAGAAAACCATCATGGTCCTTGACTGATTTGTTTGTTTTGAGGAGACCATGCAATTATTGAGTAAAAGGACCTTCATAGAAAAAGCAGATAAATAGAAAAAAATTAATAAACGAATCTTAGTTCAAGGTAAGGCTAAAGAAAGGATTTGAGAAAAATGTAAACACCATATTCATATTTAAATACAAAAAGCAAAAGTCATACTTCTAAGCAAAATTCTCTTAAGTGAAAATTTTTTTAAATGAAGTAGAAATCCGAAAGTAGACCCTCAGGGCTGAGTTCCTCAGTAATCCAGAATATCTGTAGCATTCTATTTAAAAATAAATGTGTCATTCCTTGACACATTTACTTCTTCATCTTGATCAGAATTTATACTAGCAGGACTTAGTAGTAGGTTAATAATAGGTTTTCTTTAGAGCCAGCAAGAAAACTTGAGTCAGTCTTGAAAAAAGGATCCTCAAAGAATATAGAAAGTAATGGTTGCTTTAAAGGAGAATAAAAGGCAGCTTTGGTACAGAAATAAGAGAGAATGTGTTGCCACCTTGGGGCTGAGAAGTAGCCCTTGGGCCTACTGGTATATAAACCCACAAGATTAGGAACTGCAAAGACAAATAGCTCCCCAAAGCCTATAAAGATTATGGAGAATTGAAGGCTACAGCCAAGCTAAGAACTATTCATGAATGATCAGCAATGCTCTTGCAAAAGATACACTAATTGACAGAGAAGGAGGGAAATTGTTAATGCTTTTTTGACAGAATGGCATCTGACGAGCCAGTGAGCACAAAAACAAGATAAAGGTCAATAAAACTGCAGTGCAATCCACCAATCATACAAATGTCAGATTTGGAAGCCCAATGTTGTTAGTTTAAGTGCCAAAGAAAATTCTGAAATCAACGTACTTGAGTGTGATCTGTAACCTGACATAATGCAATACGTGAATCTTCTCTTATATCAAGTGGCAACATATTTGAGATGTGTTATGTACTTTATAAGCTATGTAAGATGAAGATTTTATTTTAAAAAAAGCTAATCAAATGAAAATTTTAGAAAACCCACAGAACACCACATAATAGGATAAATTAATATAATGTTTATATATCTGTCAATATATTTTAATATGTTAACACCTTTAAGGTTAAATTCAGTAAAGTGAGTTTCAATGACGGAGGTGAGTTTTATGGGGACCTGAAGGATTATGGAGATAGACAGATGGCTAAATAAATAATAAATAAAAAGATAGACTATTAGGTAAAAAGGAGATACTCCCCAAAAACAAAATATTGCCTCCACTTAAATAGTTTTTCAATGACTATTAACTCCCAAATCAACTGCCAGGCTCTTATACTGGGAAAATGCAAAAACAGCTTTCTTTTGTTTAAAAAAAATCACTCTTACACATGTTCCCTTTAGAAGAATCTCTTTGTTAAGTGATTCTTTCCTACTGTTAACCTTTTGAAAAAATAAAATAGAATATTAGTTTTCTATTCTTTGAAGAGTTTATTTATTTATTCATGAGAAACACAGAGGCAGAAGCAGAGGGAGAAGCAGGCTCCCCGCAGAGAGCCAGATGTGGGACTCATCCCCAGACCAGAGATCAGAACTGAAGGCAGACACTCAACCACTGAGCCACCCAGGCGTCCCATCTTCTGTTTGTTGATCTCATCATTCATTGGTTCTAGCATATTTGGGACTTTTTCAAGATGTAGAATGTAGCAGGGCATCATTTGAGTATTCACCTTTCTCATAATGTTTATTGATGCCCTTCGATTTGTATTAATAGCATCTGAATTGGCAACTTTATTCATCATGAAGTGAATGTCAATACAAACCTTTGCTACCGCCCTGGTGTCTGATGTCCCTGAGTGGGCCCAGCTGCCTCCAGCTTTTGTACTCAGCACCCTCTATATGCTTATTCCCCGAAGTAGAGGGATTTTCTTGATCTCTAGTTTGTACCCTCTAGCCTATTTGTATGGGGTTCTTAGAACCGGTTTTGCCTTTTCGAGAGAGAGAGAGAGAGAACAGAGAGCGAGCAGAAAATTTTCCAAAAAAGCTTCAAGAACTGGTTGGGTATTACTTCTACCAAAACAAATTTTATAAAACCTTTCAACAGATGACTATCTTACTATATTTAAGACTTGTATACTTTTATGTATTTGTCAGTAAATGATACCTATGGACACTGGGATCTGGAAGGAAGACCATTCTCAAGGAAGACAGTCAATCCCACAACTAGGTTGGTTTATCTCAGATTCAGCCGTAATCTTCCTCAGATTATTCTATCTCCATACTATTTTGTCTCGCACATAGGACATAATAATATGTCTGTAGTTTTCAAAAACACTTGGGTCATGTTTCCGTATTGAGTCTTTGTCTTGTAACATTGTATAATTTATCTATTTATAAATATGTCTCAATCATGGGCTTCTCTAGGGTAGAGATATCTTTTCCCTTAATATCCACATCATGTAAGAGACAATGTGGTAAATATTTAATAGACTGCTAAAAGGATGCATGTCTGAAGTGTACAGCAATGACAATAATACTGGAAGAAATAAAATTAAATCTTTGTTATAAAAGTACTTAGATAACCAGATCTATTACATCTTAAAGTAATTACTGAATTTCGATAAGAGATCCATATCAAAGAGTTATCCTTTTTCTTTCATAGAACAGTTGTCTTTTCTTTTTGTTGAATCATTAATACATGTTGCTTAATTTCATAGCTAAGAGAAAATTACTATCAGAATTTTATTTCTAAATATCCATTCAGTTATTCTCTATGTATGTTACATACATGTGTGTATATATATATTGTGCAAATTCTAATTTATTATCTGATTTTTTAACGTAAAAATAAAATCCATGTTTTTCCCCCCGTGTCATTATCTTCACAATGTAATTTATAAACTTTGCTCTTAAGAAGTCTTTTATAGTTCATGTAACCAAAAATGAACTAATCACATATTGATGTATGTTTAGGTTTCTTAATCTTTCCATTTTTTTGAATAGTGTGTTGATGAATGTAACACAAGCTTTGACCTGAGCCTTATTCTTTCATGATAAATAGCTCTAAATGTATTGGTGGGCAAATGATATACATTTTTTAAAAATCTTAATATACATTACTAAATATATAAGTATGCTATCAATTTAAAAATTCCTAACAGCAGTTTATCTCTCACTTTCTATTTCCCTCATCTACTCATGCTCAGAAATACACACTTATATTGATCTATTCTTCAGATTATTGCACACTACAATCATTGAGTATCATTTGCTTTATTTTAGTTTTTCTTATTTCCCCTCCATCCAGACTCTCCAATCCTATCTCTCTCCCTTACACAGATACCCTTTTGAATATATTTGATGTGTGTATTTCTAAGGATATATTGAATATATTTGATGTATGTCCTTAGAAATACACACCTCTAAAATATTTCATGCCCCTTTGTATTTTTGACCTAAAGAAGTGATATCTTGCTATGAAGCTCATTCTTTTTTTATTCAATTACTCTCAACAATATGTTCTATAAAATCTATTGGTACTTCTGAGAGTTCATTCTTCTAGCACTGCATCCTTTATATTTGCTTCTCCAGTTCCTTTAGTAATAGGGAACCCAGTTGTCTCCAACCCCTTCCACCTGGAAGAGTGATGCAATAAATGTACAAATATACTTTATACAGAGCAATACGAATAGTTTTTAGGACAAATATTCATAATAGGGTAGTCATAGGTTTTAGATATATTTAGTTTGAATGATTTATCACACAATTTTCTCTAAGATGGATAATTGTCTAACTATGCTTCACTCTTAACTGCAAGATATTCATAGTTCCTTTCCCCCCATCTTTATCAAAACTTGATGTTATCCGACTTTCTCTTTTTTGCCAACTTGATGTATATAAAGTGGTATCTGATTGCCTTCTTATTTGCATTACCTTAATTAACAGTGGGAATGAACACTTCTTTATAAATGTGTTAGTAATCTTATTTTCAGTGTCTGCTAACTCTTATAGCTGAAATTGTTGAGCATCTTGCAGGGCAGCCCGGACCTGTTACACAGCTTTCTCTTGTGTGAGGCCCCAGTCAAAACTAGCAGACTTTCAGGCCACTTGCTAACTGGCTCAGAATATAAAACCAAGTGAGGGAGGGGATCCCTGGGTGGCGCAGCGGTTTGGCGCCTGCCTTTGGCCCAGGGCGCGATCCTGGAGACCCAGGATCGAATCCCACGTCAGGCTCCCGGTGCATGGAGCCTGCTTCTCCCTCTGCCTGTGTCTCTGCCTCTCTCTCTCTCTCTCTCTGTGTGACTATCATAAATAAATAAAATTAAAAAAAAAAAAAAAAAAAAAAACCAAGTGAGGGATACATTTCCACAAAAATCCAAAGAGGCCCACTAGCCACTGCTTCTTTTTTTCTTATGAAAGCAGAACAGATGCAACAAACTATCCTTCACCTTAGAAAAAATGTCTCAAAATGCCCCACATTGCAGGCCTCCTGGAAATTGTACTAAGGTAAAAGTCCCCTAAATTTTTGTGGAATGTATTTCTCACCTTTTGACATGCAAATGTTTTAACAATAAGTCTAGATAGTAGCTACTTCTTGCTCATTATACCTAATCAGCATAATATCATCAATATAATAGACTGGTATAATATCTTGTAAAAGGGAAAAGCAATCAAGCTCCCTACAGACTAAATCATTACTCAGAGCTGGAGGTAACCCTGAGGGAGGACAGTGGAGGTATATTGCTGGCCCTGCTGGCTGAGAGCAAACTGCTTCTTGTGATCTTTACTACCACTCCTCAAGGAAAAAAAAAAACATTTGCCAGATGGATAGCTACATACCAGGTACCAAGGGATGTGTTAATTTCCTGAAGCAATGAAGCCACATCTGGAATAGCAGCTGCAACTGGAGTCACCACCGTTTGGTTAATTTTATAAAATTCCAATGTCATTCCACAAATCCATCTGTTTTCTGCATGGGACAAATAAGGTAATTTGAATAGGGATGTAGTGGGTATCAGCACCTCTGCAACTTTCTAGTCCATGATGGTGGCATTAATTTCTGAAATACTTCCAAAAATGTGATATAGCTTTTAGTTTACTATTAATCCTAAATAGAGACAGTTCTAGTGGTTCCCACATCACTTTTCCTACCACAGCAGTCCTCACCCCACAGATAAGGGATCCTGGCAGTTGCTAAGTATGTCTATTCCAATTATACATTCTGCAACTGGGGAAATAACTATAAGATGGTCTTGAGGACCCAATGGGCCCAGTGCAAGATTAATCTGACCTTAAACTCCATTGATCATTTGACACCCCCCCCCCCATAAACTTTTGCTCTGAGTTATAAACCACAATGACATATGGATCTCCTGGAATTAGTGTCACTTAAGAACCAGTGTCTAGCAATCCTCAGAAAAATCTGGATATTTCCTTTTCCCTTGTTTGTAGTAAATGTACTAAAAGGCCATATGTCCCTTTTAAGAAGTCTAGGAGAAAAATCAACAGTATGAATTTTTGGCAATGCATCTGGACTCTTTCCCAAAGGAAGCCGGCCTTTTCTGGGTCTGTAAACTGGTTCACATCTGGGAATTGACCGAGTGAACATGGTTCTCCATTTTGGTGATTCAAGGTACTCAACATAGAACTCTTCCATTACACTTCATTAAGCAAGAATTTCATAGACTCCCTATCTCTTTCTCCACTATTCTTGTTACTGCTCTGACTCCACTGTCCATTTTGGTAACCAGACCCACCTTGTCTTTGGCAGTTGAGCTCTGCTCCTTGTTCTCTGGCACCCTGACATCAGTTATCCCCCTTTCACGTAAGGATCACTGTCCACTAGCAGCACCATCCACTGTAATTTCTGGCCCATATAAAAGAGAAACCAAAGACCACTTCAAAGAGTGAAGCTGGGGCTCACCTCAGAAATTATTTTTCAAGGTAATATGAGAGGCAGCAAGGCGTCAGGAGGGCCACACTCCTTCCGGAGGTTCTGAGGGATTACCCATTCCTTTCTCTTCTAACTCATTGTTGCTATTGTCTTTCCTTGGCTCCTGGCCCCATCTGTCTTTCCTTGACTCACTTTGATCCATCTTTATATCACTTTCTTTATGGATTTGTGTATGAAAACTCCTTCTGTCTCTCTCTCATTTATGATGGCATTTAGAGTCCACCTTGATAATCCAGGATAACCACTTCAAGATCCTTAACTACATTTTTTTTTTTTTGCCATATAAAGTAATAGTCACCAAAGGTGATATTTACAGGTTCAGAAACTGGGTTATGACATGTATTTTGAGGGATCACCATTCAGCCCCCTATACTCATATTATTTATAAGGCCCTATACCAGTCAGTTTCACCATTTTGCTTAAAGCATGGCATTGTCATTTTGCCTTAGTATTTGATAAGAAAAGTTGTCTGTCTGTATCAACTCATTTTATTAGGTTATAAATAATATTTCATTTTTAATTGACTATTGATGGTAGAAAAAACACAGATGGCGGGACGCCTGGGTGGCTTAGCAGTTGAGCGTCTGTCTTCAGCTCCAGGCATGATCCCAGGTCCTGGGATCGAGTTCCACATCAGACTCCCTGTGAAGAGCCTGCTTTTCCCTCTGCCTGTGTCTCTGCCTCTCTTTCTGTATTTCTTATGAATAAATAAATAAAATCTTTTAAAAAAAAAGAAAAATACAGATGGCTTCATAAGTTGATCTTGCACAATAGGATATTTGCTAAATTTTCTATAGCTCTATAAATATATTTTGATCTAGTTGAGTTTTCTATATAGATAATCATATCATCTACAAATAGAACTTTGACTTTTCTATACCAATCCTAATAACTGTTATATCTTATTTTAAAAGATAATGTTGCTGGCTATAAATTTTAATCCTATGTTTATTAGTAGTTGCAATAGTGAGAATTCTTATCTTGTTCAGGACCCACAGGAAATATTTCCAACAATTTTCTATTAAGAATCATGTTTGTGGGCAGCCCAGGTAGCTCAGCGGTTAAGCGCTGCCTTCAGCCCAGGGCATGATCCTGGAGTCTCAGGATCAAGTCCCACATCGGGCTCCCTGCATGGAGCCTGCTTCTCCCTCTGCCTGTGTCTCTGCCTCTCTCTCTCTCTCTCTCTCTGTGTCTCTCATAAATAAATAAATAAATAAATAAATAAATAAATAAATAAATACAATGTTTAAAAAAAAAAAAAGAATCATGTTTTTTAGTCAAACACATAGAAGCAGAAAGTATAATGGTAGTTACCAAGGGCTGGGCTGGGCAGGGGGGAAATGATGAGATGTCAGTCAAAGCATACAACATATCAACTACACAAGAAAGATAAATTCTGGTGATCTGTACAATACAGGGCCTCAGATTAATAATACTGTATTGCATATACTGAAAAATTCACCAGGGAGGTAAATTTTATGTTAAATGCTCTTACCACAAAAGGAAAAACAAAAAGAAAATCATTTTTCTTATTAATTTTTAATATACACATTAGGTCAAGTTAAGAAAGTCTCTTTTTATTCTTGGTTGTGTTTTTGTTGTTTGGTTTTATTTTTTTGGTTTCAAGGATATTAATCACATTATTATAATTTTGTATATAGATTTCTTTTTATTATGTTATTGGGCGTATTTCTTTCTGAGAGGTAAATTTATTTTTTTAAGATTTTATTTATTTATAATAAATATATAATATATAAATATAAATAATAAAATTTATAATAATAATATAAAGAGACACAGGCAGAGGGAGAAGCAGGTTTCATGCAGGGAGCCCGATGTGGGACTCGATCCTGGGACTCCAGGATCACACCCGCTGGGCTGAAGGCAGGCGCTAAACCACTGAGCCACCCAGGGATCCCTGAGAGGTAAGTTTAAAACTGTAATACTTTATTTGTTCTTTTTCCCTCTCTAACTTTAGTTCTGTATTTATAAAATTGGGGGCTATATATTAACAATTTAAAAATGTAACTTCTTAATCTATTTTTCTATTCACATGTATTTAAAGTATTACTACTCATGATACTTTTAGGTTAAATTATGTTTCATTTGATATTAAAATTTCTACAATGAGTTATTTTGGGGGCTTATATTTGCCTGTTGTATCTAGCTATAACAATTTATTTATTTATTTATTTATTTATTTATTTATTTATTTATAAAGATTTTATTTATTCATTCATGAGAGACACAGAGACAGAGACAGAGACAGAGGGGCAGAGACATAGGCAAAGGGAGAAGCAGGCTCCATGTAGGGAACCTGATGTGGAACTTGATCTCAGGACTCTAGGATCATGCCCTGGGCTGAAGGCAAATGCATAACCACTGAGCCACCCAGGCATCTCTACCTATCACAATTTAGATTCAGAATTTTGTATCTTTTTTTGCTCAATGAATTTCTTACAGACAACATATTACTGGATTTCTGGCCCCCACTTCTCATATACAGCTCTTCTGATTGATGGGGTCACCCTATGTAGTAGGCTAAATGATGGCCCTCAAAAAGATGTCTACATCCTAACCTAGGACTTGTGAATATTATTGTTCATAGCAAAGATGGAATTAAGTTAAGATTATAGAAAAGAGGAGCTTATTCTGGATTATCCATGTGGGTTCTGAATGAAATATAAAAATCATTAAACTGTTTTGTGTCCATTTTCTTATATCCTAAATGGGAATATTAGTGCCTAGCTAGTCTTCCTGATAGCTTCTTAGTTATTAAGATTCAGTGGTTAATTGGCCCCAAGTCATTTGGCTCTACCCCAACATGGCCCCTCTTCCGAAATCTACAACCTTAGCTTAAAACCTTGGAAAACATAGGCTTACATATTAGATATAGAGATGCTGATTGTAGAAAGAAAAACACTCTTATTCTGAGGTTAATTTATATGAAAAGTTAGTCATGAAATACATGAAATAACTGGGATAAATATGGAATGTATATATAAGTACAACAATATGGTAAAATAGGTATGGTAAAAGTATTCAAAGCATAAAATGCAGCAGAAATATAGTAACCTAAGCAAACCAATATGAAATAAATGAATATGATAGAGTACCCATTACAATTACTTATGGTGTTTCATTGAAGACAAAGATTTGTTACAAACACAAAGAGTAGCCATGAACCTCAGTAACCAACATAGAAGCAACTTCATCAAAAACTATTAATATTATACTCTACATACCGCCACGCATTTCATAAATGCCTTGGAATAATCGTAGATCACAAATGTAACTATGTCATTGGATTTTTAAAAAAATAAAATTATGATATGACATTTGGATGAAGAAGAGGAAAAATTAAAACCTACATGTTTTAATGATCGAGAAGTGATAGAAAATTATTTTATTCTTGTTGGTTTTATCTCTTCTCAGTTATACAGAACAACATAATTAAATAATAAAAACTATTAAAAGTATGGTTTTTAGTACCATAAAATTTATGTTTCTTGGAATTTGAAATAATTAAACATATGTAGAGTACATGTTTTATCTCTAAGTAGATGAAAGCTTCATGAAAATATAAGAGCTAAATTAATTGAAAACTGTTAAATTTAAATTAAAAATGTTTAATATGTCATAAAAGGATGGGAACATATGCCCACATTTATACAAGTCTGTGAAGTTCAAATCATAGTGAGATCTTAAAATGGCACACTTAAACATAATTTGGTTAGTGTTCATAGATTTTTTTTATGTATATAGAAGTTTCAAATTTATACATAAACATAGGTAAATCTAGCCAGAAAAAAAAATATTGCTAAGGATGCATTTGCAGAAAGTACTACTGCAAATAAATAAATATATATAAAGGTTTTATGTTCTTGGCAGATTTCAGTCTAAGCAATATGTAGCGTAAAGCCATATGCATATTACTAAATATCCACCATATTCACTATTTTTTGAAACTTGGTAACACTTACTCCTTAATTAAAATGGGCTATGCACTGTTATATTTTTTTATTTATTAATATATTTAATATTTAAAATAACCCTGTAAGATATCATCCACATTTTACAAATGAGGAAATAGTGAGAAAAAAGTTAAATAACAGCCGAATTCACACAAACTAGAAACAGTTGCCCAGATTCAAAGATTGGTAATTGGGTTCTAGAATAGACACCCTTTGTCATTTTGTGACATGGCCTTTGCAGGCTTTTAACAATTAGAGTCAGTTCTCCAGTAAAATGTTGATAGAGACAAAGTTTACAGTCCACACACTCAACATTTTTGTCAAACCCCTCTGCTCCCATAACTCGAAGTTGCTCTGAGGTTGCTGCCCTTTCTAATTACTCCCATGGTGATAATTAATAAGAGAAGTATCACTAACTGCTACATTTGTATTTAATAATCATACTAGAGATGTACCAACAGATTCAAAGAAATAGATCTGAAACTGTTAAATTTGCGATGCCATGCAAGTCAATAGGGATGATAAAGATAGAAGCTTGGCCGGTACATAACTCTAAGCAGATCTTATTTAGTTCTCTTGGACTACACCATAGTATTATTTAATTTTTTAAATTTATTTATATTATTTGGCTAGCACTGAAAGTATAATATTCTTGCATATTTGTGTTAATCAGGGTTCTTCAGAGAAACAAATCTAACAGTCCAGTTCAAGGATAGGAAAAGCTGATGTATGTAGCAGCTCAATCAGACAGGTAGGCAGGCAGGGAGGGAATAAATCCTTCCTTCCTCCACCTTTTGTCCTGTGCAGGCCCTCAGTGGATTAGCTGATGCTTTACATGAGGAAGGGTAATTTACTTTACTGAGTCAACCAATTTAAATGATAATCTCATCTGGAAATAGCCTCACAAACACACCAAGAAATAATGTTTAATCTGAATACACTGTGTCCTACTCACATAGACAAATAAAATTAACTCTTAGAAGTCTATCCCTTGTCAACTTGGAACTCATATGAATCTCCTTAAGCCATATTTTTTTTCCAAATAAATAAAAGAACAAGGTCATCATTCTGCCTAACATGTCACAGCTATCCAGCTTAAATTAAAAGTGCAATAATCCCCCTCCAGAAGAGAGGAAATAAAGTCCTTGAGTGATATTTAATCTTCAATTTGGTGCCTCTTAAGTTAAATAAATAGTACAATGTAAAATTAACAGTAATTAATGCAGTGATGTAAAGTCAATACATCTTTTATATCCGATGTTACATAATAAAGGAATAGGAGACAAGGAAAACAAATAAATCTAATCTGTGGGAGTCACATGCTCATGGTTAGTTACTGACAACTACCTTCTTTCATTACTCACTCTGTAGTCCCATTGATTTCAGCAAGCCTCAGGAAGTTGTGGTTCTTTACTGGGCATGGTGATCCAAACTTTCATTCCTGAAGAATTTTTGCCATTGGCAGTATTGTCTGGATTGAATTGCTATATTTTTCTATTGACCTTAATTGCAGAGCATGGTAATACTAAGAGATCCCCTAAGGAACCTCTTGTATTCCAAACGTCCTCTTCCTTTACCTACACTGGAGTAGTAGTTCAATTTCCCTTGGAAGTCAGAATCATTCCCCCCAGTCAGTACAGCATCTTCCTTATTTGCCTGATGATTCAGAGGCATGAGAAACTCAAACTGCTTGAGTGGCAGTCTTTACTTTTAGTTTAACAGATTATTTTTGTGTCTCCTGGTAGAAGCATTCCTCCCCCTAGGACTAAGACTTTTGGGACAGCAGAACATAAATTCGTGAGAAAAGCAAAAATTTTTGCTGCTTCAGGATGGTGGGGAACATGATGAGACCGGTGAATTCCATGAGCCATGTGGCAGCACATATTTTGTGGTGAAGTGAGTTCTCATGGTTAAGCATTCAGTCTCTACTAAGACCCAATAGCAGGCAAAAGCTATTCCTCAAAAGTAGAATAGTTATTTGCTGAGGATGACAGTTTTACTTCAAAATCCTAAGGGTCTGTCTTGCAATGCACTTAAAACAGCGTGCCAAGGGCTTCAAAAGCATTTCTATCTGCCACCAATTCTTAAAGCACCATAGAACTGCTGGATCCTATGACCCAAACTACAGAAAATCTTGTTCTGTTGCAAAGCCTTCTCTTTTTCTGGGTCCCACTCGAAACTATGAGATTTTCAGGTCCTTTGGTAAATGCACCGGAGTAACACATCCAAATGAGGAATATGTTGCCTCCAAAATCCAAAGAGCTCCACTAGGCATTGTGTTTCCTTTTTGGTTGTAGGAGGGACCAGGTGCAACAACCTATCCTTCATTTTAGAAGAGATATCTCAACATCACCCATACCAGAGGGCTCTTGAAAATTTCACTGAGGCAAAAGTTCCCTGAACTTCTATTGGATTTTTCACCCTTGATATGCAAATATATCACTATTAAGTCTAGAGTAGTCGCTCCTTCTTGCTCACTAGCTGCAGTCAGCATGTCATCAGTGTAGTGCACTAGTGTGACATTTTGTGGAAGAGAGAGGTGATCAAAATCTCTGTGAACTACATAATGACATAGGGCTAGTGATTTGACCTAATCCTGAGGTAAGACAGTGAAGGTGTATTGCTGGCCTTGTCAGCTAAAAACAACTGCTTTTGGTGGACCTTACAGAAAAGGTAGAGAAAAAGGCATTTGTCAGATCAATAACTGCATACTAGGTACCATGGGATGTGTTAATTTGCTTAAGCAATTAAACTGCATCTGGTACAGAAGCTTCAATTTGAGTCTCCACCTGGTTTAGTTTACAGTAATCCAATGCCAATCTCCAAGATCCATCTGTCTTCCACACAGGCTAATTAGGAGAGCTGAGTGAGGATGTAGTGGGAATCACCACCATCTTTTAAGTCCTTGACGGTGGCACTAATCTCTGTAATGGCCCTGGGAATGGAGCATTGCTTCTGTGAAGGCTGAGAATTCCCATAATCTGCTGTCTGGAAACTGGAGGCCCAATAAAGCCAGTAGTATAATTCTAGTCTGAGTCCAAAGGCCTAAGGACTATGGGAACAAAGGGTTTTATCCAAGTCCAAGAGCAGAAAACTAATGTCCCATCTCAAGCAGGCAGGCAAGAAGGAATCATGCCCATCCGTAGTGCTGGGGAGGCATTACGGAGTTCAGCTGTTCAAATGTTAGTCTCATCCAGAAATACCCACACAGACAACTCAGAAATAATCTTTAAACTGTGTACCCTGTGACCCAATCACACTGACACACAAAATTAACTATCACAGTATTTTAATGGCTATACAAATGCATAATTTAACCAGTTTTCCCAGCATTTAGGGGGAAAATGTATTTAACCAATGTCTAAAATAACTGTACCCTTGAAGTGGAACCATACTAAGACATTACCTGAAATGGTTACATGTCATTTTGCAATTGCACATAAAATCATATTTCTTAAGTGTCTTGTCTAAATTCAGTATTTGAACGTGCCACCCTCACCCTTGAAATAAGCTATACTCTGACTAATGGAGACACAGTAGCCATCACACAGACAGGCTTTTCAAATGAGGCTCATGTCCCTGCAAGTTTGAACAGCTCCAGTGTGTACAACGAAAGGCTTGTGACCTTTGCTATTGGGGAAAAAAAAAAAAATGTCTGTTGACTCTTGTGCTCATTATTTCACACATACAGCCAGTTGGATTAAGGTTTCCTAGAATGGAAATACCAGTTTTCAACACAAAGTGATTTTTTTTCTGTTGCAGAAATGTGCTCTTTCTCTTACTGAGAGCCATTTTTTTTTAACTTCTGTGTAATAAACTTCAAAACTACAATGTATCTTCAGAAATAGGAATAGATAATTCAGCTTATCAAATCATATTTTTCTATGACTTCCAGGTCAGATAGTAATGAGAGAAATCAGCAGGTTCATAAAAATAATTTTACTTCACTTATTCTAAAATTTGTTTTAAATCTCTATAAAAATCCTGTGCTGCTCTTTTCAAATATACATACTTGAAATATACATATGTATTTAACATATACACTTTATGTTTTTTTCTGATAATTCTCATTGTTTTTAAAATGTATATTTTCTGTTTCCCTTTGTTTACAAAATGCATACTGTATTGATTCCCAAATGAATAGTACAGTTTTTTTCTTGTGGGAATCCTAGAGATTCTTTCCCCTGTGGATCTTAAAACATTTTCTGAAACATCCGAGGGGAGATGTTTCATCCTGGATTATACAAATATATAAGAGAAAACCTATAAATCGTATTTATGAACTGATGATAAAGAGGCATCCAGTTGACTGCAAAGATACCCTTAATTTCTTTCTACATGCAGATTGAAAAAAAAAAAAAAAACAATGCCAATATTGTATACAAAAAAAAAAAAAAAAGGAATCCTAGCATGTGGTATTATTTCCAAAATAGCAGCTGCTTGAACAGAGGTATCCAGTTCTCTTATTCCAAGATCTCTGTTGAAATACCAAATGTAATTTTCCAAGAAAACAAGAAAAATCCCATTTCAGCCATAGAAACAGAAGAAAAGTTTGTCTCATATCCCAAAACCTTTGGGCTTGAAATGAAAATGATAGCAGAGAAAATACTGGGGAGAGGACTCACTCTCCTGACATAAGCACCAGAGAGGAATCATGGAAAATGAGGGAAGAAAAGAGGAGGCTTTTGTGCAACTTCAGGTTCACCACTTTTTCAGTTGAAATCTACATACACACACCCTTGATTTGGAAGGAAAAGCTCAGGGAAGTGGTCCAGGTATAAGGAATGAATCTCTTGGGATCTCAGTGTGCAGAAACAGCTTTTCTTGCAGGTCTACATTTTGTGTGGTGGCTATCACGTTCAGGAAGCTGGTAGATTTTGTCCAGAGCTACCTCTTGATGTAGTGGCCTTGTTCTGTTAGCCTAATCAAGAAGGAGCCTGGATGTGGCCAAAAATGAAGAGGCTAGGACAAAGGATGGTGAAATATCTAACGTTTCCTGGCTCTCTCACTTCACCAAACAGAAATAAAGATTTTTATGCTGTTTGGAAAGCTCATGGCCCTAAACCATTCTCCTCAATGTTTAATTTACAACAAGTAAACCATTCAGCTTAATGCCTATGTCTACATTTCTGAGAACAGTTAGGTAAAAAGGGAGAGGACAAGAGGGAAATAATTCATCATATTGATGAGTTAGAATCAGGTCTGAAGAGTATATTCTTTGTTTAAACATGAGTAAGCAAAAAGAATAAGTAAAGAGAAAGTGGAACCAGTGAATCATGAGAGTGGAGTCTCAAGGAAGCTAAGGAAAAAGTGTTTCAAGAAGAAAACTTTTCCTGGCCTGCATGGGTGGCTCAGTGGTTGAGCGTCTGCCTTTGGCTCACATCGTGATCCTGGGGTCCTGGAATCGAGTCCCACATCAGGTTCCCCGCAGGGAGCCTGCTTCTCCCTCTGCCTATGTCTCTGCCTCTCTCTCTTTCTGTGTTTCTCATGAATAAATAAAATATATTTTTTTTTTAAAAAAAGAAGAAAACTTTTCTTCTTACAAAGAGTTGTCAACTGATTCAGATACTGGGAAGGATATAAGGACTAAACACATTTGTGCATTTAGGGGAACCAGATCCATGGTAATTTATTCAGGGGGGGTTTTAGTGGAGTGATAGGAGCAGAAGCTAGGTTAGAGAGAATTAAGGAGTTGGTGGGAGGTATGCTGGGGGTTAAAAAGTGCTTCTCTCCAAGATGTCCTGAGATTAGAGATTTCTACCATTTGGAAATGTACTGTTTTGTTAAAGGGGGATAGCTCACAATGTATACATATGTTGAATGATCCCATTGCACACTTTAAATATCTTAAAATGTTATTTGTCAGTTGTACCTCAGTAAACCAATAAAAAAGAGGAATAACTGTTGGGTGACCAGAGATATATGTGGTTATGAATACATGAGTGCATATATGCATATAATTATATGTGAAAATATAAACATGTATAAAAATCTAAATTGTTTTAGTGGAACACTTATTTCCTTGAACGTGCTTTAGTAAAAAAATCTTTTTCATCTATGCTTTAGAATAACAACCAACAAAGAATAAAAGTAATCTGCTCAGTTATATATAGTCATAAAAATGAAACTAAAGCTACTAAACCCCTCTTCTACTTACTTCTCATGGTGTAAGGCTCTCAATTAGTGGAAAATCCACCATATGCTTATATCCTTCATTTGAGCTTAACTCCTATTGTGTCAAATTTATAAAATAAATTTAATTTAAAATTTACAGACCATATGTTGAGTTAAACTTGAAATCTCCTAGGACGCCTACAATAAGATAAATATTCAAATTGGTGAAGTAAGTTTCCACAGCATAACCCCTACTTCTCCTTATTGCATATCCAACCATTTTTATCCAAGCTGCAGTGCATAAAATAGACATCATATCATCCTAGGCCTGCCAATCATTTTGCTCTAATTGTTGCAGAAAACTTAATGTGAATTTACCTCTGCTAAAATTGTTACTCCACAAAGAGTTTCTCAAAGTACTTTATCAAGATTCTGTGGTATAGAACTTGACGATGTAAAATGACATTCTAAAATAGAGTCACTTCCTGAAGAAGCAGAGCTTTCACCCTCGTTTGAGTTATCATCACTCAAAGTTGAGAGAGAAAAGCAAAAGAAATAATTATCTTGCATGAATGAGCAGATTTCTCTTATTTAGCAAACTCTATTGGTGACCTCAGTTTGCCTACATTTTGCACACAAATGAGCTGAGTACCTTCTTGCAGGGAGGTGTTGGGAAAGTAATAAGAAATAAACGACTGAGGGGATCTCGGGGTGGCTCAGTGGTTTAGCATCTGTCTTTGGCCAGGGTGTGACCCCGGGGTCCTAGGATCCCGGGATCGAGTCCCACATTGGACTCCCTGCGTGGAGCCTGCTTTTCCCTCTGCTTGTGTCTCTGTCTCTCTCTTTCTCTCTCTGTGTCTCTCATGGTGAAATAAATAAAATCTTAAAAAAAAAAGAAATAAACAACTGAGGGTTAGGGTAAAGAGAACTAGAGGTGGAGGTAAAGAAAAACTCCCTCTTTAGACTTCGTAGAAAAAAAAATCTTAAACCAATCTGATACCTTTTTCTGATGAAAATAATATATTTCTTTGAATATAGAAGCTGTTACAGTTGCTAAGAGAACACACTTGTATTGTTTTTGAAAGAATACAGGAAGTATCTGTGTGAGGTCTTTCTTCAGCCAATCCAAGCTGCAGGCAAACTGGCCTATCACTTGAGTTTTATGTACTGGAATTTTCTGGAATATATGGGTATTACAGGAGCCCCTGACAAGTCTCAATATGATAATCACAGTGCAGATGTCTTGGACTTTGGGATAAGGCCATGTCCTCCTCAGGAGATGCTATTCCATGGTTGAAAAGCAGCTCCATGCTTGCAATGGGGCCTCGACAGAGCCTAAATGCTGGACCATGGGCCACTACACAATGACAATATCCAAACAGCCCACGGTGGTCCTGGTATTATCTGATTTTACAAATTTGAAAAATAAATAAAAAACAATGAGAGTATCAACTGTTTTTTCGCTAAAAGGATAATCAATGTTTTCCACTGAGTGCTGCATTTCCTCTCACTCTGCCTATTTTCCCCGTTTCTATCCTACAAAAGAGTGTATCAATGGCAGCCAATGTTTCAATTTAGGTGTTGGGGTAGGATTGTGGTTCCATTGACATCAACCAGGTATAACATGATGACTAATATACAAAGAAATGTGTATCCTGAGGGGCAAAAGGAAGAATTGTACTTACCTATTCTTATTTTCCATTCCAGATCCACTCTCCATTGTTCTCCACAACTTTCTTGGCTCCTAGAAGTGTCCTCTATCTATAGATTCAAATGAGTTCCCTTACCTTATAACCGGATGGATTCAGAACTCCGCTCTAGCTATACTCTCTGAGTTTAGAGCTGTGGTGGCCACAGCTTTGCATGGCTGCTTCTTGTGGAATGTTCCAGCAGGCCATGTCTTTCCTTTAACCCTGCCTAAATATGTGTGAAAGCTCCTTTCTTAAACTCTCCTTAATTACCTTTTGAGGGTACCATCTGTTTTCTGATGGTCTCTAACAGAAGCAGCTGTTTTGATACAGCTGTAACAAAATGGCTGGTAAAAAATGTAAAGAAATTGTTCTTATGAATTACATCAGATACAAACTGCACATCCCCTTAACTTCATGGTATCTCCAAGCCTTGCCCTACTTCTTACACTCCACTTCTTCTCAGACCGTTGGCCCACATCTCTCCACACTATAAGCTGTCAAGAATTCTCATTGCATCCTTGATCCCAGTGTTTCTGAGAGTTAGGGACGTGATGAACATGTAGTGAGGGGAAATTCAGGAGTGCAGTGAGGATGTCTGTTATGTACATGACATGGCCACTTAAAAAAACTAAAAAACTAAAAAAAACTTAATTTTTCAAGGTCTAAGCAGAATAATTCCAAGCCAAAGTTGTCGCTGTGCCAAAACAGCGACATCCAAATGTCACATTACTATACTTAGAAGTGTTTCAAGATATTATTATCCAGGAACATAAATAGATAGACTAACTTCTATTAAACATACTATGAAATCAAGAAAAGGGAAGTTTCAGCCTTCAATTATGGCATGTAAGCTTCTAAAGAAGAGTAGGATTGTGAAAGGGTCTTGTCTGATGAGAATACATTTTCTTCGCGGATTTTTGCTGGGATACAAATCCACCATAACACCTTGATAGTATTAGAAATGCCTTTATTTACTTTTCAATGTTTATTTGATCCTGACTGCTTAAAAATTCATATGCACTTGGTCAAGCATATGCAAGAAAAAAAAAAAACAAGTTTAGAATAGGTGAGTAAACACGGAGCATGTGAACTTTTATAAAGCAGAAGATGTGTTGAATTTAGATCAACTCTATTTTTGTAAAAGTTTATAACTATTTGCCAGCTTCTTTAAAAGCAAACACAAGCAAACATACATTTTCCATAGTTCTTATTAAACTTTGCTTGTACCTTTCAGGTGAGTTTATCATTTTTGTTTCTGACAGGTGGTATCTGTGGAACCATGATTTAATTGCATGCTTTTTAAACTGACAACCGATGGGCTGAAAGTTAGGGCTTGATAATACAGAAAGATCTTTGCACTCACTTTGCTCTGAATACCAACCTAACTTTTCTTTCTTTACATACTTTAAGCTCTTTCACTATACAATTCCAGTTTTGTGGCACAGAGCAATAAAACCATTATAGGCATATCTGCTTTCTTGGAATCTTTTTGTTAGAGTATTTGAGGCAAAATTTTTTTTTCCACACATGCCATTAAAATCAATTCATGTTTCTGTGTACGGTTGAAATTGGACCTCAATCGACTCTAAATAACAGTGAAATGGAAAGCTGATCTCCATCCACCATTTTAAACTTAATCTTTTTAATGGGGTCTTTGATCTCCTTTTGATCTTATTTTTTTTTTAGAGTTCTGCATTTGTAAACCACTTTCCTCAGTGCTTGATTTGACATATTTATAAAGCTGAAAAAAAATAAGTGCTGCGATAGAGAAATAATTGCCAGTAGCTTAACTTTTTTCTCCTCAAGTTTGTCATGCTTTTCCTCTCTCAATCCAAACTTACCCTCCTAGGCTTGCTCTCTCTCTCTTCTCTCCCTTCCTCCTTCCTGCCCGTAACTCACTCAATGTTACTCTTACTCTCTCTGTTACTTGAGTAAAATTTCACTTGTATGAGGATCCAACTAATACTATAGTGGTTGAGTCTGATGCAAACATGAGACATATATTTCAGGTACCTGGATCACACTCCCTCCTCCATAGTCTTCTAGTTCAGTGAAATTTAGAGGAAATTACTAAACTGATATTCACATATAATTCAATACACATCTAAAATAGATTGAAGAACTATTTACAAATGGCTCTTTTTCCTCTTACCACAGTTGTTTTAGTTTGAAGACTAGTCCTATAGAGTTCACGGTTAAACGTTCTTAGGACCATGCCACATTTTGAGGAATTTTTACCTGTGATTAATTTTTATGTAATTGTTCAACAGATAGGAGTCCTCCAAAAAAATGTTTTTATATGTAATTATATGCATAACTGTATTAATTATAGCACATAATAGATGCATAATAATGTATACACTTATTATAGATAATTAAATTACTGATTAAGCACATCATTGTATCTCTAGCGATCTCAAAATAAAATTCACTTTTATTATTAAACGATTCTAGGGATGCCTGGGTGGCTCAGTGGTTGAGCATCTGCTTTCAGCTCAGGGCATGATCCTGGAGTCCCAGGATCAAGTCCCACATCAGATTCCCTACTTTTCCCTCTGCTTGTGTCTCTGCCTTTCTTTCTATGTCTCTCATGAATAAATAAATAAAATCTTTATAAATAATAAATAAATAAATAAATAAATAAATAAATAAATAAATAAATAAATTTAGTCACGTACAAATTAACCAGCAGTGTGGCTTTTAACAATTGATAATTCTCTTACCTTCTCAGGGTTTCCTGATTTGTCAACAGGGAATAATGTGGGTCCTATGAATTTATTCGCTGAATTTAAATACAGAATATATGTGGCCAATTTTTGCAAAACGTCTGCACAGCTGAGCACAAACTAAGTGGTGGTGGCGGTGGTGATGGTGGTGGTGGCAGTGTATGTTGTCCTGATTTTGGCTCTCCATCTTTCCAGCAACTCCCCAAGGTAATTTAGAACTGAAGAGATGGATGTTTCCAATTGCTGCTGTAATAAGTGACCACAAACTTACTGGCTTAAAACCATTCAACTTTATTATCTGTAAGCTCTGAATGTTAGCAATCTAAACTGGGCCGTAATTGGACTAAAATCAAGATGTCAGACTTTTATTCATTCTGGAGGCTGGAGGGGAGAATCTGTCCCCTTGCCTTTTCCAGCCTGTAGGGGCCGCCTGCATCACTTTACGCATGTCGCTATGCTCCATCTTCAGGCCAACACACCTGGATCTCTCTATGCCTTTCTTCCAGACTCATACCTTCCTCTGACTCTCTCTTCTGCTTCCCTCTTCCACTTTAAGGACTCTGATTACATTAAGTCCACCTGAAGAATTCGGAATAATGTCTGATCTCCAGTCCTTTTACTTAATCACATTGGCAAAGTCCCTTTACTATGTGAGGTAATATCTTCACAGGTCGCAGGGATTATGAATAGGTGTTTTTGAGGGATCATTTTGTCCCAAGAGACCTCTCCCAGCTTACAAAAACTTCAGCTGCATCTTACATTGTAAGATGTAAGAAATGTAGAAATTTCATTTCCTATGAAATGCCTGTTTTTATGTTTTGCTTGATATGTCTATTTTTCTTATTTATTCAATTATTTATAAATTCTGGATAGTAATCTTATTCCAGTTACAACTGCTTAAATGTGTGTTCCTAGTTTGAAACTGATCTTTCAATTATCTTCCTTGACAAAAGATTGTGAAGTCATTCTCCTGTATTTTCTTGTATTTTAAACTTTTGCCTTCATTATTTAAGTTTTTGCCTTCCACTCAAACCTACAAAGACAAGATAAACACTACAAAATATCTCTCTAATCATGCTGCCAGAAGAACCTTAGTCTTCCAGACTTGCATACAAATTTGTTTTGTGGAAGATAATGAAATGAAGATCCCTGATTGGAAATGAACCTAAACATTCTACTTCCTGTTTTTTTTTTTTTCTTTTTCTATAGAGGGGCATACAGAATACCATACTACTGATGTATTGAGTGAGTCAGATGACCTGAATGAGTGACAGGTGCTACAAAGACTGTCGAGGTAGCCATCAGCACACGGGTTAAGATGTCCTGTAAATAGATGAGTTCATCAAGGAAAATCGCGAGAAGGCTGAGAAGGAGCAATCAAAGAAGGCGTAAGAGAAGATCCAGAAGAGCTTAACATTGAGAATGCTAAGGAAATTTTGGGTTCAAGGAAGAGGTTGTGGTGTACAATATTAAACACTCCCTGGAGACTTGACAAATGAAAACTCAGAATTCATTGCATATAGCAACAAAAATTTAGTACTAGTCTTCCCAAAAGCTCATTCAGTGAATGACTATGAGATGACATTGATATTGCCATGATCTGTACAATAAATGGAAAAAGAGGAAGCAGATATAGGGACTTGGATGTCTTTTTCAAGTAGCTTGGCAGTGCCAGGGAGTAGAGAGGGAAATAAAACTGGAGAAAGCTTGAAGTATAAAAACAAATGGAAAAGATATTAGGAGTTTGCAAAAATGCAAGTAGATAAAGAGAGAACTTATGGGAAAAAATAGGAGAAGTTCTAATAACTGGAATGAAATTCTTGAGGTAGCATTTATGGGATCTAGAGAACAAGTGGAGGAGTTAGCTTTAGTCAAATGAGACATTTACTATCACAAAGAGGGAAGTTAGTTATAATTCACCATCACTTTTACAGATGGGGTGTCAGAAATTTGAAGGAGTTCTTATCTGAGTGTTTCTATATTTCTGTGAAGTGGGAGACAAGATTTTCTGCTGAGAATGAGTGGGAAGGTATTAGGTTAGGACGGTTGAGGAGATAAGAAATGGTTTGATCAGATATTATGGAAAATGGAGAAAAACCTTATCAGAACAGAGAATTGGTGAGCCGGGTAAATGGCCCTATTGAGCTCAGAGAACATTAATTTATAGAGGCAATTTTCTGAGGATTTTGTGATTTTCTCCAGTTGGATTCAACTGCCCAGGTATAGGAACAAAGAAATCAGTCTGTTGGATTGCTTCAGCTTTGGTTTGTTAGGTGGGTTCCAAAATGGAAATTGAAAATGGAATTGAAAATATTAACAAAGATGTGGTTGAAGAAATTAATCAGAGTGTATAGGCTTACAAGGAAGAAAGTAAAGCTGACATATAAGATAGACAGTATATCACAGAAGTGAATCCAAATTAACCTGATTGAATAAAAATAATGCTTGTTTTGGATACACTTACTCCCCTTGGTCTATTTCTAGAAACATTAGAAAATTAGGGAATACTGAAGACACATGTATGCCTTCTCTATCAATTTCTTTGATTTGTTTAGTCATGTTCTTCCTAATGTCCTTCTGATGAGAGAATGTGAGTACATATTTACAAAAAGCATCATGACATATTTTCTAAACTATTAGTTCCTTTTCCCTGGATCACTAATCAATGCTATATTGTCCTTAGATCTTCCTTCAGCAAGTTTCTTGTGTGACACTTTTAATCTGGCGTTCAAGCTCATGTAACCAAGAATACATATTAAGGGGTAACATAATTTTAGAAAATCATTACCCCCTTGATCGACAAAATCTCATAACTTTAAATCAGATTAATGTCACTTCTGACATTTCTTTGTGAGATCAAATGTATTTTGGTCATTTATTCTCATTCAGTATATATTCTTACTCTCCTATAAACCCTTGCTGAAGTTTAGTTGATTAAGGTAGTGATTCAGAACTCACTGTAAGACACAGGTAAGTGTTGGAGGCTTCACATAAGATCCTTAAATTGGCTTGCACAGCAGTGGGAAGCTTGCTAGGACAGGACTCAGCTTACTGTGCGGCTGAGAAATGGTGCAAGAACAGAGGATTTTACTAACATTGCCCTTCAAAATCCTTACCAAGGTGTTAAATTACTACTTCTAAGGAAGTACCTTTGCTGTTGTACAGGCAATATCTTCAGATTGTGATCTGTCCTTCTGATTCCTGTGATGTTATTATACATTAACCAAACCAATTCTGATTTTATTTGCACGCTCTTGCACAGATTCCATCCCACCAGTATAAACAGAGAAGCCTAATGAAAACTGTATGATTTACTCTGGAGTTGAAAATATCCTCGCCCTCACATTTTGTATCTTCATCCTTCTTACAGATTATGAAATATTCAGTATTTTTATCCTGAGACACATTGCTCTTAACATATTTGGCACAGAAGGTTATCTTTAAAATCCCCTCTAAATCTCCCAAATTAATGTTCTGTGTAGTGAGCACCTGCCAGCTTTGATACAGTTATGGGATTAGACATTTTTGAATGATTTTTGACTCTGAAGGTTGTTTGCATGCTGTTACCAAATCTGGCTGTGTTTCAGCTCCAGTATCTTCTGTTTCATAAAGGATTTTCTGTGAACCTAATAAATGTTTTCATCTAATTTTATAATTATCATACCTAGGAAGTGCCTTTATTAGAGCTCGACACTTTCCTGCATATAAACTGTGGCCCCTGTAATTGACTTTAACCAAGTAAGTACTAATCCACAGTATTTCCTTGGAGGTGGGCTTGGTGGCTGGGGATGCTCTTTATTAAACCTCTTTTTCTCAAATAAAATAAATAAAAGTTTATTTAACTTCTATATATCAAAGTAGATGTCATAATGAGACAAAGTTAATTCAGCATCCATATGCTGTAACAGGTTATAATAATATTATTAAATGGGGAACTAAAACTGTTCAGAGAGAAAAATGTTAAGAAAAAAACACTAAGTCTGATGACAACAATACATTGTGTGTAACTTGCACATCACCATTCAAAGACTCTCAGGCCCATGTAGGCATATGGCTCATTCATCTTGCTCTATTTCCTAAACTAATGAAAGAATGTATTTTACTTTCTGAGACAAATTTTATCTCAAATAATCTGTATAAATTCGTTTCATGGGGTTTCTGGATCCTCTTGTAACATGGAAGAATTGTTCATCTGAAGACGAGTGCTCTCACAGTCAATCTGCATAATATTTTCTTAATAAACATTGAATATATTGAAATGAATATGTATGTTATATGATAACCAAAGAAAAAAAGAAAAAACTCATTTAGCTCCTTGTAAAAAAGCTAACATTAAAATATATGTAAGTAGAAATTGAGAATGAACATTAAAATTTTATTTGTAGACTCTATTTCTTGTATATCTAAAAAATATATTCAAAAATATTCCCAACTCCTTTATCAAAGCAGGTGGTTAGACCAGAGAGAGTATATCTCTCTCACATCTCCATTTAACTTAGTGGGACTAATTTCCCCCAATTTTATTTCATCAAGATTCCATTATCTTTAACTTATGGCAACAAGTTTTTAGTTTTGATTCTTAAACTATGGATACTGAGCTCTCCTCAAAATTGGTACCTGCAATTGAAGCTACCATATATGGAGTAAGTAAAATAACTAATTAAAATTTAATAAAACCAATGTCGTAAATTCAAGTAGGGTATCCCTGAATATCTGGGACAAATAAGTGAACTGGCAATTGCACTATAATCTACAATAAACAATGAGTATAATGGGGGTAAATAATGTGATGCTATTAGAGCATAAGAGATTTTCAACCCACGGTACAGGGATCAGAGGCAGATTAGTGAGGAGGTGGAGTCTTTGCTGAATTCTGTAGTAGTTGTCCAGGTGAGGGGCGGCCAATTCTGATCAATAGAACACGCCGAATGATCACATGACAAGAAAATCAGCTTTGTGCAACAAGATAGTTCGTAGATGCACCTTTCATTGAGATGGGAATCGATACACGGTAGCATGAAAAGTGTGTGAATTTCCTTAAACTATTTTAGCCTGTAAACATTTAGAATGTGGGAATCATTGGGTCTCAAATCCCATGATGCTACATCTGAACTAGAAAAAGAAATGACTGCAAAGTAATATTTGTTACCAACATACCCATTTAAATTAACGATGTGTTGTTGTTTTCCCATCATACCAATTTCTTCCCTGCCCCTCACGGAACAGTTATCTCAATCTGTATTTATTTTGCTCACGCTACTTCCTAGAAATGATCACCCCTTCTGAACTTGTGCAAAATGATGCATATGCATACACACGGTTCCTGTTAGACTCGAGTCCAGTTCTAATGCAGCCATTAACGAATCTTCAATTCTCACAGGTGAGAGCTTTGTTCCCCCCAACCCCACTCTTCTATTTCTCTCTTGCCTAGTGAAAGAGGACAGCATTTGAGCCATGCTACCACTCCATAGGTGATGCTAGACTCTGATGACACAGAGTAGAAAACCAAAAAACCTCACTCTCCCACATGGTTCCTTTTGGCCATGAGGTGTGCCATGAGGGGTCCATCCAAGTCGCTGGAGAGCTTTCCAGAACTCTCATGCTTCAAGCCCCAGGCCTGGGAATGTCTGTTAAGAAATAGGGTGGAAATTTGAAAATAAATAAATAAATAAATAAAAGTTCTCCAAGTTATGTTAATGTATTCTCCTTCAGTTAAGCTCCTTCTAACAGTTTAAGAGCCACTGGTTCTGAGCTGCAGAAACATTTGGAGAGCTACGCGTCAAGGGTCATAAACTTAGACGGTAAATAAGAAGGAGAAACCACAATTTGGAGTAAACATTCAAAGGTCATAATCTAACATTTATTTTTGGATCAAAGTGTAGTAGGGACTCATTAGAAGTCTGCAAAGAAAGAGGCAACATGAATAGCCATTTTAGGGACGTGGTGTAAAATGTCATAAGCAAAGAGAAAGCTATAGTTTTGAAAGCTTATTATAAGGCAGAGATGGACCTCACCCTGGGGAAAATGCTGTCAAGTCAGGAACTTTACAATACCATAGTAGGTATATGAAAATAGTAGGAGATGAGTTTGTTTCCAAAAAGATTTGAATTTGAAGCCCGGTCCCTTTGTTTATATGCCGTGTGACCATGAACTAACTACTTTCCTACTCTGAGCTTGCCTTATAACAGGTTAGACATATTTAAATACACGTCACAATACTAAAATCAGATCATGCATATTCAAGAAATGGGAGTTTTTGTTAAAAGCTTTATTTTCAATATCCTGTGAAAAATAACAATAGGGCCATACTAGGAACATTGGACGATAGAAAAGTCATAAAGGGTATGCTTCATTTTGCACAACTTAAAATCTCTATGTGGGGACTCAACACAGACAAAACATCTAATCCTGTTTTTAAAATATGTTGAAATACGCAGTGCTCTCAGGTGTCACTGCCAGCACCAAAGCCATACTCTAAGTATTTGACTTCTCTATAACCTATAGCAATCCGAAAAGGAGCATCTTCCCTTCTCCACTGGGGAGAAAACCAAGTGCAAAGAGAAGAAGCGTTTTGCATCTGGCCACACAACCACTAAGCTGGGAGTCTGGGATCTGAACCAGAGACCATCTGCCTTCACTGCCCATCCTTTTCCACCATGATCCATACCTGAAATAATTGTTTGTATTTAAGTATTAATCTTTCCTGTCTACTCTATTCCCACCTAAGTTTAGCCCTTATTTTCTTTCAAATTATTTATTATAAGACACTTTCTTTTTTTTTTTCCATGAGAGATACAGAGAGAGAGAGAGAGAGGCAGAGACACAGGCAGAGGGAGAAGCAGACTCCCCACAAGGAGCCTGATGTGGGACTCGATCCCAGGACCCCAGGATCCCACCTTGAGCCAAAGGCAGATGCTCAACCTCTGAGCCACCCAGACATGCCTACAAAACACTTTCTAATTAGTCTCTCCAAACCTCTAGTTTTATGTCCATTTGCTTCTTCCTATACCTATGTATTGAGTAACTACTACATGCCTGGCACTGTTTAGGTACAGAGGATACAGAAGTTGCTCTATCTTTTTGTTGTTGGGGCAGCCAGTCTAGCAGAGGAGACACAGCAAGCACATAAGCAAATGTGAAGTACATGGATGTACAGTATCTAGTCTAGGATGATAAGAGTGATAAATACAAATTGAGCAGGGTAGGAGGATTGAAAGTTAGAAGTTACCATGGAGTGATTATTTATAATAAAGTTAGGGGAATTGGAACAGACACTTGAGAGAAGTGAGGAAGTGAGCCATGCTTAATTCCAGGGAGCCAGTGTTCCCTCCAGCAGGAATAGCAGGACAGCATGTATGTGTGCTCTGGGTGCTAAAGGAGCAGTGTGGGTGGAGCAGAATTTTTGAGAGGGGATGGGGGAACAAATGACAAAGATCAGGAGATAATAGGGACTAGACCTGGAGTCTTAAAGGCCAGAAGAAGGATTTTGGCTTTTACTCTGAGTTGAGAAGCCACTGCAAAGTATTAATTAGAGAAATGACACCATCCAGCCTCTACTTTAGAAAAACAAAAAACAAAAAAACAAAACAAACAAACAAAAAAAAAAACACCAGTCTATGCTGTTTTTAAATGAAATGTTTCTAGCTTCCTTTCCAAGATACAACATCAATGAAGCTTCTTTCTTACTCATAACCCAACAGTACCTCATCCTCCCAGCCCACTGGTTTCAGCTTCTTGTAGTAGTGGCAATTGTGTCAGTGGTGATAGTGGTCAGAATAACAGTTCCCACTCCATGACCACTAGCCCTATTGATCTCTTGATCTACAGAGTTTTTGGTCTTTCACAAATGTCATTCTTCTGGAGAATCCTCTATTTCTAATGGAATATCCATTTTCATCTCAATAGACACTGATTGTTCTTCTACACAATAGTTTTGGAAATCCTGTTCTGCAGAGTTAAGATAAAACTCTTGGCATTCATCCTGTTTTCGTTCCTTTTGTTTTTCTCCCAGGGGATGGACTTCTTTTTATCCAGATCCTATAACTAAGTTCTTTCGTTCTTCAAATTGCTCAAATTCTACTCTATCTAGGAAGAGTTACTTGATTTTTCTTCTTGAAAGTAATCACTTTCTCTTGTGATCTCCCATGATACAGATTCATACACTTTTTTTTTTTTTAGCTTAGTCTTACATCCTCTATGGGGGTTAAATTCATGACCCTGAAATCAACAGTTGCATGGTCTACTGACTGAGCCAGCCAGGTGCCCCTTGTACCTTTTTATATGCCACTTAATACTGGTTATATTCTGTCCTGCACAAGATCATCCACATCTTATTTCTAGAGCAAGGATCCATAGGGGAAGGCTGTGTGCCTAATTCATCTTTATTCCTAATACAGTGTCTTAAACTCAACAGGAAAGAGATGACTATGTCAACAGTCAGTTAAGTCTTAATGTGATCATATCTATTCTGATTGTGTTTATCATTTATCTCCATGATTCAGTTGTAACCTCTTTTAAGTAAGAACGTACATTTGTCCCTTTCATATGTTCCTCATGTGCTCCATGTGGACATCTGTTGCTTTCCTTCAAGTCTTCAAAAGTTTATCAACTGAATAGTCAATTAATCCTCCAGGATGGAGAAATTTGCCAGCGCATTAAAAGATTTAAATCATCCCTAGAGCTCCATGCTGAAAGAGAGACTTCTTAGTTTCCAAATGTTTGTGGAATGCCTCGTGAACTGAAGAGAGAGAGCCAGATAGTGAGAACAGGTTCAAAGGCGTTCTCCAGTGGCTCTCTAAAAAGCTGAGATGCCACAATTGGGGTCAGAAACCTTAATCTTTGCTATCAGAGTTTTTATTGCTCTGGCGTGTTTTGATGCACTCCAGAGGGAACTGTCATCTTGCTTATTCCACAGGTTGGGAAACAGGCTTGTAGAGAGTATGTTGAAATAAGAGAAAGAGGTGAAATGAAATCTTGATTTTATTCAGTCTTAGAATATCATATGAAAGTGTAATACCTGGATTATTCAATTTTAGAGGTGTAGGTAAGTTGCAGAAAAAATCAATTAATTATGATATATAAATATATTTTTAGCTTTGATATTTTTACATTTCGTGTACAAACTAATGCTGTGTATCAAATAAGTTTAGCATAAAACTAAATAAAGGGAAGCCCCAGTGGCTCAGAGGTTTAGTGCACCACCTTCAGCCCAGGGTGTGATCCTGGAGACCTGGGATGGAGTCCCAGGTCAGGCTCCCTGCATGGAACCTGCTTCTCCCTCTGCCTCTGTCTCTGCCTCTCTCTCCTTCTGTGTCTCTCATGAATTAGTAAATAAAAAAATATTTTAAAAAAATAAATAAATAAAACTAAATAAATACAAAGTAACGTTTTCCTAAGACATTACATCAAATAATTAAGAACAAAACCTACATCTCCATAATGAAGTTACTGCCAACCTGCAAATAAACACAGGTAAATGATAATGAAAATGAAAATGAAAATGAAAAATGTCAGTTCGTGGTTTAGGTAGACCACAGCCTAATCATTTTATGTACAAATATTAGCTTTACTATTTAAGTCATACATTACTATAGTCTTATTATTTGCTCATCTACTGCCATACATCTCCACTTGACCACTTAAGCCTTGTTTGAGATTCAGCCAAAGGGATGCTAAATGATTCACTGTCAGGTTTCCTGCATCCAGGAAAAAGTCAAAAGGTGGGATAGAAGGCAGATGTAAATTTGGAAAAGATTGAGAGATTCAAGAGTTCAGTCTAGATCATGGAAGTAAGAGCACAGATGAGAAAGGAAAATTTATTCAAAGATGCTTAGAGCAAGTGAGAATGATGCAATTTTTGGTCCAAGTGGTAAAATTATATGTCCTAGCAATGTCGGTCTGCCAAAATATTAGAAGTTTAGAAGTACTGTACTTTTTTTCTCCTTTAGAATCATTTGGGTTTACAATTCCATTAAGAGAATCATTTGGGTTTACAATTCCAATAAGAGAAAAATAGGAGTTTATTGAAAATTTGAATGGCGTAACTTAGTTCTTTTATAATCTAAGGGAGATAGCAATGATTTTTTTGGAGCAGAAAGAAAGGATAAAATGTATTTCATTTGATGGAAGTAAACTTAGAAAGGAATAACTTTACTAGAGTTATAAGAGAGAAGAAATTGGCTTATACTTAGCACAGAAAATAATGGGAGTATTAAAATACTTTTTTTTTTAAGAGAATGAAGGAAACACTAAATCTCTTTGAATACTTACCTTTGGATTTATTTATCTGATCTATAATGAGGCTTCATCTTGAACTTGTTTCTCCTAATCTGGTAGTCTTTTTTCACTTAACATGCTGGTATCTTGTTATCTATAATTCATTAAACTACTGCTGTGTAAATATTAACTAACTTTTTTTGAAAGCCCTAGAAAACAGAAATAATTCTTCCTTATAATAAAATTCATTGGCTGCTGCTTTTTACTTTTTTCCTACTGTGTTCTTTCAGTTCTGAAAAAAATTAAATAAATACATAAATAAAGTGCCAGCGTATCTCAGGGTAATGTGGGAAGAATAAAAGACAACTGAACGCTCTGCTTTTTCTTGTCCCTTGTATGAAATGCAAATTTGTCCCATTTATCCTTGTAATTTTAGAAGACTAAATGTTACTTCGGTATTCCCCATTCGAAACTTTTTATAAAATAGCTTTTTTTTTTCTTAATATTATGGTTTAGAGATTTGCATCTGGTTCTAGAAAGGCAGTATGACATTCATCTTGCATTCTTTAAGGTTTAGGGTACTCCTAATTTAAAAGGAGACTGAAGTAAGGTAGAAACAGGGGTATCGATATTTTTTAAATTTTTCTAACTTGGCAATTATTCAATAATGGTTATTCCCTTATCTGTAATTTTGAAATAAAATAGGAAAAGAAAATAAGTTTAAAAATAATTTAAAATGATGTGTTACTGGAAATTATTTTTTGTCAGTAATATAAATACATTCTTTACACTAAGTTAGGTTTTTATCAGATAAGACAGGCACTTTTTTTTTTTATCTCAGCAGTAACCAGACAATTGTTATCTACAGCAGTAACAATTGTCTGGCCTTGAAATAAATTCATGGTAACTACAGAGCATTACAGATGATTGCATATTCCTAGGGTTGGATGTGAGTCCTGGGCTGGAGAAGCTTAGATTAGAAACATTTCTCCAGAAGTGCGAGAGTGCAAAGTGGGAGGATTCGAGTCTTCATAGGTTGTGCTGGTTTAACGTGAAGGCTTTTTCATCCTGAGCTTATGAAACTGTGTACTAAGAATTGAAATTTCTTGAAATGTAAGGAGGCTAGGTTGGTTATGAGATTTTGAGCCTATGAAAGTTCAGATAAATATAGGAGATAAGTTCAAGCCAGCCAATAACAGATACATACTTAATGATTGAGCTTCTCTTTAGGCAAAGTCCTGTGCAAGGTGCTGGAGACCATCACAGATGAATGGACCATTTTCCTTCTTAGAAAGCTTTAAAATTGTTGAGGGAGACAACTCGGAAGGCATCAAAACCCAAAAGAGGGTGCATAGTAAAGATGCACTTAAAAGGCATATACAATCCATTTTTGCATATAAGCAGTCTTAAACAATATATCATTCAGTAGCGTCTTCTGAAGTAAAAGGAATGTCAAGTATAATTCTAAACACCTAGAATTTTAACTTTAAATTCTTTTTTTGTGTGTATGGAATAAAAAAAAAAAAAACTGCCCTCTAGATTTTTAACATCCTATCATTTTTTAGTGTTGTCCTTATCATCATCCATTTGTTTCCCCTTCTATTTACTAGGCTTCTCTGATTCTCAAGTCCCTACAGGAAAAATGAGGAGATGATTATGCTATTTGTAACACTTCGACAGTGACAGGGTAACTAATGGCACGAAAGAGTTAATTAATCGTGTTCTCTGATGTGCCTTCTGATTTCGAAAGTGTTGTTTCGGATTTAATTATTTCCCATTATGTGATTTCATTCATTTAGGGAATAAGTTGAGAAGACTCATGCTTAAAATCTATTTACATAGACAATGTATGAAGGGAAAAAAACAACGCAAGAAAGGGCCTGATTAAGCACAAAAGAAATAATGAAGACCATTGAGAACAAAGACTTCCAAACCTTTCGCATCATGGAATCTTTTCAAATACCTATCACATCATCTGTGAAAATTGTAAGTAGAAATTCCTTCGCTTGTATCCAGAAATATGGACAGACTTCAGATAGAAATAGAATAAATTGAGTGAGTTGGAGAGCTAACTCTCTCACTCCTCTCTCATCTTGTATGACAAGGGACAATGATCTTTTATACCTTGTCATACAAGAGCTTTTAAATGATCTTATAGCAGATCATTTTAATTTCTCTCTCTCTCTCTATTCACCACTATAACATTTGGTATTTTATGTGGTTCAGTTTCAAACAACCTCTATGTAGGGAAAAGGCTAAAGGCATTTTACTGGAGAAGCACAGGTGGTCTTTATGCTTTCATTCGCTAGCTTTCAGGGAATCCTAAATTCTGTTGAAAAGCATTTTACGATGAGGGGTGCTCTTTGGGAAATAAGTTTTCTTGAGGGACACAGCTGATTTTGAAAAAAAATATTATTTAGCCCATAAAATTAAGTATAGATCAAGTGTTATGCCAACAATGGATCTACCCTCTGCGGGTTTTTTTGTTTGTTTTTGGTTTTGGTTTTTTTTTTTTTTTTTTTTTTTGCTATGAAGTCTTTAATTCTGTGTTTCATGTGTCTAAACCCAGAGAGACACATTGGGCCAGAATATCAGTTATCATTTGCAGTTAGTGTGATTTTAAAAGAGAGTCAAGAAAATCAAATTCTTTAGAATGTGCATGTAATTTTATTTTATTTTTTTAAGATTTTATTTATTTATTCATGAGAGACCCAGAGAGACAGAGACAACGGCAGAGGGAGAAGCAGGCTCCCCATGAAGAGCCCAATGTGACACTTGATCCCAGGACCATGGGATTACGCCCTGAGCCAAAGGCAGATGCTCAACCACTAAACCACCAGACATCCCTGTACATGTAATTTTAGACTAAAACAATTTTACTCACTTTCATCGTCTACCTTGTTAAATGTGTTAGGGCACAATTAACTTTTGAATTCTTCAACATTTTAAATGTTTATTCAGAAGGCAAAATATGATCAATAAAGGTTTGTTTTACTTTGAAACCAGAATGTTTGGCTGCTGCTTCTTCTTCTTCTTTTTTTTTTTTTTTTTTTTACTTTTTATTTAAATTTCCATTAGTTAACTAACAGTGTAATATTAGTTTCAGGTATTCAGTATAGTGATTTAACACTTCCATATGTCACCCGGTGCTCATCACAACAAGTGCACTCCTTAATCCCCAATCATCAATTTCACTCATTCCTCTGACCACCACCCCTCTGGTAACCATCAACTTATTCTCTATTGTTAAGAGTCTGTTTCTTGGTTTGTCTCTCTCTTTCTCCCTCTCTCTCCTTTCTCCTTTGCTTGTTTGTTTTGTTTCCTAACTTCCACACAGGAGTGCAGTCATAATGGTATTTGAATGGCTTTAAATCTCAGCTATTCCATGTTCTGTAAATTCAGGCAATTATTTTTTTTAAGATTTTATTTATTTACTCATGTAGACAGAGAGAGAGAGAGAGAGAGAGGCAGAGACATAGGCAGAGGGAGAAGCAGGCTCCGTGCCAGGAGCCCTATGTGGGCCTCAATCCCAGGTCTCCATGATCACACCCTGGGCCAAAGGCAGGCGCTGAACTGCTGAGCCACCCAGGGATCCCCGAACTCAGGCAATTATCCTAAATATCTGTGATTCAGCTCTGTGCCTGAAAAAAAGATATTGGAAAGAATAATAATAATACCTATCTCACACTTTGAAGATGAAATTAGTGTGATTGTGTGTGAGCAAGAAAGAGAAAATATATGTATATGTGTATCAGTATATTTGAGGGAGACAGAGAATGAGAAAAAGAATTTACAAGAATACAGACACAGAATGAGCTCTAATTTTCATTGAAACTCTGTAAAAAAAAAAAAAAAAAAAGCCCTAAAAACAAACAAACAAACAAAACAAAAAGCCCTGCTTTTTTTAAAAAAAATGCAAATTAAATACACGAATTGATATTGGCAGTCATTCTCTAAAAGAGGCTTATTCTGGTCATTTTAGTAATCTAATAATGTAATCTCTCATTCTATAAATTTATAAGAATCTTTTTATCCTTTCCTACCAGAAATATGTTGAAGGATCTACATTATGTTTATATGGACATATACATAAACATATACATACTATTATTCTTTTTACAAAAATGAAGCCCTTTCTGGCATAAACCTGTATATTGATACCTATATCTACTAATATCCACATTTCAATATCTCTATACATATTTTTCCTACTGCTGGATAACAAATTACCACATGTTTATCAGTTTAAATGTAACACGTTATCACAATGTGTAGATCAGGAGTCTATGCATGGCTTAGATGAGCCCTCTGCTCCCGGGAGTAAACAAGGTGCTGATGGGGGCTAGGGTCTCATGTGACACTCAAGATTGTCTTTCAAGCTCGTGTACTTGTTAGTAGAATTCAGTCCTTGCTGCTAGATATCTCATGGTGGCTTGTTTCTTCAAGACTGACAAGAAAGTCTGATTTTTGATCTTTTCACCCTCTTTTAAGGGTTTTGCCTGATTAAGTCAGGCCCACCAGGGATAATCCTTTGATTGTGTTAAAGTCAATTAATCAGGGATTTGACTTACATCGAAAATTTTTTTCAGCTTTGCCATCTGATGTATCATAATCATGGCAGTAATAGCCCATCACCTTTGCCCATATGATATTGGTTATCAGTAATTGAAAGTTTCTACCTACACTCATGGGGAATGGGATTATACGAGGTCGTGGATCATTGAGGATCTTAGAATTATGCCTACCAGAACTTTTCCGCCACCTGGATTAGCATATTTGAACTTCTTGTTGCTTCACTGGTTATTGAGTTTGTCACTCTGTTCTGACTCAGCTTTCTTCTTTCTTTTCCAATTTTGATTTAGGCTTTAAAAAAAAAAAGATTTTATTTATCGACTCATTTATTCATTCATTCATTTATTCGAGAGAGAGAGATAAAGACAGAGAGCAAGTGTAGGGTGTAGGGCGACGGGGTGAGGAGCAGAGGGAAAGGAACAAGCAGACTCCTTGCTGAGCATGGATCCCCACCAGGAGCCAATCCCACAACCTGAGACCACCACCTGAGCCAAAATCAAGAGTCAGATGCTTAACTGACTGAGTGACCTGAGCATCCCTGACTTAGGCTTTTGAACGAACATATAAAAATGGGATCCCTGGGTGGCGCAGCAGTTTGGCACCTGCCTTTGGCCCAGGGCGCGATCCTGGAGACCCGGGATCGAATCCCATGACGGGCTCCCTGCATGGAGCCTGCTTCTTCCTCTGCCTGTCTCTCTTTCTCTCTCTTTCTCTCTCTCTCTGTGACTATCATGAATAAATAAATAAAATCTTTAAAAAATAATAATAAATAAATAAAATTACATAAGTAAGAATCCTATTATAACATATGTGCACCATATGAAATGTTTGAAATGTTAGGCAAGACTCAGCTATGTGTGTCTGTTTTACATGTGCTTATCATGGAGTAGAAGTCGTACAGTAACATGTAAAAGTAAAACAGATTATGTCACTTTCATATTAGATAATTTTAACAATGATTGTAAACTTTTGGTGCTTTTTGTCTGACTTTTTTGGTAAATAATGAAATCAGTTGTGAGGTATTATTAGTGATTTAATTACTTAGAGGCAAGCATTTGTTGCTATCCTCTCAAGCATCTAGACCAGTTTAATTGAAGAATATATTCAGTTTTCAATGAGTCCTGATAAAAAGAAATACCATTTGAAACTACTTATCTCTGTGAATCAGATTTCTCAAAACTGCAGTTCAAACAAGACCTAGAAATGTCTGACCTATCAGCAACAATAGTTCGCGAACGCTAGGTCCCTGACGTGGCCATTATTTTCTAGTTATATTATTCACTACAAGGATTATAAGTATAACCTTAAAGGTAAATATATGATCATAAGATTTGGCATATATCAACGGCAGGGGCAGTGAATGAGATGTATATTTTGAATGAGATATCAGTTGATTAAAGGGTCTATTGCTTTAAAAATGTTTGAAAGCCATAAAAGAGTTTGAACAATGATAGTATTAGAAAGACAGGATCCATAGCTAGTAAACAAATCTAGGAAAGTCAGGGGTTCTCATCAAATAATAATTAAATTCAAATATCTCTTTGATGGGACTTATGAAAGCTATTTTATAATCTGACCATGTCCATCCAATCAGATAAAAGGACTACTGATATCATCTTACTCCAGCTAAGGGCTTCATGGCACAATTAAGGCCCTGTTGGTACTCATGCTCTCCTACAATGATGTATGATCACGTATCTTGTGTAGCTGAGTAATCCATATATCTAAATAAATAACTCTCCTACCACCAAGATCAGACTGTATGCATTTTATCAGACAAGGTCAGGTCTTTCAGCTGTAGTTTCCAGTCAGCATAGGGTTTGTGATATGATTTTCCAAACACAGCAAATCACTTAGTATATGCTTCATAAGTGACAAATACTCCTGCCCTGGAACAGAGCCAGTAAAGCACCTACATCTAAACATCCTAAAGTTGTTAGGTTTCTTACTGTGCTTCTGTTTTTCAGTCTTATTGAAGCACACTAAATCACACACATTTAGAGAGTACAGTTTGATCAGGCTTGACCTATGTACATTCCACAACCAAGAACACAAATATATCTAGCAGCCTCAAAAATTTTCTTGAACCCTTGGTAATAGCTCAACCCACCTCCTCACAGAGCTACTGATCTATTTTCTTTCATCATAAATATTAATGATTAACATTTCTGGACATTTATATAAATGAATCATAGCATATGTGCTTTTTCCGTGCCCAGCTTCTTTCACTCAGCTGCTTATTTTAAGATTCATCCACATTGTGGTAAGCATCAATAGTTCATTCCTCTTTATTGCTGAGTGGTACTCCACTGAATGGATATAAAACATGTTTTACTATTTTTTAGGATATATCTTATAGATATATTTTAATGTAAACATCCAGAAAGCTACCTGATTATTTTGTAATGGATGCAGAGTATTAAATAGCATGAAGATACCCATTGTAATCCCTTGGTGCTGCAATAAACTTATTAGTACACAAATCTTTGGTGCATGTGGACATTTCCATAGAACAAATGTCAGGGGGTGGATGGGTTATCTCAAATGGTATGCCCAATTGAATTTAGATAGATCATGTAATACGACTTCAAAAAAAAAAACGTGTACTATAAAAAATTCTGTATGTACTCTTGTCTCTAAAGGAATAATAACCAGAGTTTTAATAGTCATGCAAATGCATTCATGACACTGTATGGCATGGGATCAAATGAAATGCAATCCGAAGGATGAGACAGGGGAGTATTTTCTTTCTTTTAAAAAGATTGAAGTGGAAGCTCTAATGAAATACAATGGAACTCTAGCACAGTGATGATCAATAGCAATTATGTTTATAAAATGGCCCTAAAGTACTAAGAAGTTCTCTCAAGTGTCTTCTGAATATTCAAAGGCATTTAATAATAATTTAACTTAGTTTTAATATTCATTGCATTTCAAATATTTTTAGAATTCTTTTGGAATTTTATTATTTAAAATAATTGACTCACGAGACTTTCTGGTTAATCTCTTGCCGTTGGTCAACAGCCAACTGTTTGGAAAAAAAGATAGAAAAAAAAAAAGCAAACAAATAATATGAGAGGTTTTTCAATTTGGCTATATTTTACCAAGTTGGGACTATTTGATTTTGGGTGATTTCTTGTACTGTTTTTTCTAGTCTCATGAACCAATACAACTGCATAAGGTCAAAGTCAGATTTATTTAAATTACTTGGGTTAGTCAAACTTATTTGTCCATCTAGTGAAATAATTGTTTTTGACACACTTTTTTTTTTTTAATTTGAGACAGAAAGGGAGAGCAAGTGGGGCGGGGGGAGCAGAGGGAGAGGGAGAAGCAGACTCCTCATCACACATGGGGCCAGACGGGGGGCTCCATCCCGCAACCCTGAGGTCCCTCACTGGGCTGAAACCAAGAGTGTGTCACTTAACCGACTGAGCCATCCAACATATTCTTAGTAATTCTTCCTATGTGTTTTTTATTAGGCCTATCTCTGTCTCTATCTCTTTGTATCTATCTCTGAATCTCTGTCTCTCTGTCTCTCTCTCTCTCTCTCTGTCTTTCTCTCACACACGTTAGGACCATGTGTTAGTCCTCTGTCCAGTGGATGAGTATTCTAAGACTTTTGTTTAGTCCAATGGGGTTGACAATGTCCCACCCCTCTTTGAAAACAAAATGACATCCTAATTAAAACTCCAGAATAAAAAAAGCATTCACTTCTTATATTTCTCTTTTTCTGTTGATACAGGAAAGAGACAGTTTTCCAGTATACTATCCTCTGTAGCATTTGGGTGGGCAAGCAATCAGTGGTCTTTGTTTTGTATTTTTTGACAGCAAGGCATTATATGGGGGAGATAGACTCCATTCTAATTCCTTACCCTTTCTCCAAGTTTTATAACTAAATAACCTTTTTAAATAAAATATTGCAACAGTCCTGCATTTTGAGGATGAAAGTGCTGTTTTCTAAAAGGTCAATTCAATCTGGGAAATGTTTTCGGTTTAGACAATACATTATACACTGCAGAAACCCGTGGCAATTTTCAGCACCACTAACAACGGGAAGTAAACTTCAGTCATTCACAGTAAGATGGCAATGTGGTGACATTTGAAGCCTGGACGTGGCTTCTTACATTCATTGTAGGTGACTGATGCTCTGTGGCAGAGGCCTTTTCCAACGGCAGATGAATTCTAGATATAAATGAAAAAAGATGATCAGAACAATTTACAAAATGAGTGAGACCCCATCATCTGAGTGACAATATTCTTCCTTTACAGCAGGCAAGGATTAAAATACATCAAATTAATAAATCCCTAGGAAACCAATAATCTCACATTTGCTGAACAATTGTATCTTCTAGTAGTTATTATCTTTGAATTACAGTGAGCCACTATCTTTGTTTCATTTTCCAGATATATGTCCTTGTCCATCAAAAACTATGGCAGTTGTACTACACAGCTAGGCAATAAATTTATGAAACATCTCTCTGAAGTGCATGCTTGTTTCATAATCCTGATTCCATATCTTTATTTACTTCAAAATATATGGAACTGTCAGCATGAGGGTCAGAAGATTACAGCACTTTCTTTGTTTCTTTGCTAGTGTTTTTTATTTAACTTGAAAAATAAGCTGCAGCACCAAGGGAGTGATGAAATAAAGGATATATAGAGTCACAATGGCATAAAAACGGTAAACACACAACTGCAGATAAACCGTAAGAAAGATCATTGTATCAAATCATAAAAAAAAAAAAACATGTTTACTTCAGTAACTCACACAAAGAACTCATAGAGGTAACTCACACACCACTTTTTTTAAATTCATAGAAAATAGGAAATGATATATAAGAGCTTTAACATGAACAGACAAAGCTTTCTCTTTTTTCTCATGGTATTGCCTGGCTTCGATCTTAAGACATTGTGAATAGGATTCTCTTTGATATTTGGTGATGGCCTAATTTAGCATTTAATCTACCTGGGCTTAGAAACAGCAACACTCATAAATTAGCACATCACTTAAATAACATGAAAAAATTATCAATAACTAAGTAGGCAATTTTAAATTCAGGAGCAATTCCTTGTGAAACCAACAGAAGTGGGCATACAGATGGGCACCAACAACACATTCTTACTATAGAGTGCTTTGATTTGGAACTACTTACCATTTTAGAGTTCAAAATATCCTTTAGCTTAATTCTACCAATTAAGAAAGCAGGCTTTTTTTTTAATCTTCTTGACATATATGATATTGCATGAATTAAATATGTTGAAATCAATTTTATTACATGGTAAATTTCCCGAGGTGATGGAAACATATCAACTCTACACTGCTATGATTAATTTCTATAAATATTTGATGGAGTGTGTGTGGGGGGGGGAGACCGGGGAATATTTGTTATTGTTTTATGTCATTTGATTTTTAAAATACTGCTGTCATTATCCATAATTTACTAATACACAATTATGACTTCTGATTTTTCATCCAATCTGTATACATCCAAATCTGTGTAACATTTTGCCAATCTTTGATTCATCTATACAATTTTTAAAAGATACTGGCTTTTACAATTTGCCAAGGATTTCCATAACAAGAGTAAATACATTAAACATCCTTCAGGCTCCTCTGATAATTTATCAGCATTTCCCTAGGACCGAGGAGAGTTATTCAATTTCTTGGAGCCTTGGTTTGTAAAGAGTCTGGTTCACAACCTTATTATCTGGTTTCACCACTTACATTATGTTCCGCGTCTTTGGGGAAGCTATGTTGGGCATTCAATACACTTAGAGGTGAGTATAATTTTCATTCACAAGCAAAGCACAAATACGAAATGCCTGGAGGCTCTTTGTTCTCCATACTTAGAACTAAGTAAAGTGTTCAGAGAGTCTTAAGAGACTTTCAGGTCAAAGCTTCACTGATAATATTTTCTGAGCAAAATGCAATTGGTTTAGGAGCAGTTACCACTGCTACTAATTAATAATGACCTTTTGCTCCATTTTTTTTTTTTCTAATCGGTTATATTATTCTCCGGAGCTTAGTCCTACCATTTTAACGTTCCTAGTTTGCAATGGTCTCAATGTTTGTGTACTCCCAAAATTTATGTTAAAATCTAATACCCAAGGTGAGGATGTCAGAAGGTGGAGCTTTTGGGAAGTGATTAGATCATGAGAGTCCAGCCCTCATGAATGGTATTAGTATCCTTTTTAAAGAGGCTCTCCTTATTAAAGAAAAGGTCCCTTGCCCCTTCTATCACCTAAGAACACAAGAATTCTGCAACCTGGAAGAGGTCCCTCACTAGGCCATGCTGGTGCTCTGAGCTTGGGTTTTCAGCTTTCAGAACTGTGAGAAATAAATTTCTGCTATTGATAAGCTATTCTGTTACTTTGTTGTAGCAGCCTGAACAGACTAAGACAGTTGGATAACTAACTAGCATTTGAGACATAATGAAATGCAAAGAAAACTAATGACTCTTACTTCCCCTCCCCTATGTCCATCTCCTATCTCCTGACCTTTCACAATCTCAGTAAGTGGCATCACCTTTATTTACCAGATCATTTTTATTCTGCCCTTTGTCTCATATCCCATACCCAGTTCAACAGTATATTCTTTGGAATTTATTTCCAAAATAGGTCTTAAATTTTATTGTTACCACTGTCCTGTTCAAGACACCACCATCTCTCTTCTAAATGTCTGCAATGGTCTCCTGACTGGTTTCCCTTTGTCCATTCTTGCTCTCTTCTGGTCCCTCTGCTCTGTCTGTAGATTAAACCCTACCATGCCATCCTTCAATTTAAAACTCTCTAGCAGATCTTCATTATTACGAAAATAAAATCCAAAGCATTTATGGTGCCAAGTATCTCTTTTACCTCTCTCCTCCATCTCCCATTCACTGTATTCTGGCCATGGGGCCTCTTTTGTGCTTACACACATGGAGTAGGGCCCCCCTTACAGGACATTTGTAATTGTTGTCCTTTTTAGAGCAGCTTTAGAATTCACTCTCTCACATTACATTTCATCTTATTAGCATATATCTGCACTTAGTGCTATGTCTTATTAGACTATTTAAAAGATATGTAAACTCCTTGAAATCATCTATCACACTCTACATTGTTTATATAAAACTTAGAAGATGTTGAGTAAATATTTGTTGACTGAATGATTAACTCACAAAATTCATCTTGGGGCCATTTGGGAAAAGAAACATTGTCTTTCAAAACATTGCACGTGTTCTATTTCGGGAAACTAATAGATTTAAGGGAAAGCCTATTGAATTGAGAAATGTATTATGTTGGCAGAGTTGCATATACATCTCTATAGAAAAACTACTTTGTAATAAAAGGAACCAAAAGTATTAAATTGTTAATTCCACTCTCAAAATTATATTACTGTTTGCAGCAATGCATTTGAGTTTTTAAAATAATAAACATAGTAAAATATCTTGTTCAGTAGAAAATAAGTGTTTTCTTATGGAATATGTTAAATTGAACAAACAGGAAAACCATCTTTATGTCTTGCATCTGGGCTAAAGAATATATTGACACTTGTAACTTGTATAAGCTATTGTTTTGGTTTTGGTGGGGTTTTTTTTGGGGGGGAGGATTTTATTTATTTATTCATGAGAGACACAGAGAGAGGCAGAGACATAGGCAGAGGGAGAAGCAAGTTCCCTGTAGGGAGCCTAATGTAGACTCGATCCCAGGACCCCAGGATCATGACCTGAGCCAAAGGCAGATGCTCAACCACTGAGCCACCCAGGCGTCCCAAACCATTGTTTTTTAATTTCCGATTTTGTCAATAACATGATTAACCATACAGTCTTAAGTTAATGCTGGATCAACACTTATCTATTTAAACTTGCTAGTTTTTAAAAAATAAAGAATATTGCTACTGAAGGAAATATTTCCAAAGAAAAAAATACAATTATTATATAAATGTATCAGCACAAAAGGGTGTGCCTTGGCTCTTGGCACCTACATAATAAAGAATTAGAGATCTCTGCCCAGAGCAAAAGTAGAAGACAGTTTTATTAAAGACAGGATACTCTCAAGGTGGGAAAATGGACAGGCCCAGAGGTGGATCTTTTCCTTTTATGTGAGTGGGGGTCTTGTGTCATGGACAGGTTGGTCTCTAATGGAGGCAGCTTCCAATCTTTTGGGGGAGTCCTCCTACAAGTTGGGAGGGGGACTTTTTGACCCTACACAGTTTGTACAGGAATCATCATGGTAGCCTTCTTCCATGGTGCGGGGGGGAAGGGCTATGACCTCAAGCAATGATTATAGTGAGTGTAGGGGTTACCCTGAGACAGAGGTGGAAAAGGAGAAAGCATACTCTGGACCTGTGGCTATTGTCCTGTTAGCCCCAGTGTCTTGGAAGCCACAAGGTCAGAATGTTATAAGTCACAAAGTCAGGGTGTTGTGCTCTCAGGCTTCTGATGAGATACCTATACATCACCATCCTTGCTTCCAGCTGGTGTCTAACCACCTACTTTACTGTCCCCCCCTCAAGAATTTAGGACTCTATAATCTCCCTGGTCAAGAGATGAAGGTTTCTTAGGACTTTCCTTCCACTGCTCATACCTAGCTTCTTCTACCTAACAAACATAGTATATACTAGATAAAATGCATTGTTGAATTTTGTGCCTAAGATATCTATTTCTCATAACTTCATTATGAATCTCTTTTGAAGCATAACTTTTTTGCTTATCTTCACGAAATTTTTCATTTATCTCTAAAGCAAATCATGCTATACTGAGGATTTTAAGATGGGCAATATGATGAGAATATCTAATCCATGTTTATAACACCATATGTATAATACCATATATGTATTGCATATAGACAGTACGTCTATCACATATACAATGGTATTATGTAGGTAAATAATATGTATAAAAATCTTTCTACATAGAAGAATAACTGAACTCAAAACACACTAATCTCTGTACTGAAATGAAGCATTTCATTTTAACATAAATAAAAATCATACTTAAGGAGAAAGTTCCAGCTAGATGAATTTAAAGTGCTGAATATGTTCAATTCAAAATAATATCTGGATTTGAGCCTAAAGCATTTTCAGCAGATCACATATTGGACAAAATTCTATAATCACCATACCAATGCTTCTTGGTATTTTGTTCATCTAAGAGGGGGTGACATATATTGATAGTGTCTATCAAATTGTCACCATTAACCAAATAATTAAATTCGATCGTATTTTTGTTTTTAAAAATTTCTGCTAGCTAACCCATTATTATTTAGTAGCCATATAAGAAGTGTTAATCATAAGCTATATTGTTTCTCATACTGTCAGCTCAAAACCTGTTTCTGTTATAAAATAATCCAGACATTTTCCTTTACCCGATGAAGCCTTACCCTGACCTCACCCTAAGCCTCAGGTCACTTTCTGAATTTGCTACTTTTTGCTTTGAGGACTCTGTGACAATGAGCTAGTGAAGGGTTTCAATTGTCCATTATAGAAACTGACATCAACCTTTACTCAGCAGCTACCAGTTTTTTTTATTAGACAAGTTGAGTACCAACCGATTTGGCCATTCATCTGTCTTGACCTTAGGAATCCCATGATCTATTAGACATTGCCACAGAACTCTGTAGCTGTAGACACTGATTGCTCTTGTGGTTTTAATGCCTATTATAGTATAGCAATTATGTCCCTTTTGTCTCTAATAGGAATTCTAGGGAGTTTGTGTTTTGTTTTCTAACATCTATGAAAGGTAACTCCAGCTTACTAAGGTCACTTACCACAGTGCTTCTCAAAAATGCCAGTTCCTCTATTCCCTCTGTTGGTACAATTGATATGAGATTTCTGCAGGGAGATGGTCTGATCCTTCACAAGAGAACCTACTTATATGGCACATTTTGGGATCTTTCATAAAAAATCAATTCTGATTCTGATATATATATTTTTTTCTGATATATATTTTTTCTGATATATATATATATATATATATATATATATATATATATATATATCTTGATATAAGCTATTTGCCCAACATGGGGCTTGAACTCATGACCCCAGAGATCAAGAGTTACATGCTCTACTGACCAAACCAGTCAAGCACCCCCAATTCTAACAATCTTATATTCTTGAGACTCCCTATACATCTTATAACTTGCCAAAAATATCTGGATCTCTCTCCTAACTCACTATGGCTCATTGTCCCTCTGAGGTTTCAGAGAGCCATCCAACAAAATCTTGAGACCAATTTAGGTCCCCATGCTAAAACTCTAATTTCTGAATCGTGTTTACATGCTCCCAAATTTGTAAAACTTCTATCAAGACTTAAATTCTTTGTGACTTGGTAAAACATCCTGTGATCCAATACCAAATATATTTACAGGGTTACTAACATTACCTTTTGGTTAGGTCCTGAAATTCTTTCAGCATGTGGGCTATTCCTCTCAGAGCTCCGGTTCTGCAAAGACTTTGCTGTGGTTACCAAGCTGGAAACACTAGGGGTAAAAATTTAGAATCCAAAGAGAACAAGAATCTCCAGTAAGGGTACGCCTTTAGGAGAAAAGAGGCCACTCTGCTCACTCAAAGTGAAGAGGACTGTTCTTCCTGGCCAGGAAGATTCAGATGATGTAAGGAGCACATGAGTTTCAGGCTCAGCCAGTCAAATATTCCTACATAGAAGATAGAAATCTCCAGGATCTTTTTTTTTTTTCCTAGTAGAGCCCTGACTTAGACAGTGGAGGCTTTTCAAAGCTATATATTCCGTTTCCTTTGAGGCTCTTTGTAGCTGTGTAAATAATGGGTTCAATTTTAAGCAGTTTGGCCTGTGCTTGCAAGAAATGAGTTTCTCCTTCAGAATTGCCCGTTTTCACAGAATATCTTCCTTAGCAGTTGGCTTTCCTGACCATCATATTCTTTTTCAAAACCTCCTAATACTGTCATAAGAATAGAGCACAATTTATAAATAACCATTGTCTCCATATCATTTAATCACCACAGTTACCTTTCATGATGCTTCCTCTGTCACCTGCAACTCATTGCAATTAACCTCAGGCAAAAGCATAGTAATTATGATGTCACTGCATGTCAGGTCTTATCACAACCTCACTGACCACCAGCAATTAAGTCTTTATTGCCATTGCATTGGTGGGCAGTCTAACTTCGATATGGTTCTATGTCAGCAATTATCATCAGTGCTAAGTAGAATCTCTCATTATCATAAACAGAGAAGCCTGAGAATGGGAGACACAGGGTGAGAGCATAATGTGAGGCATTGTGAGTTTGTACTTGCACAGTTAATCAGGGCCCTTACATTTGTGAAACAAATACAGTTGAGGCAGATAGAATATGAAGTGGTGCAAAAGAGGCACCTGATTCAGTTAGTATCTCAAAAATGTCTCGTGAGTGTATTTGAGGAGACATGATAATAATATGAGGGATTTTTCATCTTATAATGTCAAGTGAGGAAAAGCAGGTATGAAATTTCATGTACATTTAATATATATTGGAAATACTAACTGCTATTTTTGTTCCTACCAAAATGACCTCATTGTACCTTCACTATCAAAACCGTTTCTTGAGCTCATTCTTTCATCGAATTAAAAGCATTCAATACCAAAAGATAATGTAAAATAATCTTTACAGACATAGCAGGGTCACATTTTTTGAAAGCTGAGATTTCTGAATAGCTACCATAGGTATTTGAAAATGAAAATAGCTAAACCCTGGAGGAAGCTAAATGTAGATTTCAAGCAATTAATAATAAATATGAGAGAAACTCATATTCCTCATTTTGGACTTGACCAGCTTTTTCTGAGCTGGAGAAGAAGGAGCTTTGAAGTGGTAGAAGGAAGTAAAGACATAAAAATATGCAAAGAAAAGAGATACCTAGAATCATCAGAGTGATTCCACCAAGAAGACATCTATCCTCAAAGGTGTGGCCAAACTTTCAAGTTTTGCAATCAGAAAGTAGAAAGTAGCTAGCTATTTCTATTTCAGCCTGAGTCAGGCTGAAACTCTAGGAAGCAGCATACCTGAGGCTATGGTTTGTAAGTAGCATGTTCTATCTGAAGTTAAAAGAAGGTACCAACTACTGGCAACAACTGCATATCACCTCCATATTACCATATTACCTTTCAACAAAGCAGAATACAGTGGCCAGGTACCACTTTGTATGTATCTGGGGCTGTCTTATGGAAAGTCCCTTCAACTGAGATTGAGAAGCAACGAGTTGTTTTTTCCTATTCACTTTAAAATTGAATGGGAGGGAGGTGGGCGAGGGGTGGGGGTGACTGGGTGACGGCACTGAGGGTGGCACTTAATGGGATGAGCACTGGGTGTTATGCTATTATGTTGGCAAATTGAACTCCAATAAAAATAAATAAATAAATAAATAAATAAATAAATAAATAAATAAATAAATAAGAAAAAAATTAAAAGCCAAAACAAACAAACAAACAAAAAAAACCCTAAAAAGTCTGGAGACAAGACTAGATATACTGCCTTTGAGAAGTAAAAGTTTGAGCACGAATAGAGGCTGGCATTTAAGGTTTGATGGGGAGGTAGTGGTGGCAATGGCCTGGGGAACAGCCACCATGAGGCTGGAAAAGCCAGTAGGTGACACATTGCCTGCCCAGGGTCTTGCATGCTCTTTTTGTAGGAATCTGGGCTTCAGCTTAAGGGCTGCACAGACTCCCTGAAGAAATTTCTATTCTGTTTAATTTTTAAAAATATTTTAATAGCTTTTGTTAGGTAAAATTGATGTATGATAAACTGTACATACTTAAGTGTACAATTTGATACATTTTGTCATGTGTATACACCAATGAAGCTGTCACCTCTATCAGTAATGAGTATATCCATCACTCTCCCCCAAAATAAATAATAAAATAAAATAAAATGAAATAAAATAAAATGGAATGGGTATGATTCTAATATATTATTAAACTTAACAGAGTCTTTCCCCTGGTGAAACAAGACCTAAGACAGAACGGCTATGTCTTAATAGTTTTCTAGGGAAGTTATAGACACACCCACTAGTTCTAACCAAACCAATAGCTTGGAGGGCCAAGGGAAGTTAGATGCCAGCCTACTGAAAAAGAAACTTGGATTGACTTGTCTTACCCAAAAGGGACCAAGTACAAGCCTGAAATAAATACATCAAATTCTCTGTCATCAGGCAGGACAGAGGCTAGAGTTAGAAGTGCAAGTCTGTTAAGGAGAAATAAAAAAAAATACAATTATTTCACACTTGAGTTCGCATGAATGTAAAATTCATATTTGCTACATTTAGTGAGATGTCAACTATGGAAAAACATGCATATTAAGATATAGGAGAAACTACAACTGAAATCAAGAGGTTGCATTTATCTTCCAAATTTTTTAACGCAAATACATTCATTTTATTATCAGAAGAAGGTTTTGTAAAGAACTTTGAATATGATTTTATTTTTTTCTTTGAAATATTAAAATGCCTGAGGAATTCAGCGTGGTTATAGACTGTGCTAGTTATTTTGGTGCTCCACAAAAAAAAATCTAACATTGGAGGGCACAAGTAAGTTTAACTTTACACAATTTCAGGACATAAAAATCATGTAAAATTTACTAAGCAAGGCCATGGAAGTCCCCACTGGCATGATGGATTTTTATAATGATATAATCTTTAATGAATTATACTTCCAGTTAACAAAATTTTAATAAGAAATTTCTTTTGCTTGCATTGTTATTAATTCTCTCATCTGAATTGCCTTGGGCATGTCTGCCGTAAAATTGTTCAACGTAATATTTCTTTCTGTGTCAATCATACAGTACATGCAAATCTCCCAACCATGAATAAAACAAACTTCATTTTCTTCAAAACACATACCTAGCTTTCAGAAAAATATTTACATTGAAAATTAAGATGTGCCGAAAGAAAACCATGACTCGTGTTTAATGGACTAATAGAGTTCTAACCACAAACGCATTACCTTATACTACTTTCTGCTACTTTTTAGAAATGAACATAGATGGAATCTACATTTTACTTTTCACATTAACTCCCTTTTTCGATCATGCATTTGTTAGCTTTAATTTAGTTCATACTTCTATGAAAGCATTTGTGTAGCTTCCATTTCCATCAATGACTAAAATAGACCACAGAAGATTGTAGAACACCTGCCAATAACAAAAATAGTGATGGGAGAAAAATTCAGGAATTGTTCATTATCGTCTATTTTCTGAGTCCTAACACTTTAATTTACGATTCCCTGTCAAAAGTTCATATCAAACAGAAGCAAAACCAGCGAATCACTTAAGTAGTAATTAGTGAAAGCTTATTGCACACACACCAAAAGACAGCTTGCAAACTGGGAACACTCAAACCAAAAAAATGAATGAGGCGCAGAGGTATATTGTTATAAGGCAGTTTTATAGTGTGAAGGCAGTGAGTGTTTAATTTTTTCGGTGATTGGTTACAATATTAGAATTTTCTGACATGAAAGAGAGTCAATTAGTGGTGACTTCATATCAATTTGGAGGACCTATTTAAGTTTTGCTAATGATTGTCAGACACATAAGCAAGAAGAGACTCAGGTCAAGTTGACTTCATTTGTCTTATAAAATAAGTGGAATTATACTTCACTTATATGACTAACTGGTTTTGTGTGCATAGGGAATTTTTAAGTATGCTTTTCATTTGTATTTAACTTTAACAGTGTCCTCGTTTTGGTCAAGTTCTCAGCAGGCTGAGAGCATGATCAACCAGTAGCATTGCTCTCAGTTACCCAGTTGGTGTAGTCTGGGTGAAGACTCATGTATTAGCTGTTGCCATGAGATGAGCTGGAGGCTTAGGTGGGAGGGTCACGTATGCAGTCACCATCTTCATTGTTTATGTGGTGAATGTCGACTTCATCCAGTTGCCTGATCCCTATGGACAGATGCCATTTGGTGTGTGAGTGGCTACCAACAGGTATTTAAAAAACCCTCCAGAATGCACAAAGGAGAGGTTAATATGAGGTCTATAAGGAGAACACTTGCCAAGAATTTAAAAATTCCCCAGAGCAGAGGTTACCAGGAGCCAAGGTTGGACAAATTGAACTAGATCTATAGAAGAGGTATCATTTATCTGATGAAAAAAATTTTCTAGTCTTTAAGATGCTTTAGATTTCGGATAACAATTGTGATAAATGATTTGTCAACATAGAAACCTTTTTCACCTATTATAGCACACACATCTCTTTGTTGAGCAGTAAGGACATCAAGGACTCTCCTGTTTCAGAATATCACTGAAGATAAACCATTTATTTCAGTTTGTACTGCTTGGAGAGCATTTAGGGGATTGTTGAAGGTTTTTTCAGTAGTTGCAGAAATATTAATAAGTGGCGTTTCTAATTCATCACCTTCTAATTGAGGAAAAAGCCTTCCGGCAAATGTGTAGAAACCAGAGCTTTTTTGAATAACAGGGTTTGGAAGCTCATGAGACTCTCACTTATGAGGAGTCATTTTATATACAAATGATCCTGAGTTTAGAACCTGGCCAGCATTTACGGATTCATCTCTAGTCATTTGAGGTGCAAGATAACCTAAATCACAGTGTCCACTTGAATAGGAAAACTGTGTATCTAATTACCACTGAGGATGAATAATCCAGTACTGTTAAGAGAGACCATTAGCATGGATCCCGTGACCCGCTAATCAGAGAAGAGGTGGAGGTCATAGCTATTCTTTGTCATATAGGTATCAGCACACTCCCATCTTAAAGGGCTGGTGTTTAAATTTTAATTGAAACAAGAACAGCAAAAAATTCCTATGAATTTGGTCTAGCAGTCCATTGTCATATAATTGTTTATAAATGATTGATTTTGTTTCTAATGGTGCCCTCAATATTGGTCTCTCTAAAAAGTGATTATTACTTATACTATAAGTGATTATTACTTATACTTATTACTTATAATTACTCTTATTACTTTATATAATGGAGGCATTATGGAAGCATTCCATTTATCTAGTGATTTTTCATTGAACCAGTGTATAGCTTCACTAATTTCCTTGAAAATTTAATTAAAGGTATATTGTTGTCATTATCTAATTGTAAATATGTTCCATTGTATATAGGAATCTAGTCTTCTTCATCTGAATCAAACTATGGGGTTTGGTTACAGAGTGAGTGTGGAACATGCTCCAGATCAGTTCCGGTACCATTAAGGTTTTCTATTAATAAGGACAGGATACAAGCAATGAATTTAACAGTGGTTATGGCCCATGCCTTGACTTCTGAGGCTTCTTCCCAATATCAGATTAGTCAACCATAAAGTTGCATGGCCAAGAAAAGTATATTGGACCTTTTCATAAAGCTGTATTCCTGAATTAGTCATCCAAATATATATAGGAGCTTGTTATAATATTAATTGGGATTTAAACAGCTACAAGACCAACAATCATTTTAACTAGTAGAAAAGCTACTCCTTGACTGGTAAACCTCAGTGGGCATTCAGTCTAAGTGGGAAGAGTTCTCAACATAAAGAAAAGCATAAATTTAAACATTTTGAGTTACTTTGCAAGGCACTAATAACATAATAATCACTGTAAAATTAAGTCCTGGAAAAAAAAAAGGAATTTTACAGAAACTTGTTCCATGATCTTGGACAGAAGCTGTCTATATTATGTTATTATTTTTTTAATCCTTAATTTCAAGTCAGCTGTAAGGTGGCAAATCCAAAGTCCAGGGACGCTCTCTTTAATTGAGCGATATGGACAAAGTTAGATGGACCCGATAATTCACTATGTGACAAGTTAAGAAAAAAACTAGTAGGGCCCTTGCCACCAAGACTCAAGTGCTATTTTTCATTGATGTCTCTTCCAGAATAGCCACCCTCCAGGTTTCAGTGTACACAGTATGAAGTCCCCAACATGTGGGGATCTTTGAAAGCCTCTAAGACCTATTAAAAACAGGAGATCCCCCAGGTGGCTCAGTGGTTAGCACCTTCAGCATGGGGCGTGATCCTGGAGTCTCAGGACTGAGTCCCACATCAGGCTCCCTGCATGGGGCCTGCTTCTTCCTCTATCTGTCTCTGCCTCTCTCTCTCTCTGTCTCTCATGAATAAATAAAATCATAAATAAATAAATAAATAAATAAATAAATAAATAAATAAATAATAAATAAATAAATACAAACAGTATAGTGCTTTATAGTATTTGGGTCAAATCAGAATTCACAAGAACAGGTTGTATATGGGTTCTATCATTAAGGACACTGGTCCCCAGAGATGATCTCATATAGTGTCAATTTATGTTTCCCAAAAGGTGCTGACCTTAAAGTCATAAGGGCTAATAATAACACTTCAAACCATGGTGATTCTGTGGTTTCAGTTGGTTTGCTGATTTCAGTTTCAAAATACCATTGGTTCAATTTCCCCTGAAGACTGAGGATGACAGGGACAATGATAGTGCCACAGTGTCTGAATAACCTTGTTCAACTGTTTTATGTCCTGTTCAGTAAAGTGAGTGCTTCAATCACTTGAAATTTTGCATGGAGTTCCCCATAGTGGGAAAACATTTTCTAATTTCTTTGCTATGGTAGCAGCATCAGCTTTCTGACAGGAAAAGCTTCTACCCATCTAGAAAATAGACACAACATTATAAGTACATGCTGATATCTTATATTAGGAGGCAATTGAATGAATTTCAATGGTAAATGTTCAGATGGTCCTGATAGGGAGGGACCAATGCCCGGAGGTACTTCAATAGTTTTATGTGGGTTTGTGGCTGACAGGTTGACTGATTATAAACCTGTCATGCCAGATTAAAACAATCACCCCACAATTGTTTTATATATAAAACAATCATCTCTCTACTGATAGATATATTTAAATATATAAATTAAGTAGGCTCCACGCTGGGTTTGGAGCTTGAATGTGAGGCCTGAACTCACAACTCTGAGATCAAGACCTGAGCTGAGATCAAGAGTGGAATGCTCAACCAACTGAGCCACCGAGCCACCAATATTTTCTATAATTTGGGTCATATTGTTAATTACATGGTGGGTTGTCATGTGAAATGCTCATAAGAGTGGCAATGTGAGAGATTCGGGAAGCAACAGACAGCGCTTTTTTCATTAAATTTGCAGCCTTCTGGGTGCCATTTTTGTTTTTCGATATCTGACACAATTTTTCATCTGTTACACAAGTTGTCAGAGTAACCTGATTTGGATCTATCTTATGAAGTTCAGTTAAATTACAGAGTTTGGGTGCATCAAAAATGTCTCAGCAGCCTTCCCATGAAAGTCAGCCATAGCATTTCCCTGATACTCTGACCAGCATGCATGAACCTCAATTTTGATAACAGCAATTTGTGAAGGTAATAACAATGCAGAGAGGAGATCAGCAACCTAAGATCCATTTTGATAGGTGCACCATTTGATGTTTAAAATCCTTTCTGTTTCCAGAGGCATACCAAAGTCATAGACCACTCTGAAAGCATACCTGCTGTGAGTGTAAACACTTGAAGCTTTGTCTTTTGCTAATTCATGCTTGAGTGATGGCAAAGAATTCTGCAGGCTGAGCTGAGTTAAACTTTCTAATAATTCATATTTAGTAGTTCTAGCATATGCAGCTTGATATTTCCCTTCAGGATTTTTGGCCTAAGAGCCATCACTATAGATTACTAAGTCTGGATTAGCTAAAGGAGTTTTTTGTAAGTCTAATAGAGGAGTCCGATTTGGGGAGACCAATTCAACAGTTCCTGATTTAGAAAGCAGATTTCTTCAGAGGAATTTGCAGGAGCAGTGTCACCCAAGAGAAAGGCAGGGTTTTCAGAAAAAGGGCTGAGGACAGAGGTTATAGGTTCTGATAAGGGGATGCTTTAAACTCGATTGGCTGGTCCCACCACTGAAAGATTTTTATTACTCCCAGGAAACTCTTGATATATCATGGTGAGTTTTTAAAGTGGAAAGAATCACTCTCGGACCTACTAACACAGTGCAGGCCTCTATATGTTTCAAATTCCATCCCATTCTCTTTCCCACTTTGGCTATTCCACAACTTTATCATTCTTCTTATGTTTTCCTTCATTGCAGCAGACAACAGTGTTTTCTTCATAGAGCTATTAAATTTTTCAAAAAAAGTAATTTCCTGTGTTTCCACTTTCAAGTGAACCAATAAAAATAATGATAAAATCCTTACTTTTCTTCCAGTTTCACCAGTATTTTCCTTTTTCTGTTCCTGGCCAAGGAGTTCTTCTAACCAGATTTTAATTTCCTTCCCCTCCTGTCACAATTGTGTTTTTTCTTCCCCTGAGTTAAATCCTTTTTATTTAAATGTACAACTCTGATACATACTACCCTTCAAGTTAAATATTTCTCAAACTTTTATAGAAAACAAGTTAAATGCACCATTCCTTATTTTCAGATAGCTCTTTAGTTAGTTACTGCCCCAAATCTCTTCCTCCTGTTCAACCAATGTACTTGATACGCATAGTGTGTTTACTATAAACTTCTCTTTATCCACAAAGAAGCCCTCTGCTACCTTATTGAACTACACAGTCAGTTTTCCACCCTTACTGCTGTATCTGTTTGTGATTGACTCACACTGTCCTCTCTGCTCAAAATGCTCTCACTTCCTTTCTCAGCCTGGCTAATTTCTTGGTAACCTAGATATCCATCTGGCAAACACTTACTTGGCATGCCTTGGGGGGTAATCTACTACATTCCAGACCTGTCTTTCTTTGGTTGCTGTCCTTATGAGAGTCATTTAAAAATCTATAGTACCTGGGACATATATGACAGTTAATAAATATTTTTAAATGAATGGAGGGAAATGCAATTCTGATACAAACTATGAATATCCGTGAAAACATTTTGGGGGAAATGACATCTAAATTGAGACCTGAGGCTTGAATGGGAATTCATAGATGTAAGGAAGAGTTTGGACAGAAAAAGTTTCAGAGGGAAAGCATGTTTGTGGGGCCTGGAAAAGAGAATAATAAAAGTGATGTGTTCAAGAAATTGAGCTAGATAAAGCCAATTGTCAAGAGCTGTTTAAAGGAGACAAATAAGAGTTGTCTTTGACAGGGTGTTGGGAGCGAATAGAGGGCTGAGTCAAATAGGTTTGAAGATAGAGAAATGATTCATTCAGTTTTAAACATTCTCAGTTTATGGAAAATATGCATTAGAGATGTAGAAGAGGCAATTGGAACTATGGACATGCAGCTCTAAAAAGATGCTTGAGCTATTGATCTAAATTCGGAAGCCATAGGCTTATGCTTAGAGGGAAAGAAATTTCCAGTAATGAGGAGATCAAGGGTGTGGCCAAAATGTCATGTATAGGAGAAAAGAGGAGCAATTCTTCCAGCTTTTCAGAATCTCTTTTACTAATGGAAGGATCAGAAGCCTTAGTGAGAGTATGACTTTTTTACTTTTACCCAGATAATGCTGGGCTAAAGTGAGAACTTTCAAAACTTTGATGATGATGACAATGATGATGATGATCTCAATGATGATTTCTTACTCTAACTTCTACATATCACAATCAAGATTTTTTCAAGCTTCATATTTTTATTATCAGTCACAAAGAAGTCTAACAACGAAGAGACCAATGAGCCACATGGGTCAGCTACCTGGTTACTGAAGTTGTTCATCAAAAGATTAGACTCAAACATCATTTATCAAACAAATTCTTCTCTGTAATCCCTGGTATTAAATAGGTATCCTTTCCTCAGGCAACATTATTATTCTCTGCTGGCCATTGCCAGAGTGTTGGCTACTTTTTATTCTAATTACTCCTCATTGATGAGGGATCCTCCCAGACTCTGTGAAGGCAGGGACTCTGGTTTTCTCCTTACCATCCAGCCAAATGGTTGGCACTAGGTAAACTCTTATTAAACCGATTAATTTTAGCTCTTGATGTCCAGCATATCCTAATGCAAAAAGAATCAGCCACCATCAGCCACCCGTCTTAAGATATTTATTTATTTGTCCTCCATATTTTTGCCTTTTAGGTCTTCCATTGAATTTTCAATCCAGTGCTATCACTTCCCAAGACTTCAAAAATTTTGTTTTTCCATGTAATCTTTGGGTCTTTTAGTTTCTTAAGCATATATTTTTTCTTAGTTAATATAAATCATTCCATGATAAAAGACAATTTTTTTACAATAAGGTGAGGTAGTATCAGAATGAAGAAGAGTAAGAAGAAGGGAAACCCCAAAGGCAGAAGGGATAGCTACCTTCCTCAGTCCTGCAGTAGGGTAAACATGCTCTATCTAGTGGGCTGAAGCAAAGCGTTCCTCCAATTTTAGGCAGATTTTCCAATCAGAGAAAAGTTCCTCTATCAGAGGAACTGGGTTGAACAATATAAAGCAATAGGAGGGAGTTACTGGGACGCTAGGTGGCCCCAAGGTCCAAAAGATCTTAAGTGAAGGAAGCCAGGTGACATGATTTTCTCTGCCACAAAGAATGAGCAGCTGCCAGAGAAGCCAGTGGCAGGAGGAGAAATTTGAAATGTAGGCATTGTAGACCTAGAGTCCTGACACCAACACCTACCAGATTGTGACGTTAGTAAATAATTTAATCTCTGTAAACCTCTGTTGAGGTTTACTGAGGTGATCATTTTATTTTTGCAATAAATAATGTTTGCATTAAATGTTTGGCTACTATTAGCATTGATAATATGATGACTAACATTTACATGATGAAAAAATAGAGCTTTCTGTCTCCCTTCTTCTTTTCCAGCCACCAAGATTGGAATCATGGAAGAGTAATTTCAAATTCTATTTGCTAATACAAAGAAAAGTTATGATATTCCTGTTGAACACTGTTCTCATGGAATTTGGCATAGTATGGAGTCCTGTGTTGGTGTCAGTACAGTCACCACCAGGAGCTAGGAAGAGGTCAGCTCTGACAAGTAACTGAGATTGCAAGGACACTGCCTTCACCCTCCCCACCAAATGCCCTTATTAACATGCACAAGGTCTGCAAATTCTTTCATAGAAATTACATTACATTAGCGGCACCTTGCGGATTTTTTTTTCCTACTCTAAAAGCACAAGTAACTAATCTTATATGATTTTCAGTTTGTCTTGTTTTTTCCTCCCTCGCCAGCAAACATTATTTTATCCTGTTTGTTTATGGCTACTTTTCCAAACTTTTGAAGTTATTTTGATGTCTGATATGGTGCTGTCTTTCCAAAGTGTTACCCATTTCACCCAACTTGAGCTAATCAACACTTTGTAAGCATATGTTTTTTATGAAATCTTGTTACAACAAAGAAGAAAGTGAGAAGACTGAAAAAGGTTTCTGAACATCAGACAGATATATAATCATAAATAAAATTCTGCAGCACTGTTTCAAAAATATATCAGTTTCTTTAGAATAGTGGAACATTAAGCACTCTTGTGGCATTGTGAGATATCTACTTTTGTCCAAGCAAAACAGTATATAATCAAGTAAACACCTACACTCAGCTGCAAGTATTTTAATGCTTGATTCAAAGTATCAATATTTAAAAATCCAACTTTCTTTTTTAGTATATGTGCTGCCAAAGTGAGCTCTAAAAATCCAACGCTTAATAATTATGTGTATATAGACACACACATACACAAATACTTACAGATATATAAAATTTTCAATTCAACATTAAAAGAATGTGTGTGTGTTTTACTCTAGTGTTTAAGCATTCCCCCAAAATTAAAATGCTCATTTTCATACCTTGTTCCTATCTCTCTTTGACTTACAAGATAGAGGAAGAAAAATATAAGGAGAGAGCATACCAAATTTGGTCTCAAACACGCTTGCCTTAAAATACTGGCTTTAGCACTTAGCTGAATGACCTTTTTCAAATTACTTAACCTCTCTTATCTTCAGTTTTCTCATCCACATGTGGGGATAGTAATACCTTTCTCATAGGGTTTCTGAAAAATTAATTAGATAGTCTATCCACAGTGCCTGCCACATAATAGGTACTTACGACATGGAAACTATAATTATTATTAGAAAAAAGACTTCTGGAGAATTTGCATAAGCAAGCCATTTGGCAACAATACAATTTCATGGTCTTATAAAACTTATCACAACAGTTATCAGCTAGACAAAAACAAAGTCAACCCTAGTCAATCAATTTTCTGACATAACACTTTATTCAAAATGAAGAAAATAGAGAATGAGTCTACAATTGGAATATTTTCCTGCTTTGCTCTCTCCCATAAACAATGATAATTATTTTGATTACATTTCCATATAGTAGGTGATTGTTATTTTGGCATGATTTTAGGCTCAAAATCCTTCCTGACCCAAAAGATTTTCTTCTACTTAAAATTTTCTTTTTTTCTTTTTTTTAGGATTTTTTATTTTTATTTATTCATGAGAGACACAGAGGGAGAGAGAGAGAGGCAGAGACATAGGCAGAGGGAGAAGCAGGCTCCACGCAGGGAGCCCGATGTGGGACTTGATCCTGGGACTCCAGGATCACACCCTGGGCCGAAGGCAGGCGCTAAACCACTGAGCCACCCAGGAATCCCCAAAATTTTCAACCATTGTATTATTGTTTGTGATTAAGGATTACTTCAGATGAAATTTAATATGTAAAATACATTATAAAAAGCTAGAATTATGACCAGGATCCATAATAATATATGCATAGAATTAGATGAACAGATTTTTTGAAAATGTTTCCTAGGGCAGACAAATTATGGTGACGGGGTAAAGATGATTTTTATTGTTGGGGGAGGGGATAATGGAGGAGGAATTGATATTCACAATCAATAATCACACCAAGGGAGGATGGTTAACTATATGTTCCAAAATTATGAATAACAAACTGGCCTAAGAAAACCACTAAGAATTCAGACTGAATCCTTTACCTCCATATACATAAAACCTCCAGATGACCCTGTTAATTATAATGAGATACCAAGAAGATAAATTTCCAATTACACCAACAAGCTAGGTCCATATATCATAATGACAGAACCAAAGACTTGGTACTTTTGGCCATGTAAAACTTAAAAACAAGCATTTTGATGTAAAACATCAGATATCAAAATATGAAAATAAACTTTATTATAAAAATGGCAGCATATCCTATACAAGAGGTAAAACTATTGACTTGACTAACGAACTCAGCTTGAGTAATTTATGAATAAATGCAATTGGAATACCTTATGCCCTGATAAAGAATAGATGAGATAGCCTAGATCCTACAACCTTAACAGATATGAGATGGCTGTATTTTTACCTGGATCCATAGAGTGAGGATTAATTTGTAAAGTTATTGTTACATTGTTAGGACAAATCTGTGAAGACATAAGTAAGAATTAAAATTAGACTAACAATCAGAATTAGAGTAAGGATGAAACAAAATATCTAACTTAAATCTATGATGTCAGCTCTTTTAAAAACTCACTTTAATATGAAGGTAAAAATCAGCTTTAATTAGTATATAGTGATGTTTCTATATTTTTTAAAAGATTTTATTTATTTATTCATGAAAGACAAAGAGAAAGAGTCAGAGACACAGGCAGAGGGAGAAGCAGGCTCCATGCAGGAGCCCAATGCAAGATTCGATCCCGGAACCCCAGGATCATGCCCTGAGCCGAAGGCAGAGAGGCTCAACCACTGAGCCACCCAGGTGTCCCATAATGTTTCTATTTTGAGTGCAATTGATTTTTTTTTTTTTTTTAAGAAGGCTCCACACCCAGCATGGAGCCCAACACAGGACCTGAACTCATGACCGTGAGATGAACAATGTATCTGGAATCAACAGCAGACACCTAATTGACTGAGGCAACCAAGCACCCCAAGTACAATTGATTATTTAAGGTATCTAAAATGTTGAGTGTTTAGTACTACTTAATGCTAATATATTGTACATTAAACAAAGTACAGAAGAAAAAAAAAGAAAAGAAAAAAACAATTGAGTATCTACTTCTTATCATAAAGACTTGGAAATTAAAGAACATATGTTCAATCATTATAACTTACAACATGACTAAGTTATATGTACAAAAATTTCTACCTGTAGAATTATTTCCATAGGAATAAATTATCAGATAGAGGTATAAGCCAAAGATATGATCAGTATTGGAGTTTTTGTTTTATATTGCTAAATAGTTCTCCAAAAATCATGTTTTCATGTGTAATCTCCCAGCTGTATGTAAACCTACCTAATTTACACTTAGCTTATTCCTGACCCTTACTAGAACTTACTTTTTTGGAGGTGGGGGGCTTCTACATCGGTAATCTCCTCTCTCCTGGCCCCTTTCTCTGTTAGCAACCGTCCTTAAGTCTTTCCATCTTGAAAAGGGAATCCTTGTCAGACCACCTGTTTCTCCCTTTCAGAGTTGGCAAATGCATCTTTGTTCACTGTCTCTACTTCCTTACTTCCCTCAATTCTCTATTCAAACCATCACTATGCCAGTGAAATACCCTAAATGCTCTGGGACATTTTTGTCAAGTTTGGTTTGACTTCTTAGTGACTATAGGCTCCCTTAACCACTTCTCTCTACTTGAAATGCCACCTCACTTTTGTTCTGTGATGTCTTTTTTCTCCTGGTTTAAGAAGAAATGCTTGAGGAATGTTTGTCAAAAGATCAAAAAGGTCTTAATTTACTAATTTCTTAAAATTAGTATTTTAAGCTTCACTTACAGATACTTAATCCCAGTTATCTTGTCAAAATTGGAATAGTGAGTACCTAACTATTTATATAAGTGATTTGCAAATAGTAAATGCTGAAGTGTTGCAGCATCAAAGTTTCTCAAACTGTGTGCTGCGGAAAATGAAATGAATAATCCATGCTACATTAGATGATGTCTTATAAAGGACATTGTTATAAAATAAGTTTACGGAATGTTGAGTTAAACAAGTAAGAGCAGATTTCTTTTTCTTTAGGAGTGAACTGAGCCTTTAATATGCAAACACCCAATTTACTATTCAGCTTTTTTGTTCCCCTAAACTAATTTAAAAGTGCAACCCTTATTGCATGAAACTCATTGTAATTATCTAGTTAGTAATGACCCAGGAAACCAAGTTCTGCAAACGTTGATCTAGAAGAAAGAAGAAATTGTGTACACGTAGGTTCATATCCTAACTTAGCCTATTTTTCTGGCTTTGTGATCTTTGGTAAATATATTTAACTGCTTAAAGTTTCAAGTTCATTATCTCTGAAGGAAGGCTAATAAGGGATAGATTAAAAGACTGTAGTGAGGGTTAAATTTGTTAATATAATGAGACTTGGATATAATTATAGTGCAAAGAAATTAGTTTCTTTCTCTCTTCTCCACACTATGAAATGGAAAATTTTTGAAAATAGGTTTAACATTTGACAAATTTGATAAGAAAGTAAGCTGATTTTATATTTTGTTTACCCTTTCTATTTCATTTACCCCTCACTCTATATATTTCAACCCCAGTCTAAGCACAACTATTCTTAAAAAAAAAAAAAAAAAAAAAAAAAGATAAAATGTAGTATTTAATCTCAGGACAAATTTATAATGATGTATTCCCTTCTCTAGAATGATGAAGTATTTAATTTTGTTCAATTTGTTATAACATCTCTTGTGCAAGACTTTCACAGACCCTTTGGCAGACACCAGGTAAGAAAAAAAAATCAAAGTGAGTGAGCCCTCACGCGTCAGGAACAATAATCAAAAATATAAATTAAAAGATCGATTCCCTTTAAGAGAATAAGAAGTAGTCTTTTGATGGAGCAGAGAACATGAGATTCATTTTTCCTGGTCATCTTAGTACAGGATTATGGAAGCAAGTAGAAGAAAAAGGGAAATGGAGAAATGTATAGACTACCACCGTCCTCACATTCCTGCAACGCTGGCGACTTGCCCCCATTAACAAAGCAATGGTTTTCACAACTGCTTTAGTAATTGCAGAATTTTTTTTTTTTTTAGTAATTGCAGAATTTCTGATTGAAAATAGTCTTATCTCTATAAGGAAAAGGCAATGCTGATCTGATTAAAACAGCAATGGGGTGCCTATAGCCAGGCCTACTTGCCTTCCCAGTCTGAAATACATGGCCTGAAGAACAAAACTAAAACTCCATAGTATTCAAGGTTCCTTCACAATCTTTCCAGTCTATACATTTAGGCTTATCCCCACTCTCCTCCTCCATTATGGCTTTTAAAAAGCCAGCTGTATTGAGGTGTAAATGGCATGCAATAAACTACACACATTTTAAGGACACCATTTGGTCATTTCTGATTTGTTGCATGTATGAAACATGGGTTCTTTTATTGCTGAATAATATTCCACTATATGGACATATTGTATTTTGCATCTTTATTCATCTGTTGATGGGCATTTGGGTGTCAAGTTAGGTTTTAGTTATTAACATAAACGTATATGGACCTTTTAATTTAAAATAGATCTTTTCAGAATAACATATTATGGAACTGTGTTTCCAATTTTTTGTACCTGTTCTTTGCTCCCTTGTTTCTCTTTTCCTGCCTCCTTTTGCATACTTTTCAATCCTATTTTATTGCATTTGTTGGCCTATTCATTATAACTCTCTGTTGTATTATTTTAGTGGTTGCTTTAGGGCTTAGAGTATATATCCATAATTTATCACAATCTACCTTCAAGTGATGTTATATTACTTAAACTGATATGGTTTTATCCCCTCCCAAGCATGGTATACTTGGTGTCATACATTTTATTTCAACATATATTTTATAGTACCTAATATATTTTAATAATTTTTAAACAGTTGACCATTTCAAGTTGATTTTAGTAATAAGAAAAAAATGTGTTTGTGCACATTGTTACAATCTCTAGTGCATTCTATTTCTATTTGTAGATCTAGAACTATCTCTGCTATAGTTTTGCTTCTGTCTGAAGGACCTACTGCTACATTTCTTGTTGTGTAAGCATGCTAATTATTTGAGCTTTTGTATGTTTGAAAATTTCTATTTTTCTCCCCTGGGCAAAAATATCACTATATTGACAGTTTGAGTTTTGAAGTTTTTTGTTGTTTTTGTGTTAGTTTTTTTTTTTTTTTAACCTTTTCATACTTTAAAGATGTTGCTCCACTGTCTTCTAGCTCATATTATTTTGAATGAGAAATATGAAATATGTTCCCATCCTCATCTTTTTCCTTTGTGTGTAATATGTCTCTTTTTCCTTTGGCTGGTTTTAAATTTTTTTACAAATGTGTATAATTGCTGATTTAAAGCAATCTTTTTATGATGTAACTGTATAATTTTCTTCATGTATCTAGTTACTGGGAGTTTTAGAGCTTCTCAGATCAGTGCTTTTATAGTTTTTATTAATTTGGGAACTTTTCTGCCTTTATTTCTTAAAACACATTTTCAGTTTGCCCCTATTTCTTCCAACCATGCTGCGTGAAGTGGTCCCACAACTCACTAAAGCCCTGTTCACTTATTAACACTTTTTTTTCCCTCTGGGTTTTATTTTGGATAGGTTCTACAAGTTCACTCGTTTTTCTCTCTGCCATGTCTATTCAAGCACAAATTCTATCCAGTATATTTTTCATTCCAGATATTGTAGCTTTCAGGTCTAGAATTTTGTTGTGGAACTTTTTATACCTTCCATGTCACAATTGAACATATTCAATCTTTCCCCTAGCTTCCAGAACAGGCAAAATTGTTACATGAGTTAATGTCCTTGTCTACTACTAATCCTTTCATCCATGCTGAAGGGGTACAGGATGAGATACCCCCAAATGTGCCATTTAAGCACATAAATTGTTTCAAATTAAAAGTAATTAAAACCCAGAAGACAGAAAAGGCTCTCTGCCTCCCCTGTAACTGCCTGAATTTACATTGGAAAGGAGAGCCTGTACTGGAAGAGAGCTATTAGTAGATGCTCCCCTTTACCTAAGAAACTTACATTAAAAATTTAAAAAAATGGGGATCCCTGGGTGGCTCAGTGGTTTAGTGCCTGCCTTCAGTCCAGGGCATGATCCTGGAGTCCTGGGATCGAGTCCCACATCAGGCTCCCAGCATGGAGCCTGCTTCTCCCTCTGCCTGTGTCTCTGCCTCTCTCTCTGTGTCTCTGTTTCTCTGTCTCTGTGTGTGTGTGTCTCTCATAAGTAAATAAAATCTTAAAAAAAATAAAAATAAAAATAAAAAAATGATAAAAAAAAGAGGGCGGCCTTTGTTTTTCAAAACATCTTTCATCTTCCTGCTAATGGCCTTCCTCCCCTCTTATCCTCAGACCCTCCCCATCTCTTTAGCTCCTATAAGCTTTCTGTTGCCTCACTGTCTTTGGAATTTCTGGCCTGTGAGAATTCCCCAATTGTACATCTATTAAATTTGACTTTTTCCTATTCATTTGTCTCATGTCAATTTGATTCTAAATCCAACCCTAAGAAGGACCTTAGGGCAGAGGAAGCCTTCCTCCCTGGTAATGTCAATCCTGAGTCAGTATCAATTGACTGATTTTTCTCCTCATTACAGATAATAATTTCCTTCTCTGCATGTCTTCTAATTTTTGATTGGATACTAGCAATAGGGACTTTGTTGTATACTGGACATTTTTGTATTCCTAAAATTATATGTATATATGTAGTCAAGTTACTTGGAAACAGTTTGAAAATACATTGATGTCTGAGAGTTTAATCCTTCAGAGTCTTGCTTTTAAATTTTGCTATTTAAGAGAATGAGTCTTGGTCTAAAATGAATTTTCCCCACTAGTTAAGCAATAGAAGTCTGATGACACATTACCCTGAGAATTACAAGGTTTTCTACACAGGCCAGAGAAAATAGACACTATTCCCCAGTACAATGTAAGTGCCAGAAACTGTGACTTCTAATCCTTGTGGTTTATTCCTCCTACCCACCCCCCACTCCCAACCTCAGACAATTTCTTCACTTCCTGTAGTGATCAGTACTGTGCGAAATCCTCAAAGGGAGCTTGATGGAGTTCCATCCCTCTATTCCCTGAACCAGCAGGGTTCTGCTTGGGTTGCTCCTTCCTGCACTACAGTCTGGGATTATAAATTGCCAACTGGGACAACACTGAATTTCACCACATTTATTTTATGTCTCTCAGGCATCGTGTACTTTGTTGTTTTATGTTTAGTGCCTTTAAAAACTTATTTTCATTATATATTTTGTCCCTTCTTTTTAGTTTTTTCAAGCTATAGGATAATTTCTGTCCTTGAAAATTCATTTTTTTCCAGAAGTGTAGGTCTCCTTTGCAGCCTAAAATCTAGTCAAAACAAACTTTTAGCCCACTAAATCTACCTTGTTCTTATACCCGCAGAAACCAGCATACACCCTGTGCCCCTCACCACTCCCTCTCATACACCCTTGCTCCTCTCTCTGGATTAACATCAACTGAATTTTCAAACTGCACTCCAATTCTCTGATTAGTTTTTCTAAATGCTCTCAGGCACAGTTATTCCTTCTTTCCCTGCTCACACTGCACTTTACCCATTATTTTTTTAGCCCCAAGAACAGTTTTATAATTATTTATTTAGTTTTCTTCTCTTCATTCAATTAAACCATATTATACTGTCTTATGTATTCAGAATATAGCACAATGTCTGGCTCATTAACAGAACCTAGTAAAATTTGTTGACTAAATAATACATCCAAAGCGTTGCATCTTTCCTCTGTGATCAGGAGCTCAAATAGCATAAAAAAAAAGGAGAAACTGAAGCAAGATGTGTACATTTTTCATGACTCCTTTAAGTTTCAGTTTGTTATAAAATATTCATTTATTGGTAAATAGTAGTCAAATATATGTGCCTATTGTCTAGGAAAAAAATAATTGTTCACTTAGATTTTCTTTTTAAAAATTGTGTCCTGTTTCCATATATTTTTTTGATTTCTGGTATACAGAAAATTTGCATAAATTTATACAAACACCAACATAATATATCCTTCTGATTTATTAAAGCTATCACAGGCTGAAATATAAATATACTATCACGCTATATCATACTATACATAATAAAATATTTGATTAATGATCAAAAAGTACTTGGAGAAATATGTCAGTTGCCAGATAAATAAAAGCAGTTTTTAAGAGCATGATATTCTAGTACCATGACAAAATAAAGGGGAGGGAATATTTGATGAAACTCCCACAGAAAAGTAAGAAATGTGCCCTGGCATATTATTTGAGTGTCTCTGCTCAATATTACAACACTGAGCTAATCATTCCAAATCACTCAGATCAGTATTCATATTTACCTATATCTTGAACTATAAGCTATCTGTAGGTGTTCACTATCAACCATGCCTTTGTTCTTTGATTTACATTTTTTCCAATATCTTCAAGTAAAAAAATAGAATCCTCTACTTCCCCACCACCCATTCATATTCAGTATGTTTATTTTGGGATCTAAAAATCTGTTTTCAAAAGCACCATAGACAATTCTGATACAGATAATCTGGAAATAAGTGTCTGGAAACACTGTCTGCCTGAGGTTGATAATTTTAGAGTAAGTCCTACAAAGGCCACACGGCAATATTTGGGGAACTTACCCTCTAAGAGCAGTGAGAAAGGGTCTTGATTGAATTGTTAATTTAAAATTAAGTGATTGCTTATTTCTGCATTCTTCCTAACTTATGTCTCCATTACTGAATATTTTGTTTATGTGGGGTTGATTGAAACCTACAGGAAGAGAGTATTTCTATTAGAGGACTTCCTAGATATGAGGACCACAACATGAGTATGTGAGAAAGGGCATTTCGTGCTTAGAGATGATATCCTCTATAAGCTTTGAGTCACAACCATATGTATACATCCAAGATTGGAAAAGAACTCACAAAACTAAAAAAAAAAAAAAAAAAAAAAAAAAGAATTCACAAAACTAAAACTTTCACAAGATGACAATTTAATGATTTAACATTGCCATTATCACTCACTAAAATTTGCCCAATTCTTGCCTACGTGATTCTAGACCATCTCTGATTTTACCACAGATTGTTTTCTCTTCAAAGAAGAGTTTACATCTCTCATTGCTGAAAATCTCCATATTCTGTACTGGTGATACTTCCTGTCCATGTCTGTCATTCAAAAAGTTTTAGATGGTCGGGCAGATTCTGTTATATATATTCCATTAAAATCCCCAAATGTTAGTCAAATATATGTCAACTTGGATTCTCAACAGCCTTTTGAGAGATTTTGGTCAGAAGACTAATTTCTAAAAAGTAAAAATATTGTGTAAAACTACTTGCCCTTCATTCTTCCTCTTGGCTGGAATGTGGATATAGTAGCTGAAGCTCCAGTGGCTATTTTGTACTTTGCAGAAAATGACCATAGCTGAATAGTGAAACTAAAAGTTGTAATGAGTCAAGTTTCTTGCAACTTTGTGAAACTTATATAAGTCCTTGATTGCTGATCTTTGACCATATTATATGAAATAATAAAGTCTTGTGTGTTTAGGCCATGGCTAACTTGAATCTACTTTTGTCTATAGCTGAACCTAATCGTAACTGATACCCTGGGGTACCATATCATTTTACCTTTGGTCAAATCTTAAGTCTTTATAAGGAACAAGATACTCTAGCGCATAGACTCTGTCAAATAATTGGTGATTATTGTGCAGATATTTTACTATTATTACATCAATTACTGTTACTATTACCATTACATGGATTGACTTTAGCTGCTTTCACTAATGTAATCACTAATATATATATGAATATATTTGAATATATTATATATATTATATTATATTGGATATTTCTGCTTTTGTGTTGACATTGGAAAACACAAGTAGTTAATTCAGTATAAAAAGCCATAATATTATATTATATATTATATATATGAATATATTATATATATATTATATATAATATATTACCTTGTATTGCATTTCCAATTTGTATTGCATTTCTCTGCATTTCCAGGCAGAGATGTGGTGGGATAGGCGTGAGGCTCAGATAAACAAACAGAAGAGGGATATGAGCTCAGTGGAAATATTCTCAGGACATAAGGCTGGGTGGGGATGGGCAATTATTTTAATTTGCTAAGAAAAAATAAGGAAGTCCCCAGAAGGAAATGAAATAGTTATAAACCACAAAATTTGTCTGATATCTCACCGGATTCCTGATATTCCATGCATCCTCTCGGGTTCAAAGCAGATTCCAGGCATGGGTGTTGGTTTGGGGGCTTCCTAGCCCTTTGGTGACAAAGAGGCCAGAGCTGGAGGTGCTGGCTATGATATCAGGTCTTATGGAAGCTTTTTCTAGAATCCTAATCCTATCCTTTTTCCAGAATCCTTGAATTCAGTGAACTATCTAGCTAGTTTTTCATTTATAACTGGAACGCTGATCATTGCTACAAATACAGCTAAGGAAACAACATTCAACAATGCAACATATACTGGACACATCATGTGGTCCAGGATGCAAGTTACAGGTCAATACAAAAAGGAAAGACACTTGGAGGACCAGATAGTGTTTGTATAAATAGCCAGAGACTTGTGACCACATAGCTAATCATATTCTAATCATAGCTGTGTGTATTTAACAATACATGATCAATGAAAAGAACTTCATGCTAGAAAGTAGAAGACAATGTCCTAGTACTTTCTCTGTCATTATCTTAAGATAGAATTGTTTTTAAAGATTTTATTTATTTATTCATGAGACAGAGAGAGAGAGAGAGAGGCAGAGACACAGGCAGAGGGAGAAGCAGGCTCCATGCCCGGAACCCAATGTGGGACTTGATCCTAGAACTCCAGGATCATGCCCTGAGCCAAAGATAGATGCTCAACCACTGAGCCACCCAGGCATCCCAAGATAGAACGTTAAAATTACTTAGCATCTTCAGGCATTGCTCTCCTCATCTGCATGTCAAATGTGTCACACTAGATTATGACTGAGGTCCATTTTTCCTCTGAAACATTTCTAGTATAGAGAGTTTAGATAATGATTTACTTTCTGCTTTTGTGTTGACATTGGAAAACACAAGTAGTTAATTCAGTACAAACAGCCAAATCTTGTATACACAGCCGGAATGGGATGTCCATTCCAGAAACAGGTTTTGATAGGCTTAGTATGGCTATTCCATATAATGAAATAGTTCAAGGCTTCAAATTCAAGCACCCCAGCAGGAAGATGCAAGTATCGTAATCACATACATCTTGACCTTATGAGAGGAGGAGGTGGAGGTTGAAAACCAAACTAAAGTGACTCTACAAGTCAGGAGGCATTACTGAGTCATTTTCTGCAATGGCCATCAGAAATTGCTAAGCAGAGTTCCTATTGTACTTGAACAGTTTCCAGCATAATGCATAGAGATTTTAAATGAAAATGTACCAGGCTTCATAAATGAATAGTAGCTAGGCTAAAATCACTAACAGCATATTTTTCTTGAGCTGTCAATAGGAACAATCATCAACATTGATTTTATTTGTCTTCAAATGATTTCCACCTTCCTAAATTCTTATTATTAGCTGGTAAATTACTAACAATATGGTTTAAATGCCATAGGCAACTAGAAGTCATTTGTATCTCTTGTATATCTCAATGACAGGAATGTCAACAACCTTGATTTCTTTCCTGAACCTATGGAGCAACAGTAACAATCTCTGATTCACTTAAAGGCACTTGCAGATTTTTCCCTTCTTCAGCAACCTATAAGCAGCAGGTGGGTTTCATCATTTATTCACAACTTTCTTTGCATCCCATGAGCAATCTCAATTAAGACTGTGGAGAATCTATTCCTAGAATAGATACTAGAAATTGGGCGAATGTTCTTAAAGGACAGATCTTGATCACCAGCAGACTTAAATGGTGTGCATGGGCAGGCTATTGATGACAAGATTTAGGTCATGAGTTTCTACTTGTAAGTTTTAAAATCTAGTGCAGAATTTTATCCCTTAAGGTATAAGTCTGTTGCTTTAGTAATCTTTGTTTGTTTATTTATTTTAGTTCACCTCCAGAGAATACAATGGCATATCATCTCCAGTCTGGTTTCGAAAAATCAAAGTAGATTTATTTAGTCTTTTTCATTGGAACACTTTATGTTATCTATAGTTAATACTATCTTTCAGGTACAAAAGAATTTTTATTTTACTTTTGTTTTCTGAATTCAATTATGTTTGGCTTTTCTTGAAATTCAGTTAATAAATAAATGTCTTGGGAATCCAAAGCAAGTTGGGAGAAAATCAAAGAAATAGACATAGTTTCTTTTCTCAAGAACTTTGCAAACTTATGGAGATCTATCTATCTACATAGGGAGATATAAAGATAGATATAAACACATATACATATATATACAGCTATAACATATAATAACATCACAAATACATTGGCCAAAAGAGACATTATATTACTCAAGGTTTACATTTTTTTAAAGATTTTTACATTTATTTATTCATGAGAGACACTCACAGAGAGAGGCAGAGACACAGTCAGAGAGAGGAGCAGCCTCCATGCAGGGAGCCCGATGCGGGACTCAATCCTGGAACTCCAGGATCACGCCCTGGGCTGAAGGTGGGTGCCCAACTGCTAAGCCCCCCAGGTGTCCCTAGGTTTACATTTCAGAGTCCTAATTTCACTATTTACTAGCTGTATGAGCATGAGAGAATTATTCCATTACTCAATTCCCCCTCTGTGAATGGAAACTCGGTAGATATTTCATAGGATGATAGGAGAATTGACTAAATAGGAATGAAGCAGCTAGCATAGTATTTGAATATAACAACTTTTCTCTGTCAATTACAATTATATAGATAATCTATACATGAGAGGAGAGGACTATGGGTTAAAAGGTTAACACAAACTAATTTAGATTAGCTATGGGAGAAAGCAATACATTCAGATTTTGATCCTCAAGCATTAGAGAATAGGACACATCCTTCTTCTTTTGCAAGTGACAAGAATAAAGAAAAATAAACCAAAGGCCAAGGAGGCATTGTAGCAATTATGACATTGACATTCTAAATACCTACCTTAGGCATATGCAATAGACCCTGAAGTGACCACTCAAAAGAACCTTTGGGGTTACAAGGACACCCCAAAGTTTAATCACATTTCTAAGATCCCATAGCTCCTCCCATAGATCAAACACTAATGCCTTCACAAATCACATCTCTGTCAGGTTTGATTCAAATATACATGTCTTCTATGTCCTACCCTTCCAGATAACATTTCCAGGAAAATGCCTTATCAGCCCTTTTTCTCCCTCTTTTCTTGAACCAACTTCCCTTGCAAGTATTTTGTTATGTGCTTCTTTAGCAACCTGGTCTTTCCTGTGAAATAGCACCTATTACTGTGCACTATGTTTCTCAACTCATAGTTTGTTTCTCCAATAAACTATAATCCCCTTGAAGCCAAGGATAATATTTTGTCATCATAGTGCACACCTAGCACATAGTTAATTCTTAATATTTGTGTAAAAGAAAATAGCATCTTCACTTTCTCATCATTTACATCGGTATTCTGTTCATAGAGGAACAGGTCCCTTAGTTTTAACATTCTAATAAGATACTAGTCACAGTCATAATAATATCTTAAATTAATGTAGACATTCTTTTGGTTTTACTTTTCAAAAATGCAATCATAGCTAAAATCTGTGTTCCTGCAACATGGCCTATTATAATGAAAAGTAGAAAAAAATCACAAGAAGATTTAAGAAGACTGGAGACACATTAGAAACTTTTAAATTACTTTCTGTCTCAGATTCTAAGAACATGTATTTTATTACTTTAACACTGCTGATATTTGAAACTAATTCCACAGATATGGATGATATACATGACATCATTTTCTGTATTATCTACTGAAAACACAAAATGTCCTTTGGTTTCCAGAAGCAGACTAAGGGAAATTACACTAATTATCCTAAAGGGTAAGTACTTGCTTCTCATTTATTGGGTTTGCTTCATGTTACATATGTTATATTTGGCATAAAAGAAAGAATCTTAACCTGAAGGCATCTCTGTGATTGATACAAAAATAGAAGTTCACATTAGCCTTCACAAAGTATTTAAGCTTTATTGTGTACTGAAAATTCTTCCCAGATCAAACAGAAAATATTTTTACTGAGACATTATGTCAAATGTTTACAAATAATATCAATTTGTTTATTTAAACTCTGTTCTTTAAGGTTGGTATTTAAATATGTCACGTTTCATATATGTCTTCCTATATATGAAATAAGTGCAGTTGAATATCTTGGAAATTATGGGATGTGCTCAGTGGATTTTGAAGTGTATTTTTAATACTCCAGAGCAGCACTATCCAATACAAATGTAATAGAAGCCACAGATAATTTTAAATTTTCTAGTAACCACATTTTTTTTTAGCAGACAGAAGGAGAAAGAGAGAAGAGAGAGAGTTGGGAGGGGCAGAGAGAGAGAGGATCTTAAGCAGGATCCATACCCAGTGGGCAGCCTGACACAGAGCTCAATCACAACCCTGAGATCATGACCTAAGCTGAAATCAAGACTGAGCAATCTAGGTGCCCCTCTAGTAACCACGTTTAAAAAGGTAAAAATGATCAAATGACATAATACATTATCAATCCAATAGGTGAACAATAAAAAATATTTGTGATATCATAAATTCTTTTTTTCCTACTTAACTCATTGAAATCCAGTGGGCATTTTATCCTGACAGTACATCTCAATTCAGATGACCCCCATTTCAAATATTTAAAAATGCATGTAGCTAGTGGCTACCATATTGGAAGTAAGTGTAGAGCACAATTCTATATATATCTATATAGTAGCAGTTTACAACCTATTTTCCAAATATCTAGCTATCATCCATGTGTCTATATACTATAGTATGTACAGTGGAAGCATGAAAAGTGACATTAAGAAACTATATTTTCAGAAGGAAATGTTATCAGTGACATTGAAATTTTACAATTTCTAAGTATATTTTCTTTACACTTGAAAATGACAATGCATTTTCTTTACAATGAAAATACACTAATTTTTTAAATAAGGTGATAGGTAATTAAGGTAATAAGACTTACAATTAAGACTATAAGATAATAAGATTTATAGTTTTGGCCCCTCTTTACATCAGTATTTTTACAAAATCATCAAACACTTCTAGAATATATGAAATTCACACTGGATGAGCATGTGGAAAATATGATATCCTGATTCAACTATATATGTCATCCATTAACTGGTTTGGTTGATTTAATTATGTCTTTAGAAAAGCTGCCATTCTTTTCCTCTCTCCTTGGCTCAAGGAAAATAGCACTTGCTTAAAGAAAAATATTTTCCAGTGAAAATGGGAAATGTGTTCTTACTCAAAGAAATAATATCAAATGTTTACATAAAATAATAATGTGGGTTTTTTGCAATGTGTTTTTGAAGTATTTAAATATGTTTTGAAATTCAGAGGAGTTACTGGCTTCATGCCAAAGACAGTATTTATTCACATGCCAAGAAACACACTGACAAATCTATAAATACCAAAATGATAACTTTTAAATTGTATTGAGATACACTGTAAAGTTCAATAGCCATTAGGCACATGTGTCTAATATGACTGATAATTTACTTTTTTTGTTTTAAGTAACTTGAATGAATTTTTTTCCTAGCTTCATTGAGATATAGCTGACATAGAACATCCTGTAAGTTTAAAGTGTACAGTGTGATGATTAAATACGTGTATATGTTGCAAAATTATTACCACTGGTAATAATTAGTTTATACTAATTATAATGGTAATGGTTAGTTTATACTTCCACCACCTCACATAATTAGCATCATATTTATTTATTTGTGGTGAGAACATAAAAGATCTACTCTTGTTGTAATTTTCAAGTACATGATACATTATTATTAACCAAAGTCACTGTGCTATACATTAGATCCCCAAAAGTTACCCATCTTCAACTGGAAGTTTGTACCCTTTGACCAACTTCCGACCAATTTCCCAACCAGCTGCTACTGGCAAGCACAATTCTACTGTGTGTTTCTGTGAGTTCAGTTTTTTTTTTAGATTCCACATATAAGTGATATCAGACATCTGCCTTTTTCTATTTGTCTATTTGTCTATTTCTATTTGTTTTTTTGTTTGCTATTCAGTTTAAGAGTATCTTATATGCTTTGGATATTAACCCCCTTATCAGATAGATGGTTTGCAAAGATTTTTACTTACATTTTAAAACTAATCCTCCATTCAGTTTGATTGCTGGAAAACTTTTAAATATTTAAGGAGAATTTTTAGCATATGAATCTACTTCTTCACTCTAAATTTTATGAAACCTAAGTACAGATCAAGTATTTCCAATGAAAATGTCATGTATAAATTGAGATGTGTTATAAGTATAAAATATACACTTAGTACAATGAAAATTGTTTATAGGCTCATTAAAGACTTTTATACTGATTACATGTTGACAATATTTTGGGTTTATTGGGTTAAATACAATGTGTTATTATAATTATTTTTTTCTGGTTTCTTTACTTTGCTTAATGTGGCTTCTAGGATAGTTAAAATTATATGTGGCTCCCATTATGGCTCTGTTAGACAGCACTGGCATAGGGCATCACTATCCTTTCCATAGATATTCATTATCTCAACAAACAATGATAGACTTCATGAAGAGAAGGGTGATTTTTCCAAGACAGAATTATCTTCAAAGGGCACTAATTCAGGGCACTATTATGTGTTAAATTATTCAGTAAAATGGAAATAAGAAAAAAACAATTCTATAAAATAGTGTCATGTAATTAACATAAAGAAAAATCAGGTTACAGCTAATGGCTGACGATTACAACACAGTTAAGCAATAAAATCAGAAGTCACTGCTCACCATTGTAGCCTTATTAGAAAAGAAAAGAAAGCATAACGTGTCATCAATCAAAGCATCTTTTATCCACAGCTATTATTAAAATGTTTCATGCCTATTTATTGTTTATTTTCAAGGGAAAGAAAAACATACAAAATCATACTATTTTAAAGATAATATGTAGCTTACAACATGTAACCACATAGTATGATAATGATACTTTGACACCAAATATAACATAAGAAACATCAATATTTGGCATTTATTTAAAACTACCAAAATCCTATTATGTGCAAAGCATTGCAGTAGACACTTCGGAAAGTTAAAAAAAAGGAAAGGCCAGACTTCTGGAAGATAAAGACAATTAAAGCCAAAATAATTTTGCATGTTGTGTTGGAGGTGTTGTATTTTGGGAAATATTTTGAGCTAGAAGAATTGAAGACGGAGTCAAAACTAAAGTGACTTCTTTAGTTGCATCTTACTCTTAGCATATTCTATGTCTGCAAGATAACTTTTATAAATTAAATGTAGTGTCATATTTAATGTGGAGATGTATTCAACGCTTTAATCAATTCTTCTCCAAGTGTGCGTGTCCCCCAAAGGCTCTTTCATATGGTCCCTAAGGTCCTCCTTTTCCTCATTTACATATCTGCATAAGCCTTGATTTTCATCAGTTACAGAACCTGAAATGGCATACGATACAGGTCGTATCCAGGACCTGATATGAGGACCCAACTGTGTTCCATCAAAGGAGATGTTAGAAACATCTTTTCATTTTTGGGAGTGGTTGTGGTGGTGGTAAAACAATACCTCTTTTTCTGATTATTTATTTATTCAATTTATTTAGTTGGCTTGGAAATGTTTTTCATAAAAATGTATTATTTATGTTAATGTAGTGACTTTAGTATTTTTTTTAACAAATAAACATCTTTTAAATTCTAACAGGAAATTTTGACAGATATAATCCATGTAAAGATAAGCTCTTAGAGGTTCCTTATCATTTGTTTAAGTTTACAAAGGTCCAGGATGAAAGTGATTCACAACTGCTGCTTTCAGATGATTCTGTTTTTACTATGTGGTTATCGGGGTGGCAGAAGCCATGGAGGTCCACTGCTCCGATCTCCTTTCAAGACAATTTGCTGCAAAAGGGTGGGTGCCAGCCAGCTAGCCTCCAGCTGCTGCGTACCTTTGGATCATCCACAGCACTCATGCCAAGGCAAAACCTCTCTGGGCCCCAGGCAGTGAATGTCCAATGCGGTACTCAACACATGTGGATATTCTTTGCTTAGGCTCTTGCTAAGACTTTCTCAAAATTAAACTGCAGTCTGGACCCCCAAACCTTCTCCTTTTTCCTTTTATAGACATCAGGCTGGCCTCATGGTCTAACGATTCCCTCACCTACATCCTCCTTACCCTTCTATTGTTCATAGACATCCTACCACTAAGTGTCTTGCACATTGAATTTCATCCTGTCTGCCTCTTGAAGACCTTGAACTGATATATAAGGTTGGAAGGGAAGCTACTTATAATTAATGATTTTACAATTTTTACATACTAAGAGTGTAATATTATTTATGTAAGATAACTGTTCTCCACTTTTGCCATCTAGGATTTCTTGTATATTTATATGGAATATATGATTGAAAGTAGAAAACATTTCACTTCTTATAGGCTATAGCTTATTTACTTTGTATCCAAACACTATCTCATTATCTATGCCTCAATGAAGTAGTTTCATATTGTTTTACTTTTATTTGTTTATGTTCGGGGCTTCTGAGATGCATCTTCAGGAGTGACCATTGTTGAAAAAAATAAATAATGAAAGAACAAGACCTTAGTACGACAGTTCCATACTTCCTTTTCCAGTCCAACCAAAGTGGCTCTTCTTTATAGAATTCATAAATTTGAATTTGAGGAAAGATTTCATTTTAGGTGTGCAAATGCTAAGAAATGAATGAGTAAAAACACTGCCAGCTTGATGCGAATTGTACATTTTTAATAAATACCTAATATTGGTCTTTACTTTTTTAGACCACAGTAGCAAAATGTCAAACCTACAAACACAATTTAATTCCATTATGATTTGATTCATGGAAGACTGTATAATTATATCCATTGCCTTTTGGCCTGAATATGAAACATTCTCATCATTAGGATGAAAGTGTGCTCCTAAGTGATGCATAATGTACAGCCGGAAGAAAACTTTCTCCATGTGTGCAAGAAGTGAAAGAAATAATTTGTGTCATTTGACAAGATTGTCAAAATCGTTTAGTATTTTTTTCTTAGATGGCAGTGTGGCAGTTAATACCAAAAATCAAAGGATAAGCACAGGGAAAAGTGCTAGATCCTTGAGTTTAACTAAAATTCAATATCCTGACTAAAATTGGAGATGCAGAACGACATTGGTGGTTTTTCTTTTCCATCGTCTTTGATAAATGCATCTGAAATCTACTTCAGACTTAAAATTTTTGCGAGAATTTCAATCAAGTTAGAAACCTGTGTAGTTAATTTCCTGGAAACTTAATGAGCAGAGGCCTCTCGGTGAGGGCCTTATTTGTACACAGAACATATGTGCAACTTCTAATGATATTATTGCAAAAATACAAGTGGTTATATGATAGATTTTTAGTATTATAAAGATATCAATGCAGGGATTCATACTTAGTAGATGATCAAGAATGACACAAAGCAAGAAAAAAAGGAAAGATTACAATATGCAGGAAAATTAGACAAAACACATTTACTGATGATTCTTTTTGGTACATGTGTATCAAGTGGTTAATTGCTCAATGTGAAAACTTTCTATTCTTGTATCCAGGAGATAATTTGTCAATCTTCATCTGACCCACTGGTTACTGTTTAAAACCACTGCCTGATAATGCAGAAATATCTGTTTATTTCTAGTTATCCACAACAGAGAATCATAAACAAAAAACCACAGCTATTAGAATGTTAAAGGGACCTGGGATTGGAGCATCTGACTGTGGGGCAGCAAATGAATATGCAGTAGACCTGGCCATTGTGAGGTGGATGCTCTCAAGATCACCAAGTTGCAATAAGAATGAATGAATCAGCAGCTATTATCATGAAAAAGAATGAGTAAATATGGCACACAAATATAGGAAATACTGTTTAGCCACAGTACTAATCAAGTAAATGCAATTTAAAAGAACACGGCAACATTATATCTTTTCAGCAAAATTCACAATCATATGCATAGACATGAAATAGGTAATCTGAATACATTACTATTGATTGCTTAGATTTGGATGTCATTTCTGAAGGACATTTGAAAATTGGTATTAAAATTCTAAAAATCGATCGGTGCTACAATTTCATTTCTTGGAATGTATGTTAAGGAAATTATTTTTAAAAAATGGTTTGAATGAATAAATGCAAAAATATTCACATGGCACATATTTGATAGGAAACACTCTGTACAATTTAAAGTTCCAAGAAAAGGGTCAGAATTTGGGGCACTGAATTTGATTTTCCTCCTGGCATATGCATTCTTCCTAAATGTCTTGATTCTTTTGTATTACTTCTGTGATTGTGTTCTCTACCTCCCATTCACCTTACAACCCACTCTACCATGACTTCTGGTTTCACAACCTTCCCAAAACAGCCCTCCTGTCTTCATTAACAAGTATTATTTGTCATGTAAAGAGTAATACCAACCTCACTTGCAGGTTCTGACCATTACTTTTCTCTCCTGCCTTGTCTCACCCATCCCAAAGAGCTTTTATCTCCATCTGGCTCTCCTGCTCACCATCCACTGTAGTTCATTTGCTTAAGAAATCTCTTTCAGGGGCACTTGGATGGCTCAGTTGGTTAGCATCAGACACTTGATTTCATCTCAGGCCATGATCTCAGGGTCGTAGAATAGAGCCCTATATCCAGCTCGGCACTCAGAGGGGAGTCTTCTTAAGATTATCTCTCTCAAAAAAAAAAAAAAAAAGGTTCTCTCTCTCTCTCACTCTCTCCTCCCTCTGCTCCCTCTCTCAAATAAAGAAACATATCTTAAAAAGAGAAATATCTTCTATATCTAGGCGTGTTTGTATCTAAGTTTGATTTACAGGGCTCTAACACAAGAGTATTTTCCATTGGACTTCAGATAAAGCACAGCATCCTTAAACTGATTGGCAGGACCCTTCCATAGCATGATCTCTTCCTGCTTATCCGATATCTTCCAGTCACTTTCTTTTACTTTCCCATAATAGCTATCCTTCAGTTTCTGGAACATGCCCTTTTCCTATCAATATGGATCTTCTTCACACACTCATTCCTTCCTTGTGAAGCTTAATTTTAGGTCATCCATTTGATCAGTGATCTCCTTCTTTTGCTGTGAACAGCAGCTAAATTCTGATTTATTTTTAATGCATTTCCTGATCCTCCAAACTAGGTCAATTTTCTTAGTTACACTCAATAGAATCATGTTTTCTGTTCCTCTTTGCCCTACCTTTTCTGGGAAGTAGCTCACTTCATAATTTTACAATAAGCCTTGGATTAATTGATTAAAATCTATTTAAATTATATATTTAAATATGTCTAAATTTTTACGCATATGGTTATTTGATTAAAATCTAACAGAACTAGAATTACTGTTAGAACTGATGTTTTATTTTTATTCAACATTTTATTCCTAGTGCCAAACACATAGTAGGGGAACAAAAAATATTTTTGAGTATCTTTTCCTTAGTTAGTAAGCTATGGACTTTGTTCCATGCACCAATGAAAAATAACTGCTTTTGAGGCTTTCTTTTGGTAAATTGGAAACATGCTCAGTTATCAATATAAGGACTATTGTAATTTATTGTCATGATTATAGCTGAGGGCACTAGCAGAAAGTATATAGAGATTTATTTTTATTTTTAATTTTATTTTTAGTTATTCGTGGGAGGCCTAGAGAGAGAGAGAGAGAGAGACAAGCAGAGACATAGGCAGAGGGAGAAGCAAGCTTCCTGCAAGGAGCCCAATACAGGACTCGATCCCAGACCCCAGGATCATGCCCTGAAGACAGATGTTCAACCACTGAGCATCCCGAATATAGGGATTTATATAGGGGTTGATAATTTTGTGATTTTCTTCCAATTCTCCGTGTCCTAACTAAACTTAGTACTGCCATGGTCATTCCTTGACTGAGAAGATAAAAACTTTACCAAACTCTTACAGTGTTATGCCTACCAATATTATCAAGATCTCCTAAAGAAATAAGAGACTAATAATGTGAAACACTACCCTAAATGTTCACTAGTGTGTAAGAGTTTGTGTGTGAATGTGTGCTCCTGTTTTACTTCATCTTTTCTTTCTTTCATACTATTGCCTCCTGGAATAAAACTTTTTTAAAAAAAAAAAGATTTTATTTATTTATTCATGAAAGACACAGAGAGAGAGGCAGAGACACAGGCAGAGGGAGAAGCAGGCTTCATGCAGGGAGCCGGACATGGGACTCAATCCTGGGTCTCCAGGACCAGACCCTGGGCTGAAGGTGGCGCTAAACCGCTGAGCTACCTGGGCTGCCCAAATAAGACTTTTATAGAAATCACTTCTTTTTTTTCTTTTTTTAATGTTGTTGTTTATCTTTTATTCCTGTGATGCAATTAAAAAACCAAGGAGGTGAAACACTTTAGGGCCATAGAGACATCTTCAAAAGAGACAAAGACAAATGGAAAACTGATTTGTTTTCATGAGTTTCAAATGGTTGGGGAATATGATAAAAGTGCAAATTTGATAAAATGTACATTTACAGATAATTTAAAGTATGTTCACATTAACAGCATGAGCTTTATCAGAATCTTAGTGCTTCCTCTGATTTCCTGAATTTTAACAAGCATAAATTATATTTTCATTTGATCACTATCACAGGCACAAAGTTTTTTTAAAAAAAATCTTCACGGACTTCAGCACATTCAGAAATTTCACATCAGCTCTTGGGTAAAGCTGACTATCCAAGCTAGAGTCCCCATATGCAGGTCTTCATTGCTGCTCAACGTGTCACAAATATTTAATAAAACCTTTCAGAAAGAGCTAACTGCATGTGTAAGGAGAACCCGAAAATGCTCAGCACTTAAAACATCTGAAAGTTTATGGATATGAAAAAAATATATATCTCCTAGGAAATATGTCCCCTACATAGGGAGGTTTTAACTTAAGCAGTTAAACGTTATAAACAGATGGGATCACAGTGGCTTCTGTTTCAGGACACCGTGTCATTCTGAATGTGTCACTGTGCTACAGCATTTTCTTCCCACTAGCCCACTCATGCCAGTCATTCACCTTCTGCTACATCAGGGTTTCATTAGCTCATAACTGCCTGACCTTGTGTCGGGCACAAGTCGACAGGTAGTTCATAACCCTTTGCTGTCAGAATTAGCATTCATGATACTTCTTAAACTGTGGTGCAAATTTAGAGTTCATTATTAAATGATGCATATGTTACTACACTTATAACTGATTCCGTCTAGTTATTTTTAGTTTGACCTTTTCTGTATTCATCAAATCAGTTTTGAAATAGACATCGAGGTACCCTTTACAGTTCGTTATAAAAATTTCTATGGCTGATATTTTAGATAGAGTTTTCCAGATTCTCAATGGCTCCATAATAAATGTTAGACTTCAATGTTAGTTTAAATAAAAGTGAAGTAAGCATGGATCCCCAGGATATTAATGATCTTTTTCTCAGCCCTAGAACAGCTTCACTCTCCAAGTATAACTGGATTTGAAAGAATATACCTTCCCTTAAGTATTAAAAGTGACAAAAGTAGAACTAAAAAAAACAATTTATGATATGGATTATTATAAATTATTAATTCTTTCCTGACTTTCTCTACCTTTCCCTCATTAAGCTAACATTGAAAAATATCAAACCCAAAGAGACAGATAATATTCGGCACAAGGTATTACAATTCTTCTTCTTAACCATGGCTAAACCACATCTTAATATTTTAATTAGGAATTTCAAAAGGATGATTCCTAGAAATTATTCCTGGAGCCAGAAAACAGGACTGCAAGGAGCTCTGTTTCATCAAGGATGGAGTCTAAGAACCATAGGAATAAAAGCCAATGACAAGGGAGAAGGGGACCCAAGTGCACAATACAGGAGAAAGACAAGATATTATGATAAACGTGAAGCAGAAGATACAAATCTTAAAGGGTGCCTTTGGCCTTCCCCTATTTTTAGTGAAATTAGTTACAGATGCTATAGGGAAAGTGTCGAATTTTGCACCGATTCCCTACTTTATCAATTGTATGGATTTACACTCGCTTAGTAGCAGATCATATGTAATAGAAGTTGCATGCACCTAATTATTTTACTACTTTTTTCCTTCTTTACTATTATTGTACAGCAATTTAAATATGATTATGTGGATTTTATTATGCTTGTTACTAAATGAAACTAAAGGTGATGTTTGCAGCCTAGGGAAGTTCAGACAGCCCCAGGAAGTATTTTTAGATGCTGTAGGTGAATTCTTCAAGAAATAAGCAGATGGAGAGAATACTTCAAAAGGCAACTTTTCAGATAATAACATGACTCGATCTCAGTGCCAGCTTACTGAAGTAGGATCACAAGAGAAATGTTACTAAGGGGTCAGTAACAGGCCTTGGCTTTTTCTTCACTTGCAAAGTTACCAGTAAAGGACAGAATATTTGTTTTTAAACTTGCAAGATTTTCTTGCATTTCAGATAATGCATTGTCCATTAAGTTGGACACAGACACATAAGAAGGGCTTACTAATTCCTTATCAGTTCAGATGCTTTAAAATACACTGTGTTTGGAAAAGGAGTAACAGTGAAACTAAAATGGCAAGAACTGGGCGTCTCTTGTGAACCTGATTTGAAAGGGTGAAAGGGTCTATCGAAGTGGTTTAAATCTTCCTGCTTTTAAGGGTATGTACATTTTCTCACTACTCAGTTCTCCATGTTTGTTTCTCTTTGTAATGTTCATTGTCTAATATTTCTTTTCACATTATCCTTCCTGCTTATTCATGATGCAAAATGCCACAGCTTCACAAACACTGAAATCTAATACGAATAGTTTCGCTCTTCAAAATGCTGCACATTTGCAATTGTTGTATTTCCTTACCCTCTTGGGAAGGTTACTTTCACTTCAAGCTCTTAGTCCTTTTAACATCACTCTGAAACAGAAATTATTTTTTGCCATAACCCAAGAATTTATAGGGTGCACTGGGAATTGGTTTAAGGTTATCATGAGCCGTTTTACTTTAACCTTGCAAGAGGCTCAAAAACAACTTCTTAAGTATCAGCTAGATACAGTGCACACAAAATAGGGTAATTCAAATGCCACAAAGATGAGGTGCACTGTACAGTTTAAAATACTAAAATCTATTATGTTCTGAGATGATTTTTTAGGGAGCTAATGTTTTAATAATTTCTTCAGAGACAGAGATATTTCTAAACTGATAGTAAACTTCTCCATACCTGCCTAATCTATGCTTCAAGCCCAGGATGACATTATGGAATATGTTTCTTGACCATGTATCACTAAAGTCAATTTACTCTACTCAAAAATTAAGAATAATAGGGACACCTAGGTGGCTCAGCAGTTGAGCATCAGCTTTCAACTCAAGGCGTGATCCTGGGGTCCTGGGATCTAGTCCCACGTCGGGCTCCCTGCAAGGCTCCTGCTTCTCCCTCTGCCTATGTCTCTGCCTCTCTCTGTGTCTCTCAGGAATAAATAAATAAGTAATCTTTTTTAAAAAATTAATAATAATAAATGATTTATTTTTTATAGATGCCTGATAGTCTCCCATTCCCTCTATTTACATTACCTACAAATTACATGTAAAATGAAGCTGATGTTCTTTTTCATATAGAAATATGTAATAAATAGACTTTAATATTAAAATATATCCTATTGAATCATATTTTGATATTAAGTTGGCATTTTTATATTGGCAGAGAGACTCTAAAATCTCCAGTATTCCCTGTTTACATAAAACTTTAGAGAATTGATAATCACCACCTTTGTTTATTCCAGAAGTGATGATTCAGAGAAGTTTGCCAAATTCCTAGCAATTTACAAATCTTCTGTTACTCATTTGATACATGACAAAGATCCTGCATTGTTAAAATATATTCTTTCTTGAACACCCATGCTCATTGTAGTATTCTTCACAATAGTCGAAATGTGGAAGCAACCTAAATGTCCATTGATGGATGAATGGATAAAGGAATTGTTATATATATATGGAATATTATTCAGCCTTAGAAAAAAGGAAATCCTGTCACATAATACAACATGGACGAAACTTGAGGATATTACCCTAAGTAAAATAAGCTAATTATAAAAATCTATTTTTATTTTTAAATAAATTATTACTGTAATAGATCAAGGTAATCTGGCTCATTGACTCTATTTATATTCTATGAGAAATAAATTAATTGAACAATCAAATTTCAAAAGTATGACATAATATCAACATGTGACACCTTGGCCTAGAAATTGAGATTTTTGCCAAACTTACCCAAATGCCAACACATACATACACACACAACTTGTTTTTACCTGTTTATCCCCATCATCTGACTAGAAATCTTTTCCTAAGCACCATTATCTTTGATTCTTTTCAGCTAATCTGATTTTAATCACAAAAATTTTAAATGCAAGAAAATAACCTAAGTGTTTTTAATATTGTAAAATATAAAATAATAAATATTTAGCTGCATAATAAAAAAAGAAAAACTGGCCAATTTTGTACATATGAAATGATTATTTTAGCTTGTATTACTGAAGCAACAATAATGATAATATCAATAAAGCTGGTGATGTTTATTTTTAACTCCTTCCCAATTCCTCTTTACTCAATTTACCTATTTTTTGTGTAAAGCAAGTTGAAGGCTTTGTAAAAATTGTAGAATAATTTGTGTATTTGATGTAGAAAAGAAAAACTTCAAATAAAATCTATAATGTGTTTTAATTCAGAGACTAATTATGAAAAATGTGCATTTTTTATTAGATCTATTACCATGGCTAAGTTATAACTGTTATGATCCTTCCTACCTCTCAAGTTAAAAAGGGAATGATACTAAACTTAAAGGGCTTTTATGAAGTTTAAATGAGATCCTAGTTACATGTGTAACATGAAGTTTGTTTTTGTTTCTTTATTTCTTTTCCAAAAGTGAATATTAGATTTGATGATTTGAAACTTGGAGTATAGTTGCTTATATAAGATGCAGAATAAATATTTTATATTATAATAAATATTTATAATATAATAAATAGATACTTTTTATTTCAGATCTTCACAAAAGTAAAAGATCATGAAAAGATACCTATTATAATTATACAAACCACTATATAAAAACCACTGCTATGGAAAATCATTTCCAATTCATATATAGGACACTAGATATTTTTGTTTATGTATTATTTGTAGTTCTATTTAGATCACTGTCTATATGATGTGGTAGTAGATAAATACTTATAAATATTAATAAATCATTAATTCTATACATTTGCAAAAGCAGACTTCTTAATCAAATCTTAAGTTCAAATTCAATAATTATTTAACTCAAAAAAAAAGAAAAACAAAAAAAGACCTCAGACTCTGATTCTTAAGATACCCTTTTCCTCACACAGATTGATGCTAAATCCAGGGCTGTGAGTCAAGAGCAAGCTGTACATGAAATTGCAATTATGACCATGAATCAATTTACCAGGTCATTAAGCCTAATAATCACAGCTTCACTTTTTATTATTATTATAATATAATTATTAATATGATTCTTAAATAATGTTAAATATTATCATTAATAATTCCAGGTAACAACGCAATAGAATGTGAGTTGTGGTGTAGCCCTTTGCTGATTTGAAACAATTTGGAGAATGCTAAGGATTGTGAAATAGAAAGAACTTGAGTCACTGACCGCATTCATAAGCCACTAGATCCTTCCTAGAATGCCTCCTCCCAGAACTTCTCACATACATAAACACACATACACTTCCAGCATGCCATGCCAAACTGTACTTCCCCTTGGAATTCCATATTTCAAAATTATCTACCTCTACTTTAGTCACAATTTTTTAATGTATTCAAGCAGTATATCAGTAGTTATTGCCAAAGAAACAAACCCTATATTCAATGACTTGAAAGAATGAATCACTTATTCTCACTCATCTGCATATTTGCATGGGATTGGCTAATCCAGCCTGGCTAACCTGATGGCTCTCTTGATCTCACCTACACTTCTTTTGCTTTTGGGGAGTTGGCTGTCTTCAGCCAACTTGTTTCTGTTCTTCCCACAAAGATAGTAGAGGCTGCAAAAGAACAAGACGAATTGTGCAAGCGCATTTCAAATATCTCCTTGTAATAGGTCTATTAACATCCTGTTTGTGTTACAGAAAATCATAAGCTTAATCCATCATCAAAAAAAGTGAGAAAGTTTCATTTCCCAGGGTACTGAAGGGAAGAAAGTGAATATTTCTGAGCAATAATCTAATCCTTCTTTAGCATCTTCACATTAATATAAGAAGTGGTTAAATTTGTAATATGTATGTAATAAAGAGAGCATTAGACCTCCAGGTATTTCCAGTAGGATCTCTGCTCTGGCTTCCATACATCTAGGAGGAAAAATGGGGCCCTAAGCCATTCTGTGATCTTAGCCATAACTCCTTACCACTTGCTTGTACCTGGGTAACAGTCATCTGTTTAACTATCACAATCTGCTTGAGATCCCAAGGATTAACTTCATTTTGCCCTTTGTTGGAAGATTCCCCATAGGCCTTTTGCCTTTCCAAACATCTTGTGAGTAGAGTCACTGATTGCATTTGTTATAGATTTTAGTTACCTTTTCTTTTTTGCAATCATTTTTCAGTGAGGTTCACTTTCCCTCAATCACTGTAGGTTTTAGATTCTTACTAATTATAATTTTACTGAAAACTCTTTCTGCCATTATGCTTGGTGTTTGCAAAAAAAACACATAGATGCTTTTTTAACTAATGTGATCTCTCAGTAACTAGACCTCTATTTCGCTAACAACTTTCATAAATTCAATTCTATGAATCTGACTTTTTTTTTCATTTCCACTCTATCCCAGTTTCCTACCGGGCTCCAAACTGCTATTTTTTATTCCATCTAAACCTTTTCCCTTTTATGCTCCTCATTTCCTTCAGGTATTCATTTGCATCCTTAACTAGCTTCAATTCCTCAGTTCATAATTTAATCTGTGTTTTCAGCATCAATTCCCTCATCATGACTATGCTTCCTTTTATACTTATCCATTGTTAGAGCCAATTCTTTACCTACTCTTGAAGTTTTAACTGCTGCTGAAGAAAATCAAGTCCTGTTTAGTGGCTTTATTTTAATTTCGTGACTATTAACATCAAGTGGGCCCTTAGTGCTGCCAGGGGGACCTCCTACATTTCTCTAGGCATTCATTAGCCTGCTATTTCCCATCTTGTCCTAACCACCTCATAATTCCAACTAGTTTCTGCCCCATTCTCACCACTAGCTGATGATTTCACTTCTGAGAAAGAAGCAATCACAAATGGTATTTTTCTCACCATGCATATGAGCCGTATGTTCTGTGTTCCCATCTATGGTCAGGGATGAAAAGTCTGTAATCTTTCTGAAAAATTACTCCTCCACTTAAGTACTACACTCCACCCCTTTCTAAGATTACAATTCCATCCGTTTCTCCCTGTCTTCACTATCATTTCTCTCCTGGACTCCTTCAATCAATTCCATTAGCATACAATAATGCTATACATCCCCTTCAAAAATACAAAACAAACAAATAAAAATCTTTTGATCCACATATTGCTATAGCTACCGTCTTTTTACATAAACCTTGTAAAAGAGTTACCCACACTCATTGGTTGCAGTTCTTTTCTTTCTTAACCACTTCACTGAAGCTTTTCCCTTTACTGCTCTTCCAAAAATGTAAGTCTTTATCTCTGGTGATCTACACATTACTAAATCCAACAATCATGTCTTTGTCAGTGGTGTGCTGGTTGATATTAACAACGACTCTTAGTGGGAGAAAAATTCTCTAGTTCTGAGTCTGCTGATGCTCATGGTATAAATACTCCAACCAGGCCAATTTCAAGCTTCTAACATGAGGCTGATGAACACAGCATGAAGAAACATACAGGATTGGCTCTCATTTGCTAGTAGAGTAGGTTCCACTACCCAATGGGTTGATCTTAATGAATGTTACCTTACCTGCAATATTTCATGCAAAAAAAAATCACTCAAGACTTTTTGACTCAATACTACACACATTCCTGGAAAACTACTTTCTCCTCCTATTACTCTTATATTGTGGTTTACCTCTATACAGGGTCTTTTGTGGAACATGTTCATACCCTTGACCTCTAGATGTTGGAATTCTCCATTGCTATATATTGCTAACTGTTTTCTTTTTCTTTTCTTTTTAGTTTTTTTTTTAAGATTTATTTTATTTATTCATGAAAGACACAGAGAGAGGCAGAGACACAGGGAAAAGGAAGCTCCTTGTGGGGAGCCTGATGCAGGACTCGATCCCAGGACCTCAGGATCATGACCTGAGCCAAAGGCAGACGCTCAACCACTGAGCCACCCAGGTGCCCCTCTTTTCTTTTTCATTTACAAACTAACTTGAAGATCTTCCTCCAGGCCTTGAAATTAAATAGCCCCAATATATCCAAATATCTTGTCCAGATTTATCTCAAATTATCTGAATTCATATTTTGAATTATGAACTCAATATATTCACTTGGATATTGAGAAATTAAACATGTCTACTATTAAACTCAAGGCATTCTTTTCCCAAACCTGCTCGAACCACAATATTTTCCATTCTTCCAGTTGCTCAGTCCAAATTTCTGAATGGCCTTCTTGACTCCTCTTTTATTCTCACATCTATATGTCAATCTTGAAATCTTTGTTTTCAAGCAATATTCAGAATTAGCTGCATCTCAGCATCTCTATTATAACCACTTTGCTCCACATCGTCATCATGTTTCATACACATTTCAATTTGTCTTCTAGTCTCCCTGCTTCCACCCTTTCCTATATATTCTAAAAACAGAAACAAAAACCAGCATTCTTTTGAATAATATGTCCTATTATACCACTGTTTCGTTCAATCTTTACAATGGTTTTGTAGCTCACTCAATGTTACATCTTTACATTGCCCTAGAAATTTCCATGTGGTCTGACCCTCCCGATCTTGATAAGCCTCATTTGCCATCACTCTCTTTTTTCACTTATGCAGCCTCAGTTAATCCGGTGCTGTGGTGCTCAAAGCATGCTCTCTTTCAAGTACCTGAAATGTTTTTCCCTATATATCCACATGGTTCATGCACTCGCTTCCTTAAGATGCTTGCTCAAGTGTCAAATTCTCAGTGACACATTCCCTGACCACAATTTAAAATTGTCACACATCCATCCCAAGCCACTTGTCATCTTTTAATATAGCAAAAACACAAACATGTACAACATACACACAAACAACATAGATGATAGATGGATGATAGATAGGATGGAGATATATATATATATATAATTTTTAATCTGAGCCTACTGGACTCTAAATCCTATGACATTAGGTACTTTTTATATTATTACTATTATTTTGTCTACTGATGTATCTCAAACATCTAGAAAAGCACCTGGACATAACATAAATAGGAACTATAAGAACTGTATTGAAAACATTTTAAAGAATAATTTAACAATGTTTCATGCACTATGATAAATGCTGTTGCTATGTCATCTTACATACCTCTCACCAATAAAGAAGGTAGGGTGCACTACTGAAATTTAATGTTAGTTCTGCCTTCCAATCCACAAGTGTGTAATAAAAATGTGGTCCTTGATCGTCCATGACTCTTTGTGTTAGCACATTCAGCAGTTCATACAAATGTGTCTTTATGTGTATGTGATTATGACTGTTTTCTTTTACTGTGTATTCTGCAAACATATCAACTAAATATTTTTATATTCTGCAAGCACAACAACTAAATATTTTTTATTCTGGACCTAATAAGCCAAACTATTAGGATTAGATTGTCATATGGTCTAATCAACTTTTATCAAATCAATATGCTTTTCCCCAAAACATCCCTCCATACAGGCAAGAATATTTTGGATTCAGTAACCCCATAGTTTAACATTTTAACACCAAGCATTGATTGGGATTCATAGGCTCATGTATCATAGAGAGGTTGTTATTTGCTTAAACTTACCATCTTCTAATTCAGAATTTCATCCCAATTATCCTTTACAGTAAAAATAAGAAAAAGACTTGCCCCAGTCCACCATACCATGATTTCTTTCCTTTTTTTTTTTTTTTAAATTTTTTTTTAATTTTATTTATTTATGATAGTCACATAGAGAGAGAGAGAGAGGCAGAGACATAGGCAGAGGGAGAAGCAGGCTCCATGCACCGGGAGCCTGACGTGGGATTCGATCCGGGGTCTCCAGGATCGCGCCCTGGGCCAAAGGCAGGCGCCAAACCGCTGCGCCACCCAGGGATCCCCCATGATTTCTTTCTGAGAAGATTACAAATCTGGGGATCATTTTCATTTCCTTTTAATTGGTATTTATCTGTGAACTTGATCTCATTTTCATTAGCTTCTCTGAATGTATGTTGAGGAGGAATGTGCTGAGAGGAGATAATGTTCACGTTTATAAATCCCTACAGCTATATGGATATGGAAGACCTTATGATCTACCATTGCATAAAAGCTCTGGTTCCTTGAATGTAAGGTTAAACAAAGTTTAATGGGAAATATAGACTATTGTTGTTTTCATGGCTCAAAAGTTATGGTTTTTAATTATAATCATTTATGCTATGGAGAAAAATATGGTTTAATAAAAAAAAAAGGTTTTTGTTTTGTTTTGTTGTTTAATCATCAGGTTGTCCAGGAACCTATATTACCTCCTGAGAGCAAAATAGGTCCTTAGAGAAATGAATTGACTCTTTCAGTCTACTAAGATACAGCTTTGTAACACTGTTGAGCATTCTATTAGCAGGCCAGAGGAGGAAACTGATATATAAATACAGAGAAAGGAAATTAATATGGAAGAGAATATAGAGACAGAAGGAGGAAGTCTGAATGTAATTAGGGAAAATGTAAATGAGATATAGGACCAAGGGTTGTGATCTCAATAACATATTTCTGTCTAATTCTCTCCTTTTTTGAATCTATGTTTTTTCTACGCATAGCTTTTTTTTTTAAGATTTCATTTATTTATTCATGAGAGACACTGAGAGAGAGAGAGGCAGAGACACAGGCAGAGGGAGAAGCAGGCTCCACACAGGGAGCCTGATGCAGGACTCTATCCCAGGACCCCGGGATCAGCACCAGAGCCAAAGGCAGATGCTCAACCATGGAGCCACCCAGGTGCCCTTTCTACACCTAGCTTTTGACCATAATAGGATGGTACAAAATACATTTCTAAGAAACTGACATCAGTTAAACCCTATTCTGCAAAATCCAAGCTAAAAATAAGGACAATAACATATGGACTTCTATAACAAATGAGCTTGCGTGATTATTGTTTTATATTCTCTCACTGTGAATGAACAAAGAGCAGAGAAACATCCATGGGCAATGGTGTATAAACAGAGGTGATGCAGAGTAGACTAGATCATACAGATGCAGCTGGAAGAAAATGCAATAAATTAAGCATGAGTCCACAGATCATGGTATGCAACAGGGAACAGAGGAATGATTTATTGAAATGTTATGATTTGGCAAATGTTATTAAGCCACAAGTCAACGTTTTGTATAAGATTATCTTGAAAGTTAAGCTGGCTCTCACTTCCTCATGTACTATAAAAGAAATTCATTTTAATTAAATTTGGTTGATTCATTGACTCACTCTACACTCATTCATTCATTCATTCATTATTAATTAATTCAAAGTATATTCATTAAAAAACTACTATAAGCCAGATACTTTGCTAGATATGGGGAGACATGAATGGAAAAGCGGAATAGGTTCCTGCCCTAATGTAAAGACATAAATAAGATGATTTCAGATAGCCATAAAAGTTATGAAGAAATGAATTATGTGCTGAGATAGAGAGAAATGAGAAAGGTATGCCACTTTTTTTTTTAAGATTTTATTTATTTATTTATGAGAGACACACAGAGAGAGAGAGAGAGGCAGAGACAGCCAGAGAGAGGGAGAAACAGGATCCATGCAGGAAGCCTGACATGGGACTCGATCCCAGGTCTCCAGGATCACGACCTGGACTGAAGGCAACGCTAAAACACTGAGCCACCTGGGCTGCCCGAAAGTATGCCTCTTTAATTAAGACAGTCTGGAAAGCCATAAGTGCTGGACTTTTTTAACATCAGCTTGCTTATCCAGGACCTTTAATAAATGGTAATTGTGAATGTGCCAGAAAAACAAAAACAAAAGATAAACATGAGGAAAACGATTTAGGTCAATATTAATCTAAGTGTAACAATTTTTATGACACAGCACTTGCAGTTGGATAGAGAGTATTGGCCACCTGTACTCGAACTACTTGTGACAACTATGCAAAATTATTTAGAACCATAACTCAGAGACGTAAAATTACCTTGAATATGTTTCTTAACAGGTCTTTGTAGAGCCTAAGCTCCTCAGTTTTTAAATTGTATCATGTGTGTTAATTTCACTTGGAGCCCTCATTATAAAAGAAAATGTTGGTAATTTTATTGTTGCTTGGATTCTAACATGATCATAATACCATGTTTTTAAATCCTAGAAATCTCTCAAAGAGGAATTTTATAAGACGTATAATTTCTACAGTGTGAAGACATAAAAAGGTGACATTGGAAAATTATGCCAAAGAAGGGAAAAAAGAGGGAGGCATCTTCAGATTCACATGTTTAGGTTACAAAGGAAAATCAATTATGTAGAAGGGGAGAATTTTGAACCAAGTGTTGGTATAATTTGTAATGCTATGCAGGCCTTAGACTTAAAAAAGAAATAGTCAACCTATCATTGTTTCTAAGTCTTCTCAGCTTACTTTATTATTGTTGTTGTTATAAATGACTACCTTAACCTCCCCTTTCTTTTAATATCTAGGTTAAGAATCATTGCCCATATGTGTTCTTTAAAGTCATCCCACTTTTGTCTTGCTGTCCTTTTCATAGCTGTATTTCCCATTTGAATTCACATAAGTGTTATCTATTTGCTCTCTGATTTCTAAACTTACTCTTTGGATGACTTACTATATTTCTATAATAAAGCCCTGACTGTTTACTGTTGTTTGTGCCAAAAATTCTGTTAATGATGCTGATGGTGCTGATGACGTGTGTGTTAAACCTTTACCAAGAGAAGAAACAGGATGGATAGTACTTAGTGATTTAAGGTGTCTACTATTCAGATAAGTGATGAATTCCTGGCACTCATTTATTAGGATTTATTTGTTAGGACGAGTGAGCCCTTTATTGTCTTTCATAGAAGTTGAAAGAATGAGAGGAGGAACTGCTTATGGAAAGTTTGACTTGCTACAGATGGTTATTGGCTGAATTGGACAAGTTTTGGAGAAGAAGATACAGATAGAGATACAGGAATATGTTTTTCCTTCTTACAATGCTTTTACACATTTTTAAATTTAAAAAAAGATTGATTTGGAACATTTGGGTGCATTTTGAATAATGGCTATTGCTATGGATAGGGCAACAGATGGTCAGAATAGGATGAGGCATCTATGTGCCAGGGGAGGTGGTTTGTGGTAAGATCAATTTCTAGCTAAAAAGAAAGAAATGAATAAAAATGCACTTAAACTTGGAGATGAGTGGATTCTCCTGAATCTAATAGCCTATCTGCAATCTAATAGGCCAAATCCTAAATATTCGTTTTAAAAGTGAGAGATTCCCAAATAAAACGTTTTACGTAATGGAGATCTGGATACTTCTTTGGATTTTTCAAAACTACCCAGATACTTCAACAAATCTATATAGGTTGCTAGGTAATTTCACGTGTATTTTTCTTTTTATCTCTTCTTTCCTCATCTCTTCTTCCTGAGCGTAGTAATTCAGAACCAAAATGAATTAAATAAATCTCCTGGTATTGTCCAAGTTTTGACAGAGACACTGGCTTCTCTAGAGTTGGTTTTTGTTTTCTGTAGAAGGAGGAACATTTCTGCAAGGAAGATACTGAGGTTATTTTCATAGAAGGAATACAATTTAAATCAATATTGATAGTCTGTGTAGTGGCACTGGGTGCTTTAAATTCTACTTTCTGTACCCTGTCTTTGCAAGTCTACTTTTACTTTTAAGAAATGATTAGATCTAAGGCAGTCCTGTATCCATTTGGAGATAGATCTATATGTATCCTGAGGGCTGAACTGCGGTCTATAGAAATCATACCTTCAACCCAAGGTATGATGCCTTTTGTGACAGGTTCTTTGAAGTCTTTCTTCAATCTTTCTTTAAAGAGAAAAAAAATAGTTCAAACACACTTTTTTTTTTTTTTAAATTCAGAGTTAGGTTTAAAAGTTTACCTGATCATAAGATGGGGGGAAGGAGGAAAAATTATTTTTTCTTAATGACATTGGTTTCTCTTTGAAGTCCAGCTTCTAGACAAGTCACATCAATATCAAAGAATCCATAAGCAGATTCAGAAAAGCTCAGATTGGAAATATCAGGATAAGTCAGTTTTCTGTCTCTGAGCTTATAAAACTTTACAAAATCCTGAAGGTTTTTGGTATTTTAATTAACAATAGATGAATAATATTTTTATATTAACATCATTAAATAAATATTTTATAGATGAAAATACTTGGCTGAAAAACACAGATTACCACATAAATTAAAGCTTTTGATCCTTGGCTTCTCCTCTTCCTTTAGTAAAGCCTGCTGAAGTGAGTCAAACTCTTCTCCTTTTAAGAAACACGGAATCTAGATGCAGAAAACAGATTTAGGATTCTAATGCCAAATTGTTCTATCATATCTTACTACTAATCAGTTTATCTATATTTGAAAAATCCAAAACAAAAGTTCAACTTATTAAAATTCTAAAACCCCTTATTTAAGGTTTGTAGCAATTTTTTAGAAGGTATTATTACTAAGCCCATTAGGTAAGGGAAAACCTATGTGCATCATTGATTACAAAGAAAATGTCAAAGTCTTAGAGTTATTAACTGGAATTTGAACCAAAGATAGTTTAACTCCAATGCACATGCTATTTCCAGAATACAATGACTTTCTCAAGCATATTTAGTTTTCTTACCATGTGTAGTCTTCCAGTTTCCCCAACCTATCTTACTGACATTTTCTCCATGTTGATGTGATATAGCAAAAAACTTTAAAGTTGGATTAAAAATTAAAAGTTAGAGTATTGGCACGAAGTATTTCGAGAATGGTGAAATAAAGATGTGTGAATGTCTGTACCTCAATAAAAGCAATGACAACAGTGGTGAAACAGTCAAAATTAACATTTCCAAAACTCACTTATTTAACCAAAAGCTTGCAACAATTCTTGGACAATCAATCCAAGATAAATAGCTAAAGCAGGGTAAGAATTTAAGTGCTCTGGCATTAATGCTCTCCCTATTGCCATCTCCCCTGTTCCCAACAGGCTCTGTGGCAGCCTTATAACACCTGCAGCCTAGAAAACACAATAACTGTTAAAACCAGCAGACAGAATGTTTTTGGAGTTCCCCCAAAAGCCTAATCCCCTGAAATATCTCACTATTTAATCTGTCTGGCAGTTCCCTGGAAAAGCCCCCATTCACAGGGTTTTGCTTGGAGATGACTCAGAGGTCAGTAAATGAAGAAAACCCTTATCCCCAGGGCATATATGAGTGGAAATTGCCTAACATTGCAGTGTGTATATGATGCAGCACTACTAGAAGGGACAAACTGTTAACCATTCTATAGTCAAAATCGTAAAAGGAAAACCTTGAAAATGAAATGTCCATAGAAGGCTTTGAAAGATATATAAGGCCATACACATATGCAGAGCTGTGCATATTCTCAGGAAAGACTGGAGAACGCCAGAACTGCTTACCACTGACTGATTTTAAGGATGCGTGCAAGCAGAAAGTCACAACTAAGACAGAGATGTAAACTGCCTGCCTGAGCCTTGAACACATGGGGCCCTTCATCAAACAGTGGGAGATTTACTAGGTCCAGGAACCTAAAGGAAGATCTGCCCAATCATTAGTGGACAAGTAGGCTAACTGGACAGGGACTTCAGAGGCCACTCTCAAACAAGAATAAACTTTATAGAATTAGTCTAGGAAAGACAATAAACAAAATAAAACAACATATGGGAAAAAACAGCTAACCTCAGCTAGGGTAAAATGTGATTCTCAGAATTGCCAGATTTTTATTGTTTAAAATGTCCAGTTTTTACAGAAAAATATTTATGAAAACTTAAAAGAAATATCAAAGTATGTTCCATACACAGGGAAAAAAAAGTGCAGTCATTAGAAACTGACACTGAGGAAACTCAGATGTTGGGCTTGCTAGACAAATACTTTAAACAGCTGCTATAAATGTGTTCAAAGAATTAAAGGAAACCTTACCTAAATAATTAAATTAAGTAGAAAACTATGTCATGCCAAATAGAGAATATCTATAGATAGATAAAAGTCATATGAAAAATAGATATTCTGGAGTTGAAAAGTAGACTTGAACAGACAGAAAAAAGAATACTTGAAGATAGTTAATTTATGTTATTCAGTCTCAGAAACTGCATAATAAAAGCATAAGAATCTGCATAAGAGAAACATAAGAGAAAAAGGGGAAACATGAACATTTCTCAAAAAAAGCGAATTATGATTAAATGTATGTACATCATCAAGAGAGTTTCAGAAGGAAAAGGGAGAGAGGAAAGAGTGGAGACAATGTTTAAAGAAAGAGTGGCCTAAACTTCCTAAATTTAATGGAAAGCATTAATCTACACATCCAGGAAGCTCAACAAACTCCAAATAGAAGAACTCAAAGAGATCCATAACTAGCCACATCATAAACTCTCAATAGCCAAAAACAATGAGAGAATCTTAAAAGTAGCAAGTGATAAATAACTTATCAAAAGGGATCTCCAGCAAGAATATAAGCTGACTTATCATCAGAAAGCACAGATGCCAAAGGCGGTGAGATACCATATTCAAAGTGCTGAAATAAAAGGACTATCAAGCAAAACTTTTGTATAGAGCAAAACTATCTTTCAAAGAGGATGGCTAATTAAGACAATTACAAATAAACTTAAAAAAAAAAAAGCAAGAGAATGAATGTAAAAAAGACTAACAATGCAATCAGTAATGAAAAGAAAGCATGAACTGCTGCGCTAGTATCAGGCAAAATAGACTTTAATATAAAAATTGTTACTAGAACTAAAGAAGGGCGGTTTATAATCATGAAAAGATCAATCTATCCTGAAAATGTAATAATGATAAGCACATATTCACCTTTCAGTACAAACCCTAAATTCATGAATCAAAACCTGACAATTGAAAAGAAAAATAGACAATTCAACAATAATTGTTGAATTCAATGCACTTCTCCCAATAATGCATAACATAACTAGACAAAAAGCTAAGGAAAGAGAAGACTTGAACAGCACTATCAACTAACTTGACAAAACAGGTGTGTAGAACACATCAGCCAACACCCGAATACACATTCATCTCAAGAGTACATGAAACATTCTCCAGAATAAACCATGTTAGGCAATACAAAATGCCTAAAGAATTATACAAAGATCAAAATTATACAAAATATGTTTTCTGACAAAAACATAATTAAATAGGAAATATATAAGAGAAAGAAATTCAGGAAACTTATAAATATGTAGATATTAAACAATACACTCCTCAACCAATTAGTTTTGCAGGAGCTAGTGGGAATAGGGAACGACTGCTAAGGGGCATGGAATTTCTTTTTTAGCAGATGAAAATATTCTAAAATTAGGTAATGATGATTGTACAACCATGAATATTCTAAAATATTCTATTCTATCAATATCTGAATATTCTAAAAACCATGAATTATATAAATCAAAAGCTTATGTTTATAGTTAAACTATATCTCAGTAAGCTAGATAGATCATAGAGAGCTAGAGAAAAAAATAGGTAGATGATAGATAGATAGATAGATAGATAGATAGATGATAGACTGACATTTGTGAACTATGGAATTCTGAAACTCAACCTGTCTGAAATTCTTAGCTGTAAAGTGGAAACATGAATGCCTTCTATTAACTCAGAGACTTAAGTGTCATGATAGTTAAAAATCTATGCAAATATGCTTTGCAAATTGTGGCACCTTCTTACAAAAAATTTAAGCTATTATTATGTTTGACCAACCTACCATATAAATACTCTTGTATTCTCATTTGCATGCTTAAATTTCTTGTGGAATGAATTTGTTCATGTATCATTTATTTATCTTAGAAAAGCATAAACAAATTTCTTTGGACTTTCATGAAACTGAAAGTCATATATATGTGAAGCCTTTTTGAGTCGATATCTTGATTAAAAGATATTTATTGAGTTTCTGTCTCAGACAATATGTAAGAACTGTACTCCTTGGTGGTTATAAGTGAGTTCAAATACAAAATATTAGACATACATATATATCTTTATACATATGTTTATACATACCTATAAATACAGATAATAGATAAATGAGAAGCACAAAATTAGTACCAAGCCACTCAAAAAACTTATGTGAAAACTCTTATGAATATTTAAGAGGTTGTTTTGTGGGGGGGGGGGGGATTACAGGCAGAGACACTTTATGACTTATTAAACTTTCTAATTTTCCATCCATTTGATTGACCTAACAATAAAAAGCTAAAACAAGTAAGTACTGATAATTATATTGAACATTGGAAAATCATAAACTCTATTGGTAAGTATATGGTTTTGTACAACTACTTTGAAAAAAATTTTTGCTTTATCTATTAAATTGTTTATCTATGCCCTATGATGTTGCAAGTCTCAAGAAATAGGATATACATTCTTTATATATCCTAGAGAAACTCTTCATAGCAAAATAAAATTACTTGTACAAAAGTTTTTATAGTGATATTATGTATAAGAACAAAATATTAATAAACCACCTACATGAGTTTCAAGGATTGGACTCAAATTGGTGGTGTGGGAAATAGGCATATTTGAGCACTCATAAGTCTCAGAATTTAAAAGGGGAAATTTGGAGGGATGGTGGTAGTGCAATAACAGGGTATATAAAGGTGCTGTAACAGGTATATATAACAGGGTATTTAACAGGGAATATAAGGTGTCTATAATGGGGATATATAAGATATATAACAGGGCAGCACCTTGGTGAGAGTTTTCAAAATATAATGTCTCCCAAGGCACAGCTGGATGTATGTGACTGATAGTAGTTATTCCTTCTGTCTTCAGACTCTGCTGTGTTGACAACCTTTAAGTCTCAAACTCTTATAAAGAAGTAGCGGACGCTTGAATGGTGATGGGCAAGTAGAATGTTGAATGTATGGAATTAGATTTCAGGATCAATCTCAACCAACGTTTGTGGATCTGCAATTGCTTTAGTCCTTAGTCCTGACAGTGCCCAAACCTCTATTTTTGTACTCCTCAACTTTCTTCCGTGGTTTCAGAGGGTCCCAATTACTTACTGCCTTTTTTTTTTTTTTTTATGTCAAAGTTAATTCAGTTAGAACTGTTGAATTAGGCCTTATTTCAGTCAGGTTCATTTATTTCTAAATTCTACTCATCAGAAATATGGGCTCTTTTTTTATTCATTCAACTAATTTACTGTGATCCCAAAAGTATGATATTATCCTTAAAAATATAGGTTGAAATAATATAAATTTCTCCAATGCAGTGACTTGAAACTATTCTTCTTGATTTGGCTTGATCTTGACAATCATCTTTCAAAAGACATAGGGATCCCTGGGTGGCGCAGCGGTTTAGCGCCTGTCTTTGGCCCAGGGCGCGATCCTGGAGACCCGGGATCGAATCCCACGTCGGGCTCCTGGTGCATGGAGCCTGCTTGTGTCTCTGCCTCTCTCTCTCTCTCTCTCTCTCTCTCTCTCTCTCTTTCTCTCTGTGACTATCATAAAATAAATAAAAATTAAAAAAAAAAAAAGACATGTATCCCATAAAGGCCTGTGGACTTCTCAGGTGTGCTATTTATGATAATTATTCTGTAACTCTTTGTTAATTGTTTATCTGAATTATATTTAATACAGAGGCTCTGAATAATGTTCATGCTTTTGAGAAATACATAATTTACAGCATCTGAATGCAGGTCAGGATATGCCTTTGCAAATTCTTCACATTATTTCATAAAGATTAGTTTTTTAAAATGTGAAAATAAAAGTGATTGGACTATTTTTTTTACCAAAGAATATATAGAGATATATATTACATATATGTATAATTTATTTCCCTTAAATCAAATAAAGAGCTACTGAAGAACAGGCTTTGGATTTTTGTTTTGTCTGACTTCTTGAAGTCTTTTCTGTGAGTTTATTTCAAAATAATGCAATCTTCAACCTCATTTGTTGTTCCCACCTTGTCTCATAATATACCTAACTATATGAGTCGACTTTTCCCATAGCATGTCTGTATAAATGTGACATTCCTTAATCTCTTTGTCCCACAGTGAATTTTGGAGATTAAAGAAATAAATGGGATGCAGTTTAGAGATTATTTTATTGTGATTGTATGCACACCCTAGTACACTCTATGAAAGCAGAAGAGTGTATTTTTAAGCATTCTTTGAACTACCTGTCAAAGTTAATTTGTGTCAATTATACTGCTGTTGATATACACTTTCAAGGTGGAGAATCATACAGCATATTTTAGTTTTTCAGGACTTACTTTTTTTCAAGGAAAAGTATTTTTCTAGCTTATTTGTTTTTTAACTACTGAAAGTTGTCATACCTTGATCCACACACCATGTGAATATAAATGCAGATTTTAACGTATAATTACTTCCCAGTACCTTGTCTTTGTAGCCTCTTTGTGTCCTCAGGATATAGTGCTCAAAAGGTTGTTTTTTTTTCCTCAGCATAGCATCCCCAATTCTGAAAAGAGGCAGAATTTCTGAGAAGGAAGAGATATCACTCTCTACGAAAAACACTTGATAAGAACTCCTCGCATTCGAGGTTGGGAAAAGAAAAAGCATTATTTTTGGTCTGAAATATCACCCATTCACAACGTGTCAAAAGAGACCACTGCTGTCTGCATTAGTCAATTTTTTGGAGCCATCTGCCCTCACTGTGGGATATAGTATAGCCAGAATGAGCACTGCAGGTACCTGAGAAAATGCCAGAAGTGGTCTCAGTCAAGATAATTCATTGGCTAGTAGAGAGAGAATTCCCTGGCTTTAAGGAGATAGAGATTGAAAACTAAGAAAAAGTTGCCCTTTAAAAGAGTGTAGTGTATCCCAGAGTTCCTGTACTTGTCTTTTGGCTCATAAGATTTGCAATTCTCTCTCTTCAAAGTGTCAATAAGGCCGTGGAAAGAATAAAACATACTATTTGGTGGAAAGAGCTAACTATCCTGCTGCAAATGAACACCCTATGTATCTCTGACTAAATTGACTACATAATAAAAGCAAAGCAAATGGTGAGGAAAAGCACATTATATCTCTTTCAGGCTTGTTGCCTGATTTTACTAACTACAATATGTTTCCTTTTAATCTTTTAGTATATGTATTTATTTTTAGAATACTCAAAGAAACATTTATGTCAACCAATTAAAAATATTATTAGCAGGGAAACCTCTATATATTGGTTTCTTGACAAGTAGATAGCCCCAACTACGTCCTACATTTTAGTTACAAAACACTCCTGAAAAGAAATGTATGTTAATATGTTTACGCAGTTGTCCCCCATAATTAATTATTCCAGGTTATTTAATAGCTTGGAGGGATATCTTGTTTCATTAATTTACATTAAATTAGTTTAACAAGTATATCATGTCAATCTGAGCCATATGCTTTATTACTATCTTGGTATTAGAGAAGTAGATAAACTATTTCTGAGCTCAGTGAAATATAGTACATTATATTAGGTATTAGAGGTATTAGATATCTGTTTGTTAAGTGATTTACTCCCTTCCTGATGCTTTTAGAGGTAAGAATTTTATTGCTTTGTTTTTGTTTTTGTTATTATTTACTTTGTCTCTGTAGTGCTTTGGGAACTAAAAGGAATGCATATAGAAAACATAAAACATTATTCTCTAGATCTTACCACTTTATTACTGCATTGAATGGTCTAAAATAATATACTAAAATATTATAGAAGTTTGAAGTTTGTAAAAAATAAATATAAATTAATATTTAATATTATATACTTGTACTATGGGTTATCATTTCTATATAAGAAAAGGGAGATCATTCCTAGCAAAGAAAATATAAGATGATTTTCTTGGTAAATGGGCAACTGCTCTGAACTTTCACTCTAACAAAATAGTGTACATTTAATGTTAAATATGTAGTTTGTCACAGTTTTTCTGTGATAAATTACTCAAGATGTTTTTAGCTACAGGGTTATATAAATCAATAGATATTTGACTTTTTTCAAATCTTTGTATAAATGTATTAAATCTAGATATATAAATATTCTATATTCTACATCATACATTATATAACATAGAGTCTGTGTGGGTGTTATGTATGTATCATCTATTGCTTGAAAACATACTTTGCAAAGGATCCTGATCATTTTATTTTTCTTAGTTGACAGATATTGGCTGGAAAATATGTCACGTAGAAAGGGGATTTCAATGTGCTTCACTACTGAAAATATTTTGCTGGATTTTGAACCAAGAATAAGCTAAGTCTGAATGATCTATTCAATTGTATCAAGCCCATCAATTTCAGAAAACTTGCTCTATTTCTATTGTTGGCAATTGCCAACACTAAACTCCTAAACTCACAAACTCACAAAAATTAAAGAGATAACCTTTCTCACACAATTCCTTTAATTAATATAACTGTAAAGATATTGGCCCCAAGGAATAAATGTTATTTCCTTACATACACTCTACCTGGGCCTAACAGAGGGTATGGTATCTCAATTTTGGTAATTAGGAAGTAATACCCACAATGTTGACATCATTCTTTCTTCTTTTTTCTTTTATCAAGTTTGATATGGAAAAAACATTTTTATCAAAACAATGGCAAAGGTAATAGTTGGTTACAAGTGCCTAATGGGTTGAATAATGTTTTTCTAAATTCATGTCCTACTTAGAATCTCCAGTGTAACCTTATTTGGAAATAGGGTCTATGCAGATATAATGAAGATAAGGTTTCATGAGGGCCCAAAATCCAATGTCAGTGCTCTTATAAGAGAGAGAAAAGGACACACAGAAACAAAGAAGACTATGTGGAGGCGAAGATTATACAGTGATGAAGCTACAAACCAATGTACACCAAAGATTACTGAGGGGTCACCCAATGCAAGGGAGAGGCAAGGAAGTATTATCCCAGGAAGAATTTTTCCCCAGGGACTTTATAGGAACACAACCCTGACAATACCTGGATTTCAGACCTCTAGCCTCCAGAACTGTGAGAAAATAAATTTCTGTTGCCGTAAGCTACCAAATTGCAGTAATTTGGTATAACGGCTGGAGGAAACTAAGAGTGACCTATTTGGCATTGTGGGGGTTTTGATGTCCCATTATCTGAATCTAATCATCTTTTATGGTTGAACTATATAGTTTTATCTACTGCTCCACCTGTGTGCCCAGTCCTATTTCCATTAGTCTCTATAAGAACAGGGTTCCAGCAACCTCCTTGCTTTTACTGAGCTTTCCTATCTACAGGACCCATCTCCTTAACTATAATACATCCTAAGAAAAAAATGGAAAATACTAAACCCATCTTTTGATTTCACATTGCTTTCCAGCTAATATTTCTTCTTTCTGCTCCTTTTATATAAAATTGCATCTATATCCATTGTCTGTAGTTTTCTTCTTCCCATTTTCCCTTGAGTGACTTTAATAGTTAAAATAGGTAAGCTTGTCCACAACATTCTAGTAAAAAGATCCTTTGTCAGGGTAATTACCACATTGTCAAGCCCCCTGGTGAATTCTCAGTACTTCTCTTTTGCTCTCTCAACACCATTTAGTACATTTGAATGCCACTTTGAAAACATTCTTCACTTTGTTTTGAGGAATCACACTCTCCATGTTCTTTTTATTTGGCTATCTTCTCACTAGCCAGAAATCTCATCTCTTGACCCCTAAATGGTCAAACTTCAGTCCCTATATCTTTTTTTTTTTTTTTTCATGGTAATTCCATTCAGTGTCAAGACCTCTAAATATCTTCCATATGGGGGTGCCTGGGTGGCTTAGGTTGGTTTCACCTCAGATAGTGATCTCATGGTGGTGGGACGGAGCCCTTCACTGGGCTCTGTGCTCATCAGGGAGTCTGCTTGAAGATCCTCTCTCTCTGTCCCTCCCCCCATTCTTGTGAATGCACTTTCTCTTTCTCTAAAATAAATAAATAAATCTTAAATAAATAAATATCCTCTATATGCTAATATTTCTGAAATTTAAATAGCTAGCATAAATGGAACTAACTATAAATGAATAACCAAATAAGTGAGTAACAAATGAATTTTGGGGGTATAACCTAATTAAAACATTATAAGTTATATTGAAACTATAAATTCAGGTTTCTAGCTAAGTTTGTAATGACATGCCTGACCATAATTTGTTAAATTCTTTCACTTACTTATGGAGATTGATGTGATGAAAGGAAATGGAAAAGGGTTCTGGGATTTCATAGTTCTTAGAGATTTTAATTATAACAGACTGCAGAATTCTTGTTTTTCTACTCAGTGAAGGAACTTTATTTTTGTTTTCAGGTTTAATGCAAATAATGCAAATAACTGTTACAAGAATACATTTCCCAATCTTCTAGAATGTACATATGACAAGTGACTATGAAGGCCAGTGAAATATAGCTAACTTCTGTATAAAAGAAAGAATAAATCATTTCTCTTTTCTTCATCATTTCTGCTGCCTTGAATATAGATAAAATGCCTGAAAGATTAGCATCTGTCTTAGCTCAGGAAGAGCCATGAGGATGAAGGTCATGGATAGCTCACCAAAAAGAAATAGAGGGAAGTAGTGACTGTGATAAACTCAAGGAGTCCCCTATGCCAGCCTTGAACTACTTCCTTGCCTGGTATGTCTGTATTACTGTCCTTAAGTCTCTATTACTTTAATCCAAACCTAATATTAACTGGCACTTTACTTATATTTGCAAGTAAAGTGCTTGAGTGTAAAAATACTAAAAATTCAGTTTGGTTAAATAAAGGACTTGAGACATTGGGAGATTATAGGACAAAAAGCTGGGAAGCTTTACCAATCTGTGATAGAACATTCTACAAGTAACTTACTATATACTATTTCTAAGAGCAATGATTGAAGAAATAATGAAATTTGGTGTATGTTTGCACTTCTTTATCAATAAAAATCTATGAGATAGATAAAATCAGATTGAAGCCAGAAGCTCTTCAACAAAGATGGATAAACTAAGTTAAGCCTATTTATAGCATGCAAAGTAAGTTAACTGAATATTCTATAATTGGGAATTCTGAAGGCTGAAAAAGTTATCAGTTCCTTAAATTAAAAGTGTTATAATGGATGGAGGTAAAATCACAGCCTTTGAAGATGTGAATGACATCCAATCATATAAAGGTCTGAGAAAGAAAATGGTAGCTGTGTTGGCTTTGCATTCAAACTATTATTTTAAAGGTCTCAACACAGCTACACCTTTTTTGAGAACTAGATTGAAGCAGAATATACAGACAACTAATACAAAATAATGATGTTCAAGATTAAAACCTGTGAGCGTGTAGAGAAAATATGTTTCATGATTCTGCACAGTGATTGCTTTTGGAGCAAATTTTACTGAAACTTAAGTTTCCTGGAACTTTTATCTATGACTGATTAGCAAATGGGGACTCCAAAGAGATTTACTTTCTTAGATTTCTTTCCTTAGAGAGATATTTCAAGAGAGGATAAGATTTGGGACTATGAGACACTATAGATTACAAAGCTGGAGACACTTATCTCTTCTTAGGAAAAATTTACTTATAATCCAAAGGATCACAGTAACAACTCAGAATTATCCCCATTGTGTTTCTAAAGAGACTCTCAGTTAAGGAGAAAGAACAATTGACCCTTTTTTCTTTATAAACACCTAGATTCATTTTATTGATATTCATTGCCTATAGTAATGAACCCATACATGGAGAGTGACAGCTGTCTTTCATTGCCTCGGGATAAGAATTTGGGCACAGAAGAACCACATAGTTATTATTTGTATTCAGCAAATAATAACCTATTCTACACCAAAAACCTTGTGTGTACACTTAGGATATTACCAATAAATAAAGATACTAAAAATGTAAAACAAATATCTTACAAAAGGTTTGATTGTCAAATTTTCCTGTGGAACTTATAAACAGCAAACAGGTTAGAAATTGGTTGGGTTTTTGATGGAATTATAGTGTCAGAGAAACCGAAGGCTGCCCTGAAACAGACCAAGACTATTCAATGTTTAACAGAGCACAAGATCTCTTTCTCCTATTAAGAAGTTTGCTGTTAGAGCTTTGAGGCCCCCAGGTAGCATATACTCTCTAAACCCAATCCAGATAAGGGCACAGAAAATAAAGGACAGGTAAATCCTTCCCAGTAAATGAAGTAAAGGCTGCAAAGAAAGTAGGAAAGATCAATGAAATGAAATATAAAAATCATATGATTATCTCAATAAATGCAGAAAAAAGCATTTGACAAAATTCAATACCCATTGATATGCCATGATAAAAATTCTCAACAAACTGGGTATAGAGGGAACATGTCTCAACATAATAAAAGCCATATATGGCAAGCCCACAGCTATTACCATACTCAATAGTGAAAAATTGAAACATTTTCTCTGAAATTAGAAACAATACAAAGGTGTACATTTCTTGTAACTTCTCTTCCACATTATACTGGTAATCTAAGTCATAACAATTAAAGAAAGGAAAAAAAGATTCAAATTGGAAAGAAGGAAGAAGAATTGTCTCTGTTTGCAGATGACATGATTGTATATACTGAAAATTCCAAAGACTTTACTGAAAACAAAACAAAACAAAACAAAATGAAAAACCCAAAACCTGTTAGAACTAATAATTTGATTCAGGAAGTTTCAAGAGACAAATCAACACACAAAAATAAGTTGCATTTCTATATACTAATAACAAAATCTCTGAAAAAGAAACTAAGAAAATAGTGTCATTTATAATACCATTTAAAATAATTAAATACTTAAGAATAAATTTAATAAGGTAGAAGATCTGTGCACTGAAAACTATAAAATTTTGATGAAAGAAATTGAAGAAGACACAAATAAATGGAAAGGAATTCCATTTTTACAGATTGGAAGAATTAATAATATTAAAGTAATACTAACCAAAGAGATCTACAGATTCAGTGAAATTCCTACCAAAATCCCAATGGGATTTTTCACAAAAAAGGGAAAAATAATCTTAAAATTAGAATGAAACAACAAAAGATTCCAAAAAGTTAAAGTAATCTTGAGCAAGAAGAATAAAGTCATAGACATTATACTTTCTGATTAAAACTATATTTCAAAGCTATAGTAATCAAAACAGTATAATAAAATAATATAATATAAAATCAAAACAGAGACACCTGGGTGGCTCAGCAGTTGAGTGTCTGCCTTTGGCTCAGGGTGTGATCCCAGGGTCCCAAGATTGAGTCCCACATTGGGCTTCCTGCATGAAGCCTGCTTCTCCCTCTGCCTATGTCTCTGTCTCTGTCTCTCTCTCTCTCTGTGTGTCTCTCATGAATAAATAAATAAAATCTAATTTTTTATATTTATATTATATATATATATTTAAATCAAAACAGACACATAGATCAGTGGAACATAATAGCCCAGAAAGAAACACACATCTATGGTGAAATAATTTTTTAGAAAGCCACCAAGAATATATAATGGAGAAAGAATTGTCTCTTCAATAAATGGTGTTTAGAAAACTTTATATCCAATATTGGAGCACCATGATTTGCATATTCAATAGAGTACCACTGGATCATGCAAAAGAAGAAATTGGACCCTATCATTCATACATAAAAATCAATTCAAAATTGATTAAAGACTTAAAAATGAGATATGAATATGAAAACTTGTAGAAGAGAACAGTGAAAACCACATTGACATTGGTTTTGACAACGATTTTATGAATTTGACACCAAAAGCAAAGGCAACAAAAGTAAAAATAAAAAAGTAGGGCTATGCCAAACTGAAAATTTCTGCACAGCAAAGGAAACAATCAACAAAATGAAAAGGCAGTCATAGAATAGAAGAAAATATTTGCAAACCATATAGTCAGTAAGAGGTTAATATCCAAGATATATATAATGAGCACTTACAACTGAACAGCAAAAAAAAAAAAAAAAAAAAGTCAAATTTTTAGACAAACAGAGAATTCAGCTAAGCACCTATCCATATTGAATTTGTCAATGGACATGTAATTGACTTGAACAGAGGTTGCATCTTGGTTAATTTTAACAAATTTATTTAGAACAAGTAAATGAGAGCATGAGGGAAATTGTATTTATTTCCAGTTGGTCTATTATAGTTTCTTAGTTGGGAAAATTACACATATCATTTAAGTAATAAAGCAACATATTTTTCCCCTCCTCCCAGTATATTTTCTATGCTGTAGTCAAAATTTTATTTTTAAAGTTGAATTTAATCTTGTCCTACTTCTACTTAATGCCATTCAATGTCATCCAATTGCACTTAGGATATACTTTTAAACTGTTAATGAAATCTATTAAGGATTTTGCCTTTCATATAAATCTGGCCATAGCTTCTCCTTAGCCTCATATCTTACTCCTATCTCCTTTGCACTACGTACTGCAGCAGTTTAAATATCTTTCAATTTCAAAACACACTACTGTATTTTTCTTCTTATCCATTGCACATTACTCTTTTCCACTTGTTCGTTGGCTAATTCATACACATTTTTCAACATCAGTTTAGATGTCATTTACTCTGGGCAGGCTTTTCTGACCCTAAAGTCAACATTATGTCATTCTTTTCATATACTGTTATAATTGCCTGTCCATTTTCCCTCTAGATTGTAAACACCATATCTTATTTTCTCCCTGTGCTTGTTTCCATATGAATAATTGAGGATCAGAAAGGTTAAGGTAATTGATCTAGTTCACACAGATAATCAGTGGCAGAGTCTGGCCCTTTCACAGATTATTTAATATATATATATATATATATATATATATATATATATATATATATAACTGTTAAACCTCTCCTAGTTTGTACACAATTTTTCTTGTATTTCTGATAGCTAAATATATCATTTGCTCTACATGTTTTACAGTGTATTTTATGAATATGTGTTTTTCACACTTGTCTTATGATCATGATTTTAAGTATATGGCCAAGAAATTTATCATTACATTAAATAAAATGCTATTTTTATGAGAATTTTTATAAAAAATATAGAGCTCTTTATCTTATCATGAAATCATTTGTGTTTTCCTAAATACATTATAGCTAATTTTCCATAAATAAATATTAATTACACATTCATTGAATTGGTTAGGAAAATTGAACTCTAACATATATGTTAAATTTGAAAAATCAGAATTTTTAATAGGTTGTTTAAATAACTTTTATTGTGAATTCATTTTTCTTAATTTATTCAATATATAGTAACATTAGCTTCAGCAAAATATGTCACTTACTCCTTAAGTTTTTGTCTTTTTTAATATTTTTTGTAAATGTAGTGTTTAGAATATAATAAACCTGCATATGATCCCAATTTTGGCATTTAATGACTAATATTATTTATTGACAAGAAATTCCATGTATTAGAGCCTCAGTTTCTCCAAATGTAAACTAGTGACATATTGTTTAATTGAAAATTTATTTGAAAATTATTTGAAGATTAGTAAGCACATAAATTTGTAAGCTATACATAATAATGGGCCATAGATAACACCTATTCAATTAAAGTTATCTATATTTAGAAAAAATAAAATAAGATATATAGATTTCTATTTCCTTTTTTTTTAATTTATTTTTTATTGGTGTTCAATTTACTAACATACAGAATAACCCCCAGTGCCCGTCACCCATTCACTCCCACCCCCCGCCCTCCTCCCCTTCTACCACCCCTAGTTCGTTTCCCAGAGTTAGCAGTCTTTACGTTCTGTCTCCCTTTCTGATATTTCCCACACATTTCTTCCCCCTTCCCTTATATTCCCTTTCACTATTATTTATATTCCCCAAATGAATGAGAACATATAATGTTTGTCCTTCTCCGACTGACTTACTTCACTCAGCATAATACCCTCCAGTTCCATCCATGTGGAAGCAAATGGTGGGTATTTGTCATTTCTAATAGCTGAGTAATATTCCATTGTATACATAAACCACATCTTCTTTATCCATTCATCTTTCATTGGACACCGAGGCTCCTTCCACAGTTTGGCTATCGTGGCCATTGCTGCTATAAACATCGGGGTGCAGGTGTCCTGGCGTTTCATTGCATTTGTATCTTTGGGGTAAATCCCCAACAGTGCAATTGCTGGGTCATAGGGCAGGTATATTTTTAACTGAGGAACCTCCACACAGTTTTCCAGAGTGGCTGCACCAGTTCACATTCCCACCAACAGTGTAAGAGGGTTCCCTTTTCTCCGCATCCTCTCCAACATTTGTTGTTTCCTGCCTTGTTAATTTTCCCCATTCTCACTGGTGTGAGGTGGTATCTCATTGTGGTTTTGATTTGTATTTCCCTGATGGCAAGTGATGCAGAGCATTTTCTCATGTGCATGTTGGCCATGGCTATGTCTTCCTCTGTGAGATTTCTCTTCATGTCTTTTGCCCATGTCATGATTGGATTGTTTGTTTCTTTACTGTTGAGTTTAATAAGTTCTTTATATATCTTGGAAACTAGCCCTTTATCTGATATGTCATTTGCAAATATCTTCTCCCATTCTGTAGGTTGCCTTTGAGTTTTGTTGACTGTATCCTTTGCTGTGCAAAAGCTTCTTATCTTGATGAAGTCCCAATAGTTCATTTTTGCTTTTGTTTCTTTTGCCTTCGTGGATGTATCTTGCAAGAAGTTACTATGGCCGAGTTCAAAAAGGGTGTTGCCTGTGTTCTTCTCTAGGATTTTGATGGAATCTTGTCTCACATTTAGATCTTTCATCCATTTTGAGTTTATCTTTGTGTATGGTGAAAGAGAGTGGTCTAGTTTCATTCTTCTGCATGTGGATGTCCTATTTTCCCAGCACCATTTATTGAAGAGACTGTCTTTCTTCCAATGGATAGTCTTTCCTCCTTTATCGAATATTAGTTGCCTATAAAGTTCAGGGTCCACTTCTGGATTCTCTATTCTGTTCCACTGATCTATGTGTCTGTTTTTGTGCCAGTACCACACTGTCTTGATGACCACAGCTTTGTAGTACAACCTGATGAACATGGATGCAAAAATTCTCAACAAGATACTGGCCAATAGGATCCAACAGTACATTAAGAAAATTATTCACCATGACCAAGTAGGATTTATCCCTGGGACACAAGGCTGGTTCAACACCCGTAAAACAATCAATGTGATTCATCATATCAGCAAGAGAAAAACCAAGAACCATATGATCCTCTCATTGGATGCAGAGAAAGCATTTGACAAAATACAGCATCCATTCCTGATCAAAACTCTTCAGAGTGTAGGGATAGAGGGAACATTCCTCGACATCTTAAAAGCCATCTATGAAAAGCCCACAGCAAATATCATTCTCAATGGGGAAGCACTGGGAGCCTTTCCCCTAAGATCAGGAACAAGACAGGGATGTCCACTCTCACCACTGCTGTTCAACATAGTACTGGAAGTCCTAGCCTCAGCAATCAGACAACAAAAAGACATTAAAGGCATTCAAATTGGCAAAGAAGAAATCAAACGCTCCCTCTTCGCCGATGACATGATACTCTACATAGAAAACCCAAAAGTCTCCACCCCAAGATTGCTAGAACTCATACAGCAATTCGGTAGCGTGGCAGGATACAAAATCAATGCCCAGAAGTCAGTGGCATTTCTATACACTAACAATGAGACTGAAGAAAGAGAAATTAAAGAGTCAATCCCATTTACAATTGCACCCAAAAGCATAAGATACCTAGGAATAAACCTAACCAAAGATGTAAAGGATCTATACCCTAAAAACTATAGAACACTTCTGAAAGAAATTGAGGAAGACACAAAGAGATGGAAAAATATTCCATGCTCATGGATTGGAAGAATTAATATTGTGAAAATGTCAATGTTACCCAGGGCAATATACACGTTTAATGCAATCCCTATCAAAATACCATGGACTTTCTTCAGAGAGTTAGAACAAATTATTTTAAGATTTGTGTGGAATCAGAAAAGACCCCGAATAGCCAGGGGAATTTTAAAATAGATTTCTATTTCCAATAATGGCAGAGTAGCTTTTACTGGATTAACTTTCCTACTAGGACAATTCCAAACACTGGCAAACACATTTTATTTTTATTTTTTTAAGATTTTATTTATTTATTCATGAGAGAGAGAAAGAGAGGCAGAGACACAGGCAAAGGGAAAAGCAGGCTCCATGCAGGGAGCCCGACATGGGACTCGATTCAGGGTCTCCAGGATCAGACCCTGGGCTGAAGGCGGCGCTAAACCGCTGAGCCACCCTGGGCTGCCCAGCAAACACATTTTAAAAACTAATAGTTTTGAGGTCTTTGTGAGTGACCAAAATCAGACAGAAGCTCCACTAATTTAGCCATAAAGGGCAAACAAACAAAAAGCCCCACTTCACTTGATAAAATGATGACTTTGTCCCGAGGACACTCCCAAATTTGAACAGTTAACAAAATCTGGTTTTATAACCATTAAAGCAAAATCAAATTGGCCTGAATAGTCAAAGGATGAGTCAGGATTGCAAAAGAAGCTGTAAATTGGAAACCCAAGAAATGAGAGAGCTACAGAGGATGAAGACCCCAAATCTTTCTTAACTCTTCCCAAATGCTTGGATGAACCTTGAAATGTTAATGAAAGGGCAGGGGTCCAGAGACTACAGGGAAAAATGAGAAGAACAGGGAAGCTATTTCAGTCACTGCTAAATCAGAAAAGACATTCAGTATCACCAAGTAAAGGTGACTTTGCAAATAACTTAGGTTTTCTATGAAAACAACACCAGTTCTATGCCTTTAAGGTAAAGATCATCTGCAAGCACTAAGGGATTTGGCCAAGGAAAAAAAATCAATTTTAAGGTGCTCTGCTAGTATTTTAATTAGTTACCGGATAGAATAATACTTAGTAGTATTAAGAGACAAATATTAAATGCATGATACGTAATGTCCAGAGCATAATAAAGATTATTAGGCACACAAAGAAAAATATGAACTATAGTTAGGAAAAGTTAGCAGACCAAGAGTTAAATATATATTGGAGATTCTAGAGAAGAAATAAAGGATATAATGTGTAAGGTAATGATCAATTTCAGGAAAGATTTGGTTCAAAAAGAACCAAATGGAAACGGTAGAAATGAAAATATAATATCTGCAATTAAAAGCATTTTATAGGCATTAATATCAGCCTGGACACAGCAGAAAATATAATTAGTAATAACTGAAAACAGATCAATGGACATTATCTGCATAAAAACACAGAGAGAAGAAAGATGAAAATAAATGATTCTACACTAACAGTAGTAGAGCGTAACTTCACACTCTTGAATTGAACACTTGATACAATGACTTTGTGCTCCAAGACTACAGTACCTGCAGGAGGTAGGCAAAATGGTGAACAAGGTTAACATCATCAGCCACATGTGATAAATAAATAAATATGTGTGTGTGTGTGTGTGTGTACCTTTGATATAATACAGTGAGAATGGCACCTTACCTTTGTGGACTTTCTTCCAAAATTTCATAACTCTAGTCAAAAAATAAGGAAAACAAACAAAAAATAAGGAAAACAACTGTCAATCCCAATGGAGGGATATTGCGCAAAAATCTGACCAGACCTCCTTAAAACTGTGTAGGGCATCAGAAACAAGGAAAGCCTGGAAGCTGTCACAGTCTGGAAAAGCCTAGGAGGCCAAAGACTAACTATACTATAATATCCTGCATAGAATTCTGGAAGAGCAAAAGGACATTCATTTAAAAATAAGACAATCTGGGTAAAGAGTAGACTTTAACTGATAAGTCAATAGGAAAAGAGTGCTAAGATGTTAGCAAAAGGGAGACAGGGTCTGAGGTGTACAAGAACACTATGTGCTACCTCTGCAGCTCTTTTGTAAATGTAATAATATCCTAAAATAAAAAGTTTATTTTAAAAAGCAAATGAAGAAAGCCAGTGCCTTGTGAGATAGAACAGAGAGAAAATAGGGCACCAAAGTGGTTTATTGTAATATTGGCTTCAGACTTGCCAAATATGAACAAAAACATTAACTTCAATATCTCATACACCGAGCAGGTTAAATAAAAAACAAAATAAATTTTGAAAACCTAGGGCCATGCTGTTCAAACTGCTAAAAACACAAAGATAACAAAAAAAAAAAAAAAAAAATTTAAAGCAGCAAGAAAAAAAAAAAGCTGTGTGTTCCGGGAAACAATGATAAGTGACTTAATGTCACTTAAACATAGCTGACTCCTTTCTAGAAACAGGAGAAGCTAAAACACCATGGATTGGCATATTTAAAATGCTTGGGGGAAAACAGAATAAAAAATCAAAGCAAAATAAGGCATTTCCAAATATACAAAAACAGAGAATTTACCATTAGCATCCACACATTAGACAAGAAAGGAAAAAATAGATTCTTCGTTAAGTCCTTCCTATGCCATGGAAATGATATGATGGAAATTTGGACTTATAGAGAGAAAGAAAGAACTAGATAAGATGAGTAAGCGGATAGTAAATATAATAGACTCTTTTCTTTCTTTTATTAAATTTATAAAACTACTTTAAGCAAAAATAGAAGCAGGGTATTAGAGATACACATATGAAGTAGTTTAAAACGGCACAAAGGATAGAAAAGGAGTATAAATGGAAACATAGCATTATACATTTCTTACAGATCAGAACTTATAAAAATAATCCAAGATATAAAGAGAAACTCATAAAGAAAAAAATAAAGAGGTTAAAGAGGTGTTGCTAAACCCTCATACAGAAGCTTGAATAGAAGAATAAAAATACTCAACTCATGCAAGACAGGAAATGAAGAACAAAGGAAAACAATAATTAATGTGTTAAACAAAAAATCTGACATATCAGTAATTGTATTGGATGTGAATAGACTAAAGATGCCAATTAAAACAAAATCTTGTCGTATTGGATAAATAGGAAAGGTCCAATTATATGCTGACTTGAATTTTATAAGGCATAAAATTTTCATAAGTGTATTTTAAAAGTAATATAATGAAACAAGGGTGATAGAAAAGCCAAACTAATCTTGAAAAAGAAGCACAAAATTAGAGGATTTATATTACCTCATTTTAAAAATTACCGTACAGTTACAGTAATCAATACTGTGTGGGATTGCCTTAAGCATCAATAAGCAGGCAGCAGAAATATAGTACAACAGAAAAGAGCCCCTCAAAATGTGAACAATAGATAGCTGAATGTTTTTTGAGAAAGGTACAAGACAATTCAATTGAGAAAGATATTATTTCAACAAATGATTCAGGACCAACTAGTTATCCATATGAATATTGATAAACCTCTTAACATTTACACACATGAATTTACAATGGGTGGTAAACTTCTTTAAGAAGACATAAACAATATGGCTTCTCACACAAAATGGGTAATTTTTTTACTTTTGGGTAGACAAAGATTTCTAAGACACAAAAGTCACAGCAAAAGAAAAAAACTAATAAATTGGACTTCAGCAATATTAAAACTTTTGTTTTTCAAAAGACACCATATAAATGGCTTATCTATCAAGAATGCTCTCATTTGTAGTTTCTCTTTGTTCCTCACTGAATGGATAAAATTCAAGAATGATAACTTCAAGTATTAGTGAGGTTGTGGAACAACTAAAATATTACATATTTGCTGGTAAGAGTAAAATCAAACATAACACGTACATTAGAAAACAGTTTGTTAATTTCTCAGAAAGTTTATCTTTCAATGACTGTATGACAGGAGAATTACACTTCTGGGTATTTCTCCTAAAGAAAGGAAAACTGCTGTACAGAGGAACTATTTGTAAAGAAGTGGTCAGAACAGCTATATTTAATGTTGCCTCGACCTGAAACAAAACAAATGACTATGCACAGGTGATTAGATAATTAAATCGTGGCAAAGCCAAAGTCATGGATTATTACTCAATATGGTCAAAGCAATAACATTAACTAGTCTTAAAAAACTGGTGAGCAAAAGAACCCAGTGAGAAAAGAGGAGAGAATCTTAGTTGTTGAGTCTTAGAACAGGCAATCATTCTAGAAAAAGTGTATTGGTTTGATCTGGACTGGATGTAATGGTGGTTGACTCAAAAGGCTACCAGTGAACTCACTTACAGATTTGATGGAAATGTTCTATACGTAATTGGCATGTGCTTATACAACGAATATATTCATTATATTGCATCTAACTATCCAGTTTCAAAACTGCATTTTATTGTGTATAAATTAACCTTCAATCTAAGAAAAACTCTATCAACATTATTAAAGACTTGCTCTCTTTTTTTAAAGATTTATTTATTTATTCATGAGAGACACAAGACTGGGAGGCAGAGGGATAGGCAGGCTCCTTGCAGGGAGCTGGATGCGGGACTCGATCCCCACCCCGGGATCACAACCTGCGTTGAAGGCAGGCACCCAACTGCTGAGCCACCCAGGGGTCCCTCATTTTTCATTTTTAACTACCTTTACATACATAAATATATTATCACTGTAATTTTAACATCTGTGCAGTATTCCATTTATTTTATTTTTTAAAAATTCTATTTATTTTGAGACACAGAGAGAGAGGCAGAGACACAGGCAGAGGGAGAAGCAGGCTCCCTGCAGGGAGCCCAATATTGAACTCCATCCCAGGCCTCCAAGAACATGACCTGAGCCAAAAACAGAAGCTCAACCACTGAGCCACCCAGGCTTCCCTCCATTTAGTTTAAATGGCCACATTTATTTAATCTTTCCTCTAGTGGTGAGTGAGACATTGAACACTGCTCCTCAGACAGGCTATCCTAGCCGATCCTTAGTAGATGCTAACTTTATGAAGCTAGCAGGTGTGTGTCTGGTCTTCACAATCTCATCTGTATTTACATCAACCGAGGTACGCAGAAAATTCCTCGTAGTCGTTGCTGCTGCGCAATGTCGTGCCCCTTGTACATACATGCAGTGAAATGGAGTGCGGATTAAGGAGGTGATGGACACAAAAGTAAAAGAGGGAATTGTGGATAAGGAAACCAAACTGGGGGCTGTCCTAAGCCCTAAAGGAAACTATACAAGTGCCTTGTACATTAGAGGCTCTTCTTTTTGCTCATTCCACCGAAGTTGTATGAAGAGTATAGAATCCTGACATCTTACAGACCAAGCCTTCCACTGTGTGCCTCCATAAATGAGCTAAGGGAGTGGTAAAGCTCGGTGCTAACTTTATCTCATTCAGAATGAGAAATGATAAAATAGTTGAAAGGGAGCAATTAGAACAACCAGAGATGTCAGCCTAAGCAGAGAAAATACTGGAAGGCACAGATCCGCTTTTAATATGTGTAACCAACATCCCACTAGTGGGTGAGGTGCTGTCTGAAGACAAATGGCAAGGGAGCACCCAAGAGCAAGAGGAGCTGCAGCAAATGGGGCAGTGCAGAGAAGCAGTAAGTCACAGCAAGGGATTTGCTGCATCCTGGGTGGTACAGCAAGCTGCATTAATTGGCGGAATATAATGCAAATATAATGTCTCAGCCTCCAGACAAAGCAGTACAGGTAGGTGGTAGGTGGCAGACAAGGGATAGTGGTCCTGAGGTCAGGCAGTTCTTTCCATTAGAGAAAGATGAATAAGTATCTTGCACCACGGGACAGTGGAATCCGAAGTATTTTGTCATCTTTATTACTTCAAAGAGCTTCTCATATGAAAAAAAAATGTTAGAGAACAATTATATTGGTGTATTCAGTTGAGAAATTATAATCACATGAACTCATGGTATATGTTAGAGGAAAACATAGGCATTTAGGCTTTCTTTTTTGGGTATGTATTATTTTCATTTTTCCACCAAATTGGAGTTTCAGCATGGAGATTAGTCTTTTTTGTGGAGAAAGAATAAGTGTGTATTCGAACTTAAATGTATGCTTGACAATACTTGCATCATATATAGTCACTATTGTAGATTCATACATGCATACGTCTAAAAATGTGTATATATGCAAATGTGAGCATTGGGTAACCGCGCTAGGATTCAATGTCTTCTTATTTGGCTTGCAATCTTATCTCCAGTGGGATTCCTGTTTTGCTTGTCACCTCTTGTAGCTTCTACTAAGTGAGAAGATAGAATCACTGATTAACTTTTAGGTGTTGTCACTTAGGAGCAAACTGTAAACACAGGATGTTTTCGAGGTTTTTCGAAGGGACTATTTTTCCAGAGTTTAAAGGACCTGTGCTACCTTTTTTTTTTTTTTTTTTTTAATTTCCTGCTAAACTTTTTCCATAAGGAAAAAAATAAGTTTCTTACTTTAATAACACCTGAAATTGGTGTGAATAAAAGCCAATTAAGCTTTCACAATGGAATCCAATGTTAGTAAGCCAGAAGATAGCACATCTTCACATCTGAAAATGCTAATGAGATTCATTGTCATCATTAATAATAGTTTACTTAAAATATCATTATTTTAGGGTCAGACATGTCAAAGGAAGCATAAAATATTTACTAATATCTAAATCAAACAACAGTGCAAAATTTGCTTTTTTATCACCTAAATTTTCTTCTAGAGAACCTAAATGTGTCAGAGACTCAAAATTGGGATTCAGTCAATTCTCTGAAAACCTCCTATTATGCTGGCATAATGGAACAATAGCACTCAGTTGTTGAGCTCCATTTTAAATGGTACATCTATTATTATACTAATGATTACAAACCATATGGTGTAACCAATAGGGCTGTCTTTAAATACACTAATTACATCAAGTGCAGGCAATAAAACAGGTGCTAAAACAATGTTCTCACACACTGTTTTTCATTTACAGCTCCATAGAAGACCTTTAGTACAGAGATTGGAATTCCAATCTATTTCCATAGACTCCCATTTGACGTTTAAAGATCCTGCATAACTATCCAGTCAACACCGATTAAAACAACAAATATGCTATTTGTTAGTAAACCTAGATATAGATTTTTGTTTTTTTTAATGGAGGAGAAGAGCAATCTAAAACAAATAATGTCAATTTTTATTGGGAGTTTTAAAGCCAATTTTATCTATTATATGTTGTGCCATTCTGCATTTATGGAGTATCTAATTTCTTACATATAGGATAATATGTAAATAATCCAATAAGAGACAATAATAGTGTAATGGCAAAAGCATAGGGCTAAGTCATTGTCTCACGTCTTCCAACAACCGAGTGACTTTGGGCAAGCAGCTGCACATGAATGTTCAGCATTTTTCTCTCTAGAGAGGATGGGTTGATTCAAGTTATTTCTCAGGTCCTCTCAATCTATAAGATTCTATTATTATTATTATTTTTTATTTTTTTAGAGAGAAAGAGCACACACACGAGCACAGGAGAGGGGCAGAGAGGGAGAAGCAGACTCTCTGCAGAGCAGGAAACCCAATGTGGGGCTCCACCCCAGGACCCTGAGATCATGACCTGAGCTGAAGGCAGACTCCTAACTGAGTGAGGCCACCCAGGTGCTCCTACAATTCTATTATTCTTGTGGTGAATTTGTTGGATGCAGTTAGTTTGGTTCTATCAGGTTGCCTAGAGGCCAGCAGAAAGGAAGTCAAGGCCAGCTGTGGGAAAAGTCAGAAGCCTATCCCAGCAGCACTCCAAAGCAGAGCCATAAGAAGCCAGGTCAGACCAGATAGGCCCAAGATGACTGACAAAGTAGGCTGGAAACCACTGACCAGATAAAGAAGAAAAGGCAAGGAGTTTTGCTTCTAAATCTCTGCTCCAAGTAATGAATATTCTATCTGCAGTTAACAACTGTCAATAAAAGATATCAACCCAAGCCTCTGGGCACATAGCCTTCCCACCCTGTACTCACATCTCAAGAGAGAATTTGGCTTTAATAAACTTTCTTGCTTGTGTCACTCATCTGCTGTGCTGTGTCTGTCTTTGAATTCTTTCTCATGACAATACTAAGAACCTTCAGCTATATCTTCGGGATGGGTTGGATGATGTCTTCAGGGCACAGGGTGGGTGGGCAGGGGTCTCCCCAGTTCACCTGGCAACACATTGATAAGATGCTTTATTTGGCCAAACTTTAGTTAGGGCCCTTTAAGACCTTTTCTTAACTAGGGCTCAACCTTGGCCTCTATCCCTATCAGGCCTACATAGCTCAGTTTTAGCAAGAATCTTGCTAGGTCAGTTTAAAGGGAATCCTTCCATCCTTGATATCCGATCAAACTCTTCATTCCCCACCATTGATACCTGAGTACCCTGGCTTGCTCTCAGTAAGAATCTTAAATGAGTTTGGCCTGAATTGCCCTACTCTTGATGTCTCCTCTTAGTATCTCCCATCCACTGCACTCCACACCACAACCTGCACTTTGGCTGTAAATCCCCACTTATTATTGTATTTGAGTTAAAAATGATCTCTCTTCTAATGTCAAAGTCTTGACATCTACCACAATAGTTGCAATAAAATCTTCCTTATCATGTTAACAAGTGTCAAAATAATTTTTTCCCCTAACAAAGTTAGTGATAGTATTCTTGAAGCCCAAATGCCAAATTTTCCCAAAGCAGTGAGTGAACCTGGAATAATCAGCTTGTGGTCAAATTCCACTCTTGCCTTCATTTTTATAATCTATAAATCGTTTAGAATATTATTCAGTATTCCCTGCCTCAGTTTCTTCACATATTTAACACACTAAAAATATGAATACCTATAAATATATTCTACAATAAAAATAAAAAAAAGTTAGCTAAAAAATGTATTAGAACAGAGAAATTGGGAAGCCTGGGTGCCTCTGTGGTTGAGCATCTGCCTTTGGCTCAGGGCGTGACCCCGGTCCCTGGATCAAGTCCCACATCAGGCTTCCTGTGAGGAGCCTTTTTCTCCCTCAGCCTGTGTCTCTGCCTCTTTCTCTGTGTGTCTCTCATGAATAAATAAAATCTTAACAACAACAACAACAACAAAAAAAAAACCCAAACAGAAATTGTGGATGACATGCTATCTTTTTTTTAAAAAAGTAATATTTACCTAAGAGCTTATCCAGATGCATTGTGTACATATATATGTGTGTGTGTGCATGTGTGTATATAATATTTTTCACCAGCAAATAATTTAAGGTAAAACATGTACAGTCTAGATTGAAAAAAAAAATGTGCTTTAAAGAATTAGCAAACTAAATTACCTATTTGCAAATTACTGGTTGGTGTATGTTAGTGGCCTAAAATGAAAATTGGTTCTCAAATTACTAGTCTTTAATGAGATAAGAACTTTAATGAGAGAGTAAGTAGTTACCAGCATGTTGGGGAATAGGAGAGCACAGTTGGTCAAAAATCTCTATTAAAGGATATTTCTGTTTATTTAGGCTGAAATGACACGATAGGGAGGAGGTCATGGGGTTTCTGGCAAAGGGATGAACTTTCTAAGCCTGCCTCATCTCTGGCGTCCATGGGTTTGCAAGCATTCCTGCAGGCTTTGCTTCTGGACATGATGGTGCCTCCAAACACAGCCTCTCTTGCAAGCAGAGCCTCAGCATCCCTTTTTTCAGACCTGCCTGACATTGACCTCTTCCCAATGAGAGATGAGAAAGTAATCGCTATGTCAAAAGAATATTCATGGAAAATCCATTTAGCTGAAACATTAAGTTAGTAAAATGAAGCTCCAGAATCGTATTAGGAAATTAGAAGTGATTGTCAGGGTTTAGAAATTTCCAGTCCATCAGATGTCAGTTAACACGAAGTAGCAGATTCAATGAACTTCCAGAACACTATGAAATCACTTTATGTGAGGCAGCAGCAGGAGGCCCTTCACTATCTTTTAGCCATATTCTCAATCAGCAGGTAATATAATCAGCACTGCCAGTATCTTCTTTCCTTCCTTCTTCTCTCTCTCTCTCCCTCCCTCCTTCCTTCCATCCTTCCAATCAGTGCTACTCCCTACATAAACTTTTTCATAACCTCTACGCAAGTTGCCCTCTGCCTAATTACACAGCATCATCTATAAACTGCTCTTGACAATATCATCGTTTCTAGCCATAGATCTTTTTGTCTCTTGAACATGTAACTTAGAGTCTTTGTATTTTGTATTATCTGTCTTGAATATTCTTCCCCCAGAAATTTCAGTTGAGGTCTTTTTAAAATTTAGGACTCAATTTAAAGTTTATCATCTCATAGAGAACTTATTTTCTCCCCCCAGCTTTATTGAGATACTATTGGCACAGACGTCTTATTTGGTTGCACTCTGGAGAGAAGCTCACAAAATCAGAGCACAAAATTAACAACAATGAGTAACTTCCTCTCAAGCACATAATTAATTCCTCTGTGCTTGGTACATAGTAGTTATTCAATGATTATTTGTTAAATAAATGGTTTTTCTGCCATGCCTTGTGATAGCACCGAATAAGCACTATGAATAAGTTAGAAGTAAAGCTCATAGTTGAATAAAAACAAGCCATATATATGTATGTATACATATATACATTCATATACATATGAATATACATACATGTATGTATATAATGGAATATACATATATTCCGTTAAAAGTAACAAGTGTAACAAAATAAATAAATTGAGAAATAAATTGCTGGAGTGGAGAATCGAAAGTTAATTTTAAACAGGGAAAAAAATGTATGAAGAATTTAAGTTAATACTTGAAGATTCTTGGCCAGCCACCCAAAGAAAATATTACAAGGACAAAAACAGCATGAGCTAATTCTCTGAGCAGATAAAAGTTTAGTGCACAATGGAGAAAATGATTCATAAGCATGAGGAAATTTGCTTCGGCAGAACAATGCAAACATTTGGGGCCTTGTAAGCCATGGAGTAATGTTTGCATTTTATCCCAACTGCAATATGAAAATATCAAAGAGTTGAAGCTGGTGAGAAACTGATTGAATTTTCTTTTTTTGTTTGTTTGGTTTTTTGTTTCAAATTTAAAAATCCTTCTGACTTCTGTATAATGGAAGATAAATTGGAGGCTAACCATGATTGAAAGAGACAAACATGTTGGGGTTCCTGGCTGGCTCAGTCAGTAGAAAATGTGACTTTTGATCTCAGAGTTGTAAGTTCAAGCCCCACATGGGTGCAGAGGTAACTTAAAAATTAAAAACAAAAAACAAAACAAACACTTTTTTTAAAAAATGGAGGGAGAGCAGCCCCGGTGGCCCAACGGTTTAGTGCTGCCTTCGGCCCAGGGTGTGATCCTGGAGTTCTGGGATCAAGTCCCACGTTGGGATCCCTGCATGGGGCCTGCTTCTCCTTCTGCCTGTGTTTCTGCCTCTCTCGTTCTCTGTGTCTCTCATGAATAAACAAATAAAGTCTTTTAAAAAAGAAAAGGAGGGAAACATGTTTAGAGGTCACTGCAATAATGTAACCCAGATGTCATACATATAGCTGGAGAATAGTGATTGGAAGAATCAGCAGAAATTAATGATAAATTTGATAGGAAGTTTGTGTTAAAGGGAAGAATGAGGAACCTCAGATTTCAAGCTTGAACAAATAACTGGACATTGGATAAGGGTGCCTTTTATAAAACAGAAAAGAATTTGGGAGGAATAGATGGGGCAATTGTGAGACAACTTATGAAAATTTACATTTGAAAGAGCAGCAACTGGTCAAACAGAAATGTCACGTGAATGATTGAATACATATGACCAAAGCTCAGAAAAAATATATGGGCTTAAAATATAAATGTATGAGTCATTACTGTATTGATATTTTTAGAGCCAAGGGAGGTATGTTATCACTTAGGGGAAGGGTATAAAGAACAAAAAGAAAAGTATTGGGCCCAAACTTTGAGGAACATCAATATTAAGATTTAAGTTGCAACACAAGAACAATCAAAAAAAGATGGCAAAAAATAAACAGTAAGAGAATATCACATATTGTAAAAGAGAAAACTGTCTCAAAAGTGAGTATGTTATGAAATATTTGAATAATTTTGATGAGGTACAAAAAGATGAGAGTATAAAAGATTCCCTTGGATGTGGTAAATTTCAGAGGATCTATGAAGACGGAAGCCAGATTGGAGTCAGTACATAAATCATCCTTTCCCAAAGCATGGCTTTGAAGGAAGATAAAGAATTTAAAGGGCTGAGGAAAGGGAAAATTGGAATCATAAGGGCTTTTTTTTTTTTTTTTTTAAAGATTTACCACCCCCTATCTCCCAACCATAACAATCTATAATTACTGTTCTGTTTGAAATGCTACAGTTGGAAGAACGGAAAGCTCAGATAATAGTGCTTTAAGCCATAGAGTTACTTAAGAAGGATTCCTGATGAGGGTAATCTGAGGCTTGCTCAGCAGCTCAGTATCACTATCAAGGACTTAGTTTATTTCTATCTTTCTCCTCTGCTTACATTGGCCTGTTGTCCTTGAACGCTTTGTGACTGCTCATCATACACTTCCAAAGACCTGATATCACATCTACTTTTGAGGCAGGAGGAAGGGAAAAACTCAACGCTTTTTCCGTTTATAAGGAAGCAAACGACTATCTTCTCGAGCCTCAACATGGACTTTCACTGGGGTCTTGTTGCCCAGAACTTCGTTACACAGCAATTCCAAATCTAGAAAAGTGAGTGGCATTCTTAGCTTCTCATTTATTATGGAAATAAGCAAGGGAGAAAAAAAAAATACTATTGATTAACAAAGAAAATCTACATCAGCTGTGTCATAGAAAAATATCAGCAGAATGGAAAAAGTAACTTTAAAAATTGGAAGATGAGTTTTATATATTAATATAAAAGGACTTTTGAAACATCTTTTTTCTATAGGATTTTTTTTTTTTTTTCTATAGGAAGAAGAAAGCATTTATCAAAAGGGCTTGTCTGTGGGGTTCTAGTCAGTATGTTTCACCTATGGGACATACTACCCAAAAAGATCAACATCACTTATTTTGGGAAATTTCTAAGAATTTTGAGGGCAGACACTAACTTCAAGCCCAAAGTGACCACTGTTTTTCAACAATGATGGCTGATTGATATAACTCACTAAACCCCCTGTACTTTTAGATTTGGTTTAGGCTTCCTTTTCTGTACTTCTGGATATTACATTTTATGTTTTATATTCTTTTTGAATTATTTCACACATATTCATTGTTTTCTCATCAACAATACTGGTTCCTTGTGAAAGTTCTTTATCTTGTGTGTGTAAGATTCTCTTTTATGCTCACAGGACACTTTATAAATCTCTGTCAGTAACTGAGAAAATGATTGATTTAATTAATGAACAATTCTGACATCACACTGCATATTTTAATTAGGTTTATATGTGAGCAATGGAGTTTGAAAAGCATGTTTTCATTATCCAAAGAAACACTTGAAATAATGACATGAAAAAGCTCCAAGGAATAAATGCTTATTATATTTCCCATGTTAAATTAACTGCTAGATGTCATATAATAAATGTTTTTGGACTTGCCACCAGAACACCAGCATATAACTTTGTATTTCTAGGTCCACTAGCCAAAGAAGGTGCATTCAAGGACCACCGTCTTCCCTGGCTTTTTCTCCATGTAAGGTCTACATAAATTGTCCACTAGCATGTGAAACTTCCTGTATGATTTTTATCTCACCAACGTGATCTTATTTGTTTTGCTGTGGTTGGAACTAGATAAATCGCTTAGACACATTATAGTATATCTGCATGCACAATAGTAATAGCAAATGAGCTCTCTTGAAAGAAAGAAAAGTTTTTAATTTGTGTTATTTGCTAATTTGTCTGCTATGAAACCTCCAGACATGATCAATTTCAAGCCAAGAATGATTTAACAATGGGCACGCCAAATTCCTGGCTATTTGACAAGCGGCTCTCCAGAGCTCCAGAGCTAGTACCAGCCAGATCCAGTTCAAAGGTAGTTCAAGTTCAAAAAAAAAAAAAAAAAGGTAGTTCAAGTTCATTAACCCATATGGCTGTCTGTCAAACTCCCCAAGTTCTACAGGAAATAGGCAAATGCAACCGTTCATTTGTAAACACAGTCTACCTTTCAAGAAAAAGGAAGAATTGTCTCAGAAGCCAGAGCCATAGGTGAAGAACCTGAAGTCATGGGTGCAGAGGGTAGATCTTAAGCCACAAAGGATTATTTCTAGGCCTTGAGACCTAGCAGAATTTAACCCTGCTAGATTTTTTAATTTCTTAGGAATGGTGATCACTTTTCTCCTTCCATTTTCTTCCTTTTGAAATATAATCTATGATTATTATCCTATGCCTGTTTATAACTGTACTTTGGAAGCAACTAACATGTTTTTTTTACATTGACAGAGTCTACAGTTGGAAAGGAATTTTGCAACAGGATGGATATTACCCAGAGTGTCACCCATATGTGAATTAGATGATGAGAGTTCAGACTTTTAAACTGATGGTATTCAGATGTGATTTTGGATTTTAGTTGATGTTGTAACAGTTTGAGACTTTGAGAATGTTGGAGTTGAGATTAATCTATTTTGCAATTGGATGGACATGAATTTTTAAGGGTCAGAGTGCACTGTGGCCCGCTGGAAAGTGTCTCCTCAAAGATATCCATGTGAGTAAGGGACAGGCAGGGCTAGATATGGGGCCACAAAAATCCTTGAAATGTGGAGATGAAAGGAAATCAGGGATAAACAAACAAGACCATCCTGTCCCAGGTGCCAGAAGGTGGGGTCTTGTTAAAACAGCTACTTGTGACCAACAATTAATTACCTGATCCTAAAAAGGAAGTGTTAGGACCCCTCTCACTTCTGAAAGCTCTCTCTGTATCCTCAATAAACTTCTATCGCTTTACTCACTCTCCTTTGTCCCGGAGACTTATTCTTCGACTCCATGAGACAAGAACCAACCTCTCCTGCATCATATGTCTAAATGATGAGACTTGTGAGCATTACTTTGTACGGCAAAAGAAACTTGCACCTATAATTAAATTAAGATAAGATTATCTCGAATTATCTGGGTGGGCCCCCTAAGGGCAATCATGAATATCTTTATAAAAGGGAATCAAAGGAGGATTTGACACAGGAAAAAAAAAGAAGGCACTTAGTCAATAACTAAGGAGTTGGAGATTGGAAAGATTGGAATAATGTATCCACAAGACAAGAAATGCCTGCCTTCATGAAAAATCAGGAGAAATAGATTCTCTCCTAGAGCCTCCAGAGGAAGCAAATCCATGTCAATATAATGGTTTTGAACAAGTGAAACTAATCTGGATTTCTGGCCACCCAAATTGGAGAGAATAAATCTCTGTTGTCTTAAACTATCTGGTTTGAGGTAATTTATCACAGCAGCCACAAGAAATTAATTAAATGACTAAATATGATTTATCTCAAGAATACATGATTGGTTTGAGATTTGAAAACTAATTAGTGTAATTCACCGTATTAGTAAACCAAAAAAAGGAAAACCAGGATATTCTCAGTAGATGTAAAAAGAAAAGAAAATTGGCAAATCCAACATCCATTCCTGTTTTTAAAAACACTCTCAACAAACCAGAAATTTAAAGGAAGCTTCCTTAATGTGACAAAAAGCATTTATGTAAATCTACATTTATTTCTCCTTGATGAGAAAAGAATGAATTCCTGTTAATTAAAAAACAAAACAAGGGAGGGGTACCCATTCATCATTTCAAATCTAAGATTTCTGGCCATTGCAGTTAGGCAAGTAAAAGAAAAAAAGAAAAAGCATACTGATTATAAAGGACGGTACATCTGATGTAGTTTTGGCACATAGGTAAGGTTTGCTGGGCTGAGGTCTGGAGCTGATGGCCCAGAAAGAATTATTGAGCTTTCTTTGGTGCAAAATAGTGGTTTTATTAAAGAATGAAGACAGGACCTTTGGGCAGAAAGAGCTGCTGCCCCCGGGGTCCTGAGGAGTGGCTGATTATACACTTAAGAATTGGGGGAGATAAGGAAAAGGGAGGTTCTCAAAAGGATTTTCATATGCTAAAGAGGACCTACAAGATACTGGAGGCCTTGCCATAGTCAAGCTAAGGTCATTTTTCCCTGAGTAAGGCATTGACTTTAAGACAGTTGGGAGCTTCCTGGAGGAATGTCACACATGTCCCACCCAGGAGTATCAGGGAGGGTTTGTGGAGTGTCAGCTATGCTTTGTCCTCAGCTTGCCTTCAAAACAGCTGTCTTTATTTACATATAATATAAAATTTAATGTAGAAAATGACGATATCTAATATCTAAAAAAACACTGCTAGAAACAAGTGAATGTATCAAGGATGCTAGGCACAAAATCAATATATAAAAGTTTCATGTTTGTAACAAACAATTAGAAATTAAGATAATATCTTTTAAATACTGTCAAAATATGAACTATTTAAGAGGAAATGGTAACATATATGCAAGGCCTTTACATTTAAAACTACAGAACACTGCTGAAAGAAATTAAAGATGAACTATATAATGGAGAGTTATAGCACATTCATAGAGCAGAAAACTCATTATTGTTAAGATGTCAAGTCTTTCTAAATTGAAGTATAGATTTAATGCAATACCGAACAAATCCCAGGAGTACTTTTTTGTAGAAATTGATAAATTGATTCTAAAATTTCGTGGAATTGTAAAGGTCATGGCATAGCCTAAAAGACTTTTAAGAAGAAAACCACAATTGGATTATTACCTGGTTTTATGAAGTACTTTAAAGTAGCAGTAATAAAGGCAATGTGGCCTTGGTGTCAAACAGATCACTGAAAAAAAAGGGAGGGTCTAAAAAATAGACACATGCATAAAAGTGATGGAGAACCGAGGGCTAGCTGAGGACAAAGCTGATACCCCACAAAGGATCCTACCATTATGGGGTGGGATATGTGTGACATTCCTCAGGAAGTTCCCAACTGTCTTAATGTTAATGCCTTGTTAGAGGGAAAAACAACCTTTAACTTGACCATAGCAAGGCCTCCAGTATCTTGTAAATCCTCTTTAGGATATGATAATCCTTGGAAACCTCCCTTTTCCTTACCTTCCCCCAACTCTGTAGGTACATAATCAGCCACCCTCCCGACCCGACCCGGGGCAGCAGCTTTTCCTGCCCGTGGGTCCTGTCTCCATGCTTTAATAAAACCACCATTTTGCATCAAAGACATCTCAAGAATTCTTTCTTGGTGGGCGACTCTGAACCTCAGCCCAGCAAACCTCACTTATATTCCAAAACTGCATCAAAAGGACACGTGATTTTTGGCAAAAGTGCAAAGGTAGTGTAGGGGGAAAAGGATATTATTTTCAACAAATGATTCTGAAACAACTGACTATCCTCTACAAAAATTAAAATTAGTTTTAAATTAATGCACACTGCACACCATAAAAAAACATATTTCTAAATAAAAATAAAGAGGGGCACCTGGGTGGCTCAGTGGTTGAGCATCCACATGTGGCTCAGGCTGTGATCCTGGGGTGCTGGGATCAAGTCCTGCATCAGGTTCCCTGCAGTGAGTCTGATCCTCCCCTGCCTTATGTCACTCTATCTCTCTGTGTCTCTCATGAATAAATAAATAAAAATCTTAAAAAAAAATAAATGAAAACAAAGAAAAAATATAAACATTTTTATGACTTGGGATATATAAAGGTTTCTTACATACAATACATTTGATAAATATTTGTACCCAGAATATATAAATTCTTTCAAAACTCAGTAAGAAACAACTCAATTAAAATGAGCAAAGGGTGCCTGGATGGCTCAGGTCATGATCTCTGGGTCCTGGGATAAAGTCTCAGCGGCTCCCTGTTCAGCGGAGAGTCTGCTTCTCTCTCTCCCTCTGCCCCTCCCCACCCTTGTGCTCTCCCTCAAATGAATAAATAAAATCTTAAAAAAAAAAAATTGGGCAAAAGATTGAACAGATACTTCACTAAAGAAGGTATATAGACAGATATGCACATGAAATAATACTCAGCATTACTAGTGACTATGAGTATACTTACTAACTCTGTAATAAAATCCCAACACACAACTATTAGAATGGCTAAAATTAAAAACATTAACCATGCAATGTGTTGGAAAGGATGTGGAGAAACTCGAAGTCTCATAAACAGCTGACCAGAATACCTGACAACTGCTTGAAAGCCAGTTGGCAATTGCCTAAAAATTTCCCATATAGCTAGCTACTCCATAATCCTATCATTCTGTATATCCATACAAAGACTCATATATTGAAGGTTCATAAAATTTTATTTGTCCTCTTTTGATTAGTTTAACTTTTTTTAGTTCCACGTATAAGTGATACCATGTGGTATTTGTCTTCCTCTGCCTGGCTTATTTTACTTAGCATAATGGGCACTCAGTTCATCCATGTTGTCACAAGTGGCAGGATTTCCTTCATTCTAGTAGTTGAATAATACCACAATGTGTGTGTGTGTGTGTGTGTGTGTGTGTGTGTATGTGTGTATGATATATATTAAATACATATATATATATATTTCCTTCTAATAGTTGAATAATATCCAATATATATATATAGAAGATGTGATATGTGGGATGCCTGGGTGGCTCAGTGGTTGAGCATCTGCTTTGGCTCAGATCGTGATCCTGGAGTCCCAGGATCCAGTTCCACATCAGGCTCCCCACAGGGAGCCTGCTTCACCCTTGCCTATGTCTCTGCCTCTCTCTGTGTGTCTCTCGTGAATAAATAAATAAAACCTTTTAAAAAAGGCATGATATGTCATATCACCTCTCACACATTACGTCTTCTTTATCGATGCATCAGTTGACAGACATCTAGGTTGTTTCCATATCTTTCTTGGCTACTATGAAATAATGCTGCAATGAACATGAGTGTGCAGAGATCTCTTTGGAATTGTGTTTTTACTTCCTTTGGACCTATAAACACTTTAAATATGTTTCAATTTAATTGTCAATTATACCTCAATAAAGCATTTATTTGTATTATCCCATATCTAGAAAAAATTGAAATGTCCTCCAATGGGTAAAGGTATAGATAGACACACTGTGTTGTCTGTACAATGGGATTCCACTCTATGATACAAAGGAATGTAAATACACATTACAGCATAGATGAATCTAAATGAATTATGTTAAGTGAAATAAGCACACACATACAAAGAACTGATACTGTACAATTCCATTTGTATACAATTATATGAAATATCAACTAATCTATAGGGACAGAAAGCATGTAAGTGGTTGCCTTAGAGTAGGGTAGGGAGAATGCTGGTGAGTTGGAAAGGGCATGTATATTTCAAACCATATACACTTTAAATATGTGTAGTTTAATGTCTATTGGTTATACCTCAATGAAATTTATTTCTTTTCTGAGTCACCTCATGAGCAGTGCCAAAAAAAAAAAAATCCTAGTCAACAAGAGAAGCTTGTATAAGACTCAAGAAGCCATTTCTGTCTCTTAAGGAAGAAAGATGTGAGGGCTGAGCAAATAGAATGGGAGATTAGATTGAGTCAGTTATGGATCTCAGGTTGAAGAGGAACAGTGCTCCAAATTTAAGAGTGACGGAAATATTATCGTAATTCTGGTGATGGTTTCATACGTAGTGATATCTTAGTGGTATATCCTTAAGAGCTCTACTTCGTATATTCTTTTTCAGAGAGTGATTTTGTGAGCTTGGTTTTGTTTCATTTGTTTGTCTCATATTTTCTGTGCTTTACTTAAAGAACCCCCCGGACTTTAGGTTGTCCCATTGTCACTCAATGACAATTTCTCACTTAGCATCCAGCTAGGGTCTGTTGAGAAACTGGAGGGAACTGGGTCAGAACAGCAATGTCAATGCGCTACATATTATGTGAGATAAACTCTTGGTGGAGGCTAAGACCTCACCTTGAAAAAAAAATAGGATGACTTTTCTCTCTCTGTCATAACCTTCTAGAAATCATGTTTCTCTCATTTTCTTTTTAGTGTCAATTTCAAATTGTTGTTATTTAAACACAAATATAGCATTAAAAGGATGTAATTGTCAAGCATAATATGACCATACTCCAGTTAGGACACAATTATGAATCTCTGTGAATCTGAAACATAAATGCATTGCTTACTATATTTTCTTTATTTTATTATGAATCACTAATTGTCCACATTGTGTTTTGTCACCCTCTGTAAATTTCCTATCAAAACTTATTTCCATTTAATATTGCAAGATCTATACACACACACACTGTACAAACTCTTTCCCAACAACACACTACAACTACAAGATTTCATACTACATACAGTTCAACATTGAAAATAAACTATGCATTTTTCTCAGGTGCTGATAAATATATGTAAGGCACTTATTACAATGGGAAATTTATCAGCTACAATACATTGCAAAGATAATGTGGGGGCATCTGGGTGGTGGTTAAGTGATAAACCGTCTCCCTTCAGCTCAGGTAAGGATCCTTGACCCTGGGATCAAACCCCATATCTGGTTCCCTGAACCTCTCCCTCCGCCTGCCACCCCTGCTTATGCTCCCTCTCTGTCAAATAAATTAATTAAATCTTAAAAAAAAAACAAGTTATTGTGGAGACCCAAGAATGTTAATTGGAAATTAGACCTGCTGTTGAAAAATGGGGAAAACTAAGCATGAATTAACAGCTAATGAATCTATAAGTGTATTTATGTTACTATATACTAATATGACCATGCAATTAATGAGAAAAAATAGCTGTGGTCATTGATTTTATAGAGCCATTAGAATAGAGTGACCGCATTGAAAAAAGAAACTTTCTTTCCTTTTGTTTTTCTTGCAAAGATACACAAATGCAAAAAGGAACAAAAAGTCTTAATGGAATCCATAATACCAGATCTTAGGAAAGATCAGCTGTATGTATTCAACGTCACTGTAATTGCTAGAGTATACATTTTTAATCACTTTTGAATTGGATAAAACAAATATCCATACACATAATGACATCACTGTTACTTAACATTGCTAGAATATATGTTTATCATCTAAAAAAATCTTTTTTTAAAGATTTTATTTATTTATTCATGAGAGGCATAGACATAGGCAGAGGGAGAAGCAGGCTTCTTGCAAGGAGCCTGATGCAGGACTCAATCCCAGAACCCGGGGATCACACCCTGAGTTAAAAGCAGATGCTCAACTGCTGAGCTACCCAGGCGTCCCTCATCTAAAAAATCTTAATGCAGAGTCAAACACATATCCTATAAAATTGCGTTTTCACCTACACTGTTTATAGCAGGTGCTTCCATACTTTTACCAATGACATATAATTAGTTACCCATTTGTTCTTATTTTGTTTATACAGTAGAGGTAGATAAAATGATTCATTTAAAGAAGCAAGAAATGAAAAGAAAAATGGATAATTTTTTATGAATGGGACAATTTATTTACAAAAGCAACAGATAGCAATGAACAATACCTAAAAGAAAAAAAAATGTTGGACATCAGCAAAGAAATACAAATTAGGTCACTGAGATATTTTCATTATTTAATATTTTTCAGTGTTATTGAATAAGCAAACACATAAATCACCCATCTCAGTATTTATAGTAAGAGTATAATTTAGTTACCTTGTTTAGAAAGTCAATTTGGGAATAGGAACAATGCTTTTTTTATAACACAATCATCTTATTTTTTTAATTTCCTTTTATCAAAAATTCTCATGTAAAAGGAGCAAATGGTTGAAAAGAGGTTAAGAAATAGTGTTTTGGACTTTTTAATCTCTAACCACTTTCTCTCCAATGAAACAATTATTTTTTATAATACAATATAACAAGCACAACTATTTTTCTTTCAGGAATTTCAACAACAAATGTACTTTCTATATTTATTATACATTTCTTCTTATAAGTCAAATGTCACTGAACAAATCCACAGTTTTGTTAAGGTTAAAGAAAATAATTATTATTGAGCACAATTTTCCTGTGCTTGATATAGAGAAAATATAAACTAGCAAATCTTTAAGAAAAAACTGGTTAAAATTATGATGTGTTATGCAATATGATAGAATATCATTGTCAATATATTTTATTTCATGTGAGCATATTTTTACATAGTGTTTGCAACATATTAAAATAAAAATGATGTCTCAAATATAGAAATAATTTATAGAATTTTGTAATATATACTTATTTGTACATTTATTGCTTTGCATAATTATATCAATAGGTATTTGAGACAAGTACATAAAAAGAGTAGAATAATTTCTACCAAAATATTAACTGAGCAGTGGTTATAAATTGACTATGAATTATACAAAGTTTTCACTCTTTATGCTTTTCTAACATTTTCCAAGTATTTTACAATAGGTATATACTATTTTAACAAGTAGAAAACCTATGCATGGGACGCCTAGGTGGCTCAGTTGTTGAGCATTTGCCTTTGGTCAGGTCATGAGCTCAGGGTCCTAGGATCGAGTCCCATGCCAGGCTCCCCACAGGGAGCCTGTATCTCCCTCTGCCTATGTCTCTGCCTCTCTCTCTCTTTCTCTGTGTGTCTCTTATGAAATAAAATCTTTAAAAAAAAGAAAAAACAATATTTGTACTCTATGTTATACATGCAGACACACACACATTCACACAGAGTTGACCCTTGGACCACACAGATTTGAATTGCATGGATCCACTTAAATGTGATTTTATTACAGATGAGCAGTATAAATCAATTTTCTCTTCCCTATGACTTTCTTAATAGTTTCTTTTCTCTAGCTTACTTTATTCTAAGAATACAGCATACAATACATATAATAGAATGTATGTGTTAATCGACTGTTATGTTATTGTAAGACTTCTGTCAACAGTAGACTTTTAGTAGTTAAGTTTTCAGGGGGTCAAAAGTTATATGTGGATTTTCTACTGTGTAGAGGGTCAGTGCCCCTTATCCCTGCATTAAGGGGCAACTGTATATAGTAATGGGCAATGAATTTCCTCAAAAAAAAGAAAACTCCATCTAGGATTAAGTCACATATAGTTTTAATTTATGTCCTCTAACTCATCAGCAAATATTTATGTGGAACCCATTATATTTTGGTAGAAAATGAAACAAAATTTTTTTCTCTTGGTATTTGCTATTTGGAAAATTTAACAAGCTTCAGTTTATTTATTTATTTTTAATAAATTTATTTTTTATTGGTGTTTAATTTGTCAACATACAGAATACAAGCTTCAGTTTAATTCCATTTTTCATTGACAGCCTAATATTTCCATAAATCATTAACTTATTCATTATAAATCTTCCTTCAAGAAACTTTTTCCCAGACTTAGAACTTCTGTGTAGGCTTCCATGCCTTCCTGGCATGTTCTTCCTTTCATTCTTCTTAAATAATTCACATTCATCCTGTTTAAATATCTCTTCCTTATACTTTATGATAAATCTTCCCTTATCAAAATAAATAGAACTTCCCTCATTATAGTTCCTTTAACTTTCTGGTATGGCATATATAATGTTTAATAATTATGAATTTATTCATATCATCATTTATTTACTTTCTATTCACCACTATTAGACATTTCATTTTGTATTTTCATTTATTCATTCATTCAGTTAACAAAAACAAAAATGAGCTTTTACTAAATTCTAGAGGGGGTTGTAGGAATTACAAATCTCTCAGTAAACAAAGCTGATGACATTCCTAACCTCATGGAATATAACTGTAGAGAAGAAACAAAAAAAAGATATATGTGTATAACTTTATTTAGTGATAAGTGCTCTGGAAAAATGAAAAGTATGGGATGAAGACTGATGAAAAGAACAAGTTCCTGTTATCTTCGGGAATGGCCAGGGAAAGATCACAAGATTGATGATACCAGGGCAAAAATCCAAATGAAATTATGAAATAGGGATATGTGGGTAGAGAGTTCCAGACAAAGGACTTCATTTTGAAAGGTCTCAGCAAGACAATATGTTTGGAAAATACTAAGAACTGCAAGAAGGTCATTATCACTGAAGCAGAGTGAGTCAGTCAAAGTGGTCTTGGATAAAGCCAGAGAAGTAGAAATGGATCACGTGTAAGGTCTATGCTGGCCGTGGCTAGGAATTTGTATTTTAGTTTGAATTATGATGGGAATCATTGGAACACTTTGTGGATGGAAATGACATAATCTGGTTTAATTATTAAAAGATTACTCTAGTTTTCATATGGAAAGCATTTAGAAGGTTGAAACAGAGACCAGGTAAATGGCTATTTTAATTGTCTACTGAAGAGATGATTCTAAGTGACACATCTCAGGTTCTATTACAATGCATAGACATTATTGGGACTCAATTCAACAATTTTTTTCTAAATGAACAAATGCAAAAATGAAATAGTCTAGTCTATGTCTGGTTCTTTCTTTTTTGATAATTTGCAAGGACTTTTGTTTTTTTTGTTTTTTTGTTTTTTTGTAAGAACTTTTTAAGACTGTGTTCTGAGGACAGATTACATAGAGTTTTGCCAGTTTCAGCTATTGAACATTGTTATCCCCCATGTCACCTAGTAGAGAAATCTATCAAGAATAGCATAAGGCCATTGACAGTTCTTATTGACTTTTTCAGGCCCTGTGACTTAATGTACAAGAATCATTAATAGGCTAAACTGTAAGAGCTTAATATTGACATGATAATTTTACTGAACTGCACCTAAAATCTTCCAGAATAGTCAAAATCAGGATGCAATCTCAGGATGAATCAAGTAATAATTTCCAAAATGCAGATCAGAGATTCCATTTCCAACCATCCCCAAAGCTTTTTACATTTTTCTTCCACTGCAGTTTCTCATAGTTTCTCATTACCCCATACTCTTGTGTAATGTGGTAAAAGATAGATACAGCATCTTATATAATGATAATACATGTTCTTTCTGTTGCTATCTACCAATAACCTAATAGACAATTCACTCTGCTATACAATTATAGACGTAGAGTAAATAGACAAACACATCATTTTGAAATATGTTCTCTAATATTTAATTAACAAAATGAAAAACCACAGTGGAGAAAATCAGTTCTTTAGATATATATGGCTATATTTTTCCAACAATTCCTTTAAATGTCTCACCATGTTAAAAGATGGTTTTATTTGGACTGTGAAAAAGCTGATGGCTCAATGCATGGATATTTTAAAACTCAACTATTTTCAAATATTTTACATTTCCATGACTTGCTGATTTGAAAGAATTGATGGAGAAAAACTATAAGAATCTCGTATCAGGAACAGAGTTCTACAGGTCCTGATAACACACACTTCTTTCTGTCTAATAATTTTATAGGCAGTCTCCCTGGAAAAGACTATTGGACCCTCATTTATCTATTTTTCTGTGAACAGAGGACAGTAACAAATTTTGGAAAACATTTCCTTTAATGATGGCATTTCTTTGGCTCGACTTCATGCAAAAGTGAAAACATTTTCTATTCAGCCTCTGCTTTTGAACCCTCCATCTCCAAAAGGAAATGTTAGTTCTCTCTCTGCTCAGCTGACTTTTAAGCCATATATGTCTGAACTTAAGAGTAGATAGGCTATTTGTAATCTAGTCCTTTCTCTTGGGAGGGGTCACCTCAAATTTACTGCCACTTGTAACATTAAGTTGAAAAACTAAAATGGATGGAAGATTCTGAAAGATCTTACATTCCAACTCTAAGTGGTTGAGTACCTACCATTGAACAAAGCTGGGACAAAGTAACATTTTTATTACTGCATTTTTCAATGTGTTTTTTGTTTTGTTTTGTTTTGTTTTGTTTTGTTTGTTTTCACAGAAAACTAACACTGAAGGGCACTATTTTAAAAAATGCAGTGAAACTCCTATTTACCATAGGAGCATTCTGTATGAAATCTTATGATTAAATTTCATTCTGAACTCAGATTTAGAAAGAGTTGTACTTCTCAGCAATGTGCTGTTTTATATACTGTGTGACTCATTACTACTCTTATATTTCCCTTTAGTGACAGAGAAAGCATTTAAGCTTTCTTGCCATTTGTCTTGCTGTTTGTCAGGCCCATAGAACAAGATAACACAGCATTCACTTGAAGCATTTAGTTTACTTCATCTATTTGACTAATTAGAATATATCCAGGTATTATTGGCTAATATCAGTAATCTCTGGTTGTAAGAAATGAGGAAAAGTTTGGAGGAAAATATCTGGCCATAGGACAAAGATCTGTGCTCCTTTTCCTTAGTAAGGAGTTGTACTTTCTACATTTCCTGTCTTCTTGTATTTCCTGGAGCCATGTGAATACATCTGGGACAATAAATTGTGAGCAGAAATAAAAAATTCTACTGAACTCAAAGGTGATTCCCCATCCTCTCTTCTTCTAAGTGCCAGCTGTATATTGAAACTCAAGATGACTTTGAGAGCTACACATTAAAGATAACATATTTTCTTCTATATTGGGTTCCTGAATGACCGTGCTGAGCATAGCACTGCATTATCTTCACCGCCACCACCAACTGATATTTACATGAGAAAATACAAACCACTGTGACAAATCACTGAAGTTTTAGGGTATGTTTGCTTCATCAGCTATAGTTACCTTAATTACATTAAATTGGCACCTAACTGGGATACTGCTATTTCCAAAAACTGTCTCATGTTATCTAGTGGCAAAATATTTGGTAAAGCTGACTGAGATTACTTGGGAAGCAGACTGTATATCTACTGAGACCACACTCTACTGGCATATATTAAAAAGCAGGAAGTCAATGTTTGCTGATTGTTACTGGTAGTATTTAGCAAATTGTTTGAAAAAGATGTGCTTAAGAAGCAATCAGTGGGTTTGCAAACCAAAATAGGTCAAAATAAAAAACTATCTAGAAATTTGGAGACTTGCAAAGTGGGAAATTCCAGTATTAAATAATTCTAATCTCCAAAGAGTAAATTATGAGTACAAAATGTCTGAGCCACAAATCCCAGTAAGTCTTGTCCTGTAGCAGAAAATTAAAATGTGATTCTTGATTTCTAGTTTTGGGATTCACATGCAGAAGCTTGGAAGTCACCAGTCTATCCTAACAGTAACTGAAAGAATGAACAGGCTGAAATAACTCTCCTTGGATCAATATGAAAGGGGAAGACACAGGACAAGCCACTGCTCCCAATATTGGAGAGATCCATAGGCAAATATGGGAGTCATGTCCTTCTGGAGCAAAGACTTATTGTGGGAAAACTTGAACTGTAACTGACCAATTATGGAGGCTGAGTGTGGACAACCCTGAGAGTTAAAAATGCTATGGAAACCAAGTCATAGGGATCCCACAACACTGTGAGATTTACTGCGAGGAACACAACTAGATTCCCACAGTAAATATTTGAGGAAAATCTTCTGCCTCTGGCAGGGGCAAGTGGGAAGAAGCCATTTTGAAATATGCCAGATAATTCTTTTCTTAACAAATTCTGCCTTAAGGAGAAACTAGTTAAGCAAAATCTAACCTATGGGGGTATTATCAAAGCTTAACTTACCTGGAGGGAAGGAAAATACCCAACTCCAGCTCATTCTAGCAATCTTGTTTTACCTTAACAGAAAGCAAAAAGAAACCGAGAAACACTTCTGAAATTCAGTCTAGAGGCACAGGCTCACTAAAAGTCAGACCTAATTGTAGGACTATAGATAGAACAGTGATTTTCCCCCACACAGTTTGCCACTACATCACTAGAGGAGAATTTAGAGCAATTCCTTTTGCTTGGTACATCATGTTTACCTATCAAGGAAAAATTACAAGGCATAAGAAAGGGCAAAAAGCACAATTCAAAACAGTTATGATTAGTATGCTAAGTGCTCTCATGGTTAAAGTAAACAGCATGCAAGAACATATGGGCAATGTGAGCAGAGAGATGGAAATCTTATGAAAGAACCAAAAGGAATACAAAAGATCAAAACACTATAACCTAAATGAAGAATGCCTTCGATGGTATTACCACTAACCTGCATGCAGCTGAGGAAAGCATCTCTGATCTTGAGGATATATCAATAGAAACTTTGAAAACTGGAAAGCAAACACAACAAAGACTGAAAAAAAAAAACAAAACAATAACCAAGAACTATGGGGACAATTACAAAAGTTATAGCATATGTGTCATGGAAATATCAGAAGAAGACAAAAAAAAAGCGGGGGAGGGGAACAGAAGAAATATTTGAAACAGTAATGACAGAGTTTTCCAGGATTACTAACAGATAACAAATTGCAGATCCTGGAAGCTCAGAGAACAGCAAGCAAAATAAATGTCAAAAACAAAACAAAACAAAAAACATCACCAAGGCATATAATTTTCAAACAAATTATAGAAAAATCAAAGAAAAAGAAAGAAGCCGGAGCAGTGGAAAGACTTTTTACTTATAGAGAAAAAAAAGTAAGAATTACATCTGACTTTTCCTCATATGCCATGTAAGCAAAAAGAGAATAGAATGATATATTTAAAATATTTAGAGAGGGGATCCCTGGGTGGTGCAGCGGTTTGGCGCCTGCCTTTGGCCCAGGGCGCGATCTTGGAGACCCAAGATCGAATCCCACATCGGGCTCCCGGTGCATGGAGCCTGCTTCTCCCTCTGCCTATGTCTCTGCCTCACTCTCTCTCTCTGTGACTATCATAAATAAATAAAAATTAAAAAATAAAAAAATTAAAAAAAATATTTAGGGAGGAAAAAAATATTGATCTAGAATTCTGTCCCCCATGAAATCATACTTCAAAATGAAGGAGAAATAGACTTTCTCAAACAAAGAGAAAATGTGTTTTTTTATCATCTATTATTTTAGATGGTCACAAAATAGCCACTATTCTCTCATAAGAAAGATAATTAAGGTTGAGAAAGCAATGGAATATATAGAACTTGAAAGCTATGTCTGAGAAAGAATTTTCAGGGTCATTGTGGCACATTATTTTAGGAAATTATATTACAAAAGAAACCATGACACTGTTTATATTCAATGATTGTTAAAACAACTTTGGCTTCTTATACATGCCAGATGGAAACAGGCTAGATGGATTTCAGAATAGCTGTCCTTTGGGAAAGAGAGAGTGTTATGGAGATATCTGAAGAAGTAACAACAAGATTATTTGGTGATCAGTGGAGTGGACCAATGAAGAGATACATTTTTCCACTAAGGATTTTTGCTTTCCTTCATGATCTAGGTCTTGTCCAGCAGATAATATTTTATATTCTCCTTGATTCTCTATGGGGTCATGTCACTATGTTTGATCAATGGAATATGGACCAAATTGATCTATTCTAAGTCTAGCACTTCTGCTTTGATGTTAGTATCCATGGCAACCTTGGAAGCCACATATTGAAGATGGTGGAAAATCCATTGCTCTTGGTTGCAAATAAAGCTCTGTTGTGTTTACCCACTAAAATTTGGAGATTTATCTATTACAGAAGCTATCATTAGCATTTCTGTCCCCAAGCCGTAAGTTTAGAATCAGGTGATGTGTTATCATATAAGTCAATCATAGACTGAATTCTATGAAATGTAGAAGATTTTTAGCAAGAAAGTACACAAGCAGTGATGCCACTGCCTTTCTGTCTTTAGGCATTTTGATAAATACCATAGATAAGATGTTGACCACAGGAAGATAAAGTAATATTCTCATGGCGGAATTAGCCAATACTGCAGTTGAATATTCTCAATTTTTCACTTTTGTCACTCCAACTTTGCTGGCTCCTTTATTCCCAAGCAATTATTTGTTCTCATGCCATCTGAGTGCCCAGCCATTTGGCGTGGTGTGCAATCCACACACACACACTCATAACATTGATTTTACATATCTTCCCACCTCTCCAGTTGTGTTTTGGAATGGAATTTTAAACTGACTAGTCTTTGCTTCAATTTTCTGTTCCCATTAAATAGATGATTTGTGTGTAATTATGTATATTTTTTTCTGGCATCTCTTTTGAGAAAATATTCTGCAGTAGGTTGCTCCATCTGCACCTCAAACATTCATCATTGGTCTCATCTTTCCATGAGAACCAGAGCCTAACACTGGCCACAGACATCAAATAAGATTTTGTCCACAGAGAAAACAGAAACCACCAAGTCTACTTACTGTTTCTCCTGAGTTTGTTCACATGTAAAGTTAGAAAGCTATACTTTATGTCATATTTTATGAACCATGTTGAAAAAAAGTGCCATAGATACAAAAATGCATAATATAAACTATGTCTTTCTAAAATGTGTTTCCCATACCACCACCTTAGAAAGTAAATATTCTTAAAAAATCTTTTCTTAAGGATTCAAAAATATGTAGCATTTGATGCTCCCTCCTTCTTCCCTTTACCATCAAATATGTGGATAGTGTTATATTTTAGTTGTGGGTCTGTGCTAACACTTTGTGTCTAAGAATAATTTGACCTAGATTCTAGATCTGTGTTTTATAATAGTTCAGTGGGATTAGCACAATCCCTCAGTTCATGGGGTATCAGTTTCTCTTGCTAAAATGAAGTAGGCAAAGTGCTTGAAATTAATTGGTAAGTCCTGTTCAGCTACAAAATTTACTATCTGATATTAGGATTTATCTGTGCTGAACTCACCATATACCTGTTAAAGACAATGAGAGTCAGATAGAAATTAAGGCAGTAAAGATAGACTTCATTGATAAAAAGTGTTACAATAGGGGAAAAGACTCCAGAATATAACTGGGCTGATTTCCAGATACAACCAGAACCAAGAGGCATTTATAATAAAGAAGTAAGTGGGCTAGGTGGGGGGACATTAACGAAAGGGAAATTACTAAGATGAGACTTCAAATCAGAGGGGATTCTGGAGATTCTAACCTAACAGAAACTTGTTGAAGGCACTCCAGAGTGTTTATATATCCTCTGATGGATTGTGGAGATAAAGGGACTGACTTAGCATGATTCTTGCTAAAAGTAGATTTCGACAAGAAAGTACAAGGATGAGTCTTATCGGAGAGAATGTTCAGAGGACCCTGACCAAAGTTTGGTCAAGCAAAGAATCTTTGTCATACCCTAGAATTAACTTGTGTTTGTTTTTACAGATTTCTGTAATCTGGACAATATCTTTTTATTTCAGGTACATGTCCTTCTCATGAAAGAGAAGAAAATATTCTGCTTATTAAAATCCCTTGTTAGTAATAATCAAGGTTGCCATGCTTACATGCTTACTGTGTACCAGTGTGGTGCTAAGTGTGTGTACTTTCAAAATAGCCTGTCTTGTGGTACAAGAGCAACTCTAAAATCTCACTGTCTTATGAAATCAAAGGCAGAGTCCTTACTCATGTCACACATCCACGCAACTCTGCTTTGTACCACCTTTACTCTGGTACCAGCTGATGGGCAACCTCTGTCTAAACTAATATCAATCTTGTGGAAGAGAAAAAAGAGGTATCATGGAAAATTAGGTTTTGATGATGTTTCTCAAAAACCCTATCCATACTCAACTACCACAGGCAAAAGCAGATCTATTGCATTGGCTTGGTGTCATGGGGAGGGGAAGTAAATCTTCCTTACCATAGAAGTATTCAATAATTGTGGAAAACAATACAGCCTATAAAAGAATTCTTAAATATATTATTTATATCAACTTTAAATCAGAACTGATAGTAAGGTTTTTTTTCTCTTTTAAATATGGAAAATCAAAGCTCATAAATGTAAAGTTGTTAAATTTAAAAAGCCTAGATTTGAATGAAGCTACAGATCTGCAGTTTTCAGAGCCTGTGTTTTTTTGGTTTTTTTTTTTTTTTTTTGTATATTTTTTATTGGAGTTTGATTTGCCAGCCTATAGCATATCACTCAGTGCTCATCCTGTCAAGTGCCCCCCTCAGTGCCCATCACCCATTCACCCCCACCCCCCGCCCTCCTCCCCTTTCACCACCCCTAGTTCGTTTCCCAGAGTTAGGAGTCTCTCATGTTCTGTCTCCCTTTCTGATATTTTCTACCCATTTCTTCTCCTTTCCCCTCTAGTCATTATTTATATTTCCCAAATGAATGAGACCATATAATGTTTGTCCTTCTCCGATTGACTTATTTCACTCAGCATAATACCCTCCAGTTCCATCCACATTGAAGCAAATGGTGGGTATTTGTCGTTTCTAGTAGCTGAGTAATATTCCATTGTATACATAGGCCACATCTTCTTTATCCACTCATCTTTCGACGGACACCGAGGCTCCTTCCACAGTTTGGCTATTGTGGACATTGCTGCTGTAAACCTTGGGGTGTGGGTGTCCCGCCACTGCATCTGTATCTTTCAGGTAAATCCCCAGCAGTGCAATTGCTGGATCATAGGGCAGATCTATTTTTATTGAAGAACCTCCACACAGTTTTCCAGAGTCAGAGCCTGTGTTCTTAATATGAAATCATTTGGTCAAGTTTTGATAAAGTGATTATATTATTTGAGGGTCATCGCCTAAAAAAACAAATGAGAATGATAAAAGTATAATGATGATGATGATAGTGAAAACACAAGATTAACACTGAATTTTCTCTTTCAAAGATTGAGAATCCCATTGTCTCATTCAAGCCTATACTCTATATGGCTTCTAAGCATTAAAAACATTAGAGTGTTTGTAATGGAAAACTTTTATAGTGATCCAATTTTAAAATTCTGATTTTAGTGTTTTATTTTCTTAGCCAAGGATGTGGAGAAGCAGTGAGTCAAAGTCAAAGAAGTAGAGCAAGGAGAAAGGGAGGGGCAAGCATAGCACTTTTCATCACGCAGAAATTGAGAATTTAACAGTTGATTAGCTATTAGAGTGTCTTGGTGGTTCCCCTGTGTTTTACATTCCTTTCAGCTTAATTAATGACTCACTCTGCCTTTTAATCTGCCTTCCTTAGATTACCAACACAGTAGCATTGTTTATTTAAGGAGAATTGCAGGGATGTGGATGTTAAATAGTATAGGTTAGCATCTCATCCATATTTGAATGCCTCATAATGTCTCGCTGATTCATATCTAGACTTTATTCTGCATTTAACATGGTTCCATGGTCGGTATATAATATGGATTCTAAACTTTATTACCCTGGAATTTCTTCAGAAATTTTGAAATTGTTTTAGAAAAAAAGTTACTTTTTTAAGTTCCATAGATAGAGCATAAAAATAGAGTATGTTTCATATTCCTTGATCTAGGACATATACCTGAGGGTATATGACCATTGATGTAGAAAAGTAAGGTTCATATTAACTACCCTCAAATACACACGTAGAATGGTACAGCATTTAAGAAAACAAGGCATTGTTGAAATTGAAGCTGCTGCTCTATTATTGAATTATATTTACTCTTTTTTTAATCTCATGCATTCCCACAATTTCACTGTTATTAATCCAGGAAACCAAGAATTTAAGACTCTCTCTTCTTTTCTCCCTGTTTCTCTCTGTGTGTCTCTCCCTAGCTTTGAAGGTTACAATAAGCTAAGTTGAATTTATTGTATTGTATTGTATTCTATGGGACACTATAATCTCATATTCAGAGGTTCTACATTAGATTTAATTTGTCCTTCAAAACTGGATTAGAGAGAGATGCCAACACATATGGTAACTCCTGGAACAATTTACAGCTTGAACAACCTACAGGAAACCATGAAAGCCACATTTCCTGTCAGTACTGTGAAGCCAAAATCTGTGTTTGAAAATGAACTTGAGCATGTACCTAAAATCTGTGCAAAAACCCATTTAGTGATCTTATATAGTTTTAGAGGTGACATATCCTGAGTGACATTCCAATAAAAGCTAACAAAATCTTGATTGCATTTTAATGAGTGAAAGTAATTTCGAGTTCTACTTTGTGTTTTTTAAATGCGTACTATTTTTACAATTTTAAAATTCCACTCCAAATCAAAGTTAAGCTCAATTTCTTGTCTCTGATAGCCTTGTCTATGTGTTTCATTTATGCTTCATTTTTCTTCAAAAGACAAGAATACTCGAAATTTCTCTCCTTAATATAGTTTCCAGTTTTTCATCAGCACTCTGGTATTTATGTAAATAGTTTTATAGTTTTCTTGTTATTAGATATTAGTTGTGGAATAAGCCAGTTACAAGCTAAATAAATTTCTTAACATCTACAATATATTTGCTCTCTATGTGAATCAGTCCTTTGATCTTTCAGAGGGAACACAGTTGATAAGAAACACTGTAGCAAATTTCCAAAGCCTGAAAGCTTCTGGCTGTTAACAATTGGCACTTCAAAGAATCTTTGACAACAAAGATGGTGACAGCTAAGAGTGTATCATGAGGAGAGTTTATAGTAAACAAATGTCTCCTTTGATGCAAATTTGGTTTTCTAAAGACATTAGTTATTTCTGGATGGATTTTCAAAGGCTGCTCTACAAAGCCTGCTTGAGAAATTGCTCTGTGGCATTACACCAAAGCTTGTATGAAAGATGGTTCTTTTTTTTTTTTTTCACTTGCGAATAAATGATTATATCTATAGGTACCTTCCATTTCTATAATGTACTGTGAGGATAATGTGTCATTTTGGACCAGAGAAAAATCTGTAATGCCATGATTGATGTTTTCAGTCATTGAGATAATGCACTGAAGAGAAGATTCTCCACACTTTGGATAAGCTACTCACTTCAAAGTCTACCTTCTCAGGGCTCAGCTACTCCACAGAATCCTTGCTCTCCTCTTTCTACAACCTCTACTCCCTGGTCTACAGCTTCACCTCAGAAACCTGGGTATTTGTCTCTCCTTGTATTGCTCTCTTCCATCATTAGTTTTCCCCAAAATAGAGTTGGTTATCTCATTTTCTTTCTAGTAAAGTTGGAGATTTCCTGAAATTCTCTTTTCATACTTGGTCTTCTTTATCTTTTAGTACTCATAACAAACAGTGATGGACAGTACTAAGCATGAAAATCAAATTTATAGCTGTCTACCTGCCAAGAAGCTAAGTTGAATAGACGACAGGTCAAAGATCAACAATAACTCAGGTGGGGATCCTTGGGTGGCTCAGTGGTTTGGAGCCTGCCTTTGGCCTAGGGCGTGATCCTGGAGTCCTGGGATCAAGTCCCACGTCGGGCTCCCAGCATGGAGCTTGCTTCTCCCTCTGCCTGTGACTCTGCCTCTCTTTCTCTCTCTGAAATACATAAATAAAATATATATTAAAAAAAAAAAAAAACAGTAACTCAGGAATACAATGACAATGTTTTTCAGTTTTAAGGAAAAGAAGTACCTTTTGGTTACCAATCTCATTAATCATACATTAGCTATCTATCCAACTAGGCCTAAAATAATCATGGGAAACCACTGAGTTGGGTATTAGAAGTCACAAGGTAGTTTGTCAAGTCCTTCTGGTCCCTTACTGTTTGATAATTCTGTTTAAGGGACTTCATGCCTGAACTGCAGGTTATCCATCGAATCAGTGTTAACATGCCACTAACATAGATAATACTGTCAAATTTAAAATTATTGGGGGGCGGCAATTGTGGTGAGAAAGGTATTAATGAGTAAAGATATAGTGAAGATAATTTAAAAGCCTTATGAAAGAAATATGAACCCAATCATAATTTTACATTCTAACAAGTGAGTTTTTTCAAAATGATGCAAGTATCCAGATTAAATAAAGATTATTGTCCTTCATTCTTGGCCAAAATACAAATAAGAATATTTAGTATTAGATTAAAAGGGGAAGTAATTTACCTCTACCATCCTGAAGCATTGGTTTCTTATTCTTGTCTATGTCTGTCATTAGCTGTAGTTATGGTAAAACCAACCAAAGTTTAGTGGACACCAAAATTATTTCCCTTATTTGCTGAAGTATTTGCACATACATGTACATATGTGTGTATATATTTTTGTTTGATGAAAAATGTCACCATTCTTATAAGTAGCATACCATGACATGAAGATGAATTAGAATGATCAGTAGATTTATGTTTATGTTTAAACCATGAAATTAACCAAAATGATCTATTTAAAAAGCAACAGAGTAAAACGGAAAAAAATTTATCACATATATGTTAGAAAGATTAGTTAGTTAGACAGTAGTTAGGTAGTAGATAGTATTTATATGCTACTCGGTATGGATATAAATTGGTAAAATTAGCAGACAACCTAATATATCCTTAGGACAAAAGTAACAATAAACATTTAGTATAGGAAAAAGTCCAAATATATATTCAATATGTCTGTAAATGTTCACTATCACAATTAACCAAATAATTGTACATTAAAATTAGTTACCTTATCTTTTGCCTTTCAATTTTTTTAAAATTCCTTTTTTTAAAGGATTGAAACAAATAATAACAAAATAACAAGAAATCAGGGACAGGACATTTTCAAATGGTACTGGTGAGAATAAAAACTAGCCTACCTTTTGGGAAAGCAATTTGCCCACATAGTGGAATAACCTTTAACATTATTATTTTTATCCCACTTTTACCCTATTTTATAAATTTTATTCTGATAATTTATTCCAAGGAAACTGATATATATGTCCACTATATGTCCACTGAGTTGGACAGTGACATATATGTGAAAATGTGCGACAATGGTACTTCTAGCAATAAAAAATTTAAAATGGGGCAGTCCGGGTAGCTCAGTGGTTTAGCGCCACCTTCATCCCAGGGCATGATCCTGGAGGCCAGGGATCGAGTCCCATGTCGGGCTCCCTGCATGGAGTTTGCTTCTCCCTCTGCCTGTGTCTCTGCCTCGCTCTCTCTCTGTGTGTCTCATGAATAAATAAATAAATCTTAAAAAAATTAAAATTATGATTTTTGAAATAACAGGTTATAAAATCAGCCAAGTTTTGGCAGAAAAACAGTTATATCTAGAATCATTTGGCTTACATAGGTGAGATGCTATGAGTAGTGTTTAGGGACATTATAATATTACTTTTTGTTTTGTTGTTACTACTGTGAAGGTATAAAATAAGACATTTATTAGTCTTTTATTAGTCTGAGCTTCTACAAGCATTATCGAGCAAAGGTGTTCATGCCAAAGAGTAAAATACTTAGTGGGTTCGGGAAAGCAAAGCAGCATACATACATGAGGAATTGGGGTTAGGAGAGCAACCAGGACAGAATTTAGGTAGACAGCCAGGAGCCAAGAAGATACACATCACACAAAAATCAGAGCAAAACAGATGCGAAGAACATATAGGGCATTGACAGGAAATGAGAAATAGGTGAAGTCAAGTAGAAAAGTAAGCTCTTCGACCCATAAATGAGGAAATGCATCACAACTGAGGCACTTTTTTACCGCAGCCTTACTGAACTTTAAGCTTCTTGAAAGCAAGGGCCATGTTTTATTCCGACGCTTAGTAGAATGGCTGGAAATAATAGGTGTTCAAAAGTAAAACTGAAGTAAAAGACTTCTTACCCTTTAACCCTGAGACAGCCTATTCTGGAGGCTTTCAGCCACTAAATATAAAAAATAATTCCCAAGCTAAAATAAGTGGTAATTACACAGTTATATTCTGTTTGGAGGAAGAGTAGAAATAAGTATTTTGTACATGAAGGCAGATATTTGGGACTGAAGAGGAGCATCTTAGTGGATATTTTTGTGCTGTGACTTAATTTGCATGATATCTTTATGATTGCACTTGGGGTGCACTATAATGTGCATTTGTTTACATGTTCATCTCCTCTACTACACAGTGTGATAGCCTCATGGCTTGGAACATTTGCTCATCTTTAAATTCTCAGCTCAAGGCTGTGTTGATACCTCCCATTGTTTTTAAATTGATCTGAATGCTTTTCTCTTTTGGACACCCACTCTTTTCCTTCTCAGTCCCACGCTGTATGCTGAGTTAACTGTACCTTTGACTCAAAGTATGAACTTGCCTCAGGCCTGAACAACATGATCGTTTCAGAAATGAATTTATGACCCAAAGGTAGAGCTGGCCATTAAAAAGAAATCCTTGGGATAATTGCTGGAATTCTTAGATGAAGAGCATTCTTTTCTTTTGAACTTTAAACTGGAAGAATTATTTAAGCCTTATTTGTCCAACATACAGAAATCCCACCTGAGAATGACATACAGAGAAGAGAGCAAAATGGAAAGATAAAGGGGAGACAGGGAAAGAAAGAGAGAAAGAGAGAGATGTTTGATGGTGGTATTAAACGCCTAGACCACACTGTGCCTGAAGTCTACACTTTGTTATGTAAGCAGTACATTTCTTTTTTATATTTTAGTGAGTTTGAATAGGTATCTGTAGCTTATAAGTGAGAGAATCTTCAAAAATTCACTACTTGGTTTTAAGATCAGCTATAAAGAAGTTATTTTTTTTTAATTTTTATTTATTTATGATAGTCACAGAGAGAGAGAGAGAGAGAGAGGCAGAGACACAGGCAGAGGGAGAAGCAGGCTCCATGCACCAGGAGCCCGACGTGGGATTCGATCCCGGGTCCCCAGGATCGCGCCCTGGGCCAAAGGCAGGCGCCAAACCGCTGCGCCACCCAGGGATCCTATAAAGAAGTTATTGAGAAATTTGGGAACATTTCAATAGAAACTCTATGTTAGGTGATATAATTAAGCAAATATTCATTTCTTTGGGTATCATAATCATAGTGGGGCTGGATAAAACAATGGCTTTAGGAAATACACTCTCACATACTTAGGGATAAAGCATTATAAAATCTGCAAATTTTATTTTTAAATGGATGAGCAAAATAAATTATATATTAACACAGACATGGCCAAATGTTACCAACTAGTGAATCAGGTGAAGGATATATGTATGCACATTCATTGTATTCTATTAACTTTCGGTAGGTTTGAAATTTCTTGAAATAAAATCTGGGGGAAAACTCAAAATGCAACAATTGCTGAGTAGTGTGATTACATTATAATGTAATGCTCAGCAAAACCCATTCCTTTTCAACTATTACAAAATGTTATAAGCTTCTTCATTCAGTAGAAGAAATCACATCTAATCTAAATCAACAGTATCATGACTTTAAAAAAATGCTATCTGCACAGAGATCTATATAATAGTGTCCATATTTGGGAAATGAAAATGAGTTATATATCTGAGAAAACTGAAAGAATCAAATTGTCAGGTCAGCCTCATCTGAATCGGTTATCCTACTCAGGACCACACTTTAGGAATCATTTCATTAACATAACTACCAAACGCATGTGAAAGAAAGGAAGGGTTGAGACTACCAGTACACTTTAGTAGGTCTTTTATTGCCACAGTAGGACATTCTCTGTTCAGGTAAACATATTAAGTATCTAAGTATTATATGTGTCTGGATTACATACATCAAACAGAGTTGTTTTACTCCTGGAACATCCTCATTTTACACTTAATTATATAATTTACGTGTCATACATCATGTAACACAGCTTGACTTTATTTATTTATTTATTTATTTATTTATTTATTTATTGCAGGTAACATAGCTTGACTCTTCCAGGGAACTGTGTCCTCTACATTTTCATATTATAGATTTGTTTACTTTAAACAATTCTAGAGAAACTAGGTATATCCTGCTAAAAATCTTTCACAGGTAAAGAGTCTCTGATAGTAAATATCATTAGTGTGTTTGCCAGGAAGTCTGCCATTAGCATTTTTACAAAGGGGTTTGACTAAATTACCTTCCTTCTTTCTTTCTCTCACATGGAGAAAATGGATTAAAGAGCTGTTGCTGGTTATGTGTTCTCCAAGATCTCCTCTTCTCCCATCTCCAAGACATGCCAAGTACCTGTATTGGATCAGTCTATTTACAAATTTGCTTTTGAGTTTAAATAAAAAAACTAGATCAAATGGGATGCCTGGGTGGCTCAGTGGTTGAATGTCTGCCTTTAGCTCAGGTTGTGATCCTAAAATCTGGGGATTAAATCTGGCATCTGGCTCCTTGTGTGGAGTCTGTTTCTCCCTCCACATATGTCTCTGCCTCTCTGTCTCTCATGAATAAATAATAAAACAAAAACAAAAAAGCAAAAATACCTAGGCCGAGATAGCTAGATATTCCATAGGACTAGAAATAAGAAGATAATCAACTGTGGGCTATTGAAAAGATAAACAGATAAGGAAATTGAGGGACCTAATAACAGGGATGTGTTAAGATAGAGGCACATTCACTGTTATATGGTTGACCATGCTTGAATGTGAAATATGCCATAATTTTATAAACATGTATAAAACTGACACAGAGGCAGTGCATACACATGCCCACAGTTAAACATAAGGTAATATTTATTTTTATTTATTTATGGCTTAGTGTTTTATGTTATTTGCAAACTAAAAAAACATTTGCCTCTCATTGAAATGTCAATTTTGTAATTGCATTTTCCCCTGCATTTACTATAATATTTTGTTTATGTTTCAGTTCTGGTGTTTGGTTTTATTGAAGTTAATTTGTTTATTGGTTATTGTTGTATGAAATCGATAGGAATATACATATATATACAAATATATATGTATAATATGAATCACTTCCTACCTACATGTTGAAAAAAGAACCACTTGGCAGGACGTATTAAAGGCCTATTTTCCTGAAGTAATACTACATGTATTTGTGGATGCATTTATACATGTGTATAATTTTCTTCTTTTTTATTTTTAAAAAGATTTTATTTATTTCAGACAGAGAGAGAGAGAGAGCATGAGTGGGGGTTAGGGGCAGAAGGAGCATTAGCAGAAGATTCTGAACTTGATCCCAGGACCCTGAGATCATGACCTGAGCTGAAGGCAGATGCTTAAACAATCGAGCCACCCGGGTGCCCACATGTATAAGTTTCTACAGCAGAGTTTAAACTCCTTGATAGCATAGCTTAAATTACACCCATTAACACATTTTCAAATATTGCATGATTTATGTGACTTTTGACTATTCTTTCACTTTAAAATGGGATAATTTCATGTTGTCTCTTATTCAGAATTACTGCCATATATCTTGTATTTATCTTTGATAGAAATAGAAATGTGGTTGAATGACATGTGGCATGTCCTTACTGTGACTACCTAAGAAGAACACAGTTTATTTTGTCCCATTCTGAAAATGATTCAAGTGGAGTCCAAGGAGTCCCTGGATGGCTTTGCGACCTGTGCCCAGTTTTCTGCCTTGAAATGGAGAAGAGAAAAGCCATGGACATCTCTTCACCCCACACTTGGCTTCACTGTAGGATCACTAGCAGCTAGGCAGAGGGCCTGAGAGAACGGCCCAACAAATCCCCACTCCATGGTGCCCTGGCATGGAGAGGAGAGAGCTCAAAGGATTTCTGTCTCACACAACCAGGTGTGGAGCTTGGCTGGGAGTTGGACCAGCCCACAGGCAGTCCTGAAAGGGACTTGCAATTCTAGAGAGAACGTCAGGTGTTTAGAGCTGGTCTCTGCAGAGGACATCAGTTCATACAGACACTTCAGCAGCAGGTGCAGAGGGGTGAGAAGAACACACCCAAAGATAAAAAGAAGTGAGCTACATTTCATCGAAAACCAGCCCGAACAAACAAACCCACTCTTCAATTTCTAGGAACTGAAATCAGCCTAAGGAAAAAAAAAGCACACAAAGCAGAAAAGATTGTGAAATGACTCTTTACCTTTAAAAGTCTGAATTGTGTACTCTGAATTGCCTGAAACAATACTCAGCTGGAGTGAGGGAGTGCATTAAATTGGTGAGAATGTGTTGTCCACCATTTGGAGAGCGAAGACTGAGTTAGAGATAAGATTTCAGCAATAAAACGCTAGTTCTTTCATTGTGCACTTGAGTCTAATGGACTCCTGTGAATTTTATGTCCTCTGAATGTACATATTTCTACATTTTTGTTGTTGAAAGCACAAATGGGTTGTACACCATAATGTTGCGTTGGGCAGCCAGGATTTGTGTGTATAACCAATAAACATCTTTATTTTTCCACCCCGTTGTCTTTTAAAAATGTGTTTCATGATAAAGTTCTTCCTTTAGCCTTGGTTAAAAACTCAGGCAGTCCCCTGCTTTTTGGGACTGTAATAAAAGGTCTCATGGTTGTGTTAAGAAACAATACATTTTCTATTCAGATGTACACACCCGTAGTTCTTTTGGTTATCGAAACTCACACCTAATTGAAAATGAGATTGATCCTGTTTCTTTTGGGACATGCCACTTGCTAGCCTCCTGCCAGAGGAAAGATCAGTATTGCTCTTCATCCTGTGCTTTCACACCTCCCCAACCATTTAATTGAAGCCTATGACCAGAGTAGAGTTGAAGCAGTTGGGGGAGAAGGGAGTTAAGGGTGACAGGTAAGTTGTCACCTTATGCTGTCACGGACAAGCTTTACACTTTCAGGGCCTGCCAGATGTCTGAAACATACTCTGATTGATGAGAGCTATCCACTTCAGTTTTACACACTCTAGGAGTATGTGCTGTTTCCTACAGCAGCATTTCTTCTCTGCTTGCCTGTCATTTATCTCTGCTAGCCACTCCATTTATCTTGTTCCCTCTCTCTCTAGATGTCCCAGGTGGGAGGCAGACCCAAGTCTTTTGTGTCCCTTTTTCCCAGCAGAGATATAATAAACTCTCTGATTCTCTTCATTAAGCAAAATTCTGCTCTCTCCACTTTGGGCCACTGGAGGGTAGGTGCTCACAAGGCAGCCCTCTCCAAAGAAATATTGGAAGAACAGCTTTCCTTTTTTAAAAACTTCTTTTTCTTTTCTTTCCTTTTTTTTTTTTTTTTTCCACCACCATGTGGATGACAGTCAGTAATCAATTTTGGGCTAATCATCATCTTCAAGGAAGCTAAGCTAGTCAATATTGATAGTTTTATTTTCAATATTAACTGTATTTATGACTCATCCAAAACTGAGGCAGAACCAGTTCAATATGTACATGCTGAGTATCTATCAATTATTCTGTCTCTATCACCATCTATCTGCCTTATAATAGTATGTGTAGGTAGTTGAAATGAATTCACTTGTATTCAAAAGAGAACTTCTCATTTGCAATGTCCATATCTAATAATTCAGAAAAGGGCCTATTTCTTCACCCATTACATGACAAAAATTTGGTTTACCACCTTTAGATTCTTCTCCATATCTGGCATTTAAATTCCTTTGTCCCTTGTTTCTGTGACTGATCCTTGATGGAGCAGGCGGGTAGTTATATAAACCGGGTTCTAGGAATAAAATTCTATCTTTCACAATATGGAAAAGCATGCAAATAAGTTTCAGTAATGAGTGTGCATAAGCTACACTGGGTTTTCTTCAATTTTCATATCGTATATACCAGCTCACTGTAGGTGCCAAGTTGCAGATACCCTAGTACATGAAAAGCAATTTATGTGTGAATGTGAGTAGTTGAGAATTAAAACGAGAGAAGTGGCTCAGGAGGCAAAATGAGAATTAAAAAAAAACAACAAAAACAAAAACAAAAAGACTGCAGGAGAGTCATAGCTTCCAGATTTGAGATAAAATCTCAAAATTATACATTGCACCAAGGAATTACAAATGTACATAATTTACTTTCTGATGCTGAGTAAAAGAAGTAAATAGAAAACAGAAGGAAAGTGAAAAATAAGTCTCACAAATTGAATAACATTAAGATGAACAGCTTCCCTTGTGTTTAAAAAGCGAAGATGGTTCATATTCCCGAATAACATGAGCCGCTTGGACATAAAGCGGGAACACAATTGTTTTATCTGCTCCCCTGATTGAATTCTATGCTTGTATGTGCTGAAGGACTTTTTAAAATAAACTGTTTTCCACCTACTTATTTCAAATTATAAGCATCCAAATAGAAAGCTCAAGAACTCTAACCTTTAAAAAATTATAAAACATAGACCTTTTTGTTTCCTCATTTGTCTTTTAAACATGAATATAATTTTAAAGGCATATTTTTTAAAAAATGCATTTGTCCTTTCCTTGGAATCCTCAATTCTGAAAATTATTTTATCCATTTTGTGTTCATATCTCAACTTGCCTTTGACTATTAACATCAACAAGGCTATTTCATGTGTTTTGCTACTTAGACCCACACAGTTTCACCCTGTTTAGTGTTTTGTACTATATATTTATTAAAGGTTTATTCTTTTTTATTTTCTCTCTTCAGGTGCTGGCCTCATTACCTTATGTTACTGTAGAATGAATATCACAGTCAACTGCAGCCATTAGCTAATGATCCATTGTCTCTTCAAGGCAAGATTAGGAACACAGAGATGCTCGTGCTGAGCAAGTGAGAACTGGAAGCCTAACACATTATGAAAATGAAATAAAGGGAAAAATCCAATTAGATACTCTTAGTAGGGGTCAAAAGAAATAAGGGCTTTCATTGGCTTTAACTTAATCACAGTGTCAATGTACCATAGAAGAAAAGTATAACACATTGTAGAGGGGAAGATATTTATGAGAGTCACCGAACAATTGCTACAAGTTGCCACTTATCAAAACGTAAATTATGGACAGTGGCTTAATTTCAAGTCGGCCTTTACTCTTTGGTCCAACTATCTCTGTATTGCGCAACACAATAATTTTAGTATCAAAAATGCTCAATAAATATGCTCAACAATAACAATCTCTGCAGGTTTTGCCAGCATGTTCTGCTGGCAAAGACTCACAGACCTTATAGTTAGTGTGGAGTTTCTAGAATTAATTTGATGAAGTGAGAAGTCAAGAGCACAATAGAATCTTTTCAGGGGGTTCATACTGAATAGTTGATATTGAACACTTTTTGTATTACTGAATAGTTGTATTTTTCCCTCATTACACATTTATAATCTTATTCACAACCCTATCTCGGGCTATGGTATAATTATTCTTTACAACTTTAATTATACTGAACATAACACTGTATAATGTTGACATAGGGTCTTTAATTTTAAGTCTTTGACTTATGCACACTGCTTCTAGACTTGTTAATATAAATTTCACCCCCCACACACACCACCAATTATTTTAGTAGTTGTGATCATCTCGAACAATGGCAAGGAGAAAGTTTGGTTGACAATTTTTATTACTTTATGCAGCATCTCTCATATTCTTTGCTTTTAGAGTTCAACTCACCTGATAAAAGTATTTTAACAGCTTTTTTTAACTTATAACTTAAATGCTTTAAATTTCTTCTTTCTCTTTTTTCTTATCGATCTCACTCTTTGTGATAAAAAATCTAATTAAATTCTGATGTATGTCTTTTGCATATACCTCCCAGAGTATTATCAATCATACCATATGTCTTATCACAGTTTTGTAGCTCTAAAAAGCATGTTGCATGTGGGCTTATGTGTCACAAGTAGTGTTTCTATATAGAGTCATCTGATACTTTAGCAAAATGTATTTGATTTCTAATATTAGAAACTTTAAAAATTCAAAGGTAGGAAATTTCAGTGAAACAGTGAAATAGGGGAGTGACCAGAGGAAAAAACTGAAGACACAGGAGGCAATGTCATAGAAGACAGGACAGACTGAGATGCTCTAGACAGAGGGGAGAGAAGTGTGTATAACAGGTCCCAGAGGAGGAAGGACAGATGTATCCATGGATTACTTTAAGAGCTTATGCTTGGATGGAGGAGGAACACTGAGATGGTAAATCTTCTAAGTCAAATTGACTGGATCATGAAGTGCCAAGAATTTTGGTCAAACATTATTCTGAGTGTTATTGTGAGGATATTAATATTTTAATTGGTAGATTGACTAAAGCAGCTAGTTTCCCCCAGTGTAGGTGAGCCTCATCCAGACCAAGGGAGTATTGGATAGAAAAAAAGGAAGAGTAAGAAAGAATTTGCTTTTCTGCTTTTTTTTAGAGCTGTGACAGCAGTCTTTTCTTTTACTTGGGTTGGAACCCATGCCATCAGCTCTCTTGCTTCTCAGGCCTTTGGACTTGAACTGGAACTATACCACTGGCTTTCTGGATTATATGGCCCAGTTCTTTATTTTATATAAATAATCTTACTAAGCATCCACGTCTAAGAATCAAAAAGCTTGGATCATACTTTCACACGTTTTTGGAAAACTGATGAATATATTGAGGTTGGCTAGTTGCTTCTAATGTCCCTGAGCAAACTAGTAAAAGAAAAGGATGAGCTCAGTGATTTGAATTTCCAGTTCAAGCACACATACATGATCTGAAAGCCCTGAAGGAGAGCTGTATCTTCTGTAGCTAAAGATTGCTAAAAATCATATGCAGAGTCTGATCCTGCAACTGGTTGAATTACAATGCAAGTTGAACTCCCTGACTCATAGGATATCTACTATTTAAGTGAGGGTATTAATTAAGAAAGAAGATCCTGTAAGTTGAGATGGGCATGTATGGGAACACTCTGATGAAACTAGTTACATTGAACTCTTGGATTCTGAAGAGGCTTTTTTTTTTTTTTTTTTTTTCCCGTGGAAGAGGCCACTCCACTTCAAGTGAAAGTGACTCCTCTACTCTCATCTGTGGGAACTAACTCTTTATTGCCTGATGAAACTAATGGCTTCCCCTGAGGCAGTTGCATGTAAGACAATGTTGACTAGGCTCAGGACCCATCTTCACTACTTCTTTTTGTTTCTAGATCTATAACTAGATTCAGTTCCATCAGGCCTCTAACAGTGAGAAACAAAGTATGACCCATGAGATGTGCTACACTACAAAATAATTACTTGAGTTTTCTAACTTATACAAGCAGAAATCCAGGGAGCATATGTGGGGATGGATACTAAAGGTGTGGGAAAGAAACATAAAGTTGGATCAGATTGAATTTATTAATGTTAGGTCATTAAGCAGAGACTCTACATTTAGTGTTGTAACTCAGCAGTTAGGAAGGATTCTAATACTTTATTGAATGATTGGCTGAAACAGGGACCAGAAGGTAGCCTACAGAGAGCCTACTGGTAATGCCAACCTGTCCTGTTTTAAGGTAGAGGAAGGGATTCAAAGGCCTAGGAATATTGGAATGTTAGAATGGATTTGCCATTTAAGACCTACTCATACACACTAGGAAGACAGAGAAGATAAAAGTTTTACTAAAACTATGAGAAATAAATTTGTGAGAGGAGCACCAGCATCCTTGAAAAGTTCTGTGATCACTCTTCTCTGTAGGTAGGACAGACTTTACAGCAAGAGCTGGGGTTCCTGTAGTGGGAAATCTAAATGTGGGGTTTAGACAGAAGAGTAAAGGTAGTAATCAGAATAGTCTGACTTGCCCAGACTATTGTTGGCTAGTTGATCATGGTGTTCCTAGAAGTGAAATTAGCAGGGAAGCAACTAGATTCTTATTTGATCAGCATAGTCTATTAAACTCTTAGTTGATCTATATAAGCAGAAAAGTTTTAGGTCAAGTGAACAAAAGTCTAACCTGAACTATAAAAACAGTCATAGTCCCACAGACAATTCCCAGACTTGAGCTATTTTACAGGTCAAGAACGCATTGAATGAAGGGTGGCTCCCCCAAACTTACACTGTTAATCTTTGTTCCAGTCTTCTCCAAGAAATATATGGTTTAGGGTAACTGTTATCTAGGGCAAGTGTTCATTGGGTAAAAGGGACCTTTCAGGGATTACTGGACACTGGCTCTGAACAGACAGCCATTTCAGAAGATCTGTATGACCGGGGCACACCAGTCAGGGTAGATACTTGTGGAGGTCAGATGATCTATGGAGTTTTAATGCAAGTCCATCTCACAGTGGGCACAGTGGGTCCCTGAAACATGCTTTGCCTGTTTCCTCAGTTCCAAAATGCATAATTGGAATATATTACTCAGCAGCTGGTAGAGTCCCCCACATTGGTTTTTGCAACTGTAAGGTGAGAGTTATTATGTTAAAAAAGCCAATTGGAAGCTGCTAGCTTCTTTTAGCTGGGGAAATAGTACCAAAAGGAATACCATATTCTTGGTAAGATTACCAAAATTAGTGTCACCAATAAGGATTTAAAGGATGCAGGGTTGATGATTCTTACCATATCCCCATTCAACTCACTTATTTGACCTGCACAGAAGATAGATGCATCTTAGAGAATGAAAGTGGACTACCATAAACTTAAACTAGATGGTGACTTCAATTCCAGTTGCTGTGCCAGATGTGGATTCATGGCTTGAGCAAATGAACACATCCCCAGATACCTGGCATGAAGCTGTTGATATAAAAAGATTTTCTTCCTCTGTCAATAAGGACAACCAGAGACAGTATACTCTCAGTCCACAGGGTTAGCAATACACCTTCACTGTCCTACCTCAGGGGTATATCAACTCTCTAGCGTTATGTCGTAACTTAGTCCTTAGGGATCTTTATTGCCTTTTCCTTCAAGGAGGTATCTCACTGGTCCATTACATTGATGATTTTATGTTGATTGGATGTAGGAGGCAAGAAGTAGCAACTCCTCTGGACTTATTAGTAAGACAATTAGGTGCCAGAAAGTGGGAAGTAAATCCAACAAAACTTCAATGTACTTCTACATCACTGAAATTTCCAGGGATGTAGTGGTGTGTGTCATGTTGAAATATCCCCCTCTAAGGTAAAGGATAAGTTGTTGCATTTCTCCTACAAAGAAAGAAAGAGGCAAAATGCCTAATGGGCTTCTTTGGATTAAGGAGATAGACAACATATTCCTCATTTGAGTATATTAGTCTATGCTATTTGCTGAGAGACCCAAAAAGCTGTTAATTTAGAGTGTAACCAACATTAAAGGAGGAATTGCAATAAGATCAGGTTGCTGTGTAACCTGCTCTACTGCTTGGGCTATATGATCCAGTAGCTCCTATGGCACTTGAAGTATCAGTGGCAAGTAAGGATGCTGTTTGGAGCCTTTGGCAGGTCCCCATAGACAAATTGCAGTGCAGGCTCTTAGAATTTTAGAGCAAGGCCCTGCTATCTGTGAACACCCACTGTCCTTTTGAGAAATTGCCTTTGGCTTTCTACTGTGCTTTAATAGAGATTGAACCATGGGCTACCAAGTTATAATATAATCTGAGCTGCCCAACATGAACTGGGTTTTATCTGACTCACCAAGCCATCTAATTGGGCAAGTACAGCTGTATTCCATCATCAAATGAAAATGTTATATATGTGACTGGGACCTAGCAGGTCTTCAAGGCATATGAAATTACATGAAGATGTGGACCAGAAGCTCATTGCCCCCACTCCTGCAATACTGCTTCCTCTCTCTCTCAGCCTGCCTACAGCCTCAGGAGGAGTTCCCTATGATCGACTGAGAGAGAAAGAGAAGAACCGAGCTTGGTTTACAGATGGTTTGCACAATATGAAGGTGCCACCAAAAGTAGTTACAAATAGCTGTAGTCCTATGGCCTCTTTCAGGGACATTCCTGGAGGACCATGGTGAAGGGAACTCCTCACAGGAAACAGAACTTTGAAAAGTGCACCTGATTAGAAGGAGAAATGGCTAGGTGTGTGATTATACACCACTTTGTGGGGTGTGGGGGATGACAGGATGATCAGGGATTTGGAGAGAAAATTCGTGACAAGAGAATTTGGGCACCTGGGTGACTCAGTGGGTGAGCATCTGCCTTCGGCTTAGGTCATGATCCTGGAGTCCTGGGATGGAGTCCCACATAGGGCTCCCTGCAGGGAGCCAACTTCTCCATCCATCTATGTCTTTCTTTCTCTCTCTCTCTTTCTCTCTGTTTGTGTCTCTCATAAATAAATACATAAATAAAATCTTTAAAAAAAAGAAAATTTGAGGAAGAGATATATGAACAGAGTCCTCTGAATAGGCAAAAATGTGAATATATTTGTACCCTGTAAATGCTCACCAAAGAGTGAAGGCAGCGGAAGAAGATTTTACTAATCAAGGCTATAGAATAACAGATACCATTCAGCCTGTTTCCTTGGCAATCCTTCTCATCACATAATGGGCTTATGCTCCTGAATTCACTGATCTTATCCACTGATTCCCCACCATCCTGAAGCAGTTAGTTTGATAGAACACTGAAGTAGCCTTTTGAAGATTCAGTTATGGCATCAGTTAGGTGACAACATGTTGTAGGGCTGAGGGCATCATTTTGCAAAAAAAGTTTCACGAGCTCTAAATCAACATCCAACATTTGGTGCAGTTTCTCCAAGAAACAAGATCTCATGGGGCAGAAATCAAGGAATCAAGGGGTAGAAACAGGAGTGGCACTACTGTTACCCCAGGGAAACACCAGAAAAGTTTGTTCTTCCTGTTCCAGAAACTTTATGCTCTGATGGCCAAGAAGTTTTATTTCCAAAGAAAAGAATGTTTCCACAAAGAGATAAAACAGTGATTCCATTGAACTGGAAGGTAAGACTGCCACCCAGACATTTGGGGCTCCTAATGCTTCTGAATCAATAGGCAAAAAAGCAAGTTGCAGTACTGGCTGTGGTGAGTGATTGTGACTACCAAAGGGACATTCGATTACTATTCTACAGGTGAGAGAAGGAAGAGAATGTCTGGAATACAGATCCTTTAAGACATCTGTCAGTATTACCATGCCTTACGATTAGGGTCAATTGAAAATTACAATAACTCAATCTAGACGGGACCCTCTAATAACCTAGACCCTTTAGGAATGAAGGTTTGGGTCACTCCACCAGTTTAAGAACCATGAATAGCTGAGGTGCTCTCTGAGGACAAAGGGTATATAGAATGGGTAGTGGAATAAAGTAGTTACAAATAGCAGCTACTGGGGCACGTGTGGGGCTCAGTTGGTTAAGCATCTGCCTTAGGCTCAGGTCATGATCCTGCGGTCCTGAGATCTAGCCCCCATCAGGCTTCCTGCTCAGAGGGGAGCCTGCTTCTCCTCTCACTACTCTCTCTTACAAATAAATAAATAAAATATTTAAAAAAATAAAATAAATAGATAAATAGCAGCTATAAATATGCAACCAGTTACAGAAATGAGGAATGTAATTATTATGTATATTCTGAGTATTGCTATATATTCCTAATACATATTATTTGTATATATTAAGTAAATATTTTTATTTTCCTCCTTTTCTTATTCTCTTATCACATAACAGAAGACGTATTGACTTATTATCATAATATGTAAGTATTGTTAATTTTACATCATAGAATTTAAGTTATGGGATATGAAGAGAATAGTAAGCACCAAAGGTTTTACCTCTCTTTCTGGGGGAAATTAGTGCATTTTTGGTTGTACACAGGATAGTTGTATCATATTAGGTAGAATTATGATTCTATTATTGTCTTTATCTGGAGATGAAGTGTGGCTTAAGGAGATATGTATTGGTACCAAATTGACAAAAGATGACTTATGATGATTAATTTTTTATGGCCCAAAGTGACTGGGCCATAAGGTACACCAACATTTGGTTAAATATTATTCTAAGTGTGTCTGTGAGGGTATTTATGGATGAGATTAACATCTGAATCAATAGACTGAGTAAAGCTGACCTCTCCTAGGTGGGTGGCCCTCATCCAATGCAGTGGAAGCCTAAAAAAACAAAATGTGGGGTAAGAGAAAATTCATTCTCTCTGCAGGACCGTTTTTGAGCTGAGACAGCAGCCATTTCCTGCACCTGGATTGAAATTTATGCCATTAGCTCTACTGGTTCTCAGGCCTTTGAATTCAGACTAGAACTACACTACTAACTTGCCTGGCTCTCCAGGTTGTGGGCACACAGCAGATTGTGGGCTTTCTCAGCTTCCATAATCACAAGAGTCAAGGCCTTATAATAAATCTCTTTCTTTCTATCTATCCCTATTTTGTATAGCCCTATAGGTACATATTGTTGATTCATTTTCTCTGGTGAATCCCAAGTAATACAGACCCTTTTCTTCTATAAGATAGGAGGGAAAAAGAAGAATAAACGTAGGTAGTGACTCATTAGCTGTTAGCGATCTGGGGAGTTGAAAGAACTCTTCATTCATGGTATAGTTTGCTGAGAAGAACAGAAGTACTAAGGTTAAGAACCTGAGGTGAGGGGCACCTGGGTGACTCAGTGGTTGAGCTTCTGCCTTCGGTTCAGGGTGTGATCCCAGGGTCTTGGGATCAAGTCTCACGTTGCACTCCCCACAGGGAGCCTGCTTCTCCCTCTGTCTGTGTCTCTGCCTCTCTCTCTCTGTGTCTTTCATGAATAAATAAATAAAATTATATATATATATAACTTGAGGCTACAGATGTGGACAGAGAGAGCAAGGCAGACCAGGTATAAGAAAAGAGGTTTATAAACATTAATATTCTGGTTGAATTTAAAAACTGGATTTCAAGCCATGCCTATGTTTATATTTTCATTTAGCAGTACATAATAGTCAAACTTTAGAAATAGAAAAGCTTGTCAGTTGAGTAAAGTTCTAAATTTTTCAGGATACACGTTTGGAGGGAAAGAGATGACAACAAAACTGAAGGTTCTAGAAAAAAGGTGCTTAAAAAGGCCATGGCTGTAATACCTACAATTGAAAGAAATGGTGCCAAGGATGCTGCTAGGCCAGGAAGAAACAGAGCAATAAAGGGACTTCAGCTCTTTGTAAGTTAAAGATCAAATATAAGAGAAGGAAGAATGAGGAACAAAAAGAGAAATATGAATATGAGATCAGAAGTTTAGATATTAAATCATAAATGTGTACAAGTTTGACAGATGTTCTTGATGCCAAATTCCCAATGTGCCTATCAGAATGGATTGCTGAAGCAGAACATCAGTAAAGATCATTGAAAATGAAAAATAATTCATCTAAAGTGTGAAGGAGGTCTATTGACTGAGATAAACACAGCAAAATGGGTAGTGGTGGGCAATGAAACAAAAGGAAAACTGATTCTGATTTGAAAGTTCTTTGTGACGGAAAGGACTGTGGTGAAGAGCTGAGCATAGCAAGCCAATGACCAGTGAGAAAAAAAAAGAAAATCAGGGCTCATTTAAATTATTTATTTATATATTATTATCACTTTATTTTCAAAGTTATGGATCATTTTACATTCTCCAAATAATTTTGAAACTATTCTTCTTCATTGCATACTCTTCTTTATTCTACATTCCCTTTGTCCACTGATAATGGACTGAGAAGGTTGGAACACTACAAAATTGGCCATGATGAAAAGTCCTCATAAAATCAACGTCGACCCACTGCTGAGTCACAGGGATTCTCATTCCATGCGCTATAATGTCTGTATTTCACCATTAGGGCTAGTCGCTTCCACTTATGTTTCATTTCTTTTAATTTAGGAAAAAACGATTTTTATGCTTATATTTATGTTCACTGGTCTATTTTCATTTATTTCTTCTCCTTAATTAGTAAAGCTACAAAATAACTCTTTCAATGTAGATCAGTCCTATTGTGTATGACTTACTGAAAGAGATAAATGTGTCACTGAGAGATTTGACTTGTGTTGACATTAGGAAAAGGCTAGTACCAGGAGATACATTAAACACATTAGCTGGGGCTGACTCATATTATTTCCACACTTACACAAATAAACACTTTCTTACTGCTTGGCTGACTGGGTTATCACTTTTGTGTTTTTTGCCCAAAATAGGGACATGTAAGCTGATAAATTTTTAATTATGTCTCCTTTAAAACATGCTTTAATTTGGCTCTGGCAAACAGGGAAAAAAAAAAAAAACCCTCACACTAGCTGAATGGGGATGTTTTCTGAGAGTAGTTTTTTTTTTTTTTTTCACTGTTTCCTTGCATTTTGTTTATTGTTTCTTTGTATTTGGTGTGTGTGTGTGTGTGTGAGTGTGTGTGTGTGGTTGAGTTTTCCCTTTGTAAAGGTCAGCAAAAGACATAGCATAGTCCTTGATGATACCCATAATATAATGGTCAAGTCGATTATGATTTAATTTGGAGTAGCTAAAATTGTCATTTCGACACCTTGATTTTCATCCCAAAGTATTGCTCTGGTGGTTTCATACAGGCTTAGATCTTCAGAAAATAAAACTCCATTTGCTCAAAGCAACCCCACTCTTGGGAATAACAGACAACAACATTGTCAAATCTTAGGTCTCAAATCGTTAGATGGGAATGTCCATGTATATTTTTCAAACTATAATTAATTCACATTGTGATAAACATTAGTCAAGTAATGTTGAGTTAAATTATTAATTACTTATGTGTTTGTATTGCTTTATACTAATAGAATGGAAAAGTATGTAAATACATTGAAACGCTATGCTACATCAAGAGCTTTATATACCCTAATTTATTACTTATATGGCCACGTAAAAATTTAAACAGCATGTTATAGATAGATAAATTGATGTTCAAAAAGTTTAGATGACAGTTCAAGAAATCTTTCTTTCTAGTGATAAGGGAGTTTAAACTAGCACTTCCACTACATCATGATACCTTCTGATATTTGGAGTATGTCTAACTCCCAGGACTGTAGAAATGGCAGGAAGCCAATCTTGAATCTCAACTATCACACAATAAGGCATGTGAAATCAGCTTTCTGGTGTGTGCTCTTCACAATTACCAATTTCAGTAAATCATATTGTTCTGCTGTCACTGAGGGATATCTTCAGGTGTACGGTCTCATTGTTCAACTCACTAAACATCTTGAGGATTAAATATCTATCTCTTCTTCTAGTAATATTCTAAATCTTCAAAAGAGACCAGCCATAGGTGAGTCCTGATTCTTTTTTTTTAATCCATTAGTGTAATAATGAGCATCCCTTATTAGAGAGAAAATAATGTGGCAACGTTGAATGACCACTTGTCCCTTTGAAACATTATGTTAGAATGTAAAGTTAAGCCAGGATTGAAATTCCTTTAATAATGTAGGAATGAGTTTTTTCAAAATTTTCAATCATCTTTTTCTCAACATTTATTTATGGATATTTTCAAACATACCAAGAAGTTGATAATTTTACAATGAACTCTCTGGTACCTAGCACAACAATTCTACCTCCACCATACCATTGGGCTTAGTCTATTGCAGATATTTCCTTTACCTGTTCCTCTCTCTCTTTCTCCTTGATCCATCTCATTTTTTGATGAATTTAAATGAAAATTGCAGACATTAACACACTCCCTCCTGAATCTTTCATCATGCATATGATTAACAAGAGTTTGCTATTCTATTTTCTGTACAATAAAATTGACAAGTTTGCAAAGTTTTGACAAATGTGTCACAGGAGAATGCATACAACTTATACAACTTAAACTCTTATGTAGAGCATACAATGTCACTATTATCCCTCAATGATTGCCCACATCCCAACCTAGTAAGTACCTGCCTCTGAAGACTGCTGTGAAACCAGTTTGATTTTTTCCCCCATACATTATTTGTTCTAAAGCTTCCTAAGTGGAATCAGCTAGCTAGCATGTTCTCTTAGACAAGGCTTCTTTCAAGCAGATAATGTCTTTTTTTTTATGAGCATAGCATTTGGTTTTTTCTTCTCACCCCTACCACTGAGAAAATGTTACTTTTATTGCCCTAAATTATTCAGATTTAGGATCTCTTCCCTGTGGATAAAATGAGAATATTTATCTTAACCTCAAGCGGTGCAGAGATGTTGTTGTCCACTTCTGCAATTCTGAAAGTTCCTCAATGCAATGTTCTTTCATTTTTTTACATATCCTGTCATTTTTCTTCGCTCATTTCTAGTCATTGGAGCCACAACACCACAAATTGGTTTTGCTTTTTTACCCATCTCCTTTTTATCTGCACTTGTCCAGCTTCTCTCTTTAAAACTCTGATTAATTCTGCCTCAGGGTTCCTTAACCTTTTCTGACTTCAAAGGAAAGCGTGCCTGAGAGTAAATAATGAAGACATATTCTTCAAAATGACATTTGTTAAATATTGAAATTTAGAAAAAAACAAAACTTTTTCTGATAATTCTGATACTGTCAAATAGATGCTAAAAAAATGTTACCAATGTCTATTCCTAGTGCTAGTCAGTTGTAGATGCTGTTGGGATCTACTCAGATCCCCTTTGCTCCATAGGTTCACACTACCCTCAGAGGTTGGCTGGATTGGCTGCTGAGAGTCACAGCTGCACTTGGCCCCAAGGCTTTCCCAGGGCCAATGGGCATAGCCTTGGAAACTCCTGGAAGGTTACAACTTCTCTAGGGGCTGCCTCATAGCCAACGACTTGACAGGAAAAAGGATTGGCCCTCTTACATCAAGTGGAAATAACTCTTAGGTGCTGGTCATTCTTGGAACAGAATCAATCCAAGGCTAAGCTTCAGCTGAAACCACATTTTGTTTAGCTTTTCTCATCCTATTTTTCTTCCTGCACTTTCCTCCAGGACTCTCCCAGGGCATACCCTCCATGCTCACTTTTAAGTGAATCTCATTCAAAGGCTTTCCTTCCTGGGAAGCCACACTATGGTAGCTGCACTTCATCTCTTTCTACCCTGTAATGAGTCAGCAATTAGTAGGAATGGATTAGTTAATATGTGTATTCTTTTCTGGGACACGTGTAAAATATTTTTGTCATAGATAATCTCTCATATAGTCTTCTTAATATTACAAATGTGAAGAAGTATATATCACTTTTCTACAATTTTGATTTTTCTTTGTTATATTGCTTTTTTTCCTTTAAAGATATTGATATTTATCCTGTTTTTTCCTTTTTGATTGTACTTGTTAAGGTTTTTTTCTCTCCTTTTTGATGGTACTTACCAACGTTTTCAGATTGTGTTCATTAGAACAGTTTTTTTTTTAAATTTTTAACTTACTTATTTATTGCTTTCCCTTTCCTATAATGCATATTTTGAATTTACTTAATTTTTGGATTTTATTTCTAATATGTTTAGGCTTATGTTTACTTTGTTTTTTTCTTGTTTATTATTGAAAGCACTTAGGTTGTGATTTTGTTTTTTCAGTTGAGTTTTGCTTTCTCCTTTGAAAGCACTTAGGTTGTGATTTTGCTTTTCAGTTGAGTTTTGCTTTTTCCTGTACATTTAATATTGTGTTCCCTAACTTTAAGTGTTAAAAATTCTAAACTTGCAGACTTTTTTGACATTGTTTTTAGTGAAGAGATGAATAGGAAACTTCGTTTTTTAATACTTTAATTTTTGGAAGTGTATCATTTCTTCCTTTATTTTTATTTTTCTAGTATTTGATCATACTTATAGTTAGATAGTTGGTCTAGGAGAATAGATATATGTAAATACTGTGAAACTCTTTTTTGTTGTTGCTTTTTCCTATTATGTACTCTGTCAGAAATCAAGAGTATGATGCTAAGGTATTAATAAATATTATTATGCCAATCTCTTTTTTTATATTTGTTAATTTTTTTTTCATATACTATGGAAGAGTAATAATTAGTCAACAATATAAGGTGGTTTGTAGACTACCATTTATTGCTCTAACCAAAATTCTGTCATTATGGGGATATGTAATATTTTGGGGAGGGAATGTGTAAGTTTCACACAAATTTTAAAGGAATCCGTGACCTGAAATAGTTCAAGAACAACTTTTTTAGGTTCTCTTATAATTCTGGCTATTCCAGCTAAACACTGTGAGGGATTTCATTGTGTATCTCTCCAATACTGTTTCTGAAAAGCCTTCCTCATATATTTAATGTTGTTTATATATGTCAATGTCATTTGATTGTTAAATGTTTTATATTGTATCTATTATTAATGTTGAAAGGCCATATTTTCTGTCAGGGTTGTGTCAAAGAAAAGTTATGCTGAACAAGAGTTAAACAGACAAGAAGACTTTATTCAAGACTTACCATGGGGGAGAGAGACCCAACTCAAGTCTCTTGAAATAAAAGGCAGGAGAGATTTTAAGTGCTAGAGTGAACTAATGGAAAAGTGTTGTAGGATGTTGTAGGAGGAGGGTTGTTCCACACAATCACACCATGTGCAATCACTAATTGTCATTTACTGAATTAAACCCCTACCTTCTCACAGAAACTGGAAGATAGTAAGGCCTCTATAAACACAATTCAGAGGGATGTCTTCCAGGGCCTTGAGGGAGACATTGCTGGGTTGTCAAACTGGCAAGAGCCTGTGAAAAGATTTACATCTTAAAGGAGTAGAGAAAGAATTCATAATTGAACATTTTCTAAAGTAAATGCTCTAAGTAAATGGTAGGTCAAGGGCCCATGGTCCAAAAGAAGCATATCTAGAGTTAGTCAAGCTGGGGGACACTTTAGGGCCTTTGTCAGTCCTCCCTTATTCCCCAGGATACCAGGTTCTTTTAGGAGCCAGAGGTGTGCCTTATGACTTGACTGTCAGCTATTATTTTCAATCTGTTAACTACTGCACGAACCCGACTTATGACACGCGGAGTGAACCCTGCTTTTGATTTCCAGAGTGGCTGCAGGTTTTTCTGTAGTTTTATGTTCCATTCCTCCTTCAAAGGGAGATGTGGGAACAGAAGGGTTAATCAATTGTGTTGTCATTTTATTTGGTAGAATCACAATGGCTTTAAGTAATGGTTGGAAACTAACTAGGACAAGCCTCTTATTTTATAAATGAGAAAATTGAAACCTAGAGAATGTAAATAGCTTGCCAGAGAATCCAAAACGAGTTAGGAAAGGAGCTAGAATGCTAATTTTTGTCTTCCAGTGCCTTTGATTACAATAGCTTCCTTTTATTGATGCTTTTAGTGAACACTCAGTATTAGCTCTTCAACTGATTTCTCCCTCATTTTCTCTTCTCTTCTTGAAATGTCTTGTGATATTTGATTTTTTTTACAAATTGAAATGCATTGCTATAACAAAATCATCATTATCTAATTTTATCTCTTTTATGTACAGTGTGTGATTGACTACTTGCTTTGCTATGGATGTGTGCTTGTTGTTCTTGCTCGGGATCCAGTAGTTAAGTTTTAGATGGTTTGGACAATGCATGGCTTAACAGGAATGTTGTATTCTTATCTATTGTGATAATTATAACCTGCTCTTATTAGTGGCAAAATTCTTGCATTTTTTGGAAAATATATTTCAGAGAAGCAGTTTAATGAAGTCCCATTGTTTCTAATAACTTTACATTATACACCCATATTATGCCTCTTCCTTACACATTTAGTGCATTATGCTTTTATAATAAATACTTACAACAGTATAAAATTATATAATCAGGGATCCCTGGGTGGCTCAGCAGTTTGGTGCCTGCCTTTGGTCCAGGGAACAATCCTGGAGTCCCAGAATCGAGTCCCGCATCGGGCTCCTGTCATGGAGCCTGCTTCTCCCTCCTCCTGTGTCTCTGCCTCACTCTCTCTCTTTCTATGTCTATCATAAATAAATAAATAAACAAATCTTTAAAATATAATTATATAATCAATGATATTAGATATCTTACAAAATATAGCAAAGATTTCCAGAACAATAAAAAATATTTGAAAATATATCTAGACTTTACAAAAGGTCAACACTTATCAAGTCCTACCTGGAATTCCTTTTAAGAGAAAAACAATCTGTGTAAATGTTTCTGGGTATATGTTGAATTAAAGCAAATTGTTAAGATACTTGTTGATTCTTTACTAGATTGTACAGAAACAAGCAGCGTGGAAGGCATTGCAAGTTCCTTGGATTTCTGGGCTATAAACTTTTTAATTCCTGCTTCTCCTGTCTTGGCCTCAATTTATCATAGGCTATGAAATGGCAGTTGGATATTATTGACAGAGATTTTATAAAAGTTTTGATCTCTGAACTCATGCATGTTAACACTACTTTTTGTTATATTTTTACAAGGTAAATACTAACTTAATTCCAATATTGGCTCTAATCCCAAGTGTTAAGACATGTCTCAGGTTGAAAAAAAGAAAGACTGAATGGGCTATTCATTTCCATCTAAGGAAACTCTACCTGGAATTAGCTCTTAGTCTGGACATGCTCTTACTGTTTAGATAGTATGTTGTACAAAATTAGATTTTATATGGGGGGTTTCATATCACCAAGAAACTATGGAAGGGATTAAAATCAAAGGGAATGAGACATATTTTACATCACAGGAAAATTGAAATTTGATTTTTAAATTTTACCTGGACTAGAAGAAGAAAACAGAAAGCTTTTACTGTGGGGAAAACCACAGCAGCAATATTAAGTAAATTAAAATTATTTAGATATTCAAGGCAATGTATACATGTCTCATTAATTTTAAAAAATTCAAATGTCATATAAACTGATGTTTTACAAATGGGTGTATATCTTTCTGGAAGTATGCATTATTTCTTTATGTATTTATCTTTTTTCTTCATTTTTTTACAAGCTGTAATATGTTCTTAAGAATTTCTGGTGCCTTTATTACAATTAGCTATACTTAAATTTTCTTTTATTAACAACCCAGCATTAGAAATGAGATAAAAGTTAATCTTTCCTTAGGTCACTGATGGCTTTGATTGATCAAATCATTTAAATGAAATCAGTCATCTTTTCTTACAAAATTGTTTTATCCTGAACTTCATACAGAAATGGTGAACTTGCATTATAGATTTAAAAATCTTAATAAAGCCTCTAGCAAGAATGACTAAAACACGAAGAGCTAATTTTATTTGTTAAATATATTCTATACTAAAAATCCACTATTTCTCTGATTTTTTTCTCATTGTCCCATTAAACCATAGTCCCATATGTAATCAAAGCTGTCCTACCTCCTGTGCACAACATAACTTCATTCGAAAACATTATATTGATGAAGTTTGTCTATGTGTAATAAATTGAAAATACTCTTGGGGAAACTAAAGAAATGACAATATTAATTTTCATAAAATGACAAAATGTGTTCAATGTATTTCACCCTTGAAATATATGAGAGTTTTAACATACACTCCTTTTGTCTCAAAGGATAAAACACTCTAAGATTTTAAAATGATTTCTCCTTATCATAATACACATAATTCTCTTTTATAAAAATAATAAAATGCTTGTTTCTTCACCCATGAGGTGTGTTCATCTTAACTGTACCTCACACACCCTCTCCCCCAACATGATCATAATAAAATATTTCTGAAATGTTTCAAATTGAGTTGTCATTTTTTTACTTGGTAATCAGAAAAGAGTATATCCAGCAAAGTATTTTTTTTATAATAAATGGAGTAGATCATGCTTTTTTGTCTACTAAAATACTTCTAATAACTTTCTAATGGCAGGGATAATATTTCAGTGAAAAGTGAAAGTTTGATGGTTTCCACAAACTCCTTTTAAGAAAAATGCATTAAATGAAAAATCTATCATATATTTATGTTAAAAACTTCCCAAGCAAAAAAGGATTGATAAAATAAATTCCAATGTTTATTTTAACATCTGTTATATTTAGAACTTAACATTAGTTTATACCCATATTCATTGCCTAGTAACTTGTTATTTCTATTAGAAAAGCAGTGTAATCAAGAAAATTAACATATTAAACTATAAGCACTTGCATTCGCTTTTTCACTGTTAGCTAACCATCAGTCATCAGATAGCTTAATTTGAAATCATTCATTGTAGATTTGGTTTATATTATTACAACTGTCTGAAAGTATAATTGTTATTGTC